>NC_142002.1:13321978-13939478 GCF_049901715.1 Pseudonaja textilis | reverse complement strand
ACCCTCCATCCTCTTTGCAGTCCTCCTTTATTGAAACTTACATTAAACAACAGGTAGTCCTCAAACTTACGGACCACAATTGAGCCCAAAATCTGGATTGCTAAGTGAGATATTCATTAAGTGAATGTTGCTTCATTTTACAACCTTTCTTGCCACACTGAATCACTGTGTTGTGGTTAGCCAGCAGCAGGTGCAGATGGCTGAGGAGAGCAAGGACTCAGATGAGGGGCCAGGACCATCAGGGAGTGGACTGCTGCCTTCAGAGATTGTGGGGGCTGGCAGAAGTGATGAGGAGATTCCTGAGGAGCCTGTGCCAAGTGTCCGTGCTCAGGGCTGCTTGCAGGAAAGAGCATCTGCAGCAGCATGGGACTCGGGAGAAAGGCTGCAAGGTAACGGCCCCTCCTTCAAGAAAATAAAAGCCAGCTGTGAATCAGACATTCTTTGCAGGAAGCAAAGACGTTTTGAAACTCAAGTATCGTGGACATTGCAGTATCTTTGTTGGTATTTGAAGACTCTTGTGTTGTGAAATATTTTTAGGTAACCTTATCTGTTATTCTTGACAGCCTCGCACAGTTATGGCGAGGCTCGTGCTTATCGAAGTTAATAAGTTTGCAGCAGCCTTTTAACCGGGGATTGGTAAGAATCATTAAAAGGTTTCTGTTTCCTTTGGTTCATGTTTGTTTTATTGGAAAAGGGTTTGGGTCAGAACACAATGCAGTTGTAAAGTTAGTAACCAAGTTGTTAAGTGAATCTGGCTTTCCCATTGATGTTGCTTATCCAAAGGTCATGAAAGGTAATAATTATATGCGCCTGGGACAATGCAATCATCATAAATAGGAACCAGTTGCCAAGCATCTGAATTTTGATCATGTGACCATAGAAATGCTGCCATGGTCATATATGTGAAAAAAATGGTCATAACTCATTGTTTTCAGTGCTGTTGTAACTTTGAATGGTCACTAAATGAATCATTGTAAATTAAGAACTATCTCCAATCTTGGATAAAGAATTGGGAAGGGTCTTATCTGGCATTATATTTTATTTTCTCAAAAATGGCCTAATGATAAAGATGTGTTCATTGACTAGATAGAACCAGTCTTTCAAAATGTTCTACGTCTTAGAATGGATTAGAACCTCAGTCTTTCCATCCCTAATCCAACAGCTTCCCTGCTACTCTAAACTGGGCCTCAGGTTGAGAAAGGTTGAACCTGGCTGTGTGTAAGGGGGAAACCTGAACTACGATGTCTCCACTTGTAGTTGAACATCTCCATCTCTACTTCACCCATGTTCTTGGGCTGAGGAAGAGGAATTGGCCCAAAGTCACAAAGGGAGATTCCGTGGCTGACATGGAACTTGAAACACCAGTCGAACTCTTTTACCACTACACTAAACTGTCCCTTGGACTTGAGAATGTGAGACTGGCCCAAAGTCTCTCGGAGTTAGGGAGATGTCCTTGAGGGAAATAGGCAAGATGTCAGAGTTCCAGCAAACCTCCATTCCAACCAATAACTCCGAGTCAGACATCTCTCCAAAAGTTCCTTTTATTTGGATAGTAACTGGTACATCGGTGGAATCCTGAATCTGAAAGTTTTGGGCTTCCCTGCAAAAGTAAAAACTACAAAATCCATCTCCTATACCCATCACCACATCACTTGGCCTAATCACCATCCAAAGTAGGACTTCCATTTCACTATGGGAAACACTACATGACCTTGAAACAGCAAAAGAATTTTATTTTGTCTAAGTAGATATACTCAAGTGAATTCCCCTCTCCCACTTTTCCGGGCTCAGTTGTGGCAGCGTGGGAGCATCAGATCTCAACAGGGCTTCCAGAGTTGACACAAGATCTGTTAGGTGAACAAAGAGAGCTAAAAGATTCCTTAAGTCCTGAAAAGCAAAATAAACATTCAGAAGTGACTCAGGTCAGATTTGCAACATTCTGTTATTAGAGCCAATTTCTATCAAGTACAGTTCTCGTCTTCCTGTGGATTCCCGTTTCCTCATCTGGTCTGGCTCATAGAACTTAGAGAGGTTCTGTACAGTGGTGGGATTCAAAAATTTTTTACTACCAGTTCTATGAGAATGCATTTTGCGTGCACATGTGTCCTTTGCACACATGTGCACAGTGTTTAAATTACTCCAATTTTAAGCACTACAGCTTACCTTCGAGGGCAGCCCCGGTAAGTAAAACAGCTGAGGCGTGGGAATCCACTGTGCAGCCCGAATCAGCTGAGCTGAAAAACGCAGACATGTAAGGACAGGACAGGGCGGGGATGGGTGAACAGGGCCAGGTGATTGTCAGCACTACCGGTTCTCTAAAACCGGTCTGAACCAGCAGCATCCCATCACTGGTTCTGTACCTACAGAACCAGGATGTTCTTGATTACAGTCTAACACTTTCACTACCACACCATATTGTCTCTCAGAAAACTCACTTGATCACACAAACCAATGGAGGACCAAGTTTGGGTACATTTGTCAGGTGTCATGAAGCCAAACCAGGTTTTGTATTATGAGATGGCACACTTGGCAATTCTCAACCATATCCGTGTAAAGGTGGAGGGGGGAAATAAATCCAGATTTCAAAATTCAACCAGCTGAGAATATTAAGATGGGCTAAATGTGTGTCTGGCACTCCTTTTCAAAACGGGATTATTTGAGATTAGTTTTCTAGTCTCTTCTTAGATGGCAGCGTTCCCGGTGACTTTCCTTTTAGACAGGTGCTTAAAGACAATTTTGTTTCATTTTGCTGACTTATTCTTTTGTAGTGGGGCTATTCTCTTGTTGTGCATTGAGGCTTGCAGGAACTTGCCTGTTTCTATAACAGCAAATGATTTTGCTTGTCCCCGAAGCTTCATGTTTCCCCCTGCACTGTCCAGAATTTTCCTCCTACCGTGTTCTCTCTTTGCATTATCCCACCTGCCAGTTCAGACAAGTTTCAGGGGCTGCCAGCTTCTACTCCTTGTTGAGAAAGAGAAGGCTTTTACGAAGACTGGCCTTCTTGTCACCAGCAATCTTGCAATGTGCCGTGATGATTCAACCCAATGGCGGATTGTTTGTGCTACTAAGCCCTGAGAAATGAATAGAATAAAATGGAATGGAATGGAGTGGAGTGGAGTGGAGTAGAGTAGAGCAGAGTAGAGTAGACCAGAGTAGAGTAGAGTAGAGTAGAGTAGAGTAGACCAGAGTAGAGTAGAGTAGAGTAGAGTAGAGTAGAGTAGAGTAGAGTAGAGTACAATAGAATACAATGGAGTACAATAGAATACGGTAGAGTAGAGTACAATAGAATAGAATAGAATAGAATAGAATAGAATAGAATAGAATAGAATGGAATGGAATGGAATGGAATGGAATGGAATGGAATGGAATGGAATGGAGTGGAGTGGAGTGGAGTGGAGTGGAGTGGAATAAGAATAGAATAGAATAGAATAGAATAGAATAGAATAGAATAGAATAGAATAGAATAGAATAGAATAGAATAGAATAAGGAATAAGAATAGAATAGAATAGAATAGAATGGAATGGAATGGAATGGAATGGAATGGAATGGAATGGAATGGAATGGAGTGGAGTGGAGTGGAGTGGGTGGAGTGGAATAAGAATAGAATAGAATAGAATAGAATAGAATAGAATAGAATAGAATAGAATAGAATAGAATAGAATAAGGAATAAGAATAGAATAGAATAGAATAGAATAGAATAGAATAGAATAGAATAGAATAGAATAGAATAGAATAACTGGAAGGAACCTTGGAGGTCTTCTAGTCCAGCCCCCTCCTCAGACAGGAAACCCTATGATGGTGAAGTGAGTTGAAAGGCTCCTCAACATTGTAGTTGTTGACTTATGGCCATAGTTGAGCCCAAAATTTATGTTGCTAAGTGAGAAATTTATTGAGTGACCTTTGTCCCATTTTATGATTTTTCTTGCTACGTTTGTTAAGTGAATCACTTCCCTGTTGACTTGGCTTGTCAGAAAGTCACAAAAGCGGATCACGTAACACATGGGCCACGCAACCGTCATAAGTATCCAAATGTAAATCACGTGACCAGGGGGATTCTGCAATGGGTCATAAGTGTGAAAATGGATCATAAGTCACTTTTTTTCAGTGCCGTTGGAACTTCGAACGGCCACTAAGTGAACTGTTGTAAATTGAGAGTTACCTTTGCTCAAATAGATGCTGGGGAAGTAAGGCTTATGAGAGAGGAAGTGGCTATAATCCCCCTCATTGGTTGCAGCTGGGGAGAATAGTATATAAGAGAGACGGTTACAACACAGTGTTGCCAGAAGCAAAGCAAGTGTTATTTTGGGCTGAAGTTATCTTGGTTGGCATCCTTCCAACAGACTGTCCCTTGTTATCTCCTTGAAGTTGGTGATTATGTACCCTGGCCCCTTGTGGAATTTCCTTCATTGCAGTTTGTTTGGTTTTTTTATTTCACCTTTATCTACTCATTAAGTTCGGACTATATTGCTTTCTTTTGAAGACTATTTTTGAATAAGTTTTATCTCCAACTGAGAATTATTGAACAGTGGGGCCAAGTTGGAGGCATTAAAGGACATTTATTTATGTTTTGGATTTTGTTACGTTGGTGTTATACTCCAGGTCATCACAGGTCCCTTCCCCATCTATTCTCTGCATCCCGAGTTCCAGTTGATTGGCTGGGTCTTCTTTGGTTGCCCTGCACAGGAGAATGGAGCTGGAAAGCAGGTTAGTAGGATGGGGAGGGAATGGAGATTTTACAGTATCCTTCCCCTGCCATGCCCACCAAGCCATGAATGCCATCACTGATGATTGTGTGTCCTTTGACATGACAAAAAGAGGAAGATAAGTTAATGCCCCTATCAAAAACAATAATTCTTTTTTTTTTCTCAAAAAGATCTGCCATTAATTGGAACTCTCCTCTGCACAGATTTCAATGAGCATTCTAATCCTTTCATAGTTGTTAAGTGAGTCACGCAATTGTTAGTAACCCAGTTGTTAAGTGAATCCGGCTTCCCCATTGACTTGGTTTGTCAGAAGGTTCAGCAAAAGGTAGCCACGTGAGTCCAGGACACTACAACCGTCACAAGCCCATGCCAGTTGCCAAGCTCTGAACTGTGGTCACGAGGACCACGGGGTTGCTCCAAGTGTGAAAAACCATCATAAGTCCCTTTCTTTTCAGTGCCGTTGTAACTTCAAGTGGCACTAAATGAACTGGATTACCTGTAACACTTAATATAGCCAGGTTTTTACATCAGCTGGGAGTCCATTGGGGATTCCCAACTGGGATTGGAGAACAAAAGAGAAGAGAAGTGAAGTGGCACGGGGAAGTAAATATGCTAATATATGTGCCAGCTTTCTCCACTCTTGTTTCATTAATGTTAACAATGTCTGGTTTCTTTTTTTAAAAATCAATTCGTTCAATGCTCTCGCTGCCCTTGACAAGAGACGTTAAAGAAAATCAAAAATACGTGCTCACCGTTCTCCCTGCAGTGAAGGGAGGCCTCTCTTTTCTAGCTGATTTTACTCAATCAGAGCCTCTTGGGCCTTAGTACTCCCTTTCTCTGCTTAAATTTGCCTCGGCGGAGGGGTTGGCAAACAGGTTTCAGGCAGGGGTGGGCTTCAAAAATTTTAACAACTGCCTGGTTGGTGGGTGGGCGTTGCCACGGTGAGCATGGCCTAGTTGGCCTCTGGCACCACGGGGGCAGGTTGCCTTCCCTGGTTTCTGGAGGCTTTCCTTGAGCCTCCAGGAGGGCGAAAACTGCCTCCGCGGGCTCTGAAGGCTCTCTGGAAGCCAGAAACTAGCCTATTTCCGGCCTTCCTGAACTTTTGGGAGGTCCATTTTTTTTGCCCTACCTGAGCTTCCATGCATGCCCTGCACTTACCTGCATCCAAAACGGGCTATGTGAAGGCTCCTGGGAGGGTGGAAGCTGAACAAGGAGAGATTCAACCTGGAAATAAGGAGAAATTCCCGAGACAGGAAGTCTAGTCCTGTCAAGAGTGTAATAAGGGTTAAAGGAGAAGCAGTTTCTGTAAGCAACACCAGAATGTTTCCTGACTTCTTATGACTATGACAGCCTGTGATTATATTACCATCAGACAGAAGGTTGATGGAGCTGGGATAGCATCTGTTTGGGATCAAATTCCTTGTTAGTCAAAATTATACCCTTTGTTTTCTTCCTGGTGTCGATGGTTGATTACTCATCTCTTCAGGAGGGAGGAGGTTACTAATGATCTTGGAGGATCCTGAAATGATACCTCCTCCAGATGCTACCAGACACAACAGGTCCATTGTCTTCCACCTCTTTGACATCCCCAAAGACTCTTAGTTTTTAACGCACATCCCATCCACTGTTTCTAGCATTTTTGCATCATAACTTGATTGCTGCATCTCCCTATTGTTGTCTGCAAATCCTAGCAGGACTTGATTTACTGTGTTTTGACAGGGGAAAAATAAAGTTGGTAATCCATTTCAGAATGGGTGACCTTTGTGTTCATAATACAAGGACCATTCATATATCTGTTGCACTGCTTTGATTGCTTCAATAGCCATTCCTCATCATAATTATGCCTTCATGCTTCTTTTACATCTCACCTTGAGCAGAAATCCGACAGAACCGAAAAGATCTTCCTGCTCTAAGTCCCTGGAGATTCTTTTCAGCTCCTGGTTTCTGAGAGCAATTAACCTGGTTTGTCACTCAGCACCAAGCTTCCCCATTTCCACCAAGCTTCACCTTTGATTAGATTTACTCCATTGTCTGCTTCTCAAAAGTCAAGGTTAGAACAATAGATGGAGCACGGTGCAGATTTTGTATGCGAAGATGCGGATTGTCAAAAAGTTGGCATCATTTCAAATCTGGGTGGGGACCCTTGAATATATTAGCCAAGTGGTAAATTTGCTCAGTAGCATAAAACTGTCAAATGCCCTCATTTGCATGGCTAAAGTTTAATCCAGAGAATGTCACTTTTTTTTGCTTCTTCTTCTTTCAAGTTGCTTGCTAGCATTTCATTTGACCCCTTCACTGCCCGACATATTTTATCTATTATCTAATTTATCTCTACAGCTAATGTTCAGTTCTATTACTAACATTAGAAAAACAGTATTCAATATATAAAATAGGAGTGCCAGGGAAATAATGCTATAGGGATGCTATAATGACTGTATGCTATGAAGGCTATGATGTTCCCATTAGAAAGGAATAAATCTTCCCAAAGTCTGCAAAGATATTATTGGCAATTCTACAAATTAAAACAGGGAAAATATTCAAAATAAGGAATTTCCTTGGCTGATCACAAAGATGGAATGGACTTGTTCTGTGTACATACAGATGGAAGGGAGCCCTGGAGCAAAAAAGAAACCTGGAAAACGCATCTGGGAAAGGTTTTGACCTGAATTCAGATTCTAGTTCCAGTTCCTTGGAAAACAGGTGTGACTTTGGGTACACGATTCTTTCAAGGCCTTGATCCTTCCACTCCCCACCAGTCAGTTAGAATGGAAAAAGCTTCCTGGATGAGAAGTGAAATGTTTTCAAAGAAAAAAAAACAAGAAAGTTTAGTTGCCTTTTGGAAAAAGCACCTTTGGGACCTGGATGATTGAGAATCTCTGTAGACATGAAGCTTCTTAGATGACAAACGTAATGTTCTCAAAGAAAACAACAAGAAAGTCCCATTGTCTCTTCGAAAAGCATCTTTGGGACACCTGACCTCTGTAATTTTAAACTGTCAGGCAATCTGGTCCAAAATATAATAATATTTCCATGCATTTCCTCATTTGCAAGCTTCCATAGAGGTGGAGACCATGTACATCAGGGGTGTCCAACCTTTCACCTTCCCTGGGCCACATTAGAAGATGAAAATTTGGTTTGGGCCACACATAAAATAAAATAACAGTAACGATACCTGATCAACCAAAAAAACCATAGAAAACATATTTAACATATTAAATTTATTTGGAAATGAAGTTAGTGAGATGTTTTTATTATTATTAATTATTTATTTAAAATTATTTATTTTTTATCACGGTTTACGGTTTTTAAAATCACGGTTTATTTTCCAGCCAAATTTTGCGGGGTGGGGGGAGAAAGCTCGCCCGCCTTGCGCCTACCTCTCCTCCTGCAAATGGCCCGGCTGGATGAGGCAGGACTGGAAGGCAGAAGCAGCAGCAGCGGCAGTGGCAGAAGCGGCAGCGGCGGTGGCAGAAGCGGAGGCGGCGGGGGCAGAAGCGGCGGCAGCAGCGGGGCAGAAGTGGCGTCGGGGGCAGTGGCGGTGGGGTCAGAAGCGGCGGCAGGGGTGGCGGTGGTTGCGGCGGCAACAGCAGGAGGTGGCGGTCTGACAGCGCCCACCTTTTCTGTTGCTGCTTGGCCTGGCACTCGCCTCACCCCGCCTCGCGCCTGCCTCTCCTCCTCCTCCTCGCTGGCTCTGGCACGAAGGTTGGGGTGGGCACTGGGCCGCATTACGAGGCGACCTGGGCCACATGCGGCCCGTGGGCCGCGGGTTGGACAAGCCTGATGTACATAAATCAAGAAGAAATCATAATATTTCACCAAGATCTAACTGCATGATTTTGTGGATTGATGAATGTCCTCTACAAAAAAAAAAACCCTGGAAGATGGGTGGGTGGGTGGGTGGTAGTGGATATCTGCCAATGTTTCATACTTTTAGTAGAAGTAAACAAAACTCTGCTGTCTTGGATGTCTTTCAGGAGAGATGCAAACCCAATCTGTTTTGGAGAAGTTTTTGGTGAAGTTAAATCTGGGTGATACATTGTTCCAATCTGTATGTCTTGTGTGCATATGTTGACTTGCAAATCGCATTGGTTAAAATGTTACTGTTGCATATGAATTGACTTATTTTCTTAATTTGCTGGACCACCTCTTAGAAAGAGAAATAAACTGAAAATGAGACCATCTGTTTTTGAAACAAATGAGTTAACAAGAGTGTCTTGCTCAACCAATCAACAGCTTGCCTTGGATTTGGTCAACAACATCCACAGTCTTGATGCCTTTACCATTATCACCACATGCTCAACGCCTCTTGGCTCGGAGCTTCCAAACACATCCTCCTTTTTTCAAAATAACATATAATTTCACTCCAAAAAAGTATACCCAGCCTGCGCTCCGGCTTCCATTGCTGGATGTAGAGAAGATGCCCAATTCTACATTGCAATTTTGTACACTGACAGATTACTGCTCTGATCACGGTTTTTCCCACCGAAGCAACAGTTATCGCCTTCCAACATATGTTGCAATTTTGAAACTTGCTTATATTAAAGAGAGTTGTTTTAAAAACCAACTCTCTTCTTCCACAAATAGGCTTATATTTTCTAGTCTTATTTAATCAAGTAGCCTTTTCCCCACTCAATAGAATTTGAAAGCCCCAGACCAACCTGAATTTAATATGTCAAACATAAATTCATGGAGGAGTCCTTGGTGCTCTCTGAGCTTGGTGATTTTCTTGCAGACATTTCATTACCAAGCTAGGTAATATCATCAGTGCACCAGTTTCTAGCCTGGTGCCTTAGCCACTAGACCAAATTGGTGCTTGTATTAAATTGTATTTACATTTTTAATATAAGACTTAAATTTGTTGATCACAGCAAACTAAAATCCCACAAATGAAGAATTATTTAAGTTCCCAAGAATATTAGCACAAAGAGGCTGGTTAGTGTATTGTAAATACAGTCCCCAGAGTGAAAAGTGCTTATTTCTTAAGGATTCAACATGGTTTTAAAACATAAGTCAAGGTCTCTAAGTTACAGAAACCCAGATCAAGTTGCCTTTTGAACCCTGCACTTAAGGCAGCCCTGAAGGTCAAAAGTTTGTTGCTCGGAAGAATTAAAATAAAAATTAAAAAGTAGTCCAGTTCTCCAATATAATCTCTCTCTTTGCTTGCCCCCCTGGCTTGGTACTTGAAAATTCAAGCCACAACAATGAAATTCTAATCATGAAACTTCAAGACAAAATTCTTTTCTTCTGCCCAACTAAGTTGGCACTTCGGGATTAATAACACTTTTGATGCCTTGCATGCGAGACGATGGAAAACATTACAGTAATTAGTTCTTCTGCTGGGAATCTGGTTTATGCCACTGAGTAAAACCAGATTCCTCTTCCAGCAGCACAAGGTACTTTCAAACAGAGCTAATCCCTAGATCTCCCCTGTGTTCAGCAAACTGAAATCCAGATGGACCACAGTTAGTGATGGAGAAGAGAAAGGGATGGTACCTTTTAGCAAAACATTGTTATAGACCTTGTTCAACATTCTCCACTGATTTCCCCTTAACAGACAGGTATTTTTAAATGAAGATCATTCAAGACCCAGGGTAATTAATATTTATCAAAGGGTCTTGAAACGGAGCCCTCTCTCCAAAAACTTCCTGCCCGTCTTATTTCTTCAAAATGTGTGGGGATGCATTTAGCATCATAACGGAGTTCTGAAAAGCCAGTAGCTGCAATGCCATTGGTACCCATATTGTGCCCTTAGCAATAGTACTTAGACTTATATACTGCTTCACAGGAAGGAAGGAAGGAAGGAAGGAAGGAAGGAAGGAAGGAAGGAAGGAAGGAAGGAAGGAAGGAAGGAAGGAAGGAAGGAAGGAAGGAAGGAAGGGCAATAGCAATAGTGTTTAGACATATACTGTTTCACAGTGTTTTTACAGCCTCTCTAAGTGGTTTACAGAGTCAGCCTCTTACCCCCAACAATCTGGGTCCTCATTTTACCCACCTCGGAAAGGATGGAAGGTTGAGTCAACTTTGAGCTGGTCAGGATCAAACTGCTGGTAATTGGCAGAATTAGCCTGCAATACTGCATTCTAACCACAAGGAAGGAAGGAGGGAAGGGAGGAAGGGAGGGAGGGAGGGAGGGAGGGAGGGAGGGAGGAAGGAAGGAAGGAAGGAAGGAAGGAAGGAAGGAAGGAAGGAAGGAAGGAAGGAAGGAAGGAAGGAAGGGCAATACCAATAGTGCTTAGACATATACTGTTTCACAGTGTTTTTACAGCCCTCTAAGTGATTTACAAGTCAGCCTCTTGCCCCCAACAATCTGGGTCCTCATTTTACCCACCTTGGAAGGATGGAAGGCTGAGTCAACCTTGAGCCTGGTGAGATTTGAACTTCCAAATTGCAGGTAGCCGGCAGCCAGCAGAAACAGCCGGCAGTACTGCACTCTAACCACTGTGTCACCATGGCTTGGTCCTCTTAAATCAGTGGCCGCCAACTTTTTGGGCACCAGGGACCGATTCCATGGAGAGAGGCTTTTCCATGGACTGGAGGGGGCGTGGGAGTATGGTTTTGCATGCTGCCTGCATCCCGCAGATGGGGCTTCATGGCCTGGTTGTTGGCATGTCGTATCCCGGGAGTGAGGACCCCGGTCTTAGATGACATATTTGATGACACATTTGGTCTTTTTCAGGGTGGAGTTTTGGCGCTAAGTAGGATGAACCCTTGAAGCATCATGCCATGAGTTCCAGTGTCAACTCATAAAATATTTCTATGGTCTTTTTAGAGCTGGAAAGGGAGGGAGGAGCAGTGCAGCAGCTTGCAAACTGAAAGTGCATTCCATAAATGTTTTCAAAGATAGTAGCTAGGTGACTGAAGTTTCGGCCACACAAAATTCTAACTAGAAAGCATGATTGATGATTCTTGCCTATGGAGGTGTCCCATTGGACAATATGATTTATGATATACCCAGGGGGATGGGGGAAAACCAGGGCCAAGGTTGACAAAGAATGATGTGTCTCAGAGTCGGCTACACCCAGGCAGTGCCGGACATGTTAACTCCCAATAAATCCTTTTGAAGTTTTGGAAGTTTGGCTCGAAACTCATGATTTAAATGGGGGTAACTACACGAGCTCTGACAATCAGCACAATCATAAACTGGAAATTTGCTTCACCTGTCTAATACAGGTGACTTATGGTCACAACTGAGGCCCACATTTTTTTGTTGCAAAGGGAGTCAGTTGTTAAGTGAGTTTCACCACATCTTGTGACCTTTCTTACCAACATGGCTACATGAATTGCTGCTGTTAAGTTAGAAACGTGGCTGTTCACTGAATCTGGCTTCCCCCATTGACTCTGCTTGTCAGAAGGTCACAAAAGGGGGATTCCGTGACTTTGGGACACGGCGATGGTCATAAATATGAACCGCTTGGCAAGCATCGTGGGGATGCTGCAAATGGTCGGAAGTGTGGAAAAAAGGTCATAAGTCACGGTTACAGATGATACTAAGCTGGCAGGAATAGCTAACACCCAAGAAGATAGGCTCAAGATCCAGATGGATCTTGACAGACTAGAACACTGGGCCATATCTAACAAAATGAAATTCAGTGTAGAGAAAAGTAAAATCCTACACTTAGGCAAGAAAAACCAAAAGTACACATATAGACTGGGGGAAACCAGGCTCTATAGCAGGAACTGTGAGAGGGATCTTGGAGTCTTAGGGGACAACCAGCTAAATATGAGCCAGCATTGTGCAGCAGCAGCCAAAAAAGCTAATGCAATCCTAACTTGCATTAACAGAGGGATACAGTCAAGATCAAGTGAGGTACTAATACCACTCTATAAAGCCTTATTAAGCCCAGACCTAGAGTACTGCATCCAGTTTTGGTGACCACACTATAAAAAAAGATGCTGAGACTCTCGAAAAAGTGCAGAGAAGAGCAACCAGGATGATTAGGGAACTGGAGACTAAAACATATGAAGAACGGTTGCAGGAACTGGGCCTGGCTAGTCTAGTGAAGAGAAGGACCAGGGGAGACATGATAGCGGTCTTCCAATATTTGAGGGGCTGCCACAGAGAGGGAGGGAGTCAAGCTAATCACCAAGACACCCACAAAGGCCAGACCAAGAATAATGGATGGAAAATGAACAAAGAGAGATTTAACCTGGAAACAAGGAGAAACTTTCTGACAGGGAGAACAATCAACCCATGGAACAGAAGTTGCCTTTGGAAGTTGTGGGAGTGTCATCACTGGAGACTTTCAAGAAGAGACTGGACTGCCATCTGTCAGAAATGGTGTAGGGTCTCCCGCTTGGGCGGGGGGTTGGACTAGATGACCTATAAGCAGGGGTGGGATTCAAATTTTTTAACAACTAGTTCTGTGGGCATGGCTTAGGTGGTGGGCATGGCTTGGTGGTCATGTTATTGGGTGGATGTGGCTTGGTGGTCATGTGACTGGCTGGGCATGGCCAACTCAATATCACTCACACCAAGGCACGCGTCTCCTCGCCTGGCCTCTCATGACTGTGGGGATGCTGCAACAGTCGTAAGTGTGAAAAATCATCATAAATCACTTTTTTTCAGTGCCATTGTCACTTTGAATGGTCACTCCACACAATCAAAGTACCAGCAAAGAAGGGGAAAAAATCTCCAGAGACGTTCCTGAGACAGGAAGTCTAGTCCTGCCAAGAACGTAATAAGGGTTAACGGAGAGGCAGTTTCTGTAAGCAACACCAGAATGTTTCCTTCCTGCCTTCCTTACAGGATTAGGCCAGTAATTTCTTTTAACAACCGGTTCTCTGAACTGCTTAGGATATTAACAACTGGTTCTAGCGAATAGGTGCAAACTGGTAGAATCCCACTCCTGCCTGTAAGGTCCCTTCCAATTCTGATTATCTGTTATCTTGTTTCAGTGCTGTGGTAACTTTGAATGGTCACTAAATGAAGTGGAGGGCTACCTGTAGTAAAAGTGAGAGTGATTTGCTTTCCCCTTCACTCTGTTCTTCCCCTCTGATTCCATCTTATCCTTCTTGTCAACTCTTGAAATGGGCCTGGTTCGAATCTTATACTCTTTGTACGATTTTGCATAAAGAAGTGGTTTTATTCTCAAAAAAGAGAGAGAGGTTGCACTGGGCAATCCATCCAGGTCAATTTGGCTTGGACCGAGACTCACCAGCCAACTCTTGATTCTGGCATTTCATTTGCTACTCTGTGTTCTGACATCCATCAGCCAAGCGCACACTGGACGCTGCTTTATCTCAAATATGCAAATGTTACCTTTACAAGGTGGCTAATTTTGGCTCTTCTTCCAAGAGTGCTTTGAATGTGAAGTATGCGGCGGTGACATCCTCACTCCCATTAGTAAAGTATTTTGTGGGGTCCCACGCTTGCATTTCAATTTTTGGTTTGGAGTCACGGGGGGGTGGGGATTAAAATATTTGGAGTATTATCATGCTAAACTCAATTTCTGCTCAATTTCTCCAGGACAAAAACAAAAATATTTTCCTGTGATTTATGCTTTATCCCTTATTTTTGGAAGATCAGAAACCTTCCTATAGATTTCTCTCGCTGGATTTTTTGGGGAATAGTTCTTTTTGGATTTGGAGACAAAGGTAGGACTTCTGGTGAAGGTATTTTATGGCTGGTGGTTTTATTTGATAGCTTCTCAACCTGAAACTTCTTAATAGTGAGAATAATTAACCAGTTGCCTCTAGAAGTTGTGGGTGCTCCATCACTGGAGGTTTTCAAGAAGAGACTGGACAGCCATTTGTCTCAAATTTTATGGGGACTCCTACTTGAAGAAGGAGTTGGATTAGAAGATCTTCAAGGTCCCTTCTAGCTCTATTCTGATTGATTGATTGATTGATTGATTGATTGAAGAACTCCATTGCTCAAGTTTCTTTATGAGACCATTACTTGCTTTTAGAAGAAGCTACAGAAAGTATCACATTCAGGTGGTTTAGCCCCGAGGAAGTTAGGCAGGTTGGTGTAGTGGTTAACTCATCAGGTTAATTGTGTGCATTACGTATCCGATATTAACACAGTTGAGAAAGTCCAGAAATATTTCACAAGAAGAGTTCTCCACTCCTCTACTCGTTGCAGAATACCTTATGCCACCAGACTCGAAATTCTCGACCTAGAAAACCTAGAACTACGCCGTCTTCAATCTGATCTAAGTATAGTACATAAAATTATCTATTGCAATGTCCTACCTGTCAATGAATACTTCAGCTTCAACCACAACAATACAAGAGCACACAACAGATACAAACTCAAGGTAAACCGCACCAAACTTGATTTCAGGAAATATGACTTCAGCAACAGAGTGGTCAATGTCTGGAATACTCTACCTGACTCTCTGGTTTCTTCCCCAAACCCCCAAAACTTTAACCTTAGACTGTCTACTATTGACCTCACCCCTTTCCTAAGAGGTCTGTAGGGGGCGTGCATAAGTGCACCAATTGTGCCTACCATCCCTGTCCTAATGTTCCTTTTTATTTTTCTTATATGTATCCATTTCATGTATTTATAACTATGTTTATACTTATACCTGTTATCTAATAATCGCTTGACAAAATTAAATAAATAAATATAAATAAATAAATAAATAAATAATTCTCGCCTTATGGACAAAACCAGCTGACTGACCTCAGGCCAGTCACTCCAGCTCAGCCCAAGGAAGCAAACAATGGCAAAGGATTCCGAAATCTTGACCATGAAAACTGCAGGGAACTTATCCGGGAAGTGATCAAGAATCAACATGAACTCAAAAGAACCAAAAGAAACAAAGAAATGAAGCTTCTGCACAAAAACTAGAGAACCCTGGTTGGTGTATGTGTATGTGTGCTTGTGTGTGTGTTTGCGTGTAGTGCTTCACAGCGTTGTTCTTTGGCCAAACAGCATCTCAGCCCTGCTTCCAAATAGAATCCCGAAATCTGTTTCCAAACCATAAGGTTAAAATCTTCTTGGACAATTGACAACCGGTTTTCCAAAGCATGTTGTTTCACTGTATGGGTATGTAATTTAATATATCTGGAGCCAGCAATGTTTGGTATACTATAATTGGGAGAGCCAGGCAGGAGGGCAAAAAGCACATTACTCAAAGAGCTTGCAGAAAAGCCTTGACTAGCATGAGTGTCCAAGTTTATAGCATTACTTATAGCATGATATTATTACTTCATTTATTGTATATTTGTCATACAGGTGGTCCTTGAGTTACAGCTGCAATTGAGCTTCAGAATTTATGTTGGTAAGGGAAACATTTGCTCAGTAAGTTTTGCCCCGTTTTACAACTTCTCTTGCCACAGTTGCTAAGCGAATCATTGCATGGGTTAAGTTAGTAACATGGTGGTTAAGTGAACCTGGATTTCTTGACAGAAGTTTGCAAAAGATGATCACATGATCCTGGGACACGGATAAACCATGCATATTGGTTGCCAAACATTCACATTTTGATCATGTGACCACGGGGATGTGGCAATGATCGTGTGAAAAACAGTCATGTCACCTTTTTCCAGTGGCCATTGTAACTTCGAATGGTCACTAAATAAATTGTTGTAAGTCGAGGACTATCTGTAGCTATAAAATGAATGCACTGATAAAGCCATCTAAAGCAGGGATCACCAACCTTATGGACCTCAGGGACCACCAAACTCATAATTTTAAATCCCAGGGACCACTAATATGAATTCAAATTTCTTAACCAGTTCTGTGGGCGTGGCCTAATTTGTGGGTGTGGCTTGGTGGTCATGTGACTTGCTGGGCATGGCTTGTATGTAAATATTATAAATATTTATGTAAATATTGAATTTTTTATTTTTCAAAAAGCAACTTTTACCCAAAATCAGGCAAAGCAGGCAGGCAGATTGAGTTGCTCACAGAATCATAGATTCATTCAGAGATCTATCTTTCTGCCATCAGCTACCTGCACTGAATAATAGAACCTTTCAGTCCTAAGGAAGGTTCGGCTCTGTTTTTAAGTAGATCTAAAGATTAGCTAGAAAGCAAGAAATCCAATGATTTCCTACTTTCTAGCTAATCTAAATCTCCCAGCACAGCAGAACAACTGATGGTCGGAAAAAGGAAAAATAACAATTTAGCAAGCAAGTTTGACAGGTAAGGAGTGAGTGGGTGGGGAGCGTTCCCGTGGGCCATGTGGGAGGGGTAACTTGTGTTCCTGCGCAGCCTGGATTAATTGCTTTGGGGAGTGCTCTGTGGGTGACATTTCTCTGTGGACCACCAACATTTTCTCGCAGACCACCAGTGGGCGATGGCCAACTGGTTGGAGACCACTGATCTAAAGTACAGAGGTCCACAAGTTTGAATCCCAGCAGTGGGTTTCAGCCCATAACCCACCTGTCTGGGAAGATGGAGATACTCCGATAGTCACAAATTTCTATTTTCTTGGAAGAGGCTCTCTTCTGTTGCCTTGGTACCATTATCGGTCAAAACATGGCCTTTGTGAGTATTGAGAGGCAAGGACCACACTCCACAAACCAGGAAGAAGAAAGACAACCAAGACTAAAGCTAAACTGAATTCAAACATAACTGCACACCAGAACAACTAGACACAAGGACAGTTTTTCCCCCGCATGCCATCACACTGCTAAACAATTTCCACTACACTGTCAAACTATTTATTAAGACTGTATTATTATTATTATTATTATTATTATTATTATTATCATCATCATCATCATCATCATCATCATCATCATCATCCTGTTCCGACCAAGGCTTTCTAAGACAATAACAATCACATGCTGTTCCCAAAAACTTTGGTTTTATTTCAACAGCTGTGAATTGTATGCATTCACAACCCGTAATGAATAGTCCAACAGAAGTCTGCCACAGTCTTTTGGGATAAGGCTGATAAGCACCCACCTTTATCTCCCTTGAAATGCTGCCAATGACTAAATTGCCAAGGCCAAACAGAGCACAAAGTCAACATGGAGCTTCAGAGTTTAAACCGACCAGAACGAACAAAGTTGCTTCCTGCAAAGGTTCCTGTCCCTTTGCTACTCCCTTATGTCTTATGGGAGGGGCCAGTCACCTCCAAGCCTTACTCCTGAGTCACCCCTTTTGTCTTAACTATTCTTGCCTTCTGGCAGCTCTGTGCAAGTGTGCACTGGGAACAAGCTCCCCCTGGTCCTCTGCCTCTCTGATATCAGATTCTGGAGGCTCTGGAGTCCACACATAACTCTCAGATGGCCCTGGCCCCATCTCTGTGTTGGACACAGATCCCTCATCCGAGCCCTCCCCAGATTCCAGGACTGGCCCATGTTCCTCCCCACTGTCCAACTCTGCTGCCAGCTCTGCAGACCACTGGTGGACCACAACACATCCTTCCTATTACCTATCTCCTCCTACATATGATTATAACCTTGTTGCTTGTATCTTTATGATTTATATTGTGATATTTAGTTTTCTAGTATGATTTTGATTGCTTATTTAGTATCCCATGACTATCACTAAGTGTTGTATCTTATGATTCATGATGAATGTATTTTTACGATGACTATGATCATGATTTATCACTTATATCTTTTATGTCCACTGAGAGCTTATGTACCAAAGGCAAACTCCTTGTGTGCCCAATCACACTTGGCTAATAAAGAATTCTATTCCATTCTAATAGTGCGCCCAATCAAATATCATTAAATATATAATTAAATGGATTCTAACTCAACCTAATGAGATTGCTCTCGGGTCATGCACTGAAATGTTTCTCCTTTCTGTCCCATTAAGCACTGGATTTGTTGACAATTTTCAGATCAGTTGCGTTTGTCTCTTCCTTCTAGCCTCAGCCTGCTCCAGCAATCGCTCAGACGACTGTTCATTTGGTGTTTATTTTAGATCCAGGCTGACATTCGGCTGTTTTATTAGAGGCATTGGGTTTTTTGTCTTTTCATAAGTTGTGTGAGTCAGTTATTATTTTGGGTATATCACTCTGATGCAAACCTAAACATTTTCAAAAGCGGCAACAGGTTGCGTCTTTCAGGAAGCTGATGGTTGGAAAAACAGAGTCTTTTTCTTATTCTTTCCTTGACAACATTAGAAAGTTAGAGCAGAAGCCTTGTAGTTATAAAACAAAATTATGAAACTGGGATCCTGAAATTAACAGATCGGCCAAAAATTTTGTGGTGCTGCTGCACCCAATGGTCTCCAAACTCATTTGTAACAAGATAGTAAATTATTAAAGCAATGAGGATGTTTAACATCGGTTTTCTTTCATACATGAAAGAGGTGAAGATTTTATATATATATATATATATTTGTTTTCTGAGGTTTTTGCGGGTATTTGTATGTGGATCTTTGGTTATTCGGGTTTTCTCCCACATAAAATTGGAAGTATCTTGGCAACGTTTTGACGAAATCTCATTCGTCATCTTCAGGCTTGCGTCTTCGGCTTTGTGCTTCTCAGAGTAACGTCGAACGTCGAAACATTGCCAAGAGACTTCCAATTTTACGCAGGAGAAAACCTGAATAACCAAAGATCCATACATATACATATACATACATACATACACACACACACACACACACATGTATGTATGTATGTATGTATGGCATTCAGCTTTGTTCGGGTATTTTCCCACATCAATGTAGTTGTAGCAACATTTCAGCAGAATCTCATCTGCCATCATCAGGCTTCTGTTGGCAGATGATGGCAGATGAAATTCTGCCAAAACTTTAAAAGCACAATTACAATGACATGGGAAAATACCCGAACAAAACTGAATGCCATACATATAAGTACCCGTGAAAACTTAAGAAATATATAGAGAGAGATCTTTGTTTTCTCCCGCGTAAGATTGGAAATATCTAGGCAACATTTCAATGAAGTCTCATTCATCATCTTCAGGCTTGTGTCTTCAGCTCTGTGCTTCTCACTCAGTGGACACACAGCCATTTCTGTTTTAAATTTGGTGCTAGCCTACTGTAACAACTGTAAAAGTCTGACTCACAGACGAACACAATACAGAAGCCTGATGATGGCAGATGAGATTCTACCGAAACGTTGCTACAACTTAAAAAGCACAACTATAAAGATGTGGGAAAATATCTGAACAAAGCTGAATAACATACATACATACATACATACATACATACATACATATATACATACATACATACGAATTCTTCTGTTGTTAATGATAGTGGGAATGTTTGAATCTCTCTGCAGATTCAGTCGTGTGTACTTCTGCAGCTCCTATCCTCATTCATTACAAGGGTACACCATTACTAAAAAGGTGTACTTTTGTATTTTGATTTACAGTCCTTGATTTCCTTCAAATTCAAAACAAAACTAGGGTTTGCATAGCTAACCCAGAGTGCCTGATTATTGCAATGCTATTAATGAAATGTCCGTAGCGCCATGGTTATATGGCTCCAGAGTTTTCCCGCAAAGAGGTTCTGTAGCCAGGTTTTGAGCCAATATTACACTTGATTTTTGAACTGATATCACTCTTTGTCCACACAAATTCTCTTGTATGTTACTTTAATTTTAAAGAGTAGAACACAGAGCAACTCTTGTGGATAAAGTGAAAAAAATGGGATGGCACGATAGCAGTGTTCCAATATCTCAGGGGCTGCCCCAAAGAAGAGGGGAGTCAAACTATTCTCCAAAGCACCTTAAAGGCAGGACAAGAAGCAATGGGTGGAAACTAATCAAGGAGAGAAGCAACCAAGAACTAGGGAGACATTTCCTGACAATGGGAACAATTAATCAGTAGAAGTTGTGGGTGTTCCATTAGTGGAAGCTTTTAAGGAGAGTTTGGACAATCACTTGTCTGGAAAGCTATAAGGTTTCCTGCATGAGCAAGGGGTTGGACTAGAAGACCTCTAAGGTCCCTTCCAACTCTGTTATTCTGTTATTCTAACATAATTTGTGCTGGTTATGGAAGTAGGTAACTTCCATAATAAGCATAAATTCTACCAACTCCCATCTATTGGGAATTTGGAAATTAAATCAAGGACTACAACACATAAATCTTCAACCACACCCTGAATACGAAACAAAATCATGATAACTCATTATGAATTTGGAGCAAAATGAACTGGAGAGGCTCCAGAATTCTTAGTTTTTAGGATCTTTGCAAGTCTATTTTCAAGTAAAACGTATTTCAGAACAAAGAACTGCCAAGTTGTCCATCAGCCAACAGTTCATAATTGCCAATGGACTAAGCAGAGCAGCTACTGCTGTCTTTCTCACTGTAGGAAGGCATACTTCGTTTAAATGATACTAATTATTTCTACATTTGCAACTCTAGGCTATAAATCAACTATGAAAATTTTATGCATAAAAGCATCCTCTTTCTTTGGCATGAAGAGAAATCACCCTCCTGCAAAGAAATAGAAAAAGGGAAGAGATACCATATCGTGCCCTGGATTATCTTCCCAAGGGCTAAATCAAGTGGATCTCTAATAGGACTGTTTTATTGGTTGCCTTCTCCCCTGGCTAGGTAAGGAAATAAAGGAAAGGACTCTAATACAAGACCTACAAACCGAGATTCAGCTGCAAAGGCAGTGACAGCTGGTCAATATAATAGCAACAGCACTTAGACTTATATACTGCCTCACAGTACTTTACTGCCCCCTCAAAGCCATTTTACAGAGTCAGTCTATTGCCCCCAACAATCTGGGTCCTCATTTTACCCACCTCAGAAGGATGGAAGGCTGAGTCCACCTTGAGCCTGGTGAAACTCGAATTGCCAAATTGCAGGCAGCTGACAGTCAGCAGAGGTAGCCTGCAGTACTGCACTCTAACCACTGTACCACTGTAGTGCAGGCCCATGATAAAACACAGTGCCTCCGTAATGTATCTGAAAATGCATTAAATGTAATTTATAATGAAGGTTCTAATGCAGGAGCTCTGGGACTTTTAAAAAAAACATTATTGCTAATGCCAAAGAGAAAATCTTGCACAGTGTTTTGAGGGCAGAGTTAAGAAGCTCAAAATTTGAGGGGAAAACAAACAGTGTGGCCTTAATTTTCTCAACACTGTATATTTGGTTTGGTTCTGCAATCCAATAGGACAGACACAGACTTCAGAGGATAATTAGAATTGCAGAAAAAAAAAATTGCTACCAACCTGACTACCATCGAGAACCTGTATATTGCACAAGTCAAAAAGAGGGCTGTGAAAATATCTACAGATCCATCACATCCCGGACATAAACTGTTTCAACTCCTATCCTCAAAACGACGCTATAGAGCATTGCACACCAAAGCAATTAAACACAAGAACAGTTTTTTCCTGAAAGCCATCACTCTGCTAAACAAATAATTCCCTCAACTATTTACTAAGTCTGCACTACTATTACTATTAACCTTCTCATCACTCCTTATCACCCATCCCCTCCCACTTGTGACTGTATGACTGTAACTTTGCCGCTTGTATCCTTATGATTTATATTGACTGTTTCCTAGTATGATTTGATTGCTTATTGTACCCTATGACTATTATTAAGTGCTGTGCCTGATGATTCTTGTGTCTTGACGAATGTATCTTTTCTTTTATGGACACTTTTATGAGAGCATTTGCACCAAGACAAATTCCTTGTGTGTCTAATCACACTTGGCCAATAAAGTATTCTATCTATCTATCTATCTATCTATCTATCTATCTATCTATCTATCTATCTATCTATCTATCATCTATCTATCATCAGAAGTCAACTAAAAAAAATTCAGTATTTTAAATCATCTAATTTCAAAGTAATCCAGCTATGAAAAGACCAGGCTCTGCCATGCCTGGATGGACTGAGGAGGTTCAAATTCCTTTTCAACCCTTGACGTTTACCTTGGGCCTGTCAACATTTTTCAGGCTACTATCTCACTCCGTTATTTTGAAGATAGAAACAGATTTCTCCTCCGCCTTTGAATTGCAGAAGAAAAAGTGGGATACAAATGCCAAGAGGCGAAATCAAAGAAAATGCAAACAATAAGAGAAAAATGCAAAGGCCACACTAGGAGGGAAAACGAAATACAATAAATGCTGCGCCTGTGACAGAAGGTGACAACTGAGAAAGATGTCAGCTAGTTTATCATTAATTTTTTAAATCGGGAAAAGAATGAATTACATCCAGATTGCCAAACTCAAAGGAAAGGACAGGAAGATGCTGCCACCTAGAGGAGAGATTGTTGCCAAAATGCTACTTTTAGAGTTTGCTTTATAGGTAGTTTTCATTTAGTAACCCAGCTTGGGAGCCACAACTGGGCCATTGAGTGAAGCGATCGCTAAGTGAAAGGTCAATTGTATTTAAGATCTTATTTTAGCTTCCCTTTGCTTTACACACCTACAAAGTTTGTCAATGTAAGGAGTGATTGCAAATTGTTTCATCCCCATAGTAACTCTGAATGTTCATTAAACAAGACAATTGCTAAACAAGGACTACCTGTACATCAAAGTTCAGAGGAAAGTGCCTGGGGAAGAAAATTACTGATGCTTTTGCTCCAGGGGGCCGCAAAACTTTTTCAACTTGAATGCAAAAATGGACGCCAAGACAAGATTCCAAGTGGAATTTCATGCTTAAAAACAGTGGTAGTTGTTGTTTTTAAAAATCAGTGGTTGGAAGAAATATCCGTCTGGTTCAGTTCATGGAATTGAGATTGGTGGGTGGTATTTATACCTTTTCTTGGGCTTTGCACTTGAAGTTTCTGTTCCTGTGCAAGAACATGTGTCCTATTGGCTGTTTTCAGACTCCTGTGGGATCATGTACAAATACTAGGAGTTTGTCTGAGCTAAGTTTGGTTGAAGTTCGAACTGCTGGGGGTGATGCAACTGAGATGATGCAATGAAGGGGCTTTGGGCAATTCCTATTGTGGCTGAGGAGGGCTAATCCTGTTCTGATCCAAACCTTGTTCCAAGGAACCAACCACGAAACGGAGGTAACAGCAAAACCTTTTAATGATTCTTTACGAATTCCGTTCCTGGGTTAAAAGGTTGTTTCAAACTAATTGTCTCTGATAAGAACAAGCCTTGCCAAGGCTGTATAAGGCTGCCAAGAACAGTAGATAAAGTTGCTAAGAAATATTTCAAACACAAAGAGTCTCCAAACACCAACTAAGATAGTCCGGATGTCAACAAGGCTTGAGTGCAAAAACGTCTTTGCTTCCTGCAAAGAACTCTGGTTTCTCAGCTGGCTTTTATCTCTTGAGGGAGGGGCTACTACTTTGCAGCCTTACTCCCGAGTTGCCTGTGCTGCTGAAGCTGCTTTTTCCTTCGAGCAGCCCTGCGTGCATGGGCACTGGGCACAGGCTCCTTGGGGACCTTTTCATCCCTGCTGCCAGCCTCCACAATCTCCGAAGGCAGCACTCCACTCCTTGGTGGTCCTGGTCCCATCCCTGCATCACAGTCAAGCCATCTGAGTCCTCGCTTTCTGAAACCTCAGCCGTCCACACCTGCTGCCGGTGAGCCACAACAAATCCTACCTTGGGTGAGGGTATTTTCTTATGAATAGAGCTAGCTATCTCTTTATCTCTTATGTGCTGACATCTGTTGGGGGCTATTAAGAAAAGTGGACCTGCTTTCCAAGAGCACGTTTCTCCATTTCTCATCCAGGGAAATATAATATTCTGCCTTTTTAATATTTTTCAAAATATTTCATTCTTCTAGGAGAGGGGCAGGTACTAACTTTCTACACAACCACAAGCAAGATCATCAGGGGTGAGATGAATCCATAGTTTGAAAAACGTTTAGCGTTAAAGAGAGAGATAATCTCAAAAGAGAAAGGAACGAAGTCCTTGGTTAAGAGAAAGCCTTCTGCGGGTCAACAATGTTTGCTGAATTTTCTCATGGGCTACAGGATGGGGAATTGAGCAAAGAATGAAGAAGTTTGAAGAAAAATATGCCCTGCAGCTGGTGGAGCTCAACTTTATGGCTGTTTGGTATCAGAAAAGAAAGAAAGAAAGAAAGAAAGAAAGAAAGAAAGAAAGAAAGAAAGAAAGAAAGAAAGAAAGAAAGAAAGAAAGAAAGAAAGAAAGAAAGAAAGAAAGAAAGAAAGAAAGAAAGAACTATTCCAACCAGAAAGCCAAATCAATTACAGACTACCTGTCCAAAAGTGAACCCCAGAGAAACAAAACCCAATACAAATCTTTATTACCAACTTAGCGTGAAAGAATCGTGTGCCTAAAGCAAAGCAAAAAAGCAAAAAAAAGGAGATAACTAAAGAAACAGATACAAATGACTTCCAACTTTCTTTCCAACAGACATTAACAAATCCATTATCTCCTTTCCCTCTTAACTCTTCCAGAGATCCTTTCTGCCCCTTATTTAATCTTCATCTTTTAAAAATCATTAAATCCATAAATCATCATTTTCACCTACTGATGGATGCTTTCTGGGTACAACTCTTTAATAAAACCAACTGTAGGTTGAAAGGAGTTGCATGAACATTTATTTTCTCCCAATCATTAACCAAAACAGGCTCCAGGTTTCTTCACACTTTATACAGACATTGTCGGACTACACAGACCAAAGGTCTAAATTTCCTGTTTCCTGTTACAGTGAAACAGTGGAGCAGTAAAGCACATGGTGACTATATGTGTTTGCTCTGTGTGGTGCTTTACATAAACAGGATTTCTACTACTTCTAATATTTGAGGTATTGTCACACAGAAGAGGGTGCCAACCTATTCTACAGTGCAACTGAGAGAAGACAAAAAAATAACAGATGGAAACTTATCAAAGAGAGATTCAACATAGATCCAAGGAGAAATTGCCTGAAAGGGAAAACAATTAATTAGTGGAACGACTTGGCTCCAGAAGTTCCATCACTAGAGGTTTTTAAGAAGAGATTGGACAACCATTTGTCTGAAGTAGTATAAGATCTCCTGCTTGAGCAGTGGGGTTGGACTACAAGATCTCCAAATTCCATTCCAATTCTGTGATTCTGTAAATAAAACCTTCCTTCCTATGGTTCTTATCTCAGTCTTCTGAACTTCGTTTGCATCTCCCATGTCTGGCTTTCCAGATATGGGAGATGAATCTAGATGGATCTTGACAGACTAGAACACTGGGCCGTATCTAACAAAATGAAATTCAATGTAGAGAAAAGTAAAATCCTACACTTAGGCAAGAAAAACCAAAAGTACACATATGGACTGGATGAAACCAGGCTTAATAGCAAGAACTGGGAGAGGGATCTTGGAGTCTTAGTGGACAACCAGCTAAATAGGAGCCAGCAGTGTGCAGCAGCAGTCAAAAAAGCTAATGCAATCCTAAGTTGCATTAACAGAGGGATACAATCAAGATCAAGTGAGGTACTAATACCACTCTATAAAGCCTTAGTAGGACCACACCTAGAGTACTGCATCCAGTTTTGGTCACCACATTATAAAAAAGATTTTGAGACTCTAGAAAAAGTACAGAGAAGAGCAACCAGGATGATTAAAGGACCGGAGACTAAAATATATGAAGAATGGTTACAGGAACTGGGCCTGGCTAGTCTAGGGAAGAGAAGGACCAGGGGAGACAGGATAGCAGTCTTCCAATATTTGAGGGGCCGCCACAGAGAGGAGGAAGGGGTCAAGCTATTTTCTAAAGCACCCAAAGATGCTTTAGACAAGGGATAATGGATGGAAACTGAACAAGGAGAGATTCAAACTGGAAATAAGGAGAAACTTTCTGACAGTGAGAGCAATCAACCCATGGAGCAGAAGTTGCCCTCGGAAGTTGTGGGAGCGCCATCACTTGAGACTTTCAATAAGAGGCTGGACTGCCATTTCCTGCTTGGGTGGGGGGGTTGGATTAGATGACCTACAAGGTCCCTTCCAACTCTGATTAACTGTTATCTGTTAACTACCAGTCAGCTTTGGAAGCCGTCAAGGAAAGTCATTCAGAAACAAAGCTTTACATCAGGAAAACTGATAAATTGGGGAATTATTTACAATTCACACACTCACAGACTTCAAGGCATTTGCTCCAAAGGCTGACCCCACACTTCCCAATCTGCCATTTGCAAGGAAGCTCTGCAGAAGAAAGAAATGGGGGAAGGAGAATAAAACACAAGATGAATCTCGAAAACTCTGCCTTTCCCAAGATGGATACCTTGGCAGCCTTTTGCCAGCCACTGTAAAAAGCAAATGAAAATTTAAGTGCAGATCAGAAAGAAATGTGAACACAGCATGGTTACATTTAAAACTACCTGGCAACAGGCAAGCCAGTCATTCATTATCTACTGTACAAACCCGCTAATGTGGGCATTAAGCTCTTCTCGGCACTCTTGGAGATTTTAAAAAAGAGAGAGGAGGGGAGGAAGGAATGATGTCTGGTTCTTATAAAATTGCCATCCGTCAAAAAGTAACGCAAGGCTTGTTACTTTAGAGCAGGATCACCACGCTGCCTTTAATCAATCATCCTGCCTTTCTTTGTCATACACAACAGCCAAAGACGTAAATCACGTGACCATTGGGATGCTGCAATGGTCATAAGTGTGAAAAACGGTCATAAGTCCCCTTCTTCAGTGCCGTTGTAACTTCAAACGGTCGCACAGTGAATTGTTGTAAGTCTAGGACTACCTGCATATAAAAATTGTTTCTATACTGATTGGGGTTTGTGTATATGTGTGTGTGAGAGAGAGGGAGGGAGAAGGAGGGAGGGAGAGAGAGAGAAAGAAGCAGAATTAAGAGTTAGGCATTTTCTGAATTTTTGACATGCTGAGCCCGGGGCTGGGATTCTACAGGTTTGCACCTATTCGCTAGAACCGGTTGTTAACATTTTAAGCAGTTCGGAGAACCGGTTGTTAGAAGGAATTACTGGCCTAATCCTGTAAGGAAGGCAGGAAGGAAACATTCTGGTGTTGTTTACAGAAGCTGCCTCTCTGTTAACTCTTATTACATTCTTGGCAGGACTAGACTTCCTTATCTCAGGACCGTCTCTGGAGTTTTTTTTTTCCCCTGCTTTGCTGGTACTTTGCTTGTGTGACATTCAAAGTTACAATGGCACTGAAAAAAGTGACTTATGACCGTTTTTCACACTAACGACTGTTGCAGCATCCCCACAGTCATGAGAGGCCAGGCGAGGAGGTGCGTGCCTCGATGTGAGTGATATTGAGTTGGCCACGCCCACCCAGTCACATGACCACCGAGCCATGCGCACTAACTAAGCCATGCCCACAGAACTGATTATTAAAAAATTTGAACCCCACCCCTGGCTGAGCCCAAAAGATTTGCCTCTTCTAGTCCATCAAGGCTGGCAAAAACAAGAACTTCTCAGATTTCTGGAATTATACCTAGTGGGATACCAAAACGGAAGCTTGAAAACCTGCCAAAGCAATTCACCCCAACAACTTACATCAAGTATAATTAAAGTGGAGTTGGGCTGAGAATTTTATTTCTTATACTGCCTCCTCTCTCCTGAACCAAGTGATTTTTCTTTTTGATGGTCTTGCTGCCTTCTCACTTCCAGTGATAAAATGTCTGCAAGAAAACAGCCAACTAAGAGAGCACCAAGAACCCCACAGCCATCCTCCTCCTCCTTCTCCCCCCCACCTCCCTTCTAGCACTGCTGATGTTCGCTAGTTCAGTAACAAAACATCTGCAAGCTCAGCTCTCATTTCGCCCTCCTAGCACGCATTGCAGGGGGTGAAGCCACCAAAAACCTTGCCAGAACACCAAAAACCTGCACGAACTGGAGTGATTGTGGGGGGTACTCTTCCCCTGAATCAGTTCTCTCTCCCAGTTTAAATACCTGAGTCACTTTGAGATGTACCGTATAATAGTAAGATGAAAATTCTGTATAGTCAACAACACCCCGTCAAAAGGTGCCATCTTTTTTTCCCCCTCCTATTGCTGTTTCTACACAATGTAGAACCACAGGCCCCAATTTTCATCTGCCGGGGACTTCAACAATCCCAAGTCTCTGCTATTATCCCGCTTGCTTTATCACCTTTCCCTTTGGTTGCCTCGACTGTCTCTCATCCTCCTCCTTGTTATTAAGGGAATTATATCTTTACACCCGGTGTGAAGGCATCCTACAGCCCATCTTTTCATCACAAAATCCTTTGTGCTAGCGATTCCTCCTCCCTTTTCGAGTCTTTTTCAATATCTCACAAAATAAGAGCTGCCTTCTTTCTCTCTGTGTTCTGGGCTTTCTGTTTTCTCCATTTCGGCACCACAAAAAAAGTTTGCTTTCTCTCCCTCCCAATTTTTATACCTCCTATTTTTCTTTATCAGGGCAGTTTCTCCCCTTTATTTGAGACTAGCTGGAATTACTCGTGCTTCGTGATGAAACTATGTGATTTGGCGATACAGGAGAAATCCAGTTCACTCTGGTTCAATCTGTTGGCTCAGTGGTGATTGAAACACATAAGGGAATATCGTTACCACCACCTTGAGTCCGTAAGCAATTCCATAGGTGGAAGGCGGAGACATTTTGGTGAGGTACCGACATTTATTACTGTAAGGAGCCCCAGGCCGCTCCTGAGTGAAGGAGTGGAACGTCTGCCAGTTTGAACTGAGGTAACGGAATGTGAGGCAACTGGCAGTTGGAAGAGATTTCTTTTCAAGTGGGGAGGGGGAGTAGAACTCCTTAGCATCAGAGCGTGTTAATTGCTGTATAAGAAATACTAATGAAATACTAATGATCCGATGGTCATTTTGAGAAATCCTTTCTTAGGGAGCACCTAGACGCTAAGAGGAACATACGTGCCAAATTTTAAGTTTGTAGGCTTTATGGTTCTGGAGATTTCGTGATGAGCGAGTGGTATTTGCCTTTTATATCTAGAGATGTCTCTTTCATCCACCTCAAGCAGGAAGGCTCTCTCTTGATCATCCAAGGATGTTCAGAAGCATTCCAAAAGACATGGGTTTGTTCTCTACTCCGTGGGCATGCTTGTGAACATCCCATGTCATTATCCCCCACGTGTTGACAATTCCTACTGTAAACCACAGCCATGCAATTCTAAACAGGCAAACACACACACACACACACACACACTATTTTTAGCGCTTTGTGAATCATACTTGCTCCCTAATCATCTTTTTTTTTTCCTTTTTCATAAATGGGAGGAGAAAAAAGACAAGCAATTCTGCTTTGAGGCATTTCTACTTGAACAAATATCAGAGACAGAAATGTTAAGAGGTGGAGGAAAGATGAATTTCGATAAGGCAACAATAGCGGCTGCATTTCAAAGTGAATGCTTATGAGACTTCGGGCAGGAAATTGTGGTGTCCAGATTTTCACAAAAGGACTTTATTTTATTTTATTTTTAAAGGCCCCTCCTGTTCGTATTATAAAAGCTGACAAGCCAAATGCCACCGTTGTGCAGAATGAAAGCAGCTATCAGTTAAAAGGAAGGACACCGCTCTTTGAATCTTTATGTCCAATCTGAAATGAACACTTGAACGCAAGTTAATTTTCTGTAGCCATAACAGAGTTGGAGGAGAGAGTGACATATTTCTTACCCATAATAAAAATGATGAAGGAACCACTCTAAAAGGATTGAAACAAACATATCATATATATATATATATATATATATATATATATATATATATATATATATATATATATATATATATATATATATATATATATATACACACACACACACACACACACACACACAACAGACACACACACACACACATACAGAGAGAGAGAGAGAGAGAGAGAGAGAGAGAGAGATGCATCAGTTTGATGTACGACTCTGGCTCTTGTTTGTTTCAATCCTTTTAGAGTGGTTCCTTCATCGCAGCTGAAAGCACCAGCCTGAAGATGGCAAGTGGGACTTCATCTAAACGTTGCCAAGATACTCTCGATCTTACATGGGAAAAGACCCGAACACGCCAAGACCTGCATACCTGTACCTGTGAAAATCTACGAATATATATATATGCAGTATATATACTGATACATCTTCATCTTTATCTCCCTCCCTCCCTCCTTCCCTCCCTCCCTCTCTCTCTCTCTCTCTGTCTATATATATGTGTGTGTGTGTGTGTGTGTGTGTGTGTGTGAGGTATGCTTGTTTCAATCCTTTTAGAGTGGTTCTTTCATCATATCTATCTATCTATCTATCTATCTATCTATCTATCTATCTATCTATCTATCTATCTATATATATATATGTATCTCCTTTTCTTTAACTCAAACCTCCAAAAGCAAACAAGGGTTGCATTGAATTGCAGGTAGTCTTCTTATGACCAAAAATAAGCCCAAAATTTCCATTGCTAAGTGACACAGTCGTTAAGTCAGTTTTGTCCCATTTTGTGACCTTTCTTGCCACTGTTGTTAAGTGAATCGCTACAGTTGATACGTTAGCAATTAACAGTTTTTGAGTGACTCCGGCTTTCCCCATTGACTTGGCTCATCAGAAGGTCGCAAAAGGAGACCCCCTGACTCCCTGACTCTGTTGTTACATCCTCTAGCCCTCATTCCTTTAACCTCAAACTATCCACTATTGACCTCACCCCATTCCTTAGAAGTCTGTAAGGGGTGTGCATAAGTGCACCATTGTGCAATGGTCGTAAGTGTAAAAAGGGCTCGTACGTCTCTTTTCAGTGCTGTTGTAACTTTGAACGGTCACTAAATGAATGGTTGTAAGCCAAGGATTATCCATGGTTTGGAATCAAGCAAGGCTCCTTAGTCAGATCTGGTTTCATATGTTCCTATGAGGATAGAAGGAGTATTGAGCCACAGTGGCGCAGTGGTTAGAGTGCAGTACTGCAGGTGTGATGACCCGGAGTGTAACACAAACATAACAAAATCCAAAACATAAATAAATGTCCTTTAATGCCTCTAACTTGGCCCCACTGTTCAATAATTCTCAGTTGGAGATAAAACTGAATCAAAAATAGTCTTCAAAAGAAAGCAATATAGTCCAAACTTACTGAGCAGATAAAGGTGAAATAAAAAAACCAAACAAACTGCAATGAAGGAAATTCCACAATGAGCCAGGATAAGTAATTATCAATTTCAAGGAGATAACAAGGCAGAGTCTGTTGGAAGGACGCCAACCAAGATAACTTCAGCCCAAAATAAAACACGCTTTGCTTCTGGCAACACTGTGTTGTAACCATCTCTCTTACATACTATTCTCCCCAGCTGCAACTAATGAGGGGATCATGGCCGCTTCCTCTCTTGTAAGCCAAGGTGTTTCCTTCTCCGTTCCTCCCTGCGTGTCCTAGGATGCATAGGGGATGGGCCTGGTTCTTCCTCTGACTGCCCAGCCAGCTTCTGCCCTTCCACAGCCTTCTCCACAACCTCTGGAGCCACACCTCTACTCCCTGTCAGCTGTTCCTCCTCTCCCTTAGAGTCTGACTCTACCAAGGGCATGATGGCAGGCTACTTCTGCTGACTGCCGGCTGCCTGCAATTTGGCAGTTCAAATCTCACCGGGGTCAAGGCTGACTCAGCCTTCCAGCCTTCTGAAGTGGGTCAAATGAGGACCCAGATTGTTGGGGGCAATAAGCTGACTCTGTAAACCACTTGGAGAGGTCTGTAAAAGCATTGTGAAGCAGTATATAAATCTAAGTGCTATTGCTACTACTCCCTCCCTCCTTTCTTCACAGTGGTTAGAATGCAGTATTTCAGGCTAACTCTTCCCACAGCCAAGAGTTTGATCCTGATGGGCTCAAGGTTGACTCAGCTTTCCATCCTTCCGAGGTGGGTAAAATGAGGACCCAGATTGTTGGGGGAAAGACACTGACTCTGTAAACCACTTAGAGAGGACTGTAAAGCATTGTGAAGCAGTATAATATGTCTAAGTGCTATTGCTATTGACACCCTTGAACTCTGGAGTTGGAGAAGACTCCTGAAAATATCAAAGATAGCCAAGGAAACCAAATGGATCACTGAACAAATCAAACCAGAGATCTCCCTTGAGGCATAAATCACAAGGCTGAAATTATTCTCAATCATATTATGCCAAGATATCATATGTCTTTGAGAAGGGTTTAATATTAGAGAAGTGGACAGAAAGAGGCCAATAAGAGGGAATATTTGTAGCTCAGGGTTGAGGACAACATAGGGGAGAGGACCAGAAGAAGTGAAATGGACTCTTTGGGGTCAATATTGATTCCTTTGGAGAATCATGGTCTAGAGTATTTATTTATTTGTTTGTTTGTTTGATTGATTGTCAATCGCTTACAAGATAATAGATATAAGTATAAACATGAGTAAAAATACAGGAAATAGGTATGAATAAATGGGGACAACAGGACAGGGATAGTAGGCACAATGGTGCACTTATGCACACCCCTTACAGACTTCTAAGGAATGGGGTGAGGTCAATAGTGAATAGTTTGAGGTTAAAGGAATGAGGGCTAGAGGATGTAACAACAGAGTCAGGGAGTGCATTCCAGGCAGGGACCACTCTGTTGCTGAAGTCGTACTTTCTGCAATCAAGTTTGGAGCGGTTAACATTGAGTTTGTATCTGTTGTGTGCTCTTGTATTGTTGCGGTTGAAGCTGAAGTAGTTATTGACAGGTAGGACATTATAGCAGATAATTTGGTGTACTACGCTTAACTCCAACCGTAGGCAGTGTAGTTCAAGGTTATCCAAGTATTGTGACTGAGGCGTGAAAATATGGACCTTAAAGGATCAGACGCGGTTCCAAAACCATCTATCCCTGTTCTAAATATAGTCCAAATTTTTGTTGTTCTTGTTAGCTTCATGGAGGAGAAGGAGCAAGTGTGTTTGAAGTGTGATCTCTTAAGGAAGTCACTGGGAAGTCTCAGCCACACACCAGATATTTACTGGTGAAACAATATCAGCTTGTTTCTGCAGCTTTTACTAATGTGTGTATTTTGTTTTTCTGTCTATTGACTTTCCTGCCTTTGCAGTAGAGAAGAACTTCACTAATTTACGCTAATGGCTGACAAGGGCACCACAAAAATCAGTCGACTTTGCAAATTAAGAAACTAGCAAACATTCCTAACCCCAGAGGTGAGGATGTGTTGCGTTTGTTGCTTTTCATTTATCTTCATGCAAGATATATTCATCTGCATGGGGTTTTTTTTCTTTATTTCTCCTGTTGTATAGCTTTATTGGAAAAATAATTCTAATGTATCTTTTTTAAAATAAAATCATAATTATTGATTTACCCATTTGGGGTGCTATTTTTAAGAACCTACATTTTGCAGTAAATAGAGAGCGAGGAACACTTTCTTCTTTTCAAAATAATCTTTTGATTTCTGATTTGTTTGTTTTTTAAAGGTTATTAGAAGGCAGCTTTCTTTCTGAAAATATTCTCCGTTGAAATTGCTCTCAAAATGAAGTCCAGTTAAAAAATAATTCTGAGAAAGAAGCCATTGTTATTTTTGCTTTGTCTTTCTTTTGCTTTTGTGTGTTTCTGTGTCACAGCTGTTTTTTCTTTGCCATAAATCTTGATTGAAAACAAACACTCAAATCCTTTCCTCCCCAAATTCCCTCTTTATGGATTATGTTGTTTATAGTAATTATTATACTAATGCCTTTTGCTGTCTCTCCTTGGTTAAAATTTAACCAAATTCCTTTGGAGAAAAAGCACATTTTTTTTGTTGTTGTTGATTACTTTGTAAATCACTAAGTACATTAACAACACTACATAAAAATCATGGCAATTACTTATAAGATTCTTTTTCTAATGTTTTTACCCTACCAGCATTAGAGATAATTATCTACTTCTTTTCTCTCTCCTCTGTTGCAGTTGACAATTTACCAGTATTTCACACACATACACACACACACACACACACACACAGAGGGAGGGGAGAGGGAGAGGGAAGGAGAGGAGAGGAGGAGAGAGGAGATTAGGGAGAGGAGAGGAAGAAAGGAAAGGAGAGGAAGGAGGAGAGAGGGAGGAGATTAGGGAGGGGAAAGGAAGGAGGAGAGGAGAAGAGAGGAGAGGAAAGGAGAGGAGAGGAGAGGAGAGAGAGAGAGAAAAAATTGCTACTGGGCTTCTTGTGTTTACAAAGCTTTTATTTCTCAATGGCCCTCCAGCAGATCCCTAGGATTATGTGTTACAGGACTCAAATTAAAAATTAAACAAGTACCTAGATATACAAACAACACCATGCAATAAAATTAGGAGAAAAATCCCTTGGTTAACACGGAGCCATGTTAATTTGTGGGTGGATCAGCTTACCAGAAATTCTTCGCAGCTCAAGACCAACATGGGACACGCGCTGATCAGCAAATGACAGACGTCATCCTTTCCATAACTTGAGTCCATTCAATCTCCAACTCTGCCTAAAGACCTCTTACCTCTTACCTACACCCAATGCAGGTGTATATTTTGCATGACTCTTAAACCAACCAGCCCATCCCAAAAGATTTCAACAAGGCCAGATATGGATTTAGAGGTGAAAAGATACAAACAAGTTAAGCTTGAGAACATTGGGACATTTTCAGGACTCTGGAGAGCTCATGGGTAAGAGACTCTTCCCTCTGCCTGAAGCTGTTGAGACCTTACAGTACTTGGCAAAGCCAAAAGAAACTTTAACTACACTCCTCTTGTTGACCCTGGGCTTCAATGAATGGGATCACACAATATATAAAACAAAAGTATGTCATTTGTGGTTTGCAGTACTGTGAGAACTCATCCTGTGCTACGTAAAAATACAGGTCATTTGTTTGATTGTTGCACATACAGCAATGTGATCATAATAATTGTAATCTGTTAAGTGTAACTTTAGGGTGGATTGTGGTGTGTGAACCTAGCCAAAGAGTTCATTGCCTCTTTCCAAAATTATGACCCATCCTTTAAAACTGAGCAGCTAAGATAAAAGGAGGGCTACATATTACAGGAAGATCATTGACCATAAATGAGAATGCTGAGAGATTTCACTGAATTGGGGTGATCTTAAATTCATTACGTATTCCTCTCTCGGCTCCTCCTAAGGGAAGTAAGTGCTTTCCAAAGCTCTTTTTGCATTGATCGATAAGATAGCTGAAGTATTGACTTGGGTTTGCTCCTGATTTCTCTTTGAGAAAAACCATATTGTGGGTGAACTAGGTTTTTTGGGGTTCATTGCCTCTGACTTTTCAAAGTCAAGAAGCAGTTATAAGGTTAGAATTGCCTGATTAAGACAACATGGTCCTAAACAGAGGTGGTATTCAGCTGGTTCTGACCAGTCCTGGAGAACCGGTAGCAGAAATTTTGAGTAGTTCCACGAACTGGCAAATCCCAACGCTGACTGGTCCCACCAACCCCATCTATTCTCTATGTCCCAAGTCCCAGCTGATTGGCTGAGTCTTCTTTTGTTGCCCTGCACAGGAGAATGGAGCTGGAAAGCAGGTTAGTGGGATGGGGAGGGCATGGGATTTTGCAGTATCCTTCCCCTGCCATGCCCACCAAGCCACGCTCACAGAACCTGTAGTAAAAAAAAAACCACCACTGGTCTTAAGCATGTGTCAACTAAAAAGATACTCCTTTGGTCTTTTTAGCTGCCAGAAAAAGGGACTGGGGGAAAAACAAGGCATTCTTAAAATGCCTAGATAATCAACTCAGCAGCCCAAAGTTGTTGGAGCATAAGAAGGTTATTGGAGAGCATGATGGATGACTCTTGGAGATGGATGTGTCCCATCGGAGAAGTCACATCCAGGAGTGTGGGGAAGACCAGCGTCAAGGGGGAAATGTATGATATGATTTAGTATCCAGCTACGCGCCAACATGGCAACCTCTAATAAATCATTTTTCTTTTCTCTGAGATGCAGCTAGACTTTTGATTTAAATGAGGGTGGATTTGTTGGAGCCCTTAAAGCATGATTATGAACTGCAGTGGTTGAGCCCACTAAGACAAAATGAAATAAACCTCCTGATGGCTTCGTACAATAATGCAGGAAACTAATCTGTAATGTTTAATCCAGCCCTGCAGATAAAATCACAAAATGTTTCTGGTAGCATGTAAGTTATATTCACAAATCTAAGAAGCTGGACTCCAGACATTTCTTATTATGAATAGCAGCACACCTTGTTGTTACTCTCTCAGCCATATCCTTGCTGAACATGAGATCCCATTTAGTCATCGTGATCATCCGTGCAAAAAATTGGTCTCTATGGAATTCTCCTGTTCCTCTTTTTCTAAAGCAGCTCATGTTCCTGAAACTTGTAGCAACCATTCTCATGTTGAACTTTGCAGCACATTCTTGCTCCCTTATGACTCTAAGACTAGTGGAGTGATAAAAGCATCTGATTAAGCCTAAGAAAACTTGGATTTCAGTAGTGGGATTCAATTTTTTTCACTACCGGTTCTGTAGGTGTGGCTTGGTGGGCGTGGCAGGGGAAGGATACTGTAAAATCTCCAGTCAGAGGTGGAATTTGTCAGTTCTCTGAACTACTCAAAATTTCTGCCACTGGTTCTCCAGAACTGGTCAGAATGTACTGAATACTCACCTCTGGTTTAGATCTTCACTCAACTGGGAAGGTCAGTGGGAGACTTCAGACCAGTGAGAATTTAGGTCTACTTAAAAAAGATGTGCTTCAAAATTCAGGTGCTTGGCAACCGACTCCTATTTATGACTTCTGTTCCTGGGGTCACATGATCCTCTTTTTGTGACCTTCTGACAAGCAACGTCAATGGGGAAGCCATATTCACTTCACAACTGCAATGATTCACGTAACAACGGTGGCAAGAAAGGGGGTCAAATTCACTTAATGAATGTTTCACCTAGCAACATAAATTTTGGGCTCAATTGTGGTCATAAGCAAGGACTACATGTAGTTTAGGAAACGCTGCTGGATCTCCCAGAAGCCTGTAGCTGGCTCCAGAAAGTAGCAGGGCCAGAGAGGTATTTAATCCAGTGGTGGGATTCAAATAATTTAACGATCAGTTCTCCACCCTCATTATTTCTTCCAACAACTAGTTTGCCAAACTGCTCAGAAAGTTAACAACCGGTTCTCCTGAAGTGGTGCGAAGTGGCTGAATCTCATTACTGATTTAATCTGATATAGCAGTTCCTTGGAGTTAAAAATGATGGTTCAATTTCCATTGCTTCTCTTTTTTCTGTTTTTCTTTACTAGGATGCTAAAGGAACTGTCTTTTCTATTAGGCTTTGCAGGAATCTGTGACTAAGTTAACACAAAACCCTCCACCGCAAATTATTTTCAATGTACTCTACCCATTTGCTTTACCTATCTTGTTCTTCTTTGGTCTATCTTCCTATCCATGTTCCACCACCTCAGTGGAATTGTGTCACCCCACCAAGCAAACTACTCTGGGTCAATTCACCACCCCTGGCAGTTCAGTTGATTTCCCAAGCGAATGTAATTGCATCCTTATTTATGGGATGTTCTTTCAGAGTTGTATCAAAGGCTTCACTGAGCACAAGTGGCAAGGCGAATGTAATTAGAACAACAGCCACCAATTTGCAAGCCACGTTTAAAGAAAGGAGGGAGGGCTTCCTTGGGGAAACGGGGTACACTGTGAATAAAAATGCGGATCATGGACAGGTTTGCATGGGTGTTTTCTTCAGAGTCAGCCACCAGACATGGTAAAACTCTGACCATGAACTAAAGAACCACCAGAATAAAACCGATGTTGCGCTGAGTTTTTCACCAAATATATTGACTCTTAAGAATGACATCTTGCCCATGTTTCTTCAGAAGTCAGGGGGTGCACATTTAAATAAGCAAACATCAGAGTACAGACTAACTGCATTGGGTTGAAGGACTTACTGAAAAGACTTGGGAATATGACATAGTCCATTTAGGACCTGCAATCTCCAGTGTGCTTATATATTACTTGATTGTATTGCTTATGGCCACTAAGAATGGTCATCTACACTAGATGGAATTTTTTCATGATGATCTGACCCTAATATGGTCTTTGAAATCACAGAAAATATTTGTAGTTCGGGTCTTAGATCTGGGTAATGGTTTGCTCTCCAAGATTGTTTCAATTTAGTTTCTGAACCAGTGGTGGGATTCAAAAAAATTTTTACTGCCAGTTCTGTGGGTGTGGCTTGGTGGGCATGGCAGGGGAAGGTTACTGCAAAATCCAATTCCCTCCACATCCCACTAACCTGCTTTCCAGCTCCATTCTCCTGTGCAGGGCAACAAAAGAAGACTCAGCCAATCAGCTGGGACTTGGGAGGTAGAGAAGAGATGGGGTTGGTGGGACCAGTCAGAGGTGGGATTTGCCAGTTCACGGAACTACTCAAAATTTCTGCTACCAGTTCTCCAGGACTAGTCAGAACCAGCTGAATACCACCTCTGCTTAGGACCATGTTGTCTTAATCAACCTGCTTTCCAGCTCCATTCTCCTGTGCAGAAGACCCAGCCAATCAGCTGGGACTCAATGGGAGGCAGAGAAGAGATGGGTTGGCGGGGCCAGTCTGAGGTGGGATTTGCCGGTTCTCCAAACTACTCAAAATTTCCACTACTGGTTCTCCAGAACTGGTCAGAACCTGCTGAATATCCACCTCTCACTGTTTGCGTGCGAAGCATAGCTACATCACAGTACTTTTCGAAGTATATATTATGCCCAAAAGTTTTTTTTAAAAAAAAACCCTTCCAACCAATTCTTGAAAATCCTCATTATTCTGAAATGCTTCTACAATTCTCCTTGCTGTAAACCCCACCTCCTTCCTTCCTCAATCTGCCACCCTCCAGATGTCTGCGTTGAGACAATACACCTCAGAATTTCTTGCCAGCAGTCAACTGTCTTAGGCTAACGTCATCACCGGATCAAAAGCTTCTTTAAATAAAGAGTACTTTAAAAGAGTACTTAAGGCTGGAGTAGCGAGAAAGAAATCTTCTTGCAGCCTTTCCATAGGACTATTTCCCACCCACCCCCACTTTCAAAGGAGCTCAAAGAAGTCCCCTTTTATCTCTGGCAAGCCAATTTTTGCAGCTTTTGTTGAGAGCTTCATCAAAGACTCCCTTTCATTCTAGTTAAACAACTATGGGGAGGCTGAGACCCTAAATTCTTTGTCCTTCTGAATCAGAAAGTTACGGGGTGAGGGGAAAAAAGGGGGGTAGGCCCAGATAAAATGGGACAGGTGTCCTGAAGATTAAAAAAAAAGAGAGAGAGAGAAATATGTGGGTGGAAAGAAATGGTTCACTTTCTTCTGTTGATATCTGGAGCCCTCTGGCTGTTTATTAAAATAATATAATTATATGTTTATCTGCAGAGTTTAAGGTTGAAATGAGGGGTCCTTGGTGCTCTCTGAGCTTGCTTGTTTTCTTGCAGATGTTTCATTACCCTGTTGGAAGTTAAAACCCACCCCTCCCCTAGGAAAATGAAATACTTCGGGATATATTTCAAAAAGGCAGAATATTTCCCCAAAAAGAAAAGTAGAAACTCAGAAGCAGAAACTCACCCCCCCCCCCCACCTTTGTTAAGGGGCGGGCCATTAAGGCCTGGACCAGAGTATTCTACATAACAAAGGCCTCTACCTATCTCACCCACCTGGCCTGGGAAGATTGAATTAGCCAGCACTCAGGTGAAGCCATGTGGTCCAGACAGTCTACAAAGTTAGCTAAGACCCCCACCCCTGGGAGTCTGACAGCCAATGGGATGCATTTCTTACACAGGAACGGGAAACACTAAGAAATATAACTAAGGGTCTCTCAGCATCTTGGCCTTTTTTTTTCCTTCACCCAACATCTTGAAGCATGTGATCGTCCTTTTCACTTTTGGAGCTCGAAGCCATGTGGTCCTGTCCACCATTAAACCATCTTTCCAAACAGCCTCCATGTTTCCGGTGTCTTTTTCCTCATTTGGAACTGAACCCAGAAGGATATTTCTTCCAACAACCCAATCTAGGTAACATCATCAGTGTTAGAAGGGGGGAGGAGGAGGAGGAGGAGGTGGAGGAGGAGGAGGAGGAGGAGGAGGACTATGTGGACCTTTGTGCTCACTGAGCTTGGTTGTTTTCTTATAGACATTTCATTACCTACTAGGTAACATCATCAGTGCTGGAAGGGAATGGGTTTTGCATTGAGGACTAGGACTGTAGGGCTCTTGGTGTTTTCTGAGCTCAGTTTTTTTCTTGCAAATGTTTCATTACCCAAACTTGGTAACAACATCAGTGCTAGTTCCTAGCACTAGCACAGTTTCACTAGCACTGCTGATGTTGTCTTGTTTGGGTCATGAAACCTTGGCAAGAAAAACACCAAGCTCTGAAAGCGCCAAGGACCCCTCGTTTTAACCCAGAGCTACAAATATTCTTCTTTAAAGGTGGAAATTGAAATCTTGTAATCATCAAGCTACAAGCTACCGGAGCATTCAACCAGCTTATCAGAGTTATGAAAGAAGCCATGTTTGGCAGTGTTCAGCACATTTCTGGAGAAGAGCAATCATGATGCGGGAAAGGAGCAATTTGGTTAGCCTAATTTCTCAGCCTCCCAAAATATGAATTATGGGCCTGGTTTAATCAAAAATAGCTATCGGGCCTGTGCAATCATTCCTGGAAGCTTGCAAGCTGAGCGGTTTTCAAAAAGGAAATGGAACAAGCTGATTTACATTGTTGGATCACACAGATCCATCATTGGCTTGGCTGGGCTTGGTTTGCCTTACTGTAGCTTGTAAACCATGGTTTAGGATTTAGTGTCATGGATGAAGACCGTGGCATTCAGGTTTTTTTTAAAAAAAGAAGGAAAATGCAAGAGAATATTTGTAGCTCATGGCTGAACTGTGGAGTTCTTGGTGCTCCTTGAGCTCGGTTGTTTTCTTGCAGACATTTCATTACCAAACTAGATAACATCATCAGTGCTAATACTGATGATGTTACCTAGTTTGATAATGAAACGTCTCCAGGGGCGGGATTCAAAATTTTTAACAACCAGTTTTGTGGGTGTGGCTTAGGTGGTGGGCATGGCTTGGTGGTCATGTGACTGGGTGGACATGGCTTGGTGGTCATGTTATTGGCTGGGCGTGGCCAACTCAACATCACTCACATCGAGGCACACATCTCCTCGCCTGGCCTCTCGTGACTGTGGGGATGCTGCAACAGTCGTAAGTGTGAAAAATGGTCATAAGTCACTTTTTTCAGTGCCATTGTAACTTTAAATGGTCACTCCACACAAGCAAAGTACCAGCAAAGGAGGAAAAAAAAAACTCCAGAGAAGTTCCTGAGACAGGAAGTCTAGTCCTTCCAAGAATGTAATAAGGGTTAACGGAGAGGCAGTTTCTGTAAGCAACACCAGAATGTTTCCTTTCTGCCTTCCTTACAGGATTAGGCCAGTAATTTCTTCTAACAACCGGTTCTGCTAACTGCTTAGAATGTTAACAACAGGTTCTAGCGAATAGGTGTGAACAGGTAGAATCCCACCCCTGAACGTCTCTAAGAAAGTCACCAAGCTCAGAGACCACTAAGACACCATCACATGTGTGGCACTACAAGGGAATATTAGGTGGATATTGAAAATATGGGAAGCAATCTGAATCTGAATTGAAGGCAAGAAAAAAATAGGTGTGGTCAAGTCATAATAATGGGGAGTTTCATAAAGTATTACTACATTTATCTCAGTTCTATTTTCTCAAATGGATGCTTTCCATACAGGTCTGAATTCAGATCCCAGAATGTGGACATAGAGACAGAACCTCTCAATGCAGAGACAATTAGGTCAGAGTGGAATTCCAACACCTAAAACTTGGGTTCTAGTCTACCTTCAGCCCATGGATGGTTCCTGGGGAACTTCTGTTAGTCTCTCCATCAGCCAAACCCACCTCACAGATAGGTGTCAGGGTTCTGACCGATGCCCTAATGAAATCATGAGCCTCAGGCCAAGCTTCAAAAGAAATCCAGTTATTTATTAGAAGCTCCATGTCAGCATGGACCAAGTGAAGCCAACTCTGACCTCACTTAATTCACGCCTTGGCTCTGACCCTGTTTCCCCCTCCCCCCAAGGTGTGTCATCAGTCACATTCCCCAACAAAGCAATTTTGTGGGTTGTAAAAGTCACTCCCTCCAGCTACTGTAGATCTCCATGGAGGTGACCTTGACGTTGCTGGCTGGAATGTGCTTTGCTTTGACTGAAATGCAAGTTCGATGCAGCTACAAGTCTCAATTCCCCCATTCCCGTTTATGGTGACTCGAGAGCATGTGAGGAACGTGATGTTGACAGTAGGGGTTTTGGGTAGGGGGAAAACAGAAGGTGGGGGCCTTGTCTGGTAGGATAGAAAGTCAACTAATAAATAAATAGCAGCTATGAGAGAGAGAGAAGAAACAAAGAACTCATTCATCTTCTCTACATAGAGATCAATTGCCTTTGACCTTTTCTTAATCAATCCATTAATTAATTACTGGGGCTTCTGTGCCCTTCAGAGTGCCCTAATGAACAGAGGGCAGCTATCTTCCCAAATTGTTTCTATCCAAGCTGAGCATGAGAGAAAAGCTTGTGGTTTTTTTTTTTTTCCCTTTCTCTTCATCTGTTTTCCCTACGCATCATGTTTTTTAGATTATAAAGCTAAGGTCAAGGAGTGTCTTATACAGATATTTATAAGCTGCCCTGGGAGACCTTTTGAGGGAGAGGGGAGAGAAATGTTGAAAAATGAATAAATGCATCTATGTAGACAGAAGGAAAGACTCAGCATCCCACGAAGACCTAACCCAATAAGCCAGTCATTCATTGTGGCCGGTAAACCTAAATAGGTTGGGTGACTGCAACAAAGGTTTATGCTAACAATCTTAATAAAGGAAAAAGTGGTTTTCCTACACATCCCCAAAAGAGGGGTTTTTTAAAAAAAAAATCAACATGAGAGCCATAAGGTGTGATTGAAACCTTCTCCCTCCTTTTTGCATGTGCATTGCAGGACATCTTTAGAGCAGCATGGGGGCCTCGTGGTGAAAACACTCATCCCCCACTCAAAAGGTTGAGAGTTCAATCCTAGGTAGCGGCAGGTGTTTCTCTCCCAGGACGCAAAGAAAAAAAAAATCTGCTGTGAACTCCGCATAGGTGTCCGGAAGGGCATCTGGCCAGTAAATGCTCAGCAGCATCCAGTCTCCCCGATGCTGCCCTGAATAGGGTCATACAAAGAGTTATTGCAGGACACATGTAAGTCTTTGCTTATGCAGTTGTAGTTACCACATTGACTTTTCTTTTAATCTCTGTCCACAGTTAACTGTTGTATTCTGGACATTATCCCATTACACTGGATAATCAGCAAGGCTTACAGTTGCCAAGCCCAGAAGTTAAAGATGATTGTAAATTCTGTACATCATCTAGGCTAAGAACATTTGATCTTGGTTCCAATGAACGCTGGGGCCAAAACTTGCCTAAGAATTTCTTATCCTCTAGAAGATTCAATCACTCATCAGGGAGCTTATTAATCTACTCTCTGTGTTGTAGAACTTATTTTGATTGATAGATTATATGCCATCAAATCGGTGTCATCTCTTAACCATCACATCCTTCATGTCTTCCAAAGGCGTCCTCATCACCACTGTAATTGAACCCATCCATCTTGTGGTTGGTCCTCCCCTCTGTCTCTTTTCTTCCACCTTCCCACCATTGCAAACTTCTCCAGAGAGCTAGCTTTTGGCATAAGGTGACAAGACATATTAATTTTACCCTGGTCACCCATTCTCCAGGGAGAAGTCTTGACTGAGCGGTATGGCAACTCCTTGATTTGTTTTCGTGACTAACCGTGGTATTCTTAGGAATCTTTTCCAAAGGTGAAGTTCAAAAGGATCAGAGTTCTTCTTATTTTTATGGAAGACGTAACATAATCCTTTCATGGCATACAAAAAAGTTCAAAGGGATCAGAGTTCTTCTTATTTTTATGGAAGACATAACATAATCCTTATTTCATGGCATACAAAACATCCTGCAATGATAGAGTGGGTATGACATAATATTTTTTTAAAGAAAAAAAATTATACAGTAGAATGCAAAGAAAATCAGAAGGGTAGTTTCCATACGTAGCTTCTTTTTGGTTTTTCTTATCTGAAAGCTACAGCTGTGATAGAAGAGAGTAAAAGGAAGAAGAATGGGAGCTATCCCACAAAAAATTATGTGTGATTTGTGTTATACATCAAATGCCGGGCCCACTCCTGAAGATTAAAACATAACTAGGTATATGCCTACCTTCGAAAAGAATCGTACAAGATGTTTCAAGTTTATCTGAAAGATAGACCTATCTCTGGAGAATAAGGCAAGAACGCACAAACTCACACCTGAGCACAAACCTCCCAACCATCACTTCAAAACTGACAGCTTTTCATATACAAGGGATCGCCTCATATAAATTAAAATGTCAATCTGTTAACACATGAAACGGGGGCAGGGCTTCAAATGTGTGGTTTCAAACCCCTCTTTGATTATTTCAACTCTCCCTGTGGATATCAAGACAATTCCTCAAAGGAATCCCACTTCTGAAACCAGTTTTCAAAAGCCTGAAAATCCACCCGCTCGATCCCAGAGCGCAAGCACCGTTCTTACTTTATTCTGCTTTTTCCCAGATTTCTGTCTCTTAACATGTTGATTTAAAACATTGGCATCTGCTTTGTATGTATGAAAAAAAAATCCCACAGCAACAGTGGGAAATCCATGTTAGGAAATCAAAATTACCCGTTGAAACCAGGAGAGAATTATAGTTTGAAAGGGCAACATAAAGATTTGCTTAATTTTTTTTTTTTAAGATGGTGATGGTGTCATCACGCCATTGTCAACTCTTTGAGACTGCATAATTTTATTTCTAAGGCTGTAAATTAGGAGTGTGGGGCTGAGGGAGGGCATTTCACAGGATAGCTGTCCTCGTAGGGAAAGAAACGTCATTCCTTTCCACTACAGGTAGTCGAGGGACTTAAGGCCCCAATGGAGCCAACATTTCGGTTGCTAAGCGAGAGTAGTTGCTTGACATGTGGCCTGCGGCCTTTCTCAGCGTGCATCCTTCTCTCTTTCTGCAAAGAACAGAGCCACAATGCTTGCAGAAACCTGGCTTTTATCAACAGATTTCCCCTTCTGAGCCCGAAGCCTTTGCTCTGTCTGAGAGGAGAAACTTCACGAATCTGACAAGGCCACCCGGGGGTGGACTTCAAAAATTTCAGCAACTGGTTCTCTGCCCAGTTGCTGGCTGGGCATGGCCATGGTGGGCGTGGCCTAGTTGGCCTCCTGCACCATGGTTGGGAGGGGGCATTTTTGCTCTCCCCGGGCTCCGGAGGCTTTCCTTGAGCCTCTGGGAGGGCAAAGACGGCCTCCCTGGGCTCCGGAGGCTCTCTGGAAGCCAGAAACAGGCCTTTCTGAACTTCCAGGAGGCCCATTTTTCATCCCTTCCAAGCCTCCATGCATTTACCTGCATCAGAGGTGGTCTTCAGCAGGTTCTGACCAGTTCTGGAGAACCAGTAGCGGAAATTTTGAGCAGTTTGGAATACCACCTCTGACTGATTCCGTCCCCAACTCTTCTCTGCCTCCCATTGAGTCCCAGCTGATCGGCTGGGTCTTTTTTGGTTGCCCTGCACAGGAGAACGGAGCTGGAAAGCAGGTTAGTGGGGTGGGGAGGGAAGGGGGATTTTACAGTATCCTTCCCCTGCCATGCCCACCAAGCCACGCCCACCAAGCCACGCCCACAGAACCGGTAGTAAAAGTTTTTTTGAATCCCACCACTGACCTGCATCCAAAATGGGTCACTTCTGGGAGGGAAGGGGTGGGGTGGGCAGGGCCAGCCAGGAGTGGGATTTGGGGGTTGCTCCAAACTGCACAGAGTCTTAGCTAGGGGCTCCCCTAAACCCCTGAGAACCCTGATGCCACCCCACTCCCTGGCATTGAGAAGCCATCTCAGGTTAGCCGGACCCAATATTTCAAGTACAAATGGCTTAAATCAGAGGCTAATTCCCAAGCGCTCTATATCCATAATGAGTTTAAAATACCAGTTCCATGTCAACCATCTGTCTTCTGTCATTTAGTTGCTAAAGGAAAGGCTGCTTTTTGACAAGTTATCATACTCTTGGATATTTACAGAATGGCAGGGTAACATTAGATGCCTTGGTGTTACTACCCTATAATCGATGTTCTGTTTTGTTAACGGTAAAATCTATAGAGATTTCTGAATGGAAAGGGAAGCTATAAAAAAAAGAACCAAGTATATGTAAATGAGTAAAACTATCAGGAGTGGTAAATATTGAGAAGACCCACAAACATGTTAAGATTTTTTTTTAAAAAAAATGGAATAGATACAACCTGACTTAAGGGGCAATGCTTTTTGGGGGGGGCTTGATTTTTGATAGTTCTGAGAAAATCCAAATGAAGAAGGCTCCAATAAAAGGGAATATTTATAGCTCAGGGTTGACATGAGGGGTCCTTGGTGCTCTCTGAGCCTGCTGGTTTTCTTGCAGATGTTTCGTTACCCTAATTAGGTAACATCATCAGGGCTAATCTAGCTCGAAGAAGGTGTGACAGTGTTCAGTTTGCTTCCATAGTATTTGCCAATCTCATGTGATTGGTTTCACCTTAACATCTCTTCGCTCTCAAAACCCTCCACATCTTGGATCATTTCTCCCACTGAACTCCAGAACCCAAGAACCAAGTAGAACATTCTATCCAGTAGCGGGATTCAAAAATTTTTTTACTACTGGTTCTTGGTGGGCGTGGCAGGGGAAGGATACTGCAAAATCCCCATTCCCTCCCCACCCCACTAACCTGCTTTCCAGCTCCGTTCTCCTGTGCAGGGCAACCAAAGAAGACCCAGCCAATCAGCTGGGACTCAATGGGAGGTGGAGAAGAGATGGGGGTCGGGCCAGTCAGAGGTGGGATTTGCTGGTTCTCCAAACTATTCAAAATTTCCGCTACCGGTTCTCCAGAACTGGTCAGAACCTGCTGAATGCCTACCTCTGATTTTACCACCATTAGAAGAACAAGAAGTCTCCTTAACCTGCACTATCCTCAAACTGATGTCCTCCAGGTGATTTGGACTTCAGTTTCCCCAGGTTTCCTACCTAATAAGAATCCTGGAGTCTCTCACTGCTTACTCATGGTTCATGGAATCAACGGAAAGCAACTTGGGGCCAACTGCAGACCAGTTGTGGTTTTGTTCTGCTCTTGGAATTTAAGTGGAGGACTACTGCAATGGACCTTTTTTTTCCCCCTTTGGACTCCTCTTGAAGGCTGTTTGAGGTTGAAGACAGGACAGAGCAGTGAGATTTTCTCCCTTACTAGGAGGATCTTCAAAGTGCATCTAACTTGAGTCCCAAAGGTGCTTTTTTTTTCAAGAAGCAATTAGACGACCGCTTGTAGATCTCCTCACACCACAGAGTCAGCCATCAGGAGCAATAGACTGGCAGAACCAGAATCAGAACAATTAAGAACGAAGATATCCGCAGCCCTCGCCAGTGCCCAAACACCCCCCACCCCACCCTTCTAATCTGAACTAGACACCAGAAAGTCCTGTTGCCTCTTGAAAAAAGCACTTTGGGGACAACTATGACCTGGATGACTGAGAATCTCCATAGACATCTAATTTGGGTCTTACTTCATAGACATGGACCACGCCTACACTGGCCACATTGGACTCCTAAGCACATCCAAGAAAGTTTGAGGCAATAATATTTGGGAACACTGAAAGCCATATTTTTAAAGATGGGGACTATGAAGGTAGGGTTAGTTCGTGTTGCTCAATCGCTAAGTCATGTCCAACTCTTCATAACGCCATGGATCACAGCATGACAGACCCCCTCCCTTCTCCTTCGCTCTCTGGAAGATTTTGTGCAAATTCATGTTCATTGTATTGATGACCCTATCTAACTATCCCTTCTCCTTTTGCCTTCAACCTTTCCCACCATCAAGGGTCCGTCCCCCGTCCCCTCCAGTGAGTCCTCTCTTCTCATCAGGTGGCCAAAGTATGTAAGCTCCAGCTTCAGTATCTGTCTTTCCAAAGGACAGTCAGGGTTCATTTCCTTTTAAGATGGTTAATGTTAGGTAGATCTGTTTAAAAGTTCTGTCTTCTATTTCAACAGCCGTACCTTCTTATATGGAAAGAATCAGGCTGGAGGATTGGTGTGGGGAGCATACTCCCTGCCCCCCCACACACATCTGACCCACAGGACATAAGTGTCAATTTTGTCCACTGGAGTCAGAATTCAAGAAGCAACTGGTGATCCTTTCCACCCGCCTTCTTATTCCATGCAACTGATAGGCCCAAATATCTCCATGCAAATGATAAGCTGGTTTTAAATGCACCATTATTTAACGGTGTCAAAATACAAGTGTGCAAAATTGACAGGAAAACATTTACCAAAGCTGGCAAGCTATCTAATTCAATAGAAGCCATAACTTGGCATTTTGCCTTTCAATAGCCCGCCCTTATTCCTAGACAGATAAAAAAAAAGCCTGTATCTTGAAACAGGCGAGTGTATTAGCATTTAATCCTTAATTACACAGATAGTTGCTGTGTCGAGAAAGGGCATCTGAACAAGCTGGCAAGAAAGCATCTAAGAAGTTTTGCTATTTGCATGCTTCCAGTTGTTGTTGTTTTCTTACTTGGATAAGATTTTTTTTTTAATGTTTAAATTAAGTTTTTTATTCTTTGCCTGGAATCATCTAGGTGTGCGTTGTGGAACTCACACATAGGTGGCTATATAAATTTGTTTAATAGATCAAATTAATAAATGAGAATCTTTTTTCCTACCCGCCCCCTCTCCCCTATCAAAGCAGAGTTGAGGAAGGTAGAAGCCATCCATGCTCCCTGGACATTCCTACCTTCCCTGTCTAACCAACCCAACCATCATTGCATTTACATTTACATCGTGAGCAGATTCTCTTCATTTTTTCAACTCGGGCTGGGAATCTTCTACAGCCCCTTCAGCCCAAAAGTTCCTTCCAAGTCTGCCTTCAACTAAGACAGGCTCGCCAACCGCTGCAAGATCACCAAAGTTTAAGCAACCAACCCAACAAGGATGCAAGTCACGGGCAAAGGCGCACGAATCCCAACCATCAAATTAAGGCCGCCTCTGTCTGAAAGGAGCCGGCATAGGCGTTAGTGGAGTCCCTTCTAGCCTCGCCGTGTTTCTCTTCCCCGACGAAGAGCTCTGAAGGACCCGAAAGCTTGCACATTTTGTTTAGTTTTTTTTTCCCCTACGCCAAATTCTCCCGCCGCCTCCAACCCTGATCGGCTGATCTCGCGCTGCTTCCCAAAGTCTTTTCTTTCCAGGACTTTAAAGCTTTCCCTCCCTCTCAGGCCCCCGAGCCCAACAAGGCCTTCCCAGCGGACTCACATGATGCTCCCGAGCCCGGTCTCCTGCCTGCCTGCCCGCCTACCCGCCCTGCCCAATGCGCCCCGGTTCCAGCCTTGCAAGATGCATCCAGCTCAGCATCAGCCCAAAAGCCGCCGGACTCCCTGCGTGGTCGCCCTGGGTCTGGGGCTGCTTTGGGGGACGGGAGCCTTTGTAGGGGGGCTTCCTTTGCCGGGGGCGAGCGCTCAGCACCTCCGCGAGGATCCAGGTAAGGCCGAGCGAGTTCCTCTTCCCCCTTTGCAGCTGCCTCCTCCGTGTCCTGCGCGCACTGCCCCCCGGCAAAGGGCGTCCTTTGGCAGTTGGGAGTAGGTCGGTTCCCCTCTTGTGGACTCGTCTACTTGTGAGTAAGTTGTACTCGGTGGAGCCAGGTTGCTCTCCCGATAGGTCCTTGCCAGGCACAGGAGTGGAATTAGGAGGGTGGCGGTTATAACCATGCATGCATTCGGGTTTCAATTCATGGGATCCCCTCAACCAGGAGCATTGATAAGGATAAAAGAGGGTCTCAGGATTTGGTGACAAAATCAGAAAGGAGGAAGTGAGAAGCCGCCTGGGAAAGCCAAGGGAAATCGTCAAAACCATAAAAAAAGCGAAAGTTAAGAATATTTTGGAAACCTGATGCGGCATGGTTCAGTTAATCCTCCAGGGATTTGAAGGCAAACGAAGATCCAGGCAGAAGAAGAACATCATGGCTTCAAAATTTAAGGGACTGATCTGGACAAAACTCAACAGCACTTTTTCGTGCGGCTGTTGATCAAAATAGGATTGCCAACATCCGATGATGGATATGGCACAAGAAGAAGAAGGTCTCAGGATTGTGACTTTCAGAATTTGCATTCCAGAGTGTGCTGTTGGAGCAGGGGTCGCCAACTTTTTGGACCTCAGGGACCACCAAACCCATAATTTTAAATCCCACGGACCGTTAATATGAATTTTGACTCACGGTGGCTTGCTGGCGTTTTCCCAGCAGAGACCCTGGGGAAATCCCCCAAAAAGTCTGCAAGAAAATTCCCCACCCGGTTTTCCTACCGATCGATCATTCTTTATTTGGGATCGCAGGATACCGTCTCCAGCTCTGTTCTCATGGGGGAAAGAGAGAGAGACTTTTGGCTTCATGCAAGGAAAGCAGCAGTAGCAGCAAAAGTCTTTCTTTCTCTTCCCAAAACTCCACCAGAAAGGAGTCTTTGCCGGCGCAGCCTCTTGGAGCAGGAGGCCTTGCAGGGTCCCAGAGACTCATTTCTGGCAGAGTTTGGAGGAGAGAAAGAAAGACTTTTGCTGCCCAAAGCAGAAGAAAACAGAAGCAGCCCAGTGTCCAGGTGAGGCTGCTGGGGCAAGTGGGGTAAGTTTTGCCCTTCCTCCCTTCACTACCTCATGTTGTTCACCATGTAAGCAATGCAAGCCTTGTGTTCCCACGGGCCATGTGGGTGGTGCAACCTTGTGTTCCCACGCAGCTTGGATTAATTGCTTTGGGGGGTGCTTTGAGGATGACATTTCTCTGTGGATCACCAAAATTTTCTCGTGGACCACTAGTGGTCCCTGGCAACCACTGCTTTGGAGTGTGTGTGTAGTCATTGCCAGCTTGGAAATCCTGTTGAAATAGAAAGGTTTGGTTTCTGCAGAAGAGAATCTACCTGGAAAAGTTGAGCCTTGTTTGGGGGTGTCGCGAAGGGCTTTTTTGTGTCTCCATACTTTCTGCTAATAGGTGAGGAATGATTAGAAAAAGGACCACACCTGTACAGATGATGGGGTTAGTGGTGGTAGAGGTCCCAGCATCCTTTTTTGCCATGAGCAGAAAACATTTTGGGCATTGTCCCAAGGATGCTTTTTCAAAAGGCAACTGGACTTTCTAGGTGTTTTTTTCCCTTGAAAAGGTTTAGCTTCTCATCCAAGAAGCTTCTTCCATTCTGCCTGAATTCTTCAGAACTAAAGAAGCTTCTTGGATGAGAAGCGAAACATTTTCAAGGAAAAACCCAAGAAGGTCCAGTTGCCTTTTGGAAAAGTGCCTTTGGGACAACCATGATCTGGAGGATTAAGAATCTCCGTAGACATTTTGGAGAATTAGATGACAGTATTTCAGTAAGGATAAATACATTTGGGAAGAGCCGTATGCTTTTATTATTATTATTATTTAAGCGAAGTCTTTTTTTAAGCTACTTCCCCTACAAAAGAAAGAGACCATCCTTGTCATTTCTGCCTTGCCCTCCAGTTCTTCAAAGTAAAAATACTAAGGCAGCCGAGATCGGCTTTTTACGAAATTAGGATTTCCTGATTTGCTTTACAGAAAACAAAAGCCAGTGTGTTCTCTCCCCATCGTCGGAATTCCCCGATGGGTTTTTCACACCGCAAGAACGAGTAGAAGGTGGCATCGTGATCTATTTCATCATCATTTTTTACATGTTCCTGGCAGTGGCCATAGTCTGTGATGACTACTTCCTCCCAGCGTTGGAGATGATCAGTCATAGTAAGTCTCCCGTGGGCTATCTTATCCCCTTCCCAAAAAACCGAATTGCCGTTCCGAGACAATTCTGGGCACAAGGCAACTGCAGTTTAGAAAAAAGTTATGTGGGGTTTTTTTGTGTGGCTAATTGTAGGAAAAAGGATCCGAAAGCCGGGAGCAAAGAATTCAAGGATTATCTCTTGGGCTTGATCAGTACTGAACAAAGAGCCTCCTCGGTAGAGTGAGAGCGCTGGGAGCGTATTCATCTCCTCGGCAGATAAAAAGGATTTGGGAAAGCAGCTATGAAATGCGTTCTGGACAAAGACAAATTTCCAAGAATATTGGCAACCGCCACATAATGGGCCGAGCCATGACTGACTCCTTTTGTCAGGATTCCGGCAGTTACCCCAATTAAATCATGAGTCTCGAGCCAAACTTCCAAAACCTATCTATCTTATCTCTATCTGTCATCTATCTGGCGATCATCTAGCTATCATCTAGCTAGCTGTCATCTATCTATCAAATTATATAAAGTATAATTATCATTTATGGCTATTTTTAGTCGTATTATATCAATACCTTGTAAGTTGCTTGGAGCCATTGAACACTGAGGGGATATAAGAAGAAGTAAAATAAATAAATAGAGAAATGAAAATGTTGTCCCATGATTTTTACAATCCCTGATGATTGCATGCCTCTTTTCTCTTGTCTCCATTGATCCTATAGCTCTTGGCCTCTCTCAGGATGTAGCAGGAGCAACCTTCATGGCAGCTGGCAGTTCTGCTCCCGAATTAGTCACAGCCTTTCTTGGTAAGCCACCCTTTAACCAGCACACAGTTGAGTCCTTGCAACAGCAAAAGTCAGTCCTATCAACCAATGCTTCATTTTTAGGTGTTTTTGTCACAAAGGGCGATATTGGGGTCAGCACCATTCTTGGCTCCGCCATCTACAATCTTCTCGGCATCTGTGCAGCCTGTGGACTCTTAGCTGGCATGGTATGTTCTCTTTTTTTATGATTCCACCTTCCTCTTTAACTGTAAAGGGAAATTAATTTGGGGCCAGTTGACAGTACTTTCCAGGTAGGATGTTATCAATTGGGGATAACTGAAAAAGTTTAGTGTACTAAGTTACTGAGATCTTGGTACTTTTAGAAAGTTGATAGTGAGGAACATACATCCTACAAGTTGTATCCAATAATTTCCATATTGCAGATGGAAATATCTTAGGTTTAGTAGAATGAAGTTGCTTTACTGGGCTTATTGACATTTTAAAGGCATTCTCGGATGAAATTTGGAACATGTCAACCAAACCATGACTGATGGTAGTCATGAAGATCAGTGGCTATTCATGGTGGTGGGACTGCCTCTGAAGGCCATGTGCTGAGAGATGGTGGGCTACCATGTGTACTTGATCCCTGGGAGAATGCACAATTGGACTAGATGGGTCAAGGTCCAATCCAACAGGGCACTACTTATATTCTCAAAAGACCCATTTGTTACGGAGACTTGAAAAAGCTCATCCAAATGTCTTCAAAATGCTCATACACTCCAAATGTATTGTATTCTCTAGGTTTCACACCTGTCTTGCTGGCCATTGTTCAGAGATTGCTTGGCTTACATTATTAGCGCTGGGGCAGTTCTTGCCATGATTGTGGACAACCAAGTTTATTGGTAAGCATTCCCCAAAAATACCGCTCCCTCTTATTTTATTCAAGTGAAACAGCACAGAAAGAACTGGCTGCTCATATATGCACTGCAGATCTTTTAGACGACACATTTTTATCTTTATGTTTTGCTTTTCAACACTTAACTTTAAGGTGCATGGTTGGCTGGTTTAATGAGTAGATTGATTGGTTGCTTACACTTAAAGGCACACTTTAAATATTTGGAGAAGAGACGGTTCTTGGTTGCTACAGTGACTTGAGAAGCATATACATTTAATAATTGATTACTGCAAGGAAATGCTTTTCAAACATTATTTAGCCGCCTATGTTCATTAGAGACAAATTGCTGGAATTCTTTGCTCTTTGAATGAGCAATCTGGCATGTGGAGTGAATATGAGCTCTACATCATATGGACTGCCAGATCCCAAGCAGGCTGCCTTCTATCAGCAAGTCACAATGCTATGCAGAGGTTGCCAGCTTCTTTATTCAGATATTTTAGCAAGAGAAGATATGGAGCCTTTGATTTTTCAGGCCACGCCTCTGCAGTTGAGGACTTGAATCATCATGAATGGTTTTTATGTGAGACGAATTCATTGCCACAAAGAATTATTCTCCAACCACAGATGCAACCTGTTATCTCTTGCATTTCGGTCACGCTGGTGGATCTTGGAGATGTAGCGAAAATGCAGAGCAAATGTTCTAGTGAAATCTGCCCGTTTTTGATAAAGAATCTGATAGAGCCTGATACGCTTTTGACTTCTTCTGGTCACCCGTATTTCAAGCACAAAGTCTGCAGTTTGGAGCTAGGCAGACCTAGAAAATATCGTTCGATATAAAAGCATGTGTATTGCCATGAAAAAGCCCCAAATTTTAAGCCATACAATCTGCGGGAACAGCTGGAAAATAATTCATGTACCGAACTCAAGAACAATTCCTAGTGCAATGGGAAATGCAAGATACATTTGACTTGCTTCACGCAAGTCTTATCACAGTTAGTGATTGGACAAGCTGCAACTGGTTAGGTTTGCCTGCCAAAGTGGGTGGTTTCACACAACCTGACATTGATGCAAAATTTTTACTTTGTCTTAGGTATGAATGTGCTTCACTCCTGTTGATATATGGACTCTATATTTTAGTACTCTGCTTTGACATTAAAATCAACCAATATTTCATGAGCAAATTTAGTCCTTGCTGCACCTGTTTCTTGGTGGTCACGGAAGAGGCCGAAGACCAGCCACTGTCAGGATGGAGGGACGAGACTCAACCTCTCGTTCGGCGACAATCAAGATCAGACAACGACATTTTTCATGAGTCTGATTACACTCAACTTTCAGCAAGCTTACATGGACCTGATACCATTTCTGAAGGTATTTTTTTTTTATCCAGCCTCTTTAAAAACTGTTGCAAGAACTGCTAAGATGTATTGTTTTTTGGAATCCTAACCCCAAAATTATGAGGCATGTAGTATTTTTTTTATTCTTCATATTTTTCAAATGCTGGAAGTAAAGTTGATACAAAGGTAACTAAACATCTAATAAGTATGTCAAGACTATGTCATTAATTTGCAAAAAGGTTGTGATTAAGTATACAACTCCCCAGTCCAACACATTGGCCCCTGGGATATCTATGGGGCAAGCCAAGGACAAGTACCTAATTTTTGCTTTTTGTTACTTAATTTCTAAGATACAAAGCTTCCAATTTTCAGATTTTTACATCTAGAGAAAAAATTTAATGGAACAATAAAGCCCTATATATTTATAATAAAGACAGCTTTGTAAAGAACTAAAATAGCTACATTATCAGGAAAACCGAGTATGTACTTTTAAACATCAGGATCTCATTTCTTTAAACGATTCTTTTCATCGGACAGATCCCCCGAGCGTGTTCACCGTGCCTGAAGCAGATCTGAAGAGAATTCTGTGGGTGCTTGCCCTTCCCATCATCACTGTACTGTACCTGACGATTCCAGACTGCAGAAAACCCTTTTGGAAAAAGTGGTTCATGCTTTCCTTCTCTATGTCGGCAGTGTGGATTTCTGCCTTTACATACATTCTTGTGTGGATGGTGACCATAGTGGGTAGGTTTACAATGGGCTAGTTCTTATTAGCCTGCCTGCTCCAACCAACACGTTAATGGCATCTCAAAATACAAAGCTTGATTTCAGGTGATATGTCTGCAGAGATCACATGTTAAGACTGCATATTAGAGTGGAACAATGAATGCCCAATATTCACATGATACTGAGGGCTGTGTACGTATCTAGAGCAGCCAAGGGTATGTCTCTTTAAAAAAAAATCACTTGAGGGTTGTTTTCAAGCCAGTCTAGGTGTCCCAAAATGTATGACCATTTTAAATGTGTAGCTCCTGGCTTAGGTAACCTACAACCTTCAGACTCTGAAAGGTTTTACCTGAGCATCTAATGCAAAACACTGCAGGGATAGACATCTGCTTAAGGTAAACCCATTCTTAATACAAGGATGATGTAAAAGGAAACAAAATCTAGAACCCTCAGACTGATTAAGAGTATGCCCTATAAAAGAGCTAATATGGACAGGAAATTGTTTTACGCTAGTAAAGGAGAAACTGACTTGCCAAGTATCAGACCATGGCATATTTTGACTGTGTGTTCCTGATTAAGCCACAATGGCTGGGTTACTGAATTAAAAAAAAAAAAACCATTAAGGCTTAGAACAGTGCATGAATTGTGTTCTTCCAGCCCAGTGTTTGTCAAACTGACACTGTGACACTCTTTTCCACAATCCCCCATTTAATGTTTTCCCCTGTATGTTCAAGAGAAGGAACTAGAATCCTTCCCCATATCAGATGCTGTCACACTGGATTGCAGTCCCAACACTTGCCTGCAATTACATTATCTAGAAGAAGCCTATCCAAGAACGTCAAAACCACGTTTAGATTGTTTCTCACTACACAAGTGAAATAAATTCAAAACAAGTGTTGGACAATGAATCTAAATTTTGGCCTTTTTAAAATTAAGCCGTTATTGGCTCTTATTTAAAGCTTAGGAAACACAAGTGAAAACTTGTGCCTCACATGAAAATATATTTTATAGCAGAAAAGACTGCATTTCACCACTATTCTACAAACCAAATGTCTCCCTTGCTTTTCATCTGAATTTAGTTCTTAGAGCAAGGATTATTAGCAGGCTCCAGACCCCTCCTCCTATGAAAATGCATTTTTCCCCAAGAGTAGATTATTGAGAGGTTAGTGCCTCATATGACTTCAATCAGCTCATGTGATAAAGATGCCAAAGTAACTGAGGGGATTAGGCTGGTTGTAGCTATTCTAAAGGGCTGCGTTGTCCAGAATAGCAGGCTTCTTTGGCATTTGAAGGAAAGGTTATATAGCTTTTCACAGTATTCATTAACCAAGTTTTTCAAAGCTAAATAGCTTCCTCTGTTCAACTCGTGCAGTTGAGGGGTTATCTGCTTTCAGAATAAAAACTGTAGCTTAGTTCATTGCGCTACCAGGTTGCTGTATTCTGGTCAGGTCATTTTGATTTTAAAATGCAATTCTCTTAAAATATTAGGTATGATTGCTTCCCAATTCATTCTCAAGGAAATGAGATGTTTGCTTTTGGATTTTTCTGATTACAGGGGAAACTCTGCATATTCCTGAAACTATAATGGGCCTTACGCTACTAGCAGCTGGAACCAGCATTCCAGACACAATTGCCAGTGTTCTCGTGGCTAAAAGAGGTAAAATCCTTTGCATCTGTTAAGCTATCATGGCCAAGTTAGTAACCATGTGACAAAATGGGACCCCTTTTCCAGTTTTTGACATCTTTGACACCTAAATTTGCTGAATTAATAAGCTGACTACATTCAGAAGTGGTTTTTCCAATTCTTTTACCTAATAATTACTGGGATGAGACCATTGCCTTTTGTCCTACTTGGAAAGTGAGTGATTCCCATTAAAATACTAATTTCACTCCATTTTGGATGAGCCTAGGGGTGTCACTCTTAACATTGATCTGAAGGTATTTTCAAACTTGTTAAGGCCACAGATGACAGTCCTGTGGACAAGATAGAGCAAAGGTCTTTTAAACATAAAATTGGGTTGCTATCATCTCTTTCTGTGAGCTGGACAGTCGTCTAGATTTGATTCATAACAAACAAATAAAATACCACAGCAAACTTCTTAAGATTGACATATTAATATGTTCTATCTTGCAGGGAAAGGAGATATGGCCATGTCGAACATTGTAGGATCCAATGTGTTTGATTTGTTGTGCTTGGGATTACCTTGGTTTATAAAAACTGCCTTTGTTGACCCATCAGGCCCTGTGCTTGTGAACAGCAGCGGATTGACCTATACGGCCATTTCTCTCATTTGTTCTATTGTTTTTATTTTTCTGGCCGTTCATCTGAATGGCTGGAAATTAGACAAAAAACTGGGAGCCATTTCCCTTCTGATGTACGTAGCCTTTGCCACGTTATCAATTCTGTATGAACTTGGAATCATAGGGAACAATCCAATAAAGAATTGTGGCAACTAATTCGTTTGGCTTTTGGTTTTGTATCAATTCGCCATCATGTGGAATAAGGAATGGAAAGAGTCAATCTCTTCATTTCGCCAAGAAATAAAAAACCCCAACATCTCCATGGGCTGTAAAACGCATTTAGAGAAAAATCTACATCATGACGTTTTTTTAAAAAAAATCACGGTTAATGATGAATGCGATAAAGAATTCGCAACAACTACTAAAGCTTGTAAAACAAATGGATGGGAAGAGAAATGAAAAACCCCCAGGCTTTACAATCGCAAGACAGGCAAAGCTGACAAAAAAACAAATTCCACTATACAGACTTTTATTAAACAGAGAAAATGGCTTGTTTTATTAAAAACAGTAGAACCATTCATTTAAACTGAATGACTAGAAACACTTAGCATGATTTTTAAAGAGGCATAAAACAGCCACAGCTTCTGAATATAAGAGAAGGTGGGGCGGTTTAGGCCACTGAACAAGTCAGGAAAGTTTTCTCTTAAAAATCAAAATGTAATAAGAATTAACAAGTTCACACAGTATATTAAACACTATACTGTTAAAGGCTGAGGGGGCGGGGATGAGGGGCTGTTTTAAAAGTATTGTTTCTTCAACTCAAAGCAGACAGTGCTACTAAAAATGACTTACTGGGAAAGGAAAGAAAGGAAGGAGCTACAGGAAACTGTCTAAAGGAATGTTCCCCAACATGTACTTTATAAATTACGCAATACGATCCAAACGTACGTCAATTTCTCTGCCACTGATTTTTATGCCGTTCATTATTCTACAGGCCTTTTCTGCCGATTCTGGTGAGTCAAATCGGACTGTTCCACAGCCTTTTGATTTTCCATTCTCCATTTTTATTTCTGCAAACATTACATGACCTGAAAAGTTAAAGCTCAGTTTAGCCAACTGTGTACAGCTAGAAGTAGAAATCCTATAATTACCATCAAAGGGGATTTTTTTAAAATCAAGTTTACCCACTCAAATCTTGCTCCATGCCACCTCCTTTAGCCCCCTCCCCTCCCCTTCTGATTCACTCCATGTTTCCTGCTCATCTTCCCTGCTTTCATCACTTCAAAGCAAATATTCTTGTTTCTACCGTTAGTTTGTTATATCATTGATAACAGATCTTGGTTGTACGGCTGGACTTTTTAAGTAAAATAGAACTGAAATAATCTAATGGCTCTTTCATGTTTCGGTCACTGGAGTATATCCAAATAATGACACCTATGGCTTTGCTGAAATAAATGTTAGAGTAATGTTAAATACTTTTGGATATTGTGAGCCAGAACTTAGGTACTGCTTATAAATAAAATAAAAACAATGTTGAAGAGGTCCTCTTGGGGCACTTTTTGCTGATCTAGTTAAGCCTCCATTCACATTAAGAAAGAAAAACAAGCCAGGTTTAAAAAAACAAAAAGCATAATGTCTAAAACTATATATAAATATCATCTTATGAAGAACAATGTAAAAAATCTTGCTTTTTATATTTTTAACCACAGAATTCAAAGAACATAGTGCTTTCCCCCTTTTTAAGATAAGAACATATTTTTCTAGTAAACATATTTAGATAAACATATTTAAAGCTATTCATTTATATATACCAAAACAAGTTTTAGCTACAGATTACAACATATTGAAGAAAGCAGACTTAGCTTTAATAAGTAAAGAAATAAATTGCATGTTAAAATCATTTTTCTCTTTATGCAAGTTTTCAAATGATACAAAAACCTTTGACCTTTTCAGGAAAAAATTAAGACATACCCTACTCCCTTTAAAATTCAAAAACAGTCTTTTGTTCTGAACCTGACTTAATCATGAAACTAAATAAATTTTAACTTATCCATTGAACAGAATATAAAGATTATGCCTCCCGAAGAATTTGCCACCAGGTGCCTATATTTTATAAGAATGTCAAAAGCTAAATTGTTGCAATATTCAGATATATCTAAAAAGGTTTATTTATCAAATATCAGTTTTTTTCATGGCATCCAAGCACTAAACTAAAGTTTTAACCCTAATTAATTTATAAATAAGCCATAACAACATAATTTGCATATTACACTATAGGAAAAAAAACCCATGCTATAGATTAGCATTATCCATGAAACTTATTTACAGTATTTGAAGTACTATAGATTATTGCAATGTAAATGTCTATGGGGATTCTCAGTTATCCAGGACATGGTTGTCCCAAAGAGACTTTTCAAGAGGCAACTGGACTTTCTGGTTTTCGTTGAAGATGTTTAACTTCTCATCCAAGAATTTCTTCAGCTCTGACTGGATGGTGGGGAATGGAATCCCGGAAGCCCAGTTGCCTCTCGAAAAAGAATATTGCAATGTAACTAAACCCAGTCAAAGTCTGACTCATAGTTTGAAAACCTGTTTGGGCAATCACATCTGGATCAGCGAACTATAATTTAGGGTACTATACTACCCTCTGAAATCACAGGAATAAGTCCAGAGCCCGATCTCTGCAAATACATCTGTCACATAACTCATGGCCTAAGAGGAAGCTTGTGTTGCCTAGTCTGTTCCTCAAGGGAAACACCAGAAAGGAACTCGAAGCTGCTCGGAAGGGACAGCTCTTTTCAAGCACGCGCTTCGAGGGAACGTGACATCCCAAGATGCCTGCGCATACTGCAGGTCAAGGCAGGCGTCAAGAGGCTCCACGGAAGAGAGGAACGGGTCAGAAAGCCACCAACACAGACACTTCCTGTGTCTTGTTAAGTCTGAGAGGCAGCCTTATTTGTGCCTAATACTTACCACACTGGCTGAATTTTTCCTTAAGCTTCTGCCAGGTCAAGTCAAAAGGAAGCTGAAATGAAGATAAGCATAGAGTAGTAACCTTCAGGAGAAAAAGCGGGAGAATTATGCTGCTCATCAGTTTTTAATTCAGAGGCTTACATTTCTGACAAATATTTGGTTGCCTTTGGTGCCTACACGGTCTCTCACACCACTTCCCATGGGGCCAGGCACAAATCCTCGGTCCATATCGAGGTTTCTCTCCAGCGCAGTTCCCATGGTGGGTCCCATCCGATCAAAGCTGGTGCTCATCCGATCCATGCCCATGCCCATGCCCATGCCGCCGGTCATGCTATTCATGCCGCTTATTCCACTACCTGCAAAGGCAGAGAAGAACAGAGAGAGGAGAAGTGAGTCTTTTAGAATCTCCCGGGGGGTATCAAGTGGAATTGGGGTGTTTTTTGCTTTTTTGCAAAGGCAGAGGCATTTCAGCAGGGGGAGCTAGGTAGTTCTTGTCAATTGCACTGACTAATGAATAGTACTTCTCTGAGGGTTTTTTTTCTATTATTATTCAATTACGTCTGATTCTCAAGAGACTTCCTGAACAAGTCCATGCAGCTTTCTGGACAAGGTTTTTCAGAAGTGGTTGCCATTACCTCCTTCCTAAAGGGCAGAGAGAAACTGACTGGCTCAAAATCACCCAGCTGGCTTTGTATCCATGACAGGACTAGAATTCATGGACTCCTGGCTTCTAACCTGCTGCCTTAACCATTACACCAAACCGGTTCTCTAGAGATGTCAGGCTGCACATAGAGATGCCAACTTTATCAATTCCATTCCGCCCTTCCATTCAATCTTTCTAGTTAACTCTCAGTCATTTATGGCTGCACCAGTGGGCGGCCCAGGGAAATGGAAGTTGCCAAACACTGCAAAGGTTGAATCTCAACCCCATCTATTTTGAGGCTGATTCCACTGGTCCATGATTAAGGCTAATTTCAGTTGTCAATGCCCTGTAGCGAGTGAAAGCCACGGCTTTATAATAAACTCATTAAATCGTGCAGCAGTCCATTGATTCCAAAAAGAGGCTCCATAGGATATTATTAGTTCAGTTACAGCAGCCTTCCAGATATTATAGTTATTCTGTAATTCGGGTTTTCACACACCATGGTAAAAATGCATGCTATGATTTAGACTTCTCAGCCTGCGTGCCTGCTATTTGCTCAATCCAGGAAAGGACTGTATCTCAGTGAAACTGCACACCCTTCAGATGCAATCTCTAAGGTCCAGATGTAAAGGTCACAGGTTCAATCTCTAACATCTGCTTGGTTATAAAGCCAGCTTTGTTTGCTCTTATTATGAAAAAGCATTGGTTTTCCGAAAATAAGTATAATGATTCTCAAGAGAATGGAACTGTCAATACATAAAGCCCTCAAGGAATGAGAACTTCCAGCAGGGGTGAAAGCATACAATCACACTTGCAACGCAAAGCATTAATGCAGACCCATTTCATTTATCAAACAGCCATGCATGACAACTCAGTGAATCTTCCTTTTACACGTTTAAACCTCCCGTGTGATTTATATGCACCTGAAGTATCATACAGCTTGAATTGTCCCTACAATTTCCCTCAAATCCATTACTTCTGTAGTTGTACTAGAAATACATGTCGCTTAAGCAGAAAAACTGGGTCACACAAAGCTTGGTTTCTGAAATGCTCTAACATAGAGCTAAAAGCTAAACATAGAGCCAGACGCAAGATATATACAGATCTTAATAAACTTCAATTACAACTAAGCCCCATGATCTAGGAAATCCTATTTTTGTGGGTGGGGGAGCAACAGCTGATTTTTTTTCCCCCTAGATCCACCTTGAATGTTAAGAAGCCTTTCTACAACTGGATTTATTCTTTATTCAACCTACTCATTCCAGATCCTACTGGGCCCATATTAGAAGCTCCCATGCCTCCTGCAAAACCACCAACCATTGCACCACCTAAACGAGGATAGAAAAAAATGAAGTTACATAAATCCATTTCACTTTAAGCTGGGGAATTCTTCCAAACTTCTGTGGGGTTTTATAATCATCCACATACTTCTTCTGGGCATACTATTCAAATTGATCTACATTTTTTAAAAGTTAGGAAAATACCACAAGAGAAGATTCATTACAATTATTCTGACATATACATTAAATAGTCTGTAAGGCTGTTAAGCAGCAGAAGCACCTCCTAAGATTAAAAAAAAAAAAATTCAGGCTTCTGACTTAGGTTTGTTTCAAAAATATAGTACAAATGAGATCCTGCGTGGTGTCCCCCTCTGGAGTGAAGGAACAATCTTTTCTTTTTTAAGAAAACCATAGTGAGAAGAGAGATAAAAGAAAGATTTTGAGTATGAAGTGGCATCATGCTCATTTGTGAAAATGACTTGCTTGCTCCATGCTGGTTATTACATTCTTGGGGTGGGGGGTGGGGGTTGGTTGCCCAGAGTCATACCCATTCTCCCAAAGGTGTCTCCAAAACCACGGCTCAGGGCCATATCGCTTCGACCAAAGTCCCTGTCAAGAGTTCCTCCCATGCCACCACGGAACATTTCTGCAAGGAAAAGACAGCAGCATTCAGCGCTTCTTTCTGAGTCCCGAGCGATGCACAAATCACCATTCAGACACTCCGATAGTACAAAATCACTCCTCACAGGTGGTAACTTGAGGGAATGGAAAACTACCGTATTTTTTCAGACTATAAAACACACTTTCCCCCCTCCTCCCCCACCAAAAAAAGTGGATGGAAATGTCTGTGCGTCTTATAGAGCGAATACAGGCCTGTTTTGGGCCTCCCAAACCCTCCGTGCATCTCGTTTTGGCCTCTCTGATGCCGGGGAGGACAAAAACTGCAGAGTGCTTCTGGACACCAGGGAGGGCAAAACAGGACACGTGGAGGAAAAAAAAAACTATTTCTTTTCTTCTTTTCCTTCTCTTAAACCTAGGTGCATCTTGTGTCTTATTGTCCAAAAAATACGGTAATTATCTAACTATTACATGGCTAAGGAACTCTGCTGCTGTGTACATATATTTATTTTGGATGTTTTGTTTTAAAAATTGGTTTTTATTGTTTTACTTGTTCTTATACTTGTGAAATTGTAAGCCACCCAGTCACTGAGATGGCCAGCTATAGAACCTGGATGGATGGATGGATCAATCAATGTGAATGAGAAGCCTCTCAAACACCAGACAGCAATGTAAGAGAAATTTACTTTTCACAGAACTTTTTGATCAAGTAGAAGGAAGTCTACTTCTATATTGTTTATTATAACTTTATGCCAGGGCTATCAAACTCCCAGCCCACAGGCCGGATATGTCACATGCTGGCCACGCCCACGCCCAGTTCAGCGAAGGGGGAAGTCCCAATACGTCACGCGATGCCAACGTGACGTGAGTTTGACACCCCAGTCTTAAGCCACGATAGCCCATTTTTTTAAAAAAAGTTTTCTTTGAAGAATAGCCTAGCCTGATTACCACATGTAAAATAAAGCCAAACTTACCCCCCATCCCAGCAGCCATGCCCGTTCCTAGGCCACCGCTCATGCCGCTACCGATGTTCCCTCTGAAGTCATCTACGCTTCCCATACCTAGAAAGATTTTATTTTTTAACACTATTGCCCGACAGCTTTAACATTTTGTATTGTAATGAATAAACGTTTGCCTACCTCCTAGTCGGTTGACTCCGCCAAATCCTCCCATATTTGCCATTCCTTTCATGCCACCAAAACCACCAACACCTGAGCCGTAAGTGAAGAGTTTTTTATGAATGCCATAACATTTACACAGAAATAAAGGAGCAAGTGAACATACCTACCTCCACTCATTCTGCTCATTCCTCCAAAGCCTGGTCCATCCACTCCCATTCCTTAAAATACATCAAAGGAATCAATGCAGTATTACAGCTCTTCTTTTTATTTAGCATAGGTCTGTAGGCATTTATAATATAGCAAGTAGACTGATATATTTCCTTCCTTTCTTCTCTCCCTCCTTATTAATCAGCAATAAAGTAACTGTTAAACCAGACTGATACTGAATTTTAAAAGCTGGATGTCCAAACGAAGAATAGAATTGGGAAGGTTATAACCATTTTAGGGGGAAAGAGCCCCATGAAAAGTGCCAGTTTCTACTTTTCCCCCCTTTATCTTCATCTAAGTTAAGATACCTAAAACGCTAGTCTACATTTAGCACCTTCTATAGAAGTCCAGATAATTTTCCCCCTTGTCTGAAAAAGAGAGCCTGCTAACCTCCTGGAGTCACGTTCCCCATTCCACTCCCCATGCTCAGTTGGGTGGCGCTGATTGGCTGTCCACCAGGACCAAGTCCCATTCCGATCCCTCCAAGTCCACCTTCAAAAGCAAAAAATAAAAATAAAAATCTCTCCATAAAATGTTAAAGGCTATAGTTTCTCCAGAACGGTATTGTAGCCATATAAGACAGAGCTACTTTCTGAACAGTGAATTGGTATCCAAAGCCAGATTAATAAGCAGCAAAGAAAAGGACCATAACTCACGGGGTAACTGAGGAGTCTTGCTATCTGCTGCACGGAAATCGTCATGAGGAATTGATTTGTCATCCTAAAAACAAGCCAAGGCTTTTGAGTGATGTTTCCACAGCTGGGAGCACAGACACATACACAAACACACACACACACACACACGTGGAAATAATAGAAAGGCACCACTCACCATTTTCACATGCATGGGTCTGTCAAAGAGGAACTGTCCATTGAACATCGCTGAGCGCATAGTCAAGGATCCTTGTTTTTAAAAATTAGATATTCAACCGAAAACCATCTTTCTCTCACATTTACACTGTGGTACGTATACATGAGCTCTCACCAATCACTAGTATATTAATTAATATTAAATGGCACTATAGGAGTGGGCAGAACAAGGGAAAAACTGGATTTGATTTCATTAACATTTGTAAATAAATACAGCTAATAAGATTCTGCCATCACACGTTTAATTACTTGTTGCTTTTTTCATATTTAAAATTATGCTTCAGTAGTTCTCGGGGGAGGGGGGCAAAGTTAAGGCTTCAGATTGTCCACCGCTGATCTAATTTAACGATTCAACCTGCATTGCTGCATTTGCAAATTTCAGGAAGGTAGAAAGCCCTGAACTGCATGTCAACACTGAGAATTCTGTTCGATGGCACAAGAGCAGATTAATTCCCTTTTAAAAGGGTGCCCGTTTGCTGACGAGTTGGTAAATGCACACGGGTAGGCAACGTGTGATTAAATAAAACCGCCTTTTTCAAACACTAATTCAAATCAGGCAGCAAACCACTTGTGCAGTATCTTCAACTGCAGGAAAGCAATGAATTTCAACACCGGTGTTTGGATAACATCTCTTGCTTACAAAAGCTATTTTGGGGGAGGTAGGTGTGTGTGTGTGTGTGTGTGTGTTTGTGTGTGTGTGTGTGTGTGTGTGTGTGTGAAGGAAAACTGGGAATTCTGAACTTTATTATCAGCTTCCCTACTTTTCATAATGCAAATAGTGTTGCACCCGGCTGACTATCAGCACTTTCGCCTAACAGAAAATAGTTATCTGAAAACTAATTATCAGAACAAAGCAATTTGTATGCCAACTAAGTCACTGATTAGTCTTCATCAACCATAATTTAAGAGCTCTATTATCAGAACAGTTTTCTTACACACAGCAGTGACATACAACATCACAAATGCTATTTATTTTCCATATCATCCACCTACTTTTGCCAATTATTGTTAGTTTTTCAAAAAGGTTAGTTTTACTACCAAGGCATAGCTAAAAGATAATAATTAAATCACTAATAAAACAGCTTTTACAGTTGGATTAGCACAGTAGTTGGATTTAATACTCCGGCTTCTTTGCTTTCCTCAGATGATCAAGTTTTCCCCAAGCCAAACCAACTCTCAATCTACCTGCTTGCCGTTCCTCAGAAAATGTTCAGGCATTAATTCAGGGTGCATAGAAATTCTGATTAAATCAGAAATCTTAATCATCTGCTCAGATCCAGTACCAAAATCTCTTTTTAAAAGAGTGATCCATTCCAACAGTGCAGGAATATGGAATTTTAAGATGGTATCGAACCCTGACCTCAGGCAACGTAGCCAACAATGAGGGATGCTGGTGGATCACAGGGTCCCATCATACAATCCCAGAAGAGAAATAGAGTTTCTAAGCCACCACAAACTACTATAATCCCTTTCACAGCTGCCAATCTACCCCTACACCAATACACGACCAGTACTGTAACTTCAATTACTTGTTCAAAAGCACGCTCTCTGTCAAAGAGATAAAATTGCACGCAACCAAGCCCTCTCTGAAGTCAAATATGGTAGGAACAATGTTTTTAACTTGCTTACACAGACTAAACTTGACAACATCGCTCTTTGATCAGATTCACTTGTGAGGATACATATTGCCTGAACAGCTTCAATGGGCTGCTCAAAAGTCACCGTTCCCATCCCCCGACTTTTGCCATCTTTGTCTTCTTTGATATCCGCACGTTTTACCGTTCCAGCAATGCTGAACACTTCCTTTAATTTCTTCCAGCCAACCTTAAAGTCAAGCTTAAAAAGACAAAAGCTTCCATGTGATAGACGAACAAAATTTTGCCTCTCTTAGAGGAGGGCCTTTCATTCTGTTCGCACTCTCAACGCAACTGCACCTGTTCCTTCGTTTTTCAACATGCTAATAGAACAAAAGTAACACCCCTCATCTCCTCATGAAGTTATTAAAAAGACAAATAACAAAAAGTATTAAAACACGATTATTCATTTCCCATTTATTACAATGTCCACCCAAGCAGTCTGTGAATTTTGAAAGCAGATTATAAGAACACTGAGCTAAAAGGGTCTTTTTAAAAAAATAATCACTAAATCTTAGAACTTGGGAGAATATATCAAGACATGCAAAGACAACATCAAGCAATATCTATCAATGCTTAACACCCCATTAAAATCAGAATGCCTCATCTCACTTAATGATAATGTACTATAACAATTGCCCAGGAAGCTCGACTGCTTTTCTATCACTTACGTTGGCAACAAAAATGGTGGAGCCAAGCCTGCCAGCTTGTAGGTTGCTGATAATCTCAGGAGGAATGTTTGGGTTATTAAGTATAGAAGGTGGCAAATTCATTAAGCCAGGTGCTATATCTGGTCCGTGCCCGCCTGTAAATGGCCCACTTCCACGCTGCAGTGCCCTGCGGGCGTGCTCACCATCCAGATCCTATAAAATAGATAACAAGGAAAATATGCATCAATTGATCCAGTCAGTAGTAGTAAATATTAAGATAATTTTCAATTCCAAGGAACCTCCACAAAGCAGGTAGCATTCTTAGGAGAGGCAGCGGAAGGAACAAATATTTCATGTTGATACAGACCTCACTTAAGTCGTAAGTAGTCTTGAGAGAAATATCAATCACTTTCACTTCCTATTATGTTACATAGCTCAAAGATCACCCAAAGTAGGTAAGTTAAATATGTTTCTTCCAAACATCAAATTCAATGATCTTAGAATTATCTGTTAATATCATCTGCGGAAGACGTATTTCATGAAGGCAGGATTCACAGACCAGATATACTGGCACCACATTCGTTCCTACCCTGGTTCGCAATTAGGCAGTCAGAAGACGCAGAGATTCAAGTCATGTAGAGTTTAAAAATCATCATTCAACCAACTCTAGATTTGAAGCTTATAAGTAAGTAGATATATTTCAAGTCTTACAGGAAATCAATGGTGCTTGACAAAGCACGCTTACATGCAAATTTCATTATTCAGGGGCCTGAGAATTTTCTTATGAAAGCTTAATAAGGCAGATACCTACTGCATTACCATTTTACAGAGTGAAAAAAGAGAGATTTGCAGCAATTTTAAAAAAGAATTTGCACTTTTTGATGTCTATTGTTTGTTTGCAGAAGTTTATTATTCTGCAAAATATCTGTAACTCTATTCCAGTTCTTTTATTTTAAAAGAAAGCCACGACGTTTCTTAGTATCCTGGAGTAAAAAATACAAACATACCTCTTTTATGTTAAGTGGTCTTCCATTAAGATCATATTTATTCATGGTCTCCAGTGCTTTCTTTACAAATTCTTCATCTTTAAATTCAACCACACTGGGTTAAAAAGAATGAAATGCTTATTTATTTGTTTACTTTTCTAAATATTATAAATATTAAGGAAAAAAAAACATAAAATACACTTACCCACAACCCTATATCCATGAGAAGGTTTGTCAATGCAGTAAAGAACAAAAATAAATGAAAAATAAGTCAGTAAATGTCACTGTTATACTAAGATTTTAGACAAAATGAAGAATAGTCTGAATAACGAACAGAAATTTTGGAGTGGGAAAGCCAGTTTTAACTATAATTTATCCTACCACCATTTACTCAAAACATTTTAGTTAATTTGAAAGGCAAAGAAGGTGGGCATTCAATTTGTTTTATTGTAGGTTTTTTCTACTAGAATTCCCTTAAGCCAAATCATGTACAGAATGTGGAAATGGCACACACAGACAGCTTTATCCACGAAAAACCTGAGTAGATCCATTACTATCCCTGGACTGTTATCTTGAGGAATAATATCCACATTTTCTGTAACATGATGGCAGTTATTAACAATTGTTGGTGTTGTTGCCTTCTTTAAAAAGAAACTTTTTGATTTTTAAAAAGTTACTCTATAACCAGCTTTGGTTTTATTTATTATTTAATAAAAATTCCCAAGGGTCAAATGAAAATTGCAGTTAAATAAAAATCTTAAGGGGGAAATAATCAAACACCAAACAGGTTTTTCTGATTACATTTGAGTCAAACCTGCATTTCTCGTGTTCTCAGAGCAGGCTCAGATTTACTATAGTTTGAACGTTTGACCCTTTTAAGAAGAAAGACACAAAGCAGCTTTAAACATTCTTTGCACAAAATGGTCTCCCTTGTTGCAGGTATCTCCTACCTAACAGCCAACTTCTTCCATTCCTTTTTTTAAAAAAACCTAGACAAGTTTTTTTGTTTAAAAAAAAGTCCAATAATCCAAAATAGTCCTGCACTCTTTAGGCTCATCAAAGTTTATACTCAGCCTCTAGTTAGAATGCTACACTTAATTTATCATTTCAGTTATTTTTTTTCCAGTCCTCAACTTAAACACACTGAACACAACAGAAATCCTAAAGTGAGCTGCTGTTTTAAATTAATTAGGTAAATGCCATTTATTTAAAACACATGTTAAAAGGGCTTGTCCCTTGCATCCAACTACACAAATTTAAATAAAAGTTGACAAACTGTATCTGATATAGAAACCTCTGTCTGTAATATCGATATTAAAAAAATGAAACTTACTTTCCAGTTACTGGTACAAGTATTATACAAAAGTAAAACTGCTGAGGAACTTTAAACCTCTAGCAGATGTTTGCCCACGGCACTTACCCTTGATTTTCCTTCTGCATCCTTAAACAGCTCCACGTATGTAACCTCACCAACTACATAAGACATACAAAGGGAAAATACCAAGAGACAATGCATTTAAACACCAGTGTCTTTCTTTGCTGTGTCCCTGTGCACAACTCTACAGAGAAACACCTATTATTCACCAACAATCAAAACCAGACCAACATACCTCCTTGTCAAGGGCTATATAATAATTTAGCTAATTTTCAGGAATATGCAACAGCCACATTCTCAAAAGCTAGAAAAAACAACTATGTTTAACCTAATTCATACTATAGATCATATTTTGGCCAGTATGATATGGTTGGTGAACAAGTTCAGATATACAGATAGTCCCTTCTTCACCTATCGATTAGAACATCAACAATAAACACTTTTCAGTAACATTTGTCATCCTGCTAACAACAGCTGTTTTAAGGTGACTTTCTCCCTGAATATCTTCAAATAGTAAAGAGGTTGCCTTCAATAGAATAACCAATTTACAAGAGTCAAAAAAATTTCACAGCAAGCCACACACTTTCTAGAATAAGTTTCATTGCATAAAACCAATCATATAGTCACGTCACCTTACAACAGATACGCCTAGAACAATTAAAAGGTTTGTTTTGATTAAAATACCTAAAAACCAAATATTCTTGGCATGATTTTGAAGCAATCGTATTTTCCCAGATTAATACAAAACTAACTTTTGACATTTCGTGAGTTGAGATTTCACCTGTCCCAGACCTGCCCGTGGCAAGAAGTTTGAGAAATTCAAATAGTTCTGTCAAACTACAACAGTAGTCACACACTTGGTAAGAGCTCCAGACAGACAAGTCATGGCAGAAGTGACAAGGCAGACAGAAATAATTCCACAGCCAGATTCCACCAAGAAAAAATACTGAAAAATCTTTTTGATAGGTATCCTTTATCTTTCATACTTAGGAACACACTAAGTGGTGCTTATATTCAGAACTATAGCTAGACATAACACGCTCCTTTTAAAAGGTCATTCATGAGAATTGGCATATTCACTACACTGTCCGTTGTCGTACTAGTAGAGGAGCCTGGATACTTCGTTTGTTTACCAGACTGTCCTGCAATGCAAATGTCTCCAGCGAAAGAAAAGGGAGAAATAGACATATGAAGCAGAAGTTGGAAAGGACACACCAAATTTGCATGACTTTATAATATTTCAGATATTTGATTGTCCCTTTTGTGTGTGTGTGTGTGGAGAAGACGGCAAGAAGTAAGTTACCTTTCTCTCTCATAAGATCTTTAATGGACTGCCATTTCATATCATATGGGATGTTGCTAATGAAAACTCTATTACGATTAACACTCTTCTTTTCCCCAGTGCCTGCACTCTTTTCCTTTGTGTATGGATGGAATCTATTCCTGTGTCCAAGAGACGGGATTGCCTTTGGCTTCGAAACATATTTTGCTTTCGCTGGTACGGTCTCATCTTTTCCCGTTTCATCGTTTTCCCTGCATTTGGAAAGAACAAAGTGATGATGGTTTTGGAATGTAGGACTATACTTGCTTTTAAGCCAGTGTTTCTCAACCATGGTACCTTTTAAGAGGTGTGGACTTCATCTCCCAGAATTCCTCAACCTCCCATAGTTTAACCAATTAAGCCACCTAAACATGAACAAAATTCTCAGAACTATGAGACCCTGCTGCATTCTGGTTATACTGTGCCAAGTGGTCATGTAAGTCCTTTGGATTTTCTCACCCAACACGGTCAAGATTTAAATGATGGATGTATCCAAGGATGCAATTTTCCATTTTTCGTATGAATGTGGTGCCTCTTAAGGCCAGATATCTGAAATTGTACTAGATGTATTTGTATTTGCACTATCTTATGTTTTTCTGAAGAGATGCCACATTAATGAATCCAGATTGTAACTGTGCATTAATGTATGAAACACATGAAGCAAAACCAAAGTATGTGTCTAAATATCACAGGCTAACATGCTTAGATGCATCCTTACTCATTTGAAAAGACCAAATGAGTTGTTTGTAAAGCAAAGAAAGCTAAATTCTCTTCTATGAAGTTATTACCCAGAGAGTAAACTGAGGGACATGTTATTGCCATTAAAACAAATTCTCCCATGAACTATGCAGTCACATCACTGCTTTGATTTTCAACAGATAGGAGAGCTGGCTTGATGAAGGCAAACATCCTTTTACAGCAGCAAATGTATAGATGTTGTACAATTAGCGTAAGATTCCTACAAGTGGTCCTGCGGCCCAGTTTTTTGTAGCAGCTCATCAGATAGAAAGGTTACAAGTACCTAGGGGTGCAATAATGTACTATAATTGTTTCAGTTGTTTGATACAGCTGTCACAGCAATATCTTGTGACTCAAATGGCAACCTGCATCTGATAATACAGAATGCCACTTGTGTGCTTTGTACTGTGCTGATCAGTTCCGCTATGCAAAAACAAGCTGAAATGATAGAAGTGGGAAGAAAAGACAAAAAAACCTTTTACAATTCGTGATTATCCAAGGGAAGCTCAAAAGCACACTGATATCCACATTCTACCTAATTATAACAATCCTGCATCAGTTGGATATGATGTGCAAGTTCCCTCAGACCCTTCTAAGGGCAGGGCTGCTTGCTTGTTACCTGTGGAATCCAATCCCAGAATAAGGCTGAAAAACAACTGCAGGAGATTAAAGCATCTGCCAAGGTAAAAGGTCGAAAAAAAGTCAATAGTTTTGGTTTAATAGTTGCAACCTTCTCATCTAGCCTGTTTTAATTCAGGCTGGGCCAGCCAACAGCAAACATCCCACCGCAGGCTAGTTCAACTGGGGCTTATCCTGAGCAATCAGGGTGTTTCTTTCACGGGACAGGGCTGTAGAGCAATGGCCGCAGGCTATGCATTTCTTTTCCCCTGCTGCTTTTTACAATCTACTTGAGCCTGCAAACAATGGCAGGAGGAGAGGAGGAGGAGGCGCTGCGGCCCTGGAGAATTTCTGCTCCAACCCATCCCTTCCCCCTCCGTTTTAAGATGCTAAGAGAGGAGACTAGCAATGGGTGGGCTGCATGTTTACCGGCTAGGAGGACCAACTCTTCCCCCCCCCCCTTCAGCTCAATAAACTTGACTCCCCTTTCAAAGAGGGGGAGGCTGCCCCTCAATACACCCCCCAGGACTATTCCTCGCTTAGGGCAGCCCCCCTTCTATTCCACGAAGTCCCTTAAGAGGCTTCCTCAGCACGAAGGCCCCTTTTTGAAGACGGCCAAGCAACCCGTCTGCCTGCCTGCCTGCCTTCTCCCACCACGACCCCACCCCATACATACACACACACACACACACACACAGGATGAATTAAAGGGTAAAAAAAACAGGCGACTGCCCTCCGGGAGAGAAGGGTCCGGCAGACCTCCGCTCTTCCAACCCGCTCGCCGCGAGGCCTAAGCAGCCCGCCACATCCCCGTCCTCAAGTAGCGGCTTCGGGCCCGGGCGCCACGCCCCTCCCCGGCCAAGACCCGCGGAGCGCGAGGGCGCTTTTGTGCGCAGGCGCGAACTCCCCCCCTTTCTCCCCCCTTTCCCCTTCGGGCGGGCTGGCGCGCGCGTACATTTTCACCCCGTTTGTGTTCCCGCCGCCCTCGGCTAGGCCCGCTCCGCCCGCTTCTTCCTCCTGTTGCCGGTCGTGGTCGTTGACGGCGGCCTCCTCGGCCTCTCCCATGGGCGGCGGCGCGGCCGAGCCGGCCTCGTACTTGTCATCCTCCGCCATTTCCTCAGCCGAGTGCGAGAGAGGGACGCGGACACAAAAGACCGCCTCCTCCTCCTCTTTTCAACCCCTCCTCAGCCACTCGCTCCGCAGCGGCTGCGCCGTGCTCTCGCGAGAACCGAAACATCGCGGGAACGGGAAAGAGGAACTTTCTGGCTGCCCGGGGAACGAGACGGCCCGCGGCTCTGTTACTATGGCGACGAGGACTCTTCCACCCACCTCCTTCCCCTCCCGCCTCGAAGACTCCAGCGTGCGAGCGCCTGGCAGTCAGCTGTTCGATTCCCCGCTTCCTCGCCAGTTCATTTTTTAAAAAATTTTTATTAAACTAATTTATATAGCTGCCCAGATCACACATACATGACTCAGGGTCTCCATTCCTGATGGTGATTATTTATGTCCACCATCGAGATGGACATTTAATTATCGCATTGACATGCCAGTCAATCTCACACAATGGAGCTATAGGTGGGACATTATTTGCTTGGTTTCCTCCAAGAGTTATTTATTTATTTCTCTATTTCTTATATAGGATCCCTGCTTCCACACCCTTCACATGGCTGTTTTTGCATTGTTTGTTCTATTGTCCCATTGCATTGCATTGCTAGTTACATTTACATTTCTTTTCATTTCTCTGTTTTTATTGTTGTTAGCTGCCTAGAGTAGCGAGATAGGGGGCAAATAAATTTAGCCAATAAATTGCAACTCAAAACATAGTAAAAAAAGTGATATGGTGGTCATATATAGTGGATCTATAATTCAGAATGAATCACTTGGGACCCTTGTATTTCAATACACCAAGGTGGAGAAATGTGTGTTTTTCTGAAAATTCTGCCTTAATAGCATGGTTTATTGAGGAGAAATCATTTGAGTCAGAAATTTTCCTCCTTTTATCGATAAGTTATTTTCTAAGGATCAGAGAACATTGTAAATGTTCATCAAACAGGAACAATAAACAGGAACAGAGGTACACATTAAGCTGATAAGTAGACCATGATCAATTTGATTCCGCTCTGGTTTAAAAAAAAACAAAACCTTTAGCTATCAGCACCTAAACATTAAAAAAAATCTCTATACTATTTGCCCACAAATACCAAATTAATGGAAAGGTCTACAAGGAGTGGATTTTTTTTTGTTTTAATCACCCTTTCCAGTTCCATTGCTCAGACACAGCAACTAGTTGATGCACACAATGAGTAGCAGATGAAGCCCAAAGGCCAGATGTTCCCAAGCTGCTTTTCAAAAAGGTAACTGGACTTTCTTGAGGTTTTGTTTTTGTTTGAAGACATTTTGCTTCTTATCCACGAAGCTTCTTCAGAGCTGAAGAAGCTTCTTGGATATGAATCGAAACGTCTTCAAGGAAACCCAATAGTGCTTTTTCAAGAGGCAACTCGGCTTTCTGGTTTTTGTTTTTGTTTTTGAAGACGTTAGGGGACTTTCTGGTTTTTCTTTGAAGAGGTTTTGCTTCTCATCCAAGAAGCTTCTTCAGTTGTGACCTAAATAAATTCTCCACCATTCAATCAGAGCTGAAGAAGCTTCTTGGATGAGAAGCGAGACCTCTTCAAAGAAAAACCAGAAAGTCCAGTGGCCTCTTGAAAAAACACCTTTGGGACAATCATGACCTGGATTAAGAATCTCCATAGACATTTAGCTACGTCCTTTGGACCAGAGTTGAAGCTTCTTAGATGAGAAGAGAAACCTCTTCAAAGAAAAACCAGAAAGTCCAATGGCCTCTTGAATAAAGCACCTTTGGGACAACCATGTCCTAGATGATTGAGAAGCGCCATAGAAATGAAGTCCAGATCTTTTATTTCATCCGGGACATTGGCAGTACCCCAAATTGGTCCCCAGGAGGTGTTTTAACTACTAGGCCCCTCTGGAAATTGGGTAGTGGTTTCAAGTCCAATCTGAGGGTTAAACCCAAGTCAACAACTGGCTCAATGGAGCCTAATTTGGCTCTTTGTTCAGCTCTCCATAGTGATTCCTTGGCCCCGGCAATGTCAAAATAAGCTGAAACGCAGGTCTATTATGGGAACGCTGTTTCTTCTTGGCAAAGGCACAGAAGGTAGGAACCCGGCTATTCTTCTCCTAAATTCCTGGAAGGAAGCAGGCCTGGGAGGAAAAGAATGAAGGAATGAATTCTTTATTGGCCAAGCATGATTAGACACACAAGGAATTTGTCTTTGTGCATGGGAGCAGGAAAACAACGTCCATTGGAAGGAGATGAAGGAAAGATTTGACCCAGCGTCGGTCAAACACTGCCAGCACCTCAGCTGCATCCAGGATTGGAATGTCAGAATCCAACCTAGAGGGGGATGAAGCTTTGATATCAAACTTTGCATGGGAATACAGGTAGTCCTTGGCTTACGACCACAACAGAGCCCGAAATTTCTGTTGCTAAGCAAGACAGTGGTTAGGTCAATTTTTACCCCCTTTTACAGCCTTTCTTGCCACCATTGTTAAGTGCATTGATGCAGCCATTAAGTGAGTAACACAGTCCTTAAGTGAATCTAGCTTCCCCACTGACTTTGCTGGGTCAGGACGTCGCAAAAGGGGAATCACAGGATTCCTGGGCCCCTGCAGCCGTCATAAATATGAGTTGGTTGCCAAGGGGCTGAATTTTGATCACGTGACCACGAGGATGCTGCAATGTAAGTGTGGAAAAATGATCACCGGTCGTTTTTTTCAGTGGCATTTAACTTTGGCTGCTAAACAAACCATTGGAAGGAAAATCCATCTGGTTCAAGTTCCAAGGCGGAAGACAGAGGCTGGAAACAACATGCAGGCTGATTGGAAAGAAAGTTTAACAATGAACAGAATCAAAAGCGGTTCTGGGTCAGCTGAACAAAATGGTTGGATGAATGGATGGATCTTGATAGGAATAGAGTAGAGTAGAGTAGAGTAGAATAGAATAGAATAGAATAGAATAGAATAGAATAGAATAGAATAGAATAGAATAGAATAGAATAGTTGGAAGGGACCTTGGAGGTCTTCTAGTCCAACCCCCTGCCTAGGCAGGAAACCCTACCTCACTTCAGACAAATGGTTATCCAACATCTTTTTAAAAACGTCCAGTGTTGGAGCATTCACAACATCTGGGGGCAAGTTCTGTGACTTTGAAGTTTGGATTGTTCTGTGTGTGTGTGTGTGTGTGTGCGCGCGCGCAATGAAGGGTCTTGTGTTCTGAAAGGTCGTTGGGCAATTCCTACTGTGGCTAATGGCCTTTGTCTTGTGTTGGATCTTGGGTGAGGGGGCTGATGGTTCTAATCCTACCATTCTGCCTTTATGTTAACTGTCAAACTTTGCTGCAAGGCAGTGGTGGGATTCAAACATTTTTACTACCGGTTCTGTGGGTGTGGCTTGGTGGGCGTGGTGTGGTTTGGTGGGCGTGGCATGGTTTGGTGGGCATGGCAGGGGAAGGATACTGCCAAATCCCCATTCCCTCCCCATCCCACTAACCTGCTTTCCAGCTCCATTCTCCTATGCAGGGCAACCAAAGAAGACCCAGCCGATCAGCTGGGACTCAATGGGAGGCAGGGAAGAGATGGGGTTGGCGGGGCCAGTTGGAGGTGGCATTGGCCGGTTCTCTGAACTACTCAAAATTTCCACTACTGGTTCTCCAGAACTGGTTAGAACTGGCTGAAGACCACCTCTGCTATGAGGGTTTTTGAAATACAGTGGAACCTCCGGTCATGACCATAATTCATTTCGCAACTTCAGTTGCAACCCGATTTGGTCATGACCCAAAAGCGAGACAGTCTGCACATGTGCCTACAAAAAACAAAATGGCGCAGAAGGAGAAATCGGCATGGAAGTGAATAGGCTGTGGCCATGTTTGGTCACCACCCAATTTTTGAATAGTGACCCGATTACAAAACATTGTGGATTTTTTGGTGGGAACCCAATTTGGTCGTTGTCAGAAGCGTTGGTGACCAGAGATTCCACTATATCCTGTCTTGAATGGATTACCAAATCTGCCTTTTTCTAAAAGCTGGCCTCCTCAGTTTCTGCTTGATGGCAGGGAGGGTTGGTTTCTGCCTTCTTTCCCACCCTTTTTCCATTAGGCAAATATAATATTGTGCCTTTTTTGAATAGTTCCTCAAGTATTTCATTCTTCTGGGGTGGGGTGGCTTCCCACAGAACCATTGTAAGGGGATGGCTACCTAGAGAGAAGCCCAGGTGGATTCAAAAGCCAGCTCGACCACTCCCAGCACTGAGTAGTAACAGATAAGAGATGATCAGAGTTGGAAGGGACCTTGTAGGTCATCTAGTCCAGCAGTTGCCAACTGGTGGGCTGCAGCCCACTGGTGGGCCGAGAGAAAATTTTGGTGGGCCGCAGAGAAATCTCACCCCCAGACCACCACCCCCACAAAGCAATTAATCCAGACTGCACAGAAACATAAGGCTGTGCCGCCCACATGGCCCGCGGGAACCCTCCCCGCCCACTCACTCCTTACCCGGTAAACTTGCCTGCTGAATTGCTATTTTTCCTTTTTCCGACCATCATCTGTTCTGCTGTGTCGGGAGATTTAGATTAGCTAGGAAGCAGGAAATGGTTGGATTTATTGCTGTCTAGCTAGTCTTTAGATCTTCGGCTCTGCTTTTAAGTACAGCCGAACCTCCCTTAGGACTGAAGGTTTGCTTGCAAGCAAATTCGGCAAGCAAATTTGAGAGACTGAGGTAGCCAATTGGCAGACAGAGAGATCACTGAATATTTCTGTGAGCAACTCAATCTGGCTGCTTTGCCTGATTTTGGGTAAAAGTTGCTCTTTTTTATATAAAAAATTCAATAGTTACATACCTGGTGTGTTGTAAGTTACTTTTATGAGTTTGCTTGCAAGCAAATTTTATGTGACAGACTGAGCTAGCCAATGGCAGATAGATAGATCTCTGAATGAATCTGTGATTCTGTGAGCAACTCAATCTGCCTGCCTGCTTTGTCTGATTTTGGGTAAAAGTTGCTCTTTTTTTAATAAAAAAAAATCAATATTTATATAAATATTTATAATATTTACATGCAAGCCATGCCCAGCCAGTCACATGACCACCAAGCCACACCCACACATTAGGCCACACCCACACAGAACCAGTTAATGGTCCCTGGGATCTAAAAGTATGAGTTTGGTGGTCCACGAGGTCCAAAAGGTTGGCGACCCCCTGATCTAGTCCAACCCCCTGCCCCCCAAGCAGGAGACCCTACACCAGGGGTGTCCAACCTTGGCAACTTTAAGACTTGTGGACTTCAACTCCCAGAATTCCTCAGCCAGCAAAGCTGGCTGAGGAATTCTGGGAGTTGAAGTCCACAAGTCTTAAAGTTGCCAAGGTTGGACACCCCTGCCCTACACCATTTCTGACTGTAATCCGAGCCCATTCGACCCTCCCTTCGTAACCCCCGGGTGTCTCCCTGCCGAAGCCCCCTCCCGCCCCTTCTTGGCTTGGCAGCCCCCATAAAAGGCGGAGCTCCCTCGGCCGGTTCGAGACCCCCCCCTCTTCCCCCGAATCCAATAAATGAAATCAATAAGACCGAGGGGGCGTTTCGTTTCCGAGGGAAGCCGGCGGGAAGCGGAGTCTCCCTGGGGTTGGGGGCTGCCTGGCGTCTGGGCTCTCAGACCAACCCAGCTTCGCGAGGAGCGAGCGATCCGGCCAGCAGGCCAGCCGCCCTCCGCTGCAGAGAATTTGGGAATGCCTCGCACGTAGCCTCCGGCAGGAACTTTCCACGCGCCTTGGGAAGGAGGCTGAGCGCGGCGTCCCAAGGCGGGGCTGGGGAGGAAGGAGGAAGGGGGTGTCTCAGCCCACACCCCCTCCTCCATCACCCCAAATCCACACACACACACACACACACACACCCCTCGGCCCTTCGCCTTTGGCCGAGCGGGAGAACCCCCCACCCTGGCGCAAACACGCGTGGCACCCGCTGGAAGGCACGCCCGCAGCCGCCCGCGGGAGCCCAGCCTCTCGGGAGAAAGGAGGGAGGGGGATCCCTCGCTGAAGATGAACCCCGAGGATGGTCTGGCGTCTGGGCGGGGGTGAGCCGAGAGCCGGCCTTGGCTTGGCAGGTCGCAGCCGGAGCGACCGGAGAGACCTTGAAACTTCGACCGTGGGAGGCGGCGGCGGCGAGCGGGGTGGCGGGTCTCCGTGCGCTCAGGATGCCTGGCTGGAACTGGGGTGAGTGGCCTGGGAGGGGGGGGTTGGGGGGGCTTAGAGGGAGGGAAGGGCTGGAGAGCCTGATGGGCCAGGAAGAAGGAAGGCTTGGGGTCGGCTTGGGGGTCGTCGGTCGGAGCCTTGGCTCCACAGCAACAGGATGCCCGGACCTCGCTTTGCTGGGTTGTCTGGGTTTTTTCGGGCTGCATCGTGGTTGTTTTTCCTCCTTTATCGCTTCTGTCTGGTTAGGACCAGGTAAGACTCTGGCAGCAGTGCTGAAGAAGGGAGGGAGGGAAAGGGGAAGGATCCATTTACCATTATTTATTTTATTTCATTTTATTTTGTCAAGCGATGATAAGATTACAGGCGTAAGTATCCACATAGTTATGAATGCATCACATGAAACGGATACATAGAAGAAAAACGGAAAGAAACAACAGGGCAGGGACGGTAGGCGCGTTGGTGCGCTTCTGCACGCAGCAGATCCCCCCCAACGCTCCGGGTTTAGCTCATGTAAATATTTGCCATTTAAAATGCCAGCTGCTTGGAGCTACCGTTTCTATTTAACCACCCCGTCCCCTCGCCAGGGTTACTGGAAAACAAATCCTGGTGGTTTCCAGGTGGCTTCGCCCCCACCCCCAATGTGGGTGCAGTGACAACTGCAGCATTGGGGAGAGAGAGTCCTCCATATATCCCAGGAGGGAATCGGTTGAAGTCGGGAATCAACAATTGGTTGGTTGGTTGGTTTTTTTCCCCTGCGTTTGCATGCTTGTTGTGATGTTGCATCCACTGGTGTATTCATAAACAGCCTATTTAGGCTGAAGTCCAGGCTCGTTGCAAATGATATGGTTTTAGGGCATAACCATCTCAAAGAATACTGGGTGGGTGGGGAAATTCATGAAATTAAGGTTCAGGAATTGCTACCTGTTAATATATGGTTTTCTGTGGTCTTTTGTGAGGTGTTGGGTGAACAAACACAACAGTTGGTATCAGGTTGACATTGTCTTGGCTCAGAAGCTAAGCAGGATCAGGTTTGGTTATATCTTGGAAGGGAGACCTCTGAAAATTCTAGCGCTGTAACTAAATTGAGAAATTGAAGAGCCTCCTGAAAGGGGGCAATTAATTCCAAATCATTTTGGGAATGGTATTTGTGAAAACAATACAAATATGGCCTGATTGGAAATGTCAAAATTGGCCTGAGCTCAAAGGAGATTTCCGCTGCTTAGAACATACAACACAATAGCCACTTAGTAGATTTCCTTGAAAAACACCGTGGCTATTTACAGTGTAACCACAGGAAACACAACAGAGAAGGTAGGCAGTGTTGGATCTTAACTCTTCTTCAGAGAAACAATGCTAATTCATTCCATACAATAGGTGGAGAATTGTTGTTCATTTCTTGCGGTAAAGCAAAACACCATTTCTATGTTAGCATCTGGGTTGTGGCAAATATTGCATTTTCCCAACGTTCCTTGCAAGCCCAGCGCTCTGCGATTGGGAAAACATGGTTTGCTCACCGGGAAGTGCCTTGCTTGGACTGTCCGGAATTGTGGCTAAGAATCCTAACTATCTGAATGTGTCCATGCCCGGGCTTTACAGTGTAATTCCCTCTGTATTTAGTGGGGTTCCTATCCAACTAACCAGGCTTGGCCTTTGGGCCTTGAAAGTGTGTGCTGTGTGCATCATAGCACAGTAGCTCTGTATGTTTCAATTTAAGGAGACTACGTGTTCTTAGGCATGAAAGTCAGTAGGGTACCTTAGGGCCAGTTGCTCTCTCTGTCCAACACACTTCACAGGGCTGTTGTGGGGAAAATAGGAGGGTGGAGTAGGTATGTTCATCGGTTTCAGAGAGGGCGGGGTGAAGAGAGGGGGGAGAGAGAGAGAATAGATGATGATGAAGATGATGATGATGATGATGGGTGGTGTGGTAGCCTAGAAGTGGAGCTCTCGCCTCACAATCAGGAGGCTATGAGTTTGATCCTAGGTAAAAGCAGATATTTCTCTCTCTTGGCAGGTTGAGAATATATCTGCTGAATATAACTCCACATTGGTAACAGGAAAGGCATATGGCCAGTAAACACACACCTCTGTTCAGTTGCCCAGGCTCCACCCCACAAGGGATTTGGGATCGTTAAAAGGATAGATAGATGATGGATGGATGGATGGATGGGAGAGAGATGGTATTTTCAAGAAAATTAAAGGGTGGCATAAAAATCTGATAATAAGCATATTAAAAAATGACTATTAAAAATTAATGGGACTAATCTATTCACTATCCTATCCAATTCCATTAATTTATAAATAAACAAGATATTCCATACAGCATTTTTCCTATGTAATTCCTCTTTTTATTAATGAACCACTGAAATCTTTACCAAACCTGGCAAGGAGCGTAATGTTCCATGTTGCAATTGCGTGTCCTAGAATAATAGTAAGGCTGAAGAAATCTATGACTTGATGGCTGAACTGCAATTTTCATCCATTCACTGCTTCCGCGAAAGGGGGGGGGGAAGGTGTGCGCGCATGTTTTGTTCTCTCAAAATGTCCAGTTGGTTTTTTTAATCATGCCATATAATACACAGATGAACTGGAGCGAGAAGTACAGGCTGCTGCTGACCTTCACGGACAGACAATTTTCATTTCGAAACCACTCTTCCAAACTCCAGTAATAATGAAATATGAGACAAGTCAGCATGAAACGCTTCCATATCTTTTAAACTTACTTTCTCTTTCAGAAAAAGGAGTTGCGGGGTTAGTTTACGGTAGGGGAAAAGTCCAAAATTGGATACTTCCAACATTATTTTTTTAAAATAAAGAAAATCTAATTATTAAGCAATAAACTGAACGAGGTGACAGTGGAGCAACAGGTGAAACTCTGAACTAGAGTGATAATGTTTGGTCGGAAGAGATGGAGAACTTCTAAAAGTCCTCCTCCAAAGTCAGTGTGGGTGTGTGTGGGCGTGTGTTTGTGCGTGTGTTACCAACACAGAGAATCCCTGACTACCATGTAGAAAACAGCAGCAATCCCTCAGTAAAACCTTTACTACAGTCTAGTTTCTCTGAACCTCTTTTTCTAACCCAAGCGTCTTCAGACTTGGCAAGTTTAAGACTTGTGGACTTCAACTCCCAGAATTCCTGAGCTAACATGACTAGAGGAGAAATTCTGGGAGTTGGAGTCCACAAGTCTTAAAGCTGTCAAGTTTGAAGACCCCTGTTCTAACCTCTCAAGACAAAGACACAGTTAACCATAACCTGATGACCAAGGAAGGTTGGGGCTCAGATCATTATGCTGGTTTATGATTTTTCAGAGGCAGGGGAAAACACTGTGGAAAACTGTGATATTGATATTTCGACTGGATTATTCCAATTTATTTATTTATTTTATTTTGTCAAGTGATTATAAGATAACAGGCATAAGTATAAACATAGTTATGAATACATGAAATGGATACATATAAGAAAATAAGAAGAAACAATAGGACAGGGATGGTAGGCACATTGGTGTGCTTATGCACGCCCCCTACAGACCTCTTAGGAAAGGGGTGAGGTCAATAGTAGACAGTCTTAAGGTTAAAGTTTTTGGGGCTTGGGGAAGAAACCACAGAGTCAGGTAGAGTATTCCAGACATTGACCACTCTGTTGCTGAAGTCGTATTTCCTGCAATCAAGTTTGGTGCGGTTTGTATCTATTGTGTGCTCTTGTATTGTTATAGTTGAAGCTGAAGTATTCATTGACAGGTAGGACATAGAAATATATAATTTTGTATACTATACTTAGATCAGACCGAAAATCTAGTTCTAGATTTTCTAGGTCTAGAATTTCAAGTCTGGTGGCATAAGGTATTCTGCAACAAGTAGAGGAGTAGAGAACTCGTCTCGTGAAATTCTCAACTGTATTAATATCAGATACATAATCCGGGTTCCAGACTGATGAGCTGTATTCGAATATTGGTCTAGCAAATGTTTTGTATGCCCTAGTTCGTAGTGTGATATTACCAGAGAAAAAGCTACGTAGGATTAGGTTAACAACTCTTAATGCCTTTTTTGGCTATGTAGTTACAGTGGGCTCTGGCACTTAGATCATTAGAGATGAGTACTCCAAGGTTTGTGACAGAGCTTGGATCATCAACAAGGTCTTGACTCTTCAGCTTATTCCAATTGAAATCATCTTGAGAAAGGAATGCAGCTAAAAAGGAAAATTCTGAATCCACGAAGGCAGGGGAAAGAAATGCAGGTTCCGAGAAAGGCCATCTGCAAATTGGCTGTAAAAAATATACAGCAGGTGGCACCTGGAAACTTGCCCGGAATATTCTACCATCTCAGAATTGACAGCTTGCTGAATCCCCCTGGGTCATATAAGCCTGGCCACCAAGGGTTTGAAGCTATGGTACTTGAAAAGCAGAAGGAAGAAAAACATGTCAGCTAAAAGGTTTATATCAGTGCTTGGCAACTTTAAGATATGTAGACGTCAACTCTCACAATCCTCCAGCGCCCAAGAGAATTTTGGGATTTGGAAGTCCGCATGTGTTAAAAAGTAGTCAAGGTTGGGAACTACAGTTTTGGTTTAGATGAACATGGAGACCAAACTGGTTAGAAGAATAGCAGGAAAGAGGTGAGGTGAGGTGAGGTGAGGTGAGAGGTGAGGTGAGGAGAGAGGAGGAGAGGAGGGAAGGGAAGGGCAGGCAAGGAAGAGAAAGGAAGGGAAAGGACACAGGTATGTGGGTTGAATATAATGATAAAGTCATAAACAGTTGGTTGATTTTGTACATGCAATTCTTATCTGGAATTCAGCTCAGTACTTTAAAGAATGCTATCCTAACCCGAAAAACTCAGTATTTCTTTTTTTCTTTCTTATGTCTCTACAGCCGCTCAAACTTCAGGAAACGCTGGAATTGTGCCTTATGTGAATGCATCAGGTAGCACTTATTATGTCAACCTTTAGAGTTGCCTTAATCACTGTATTTAACTGGGACTCCTAGCTCATCAGCTAAAAACAAATATGCCATTCCTTTCAATTCTTGAAGGAAGAATTATTAAGAAAAAAATGAGGAGGAGGAAGAGGAGGATTTTTTGATAGGAATCAGTAGAATTGAGCCCCATTTGGGATGAAATGAAAAGTAAAGCAGGACTCTAGGAAAAAAGTAAGCAGAAATGCAGGGCAAACTTAGCACCTTCTTAAGGAACAAATCCAGTAGAGGATTTTGATTAGCAAAATTATTGCAGGAATGAAATTATTGCAGGAATGAAGGCAGCTCATAATAAGCTGCCACCAATAGATCAAGTTTACTCTGGAGCTGGGTCTCAACCTGTGCTTAAGTGCCAAATTCCATCACCGCAGCTGTCATAGATTAATCATGGGTTATGCCATTCTGTATTAGCATTTATATGCAATTTTGATATAGGAAATGAATAGGGTAGTAGTTGATAAGACAGAGGCGCTTCGGCTGCCATACAAGAAAGGGAAACCAATATATCTGGGAGGCACTTGAGGGAGGATAAATTAAGAGGAGATATGTCAGCTTCCTTCAGACAAGTTGGAATGAAGAATTTGAACAAATGGGTGGAAAGTGCAGAGTTGCTGCAACATGGGGGAAGACAAGGTGGGCTTGGAGGTATAATGGATCCTCAGATACCTTCCTTGGTGTGTCCTGGACTTCCTGCCTCACCTGGCTTGTTAAAAAAAAAAAGGAAGCTGGTATACTGCAAAATAAAGCAACCGTCTCTAGCTTCATAGTTATTTCCCAGAATGCCTTTGGGCCACACCAAGAACTCAGAAGGGTCAAGAGAAGTCATCCAGGTGTTGCTGTGTCTGAGGGATGTCGAGATGTCCTATCGCAGACATCTTGGCAGCTGTTTTTTAGCCCATCTGCATCATCCTCTCAATAAATCTGTCAGGATTCCAGCACTTAACCCCATTTAAATCATGAGTCTCGAGCCAAACTTCCAAAACTTCAAAAGGATTTATTGGGAGTTAAAATGGCCGGCACTGCCTGGGTGTAGCTGACTCTGAGACACATCATTCATTGTCACCCTTGACCCTTGGTTTTCCCCCATCCCTCTGGGTGTATCATAATTCATATTCTCCAATAGGACACATCCATAGCCAAGAGTCATCAATCATGCAGTCCAGTTAGAATTTTGCATGGCAGAAACTTCGGTCACCTAGTTACTATCTTTGAAAACATTTATGGAATGCAGTTTCAGTTTGCAAGCGGCTGCACTGCTCCTCCCTCCCTTTCTGTTGGCAACTCTAAAAAGACCAGAGAAATATTTTATGAGTTGATACTAACATTTGGGCCACATCAAGAAGTCATAAGGGTCAAGAGAAGTCACCCAGGAGATGTTGCTGTGTCTGAGGGATGTCGAGATGTCCAATTATAGACATCTTGTCAGCCATTTTGTGAACCCATCCCTGTCACCCTCTCATAAATCCAACCCGAAGAGACCATTGATTGAATCCCCTAAAAGCAGGCCTGTTCCTCCTATCCTTGGATGCTGGGCGGGGATGGCTAGACATCCGAGACCTCTTCCTCAGATCCAAAACGGTCTCTGTTCTCTCGTTGTGTTTTGTTACAGATGAAGTGCGAATCCTGAATCAGCAGAATGTGAGGCCCAGAGATGAGCAGTAGCTACTGCAACAACACCTCAGTGACCATGAGCGTCAATGAGGTGTCCAGTTTCCCGCTGACCCTGGAGCAGAAAACCGGTTTCGCCTTTGTGGGGATCCTCTGTGTCTTTCTGGGACTTTTGATCATCCGATGCTTCAAAATCTTATTGGACCCCTACAGCAGTATGCCTTCCTCCACCTGGGAGGGCGAAGTTGAAGGGCTCGATAAAGGGACATTTGAATATGCTCTTGCATGAAACAAAATCCTCAAAACATGTCCTGCCTTAATCCCAATTTCTTTTCTTTTTCCCCCCCCGAAGTGGTGGAATTGGAAACATTTGTAATTGACAGCCATGTTTGGAAGCTGTGGCGGTAGAATTTTTTTGGTTAAATAAAGCTTTGTGGCAAACTCAATTAAACCACTTACATCGTTAGATGTGTTTTTTTTTTGACTAGGAGATGTTTCAGGGGGACCTTCATTTGGAGAATAAAAAGGAAGAAGAGATCATTCACTATGAGTAGGAAAAAAATACCAGAACTTAACAGAATTTTACAGGGCTCTTAGAGGTCTTCTAGTCCAACCCCTATACCATTCCGGACAAATGGTTGTCCAATCTCTTCTTAAAAACTCAGAACTTCTGGAGACAAGTCGTTCCACTGGTTACTTGTTAATTGTTCTCACTGTCAGGAAATTTGTCCTCATCTCTAAGTCGGTTCTCTCCTCGATTAGTTTCCATCCATTGCTTCTTGTCTTGCCTTCAGGTGCTTTGGAGGATTAATAGTTTAAGTCAGTTGTGAGATTCAAAAAAATTTACTCCCGGTTCTGTGGGTGTGGCTTGGCTTGGTGGCCGTGGCTTGGTGGGCGTAGCAGGGGAAAGTTACTGCAAAATCCCCATTCCCTCCCCACCCCACTAACCTGCTTTCCAGCTCCGTTCTCCTGTGCAGGGGAACCAAAGAAGACCCAGCTGATCAGCTGGGACTCAGTGGGAGGCAGGGAATAGATGGGAGCAGGGCCAGTCAGAGGTGGTACTTGCCGGTTCTCGGAACTACTCAAAATTTCCCCTACCAGTTCTCCAGAACTGGCCAGAACCTGCTGAATGCCACCTCTGGTTAGAACCAATATTTCATTTTAACCCTCTTTACTTTCATTAAAGTGCGCTCTGAGAACTATTCAGATAAGGCCAATCAGCTCAGACAAATCGCTCTTCATCTCTCTAATTTAATACTGCGCCATTTGCTTTATAATCTAGACAGGTGACAACTGAGGGAATTGGGATTCTGTCGTCTAAATGAAATGCCACTCAAACCATACCAGAATTTTACAAGAAAAGCCAGGAGGAAAACGTAGTACAAAAATATAGGCTCAGATGAAGCCAGAAATAGGGACATCATAATAAGGAAAATATTAGTCTGTGCAGAGATGGACAGACTAACTTTAGAAATCAAAGATAAGGGTGAGGCAGAGTATTATGAAACCTGGAGTAACATGTATCAATGTCTAGAGTCAAGGAAAAAGAAAGAAAGGGTTGACACTTTATAGGAATGAAAGTTATAGTTTCATAAACCAAAGAGAATGGAATATAATGGACAAATACGAGATGATATGAATGCATGAGTATAAAAGATGGGTGTAAACAGGTATATAATTGTAGTTAAATGTAAACAGAAATAATATACAGCTAGTACTATACTAATAACAAGGGAAAAAGGAAATTAACTGTTATGTGTATCTCTATAATATAGTACGGCCAAAATGATGGCCAAGAAAGTCGCATTGTGTTCAATTGTTTTTAATGTTTATTCAATTATTTAAAAAGAAAGAAATATGAACATAAGGCAGCACAGCACTGTTAAAAACACACAAAACTTATATCAATTTTTGGGCTTATTCCTATAAATATTTAGATTTCTGAATGGGATTTTAGTAATATATGTGTTTTACAAGCATATAGAATATGTTTTGTCTAATCTTTCACAATTATTGTAAACAACCTAGAATTTAAGGAGGAGCTAGAAACATCTCTCTTTTTTTGTAAATAATCGACTGAGAATGATTTTGTGTAGATTTGCCACTAGTTAAGTACATTTTGCACACATACTTTTTTTAAATTGAAGAACTATGTTTCAGGATATGAATGCACCACACTTAGGTCAATTCACACATTATAATGTAAGCCAGAATTCTTTTACACAAAATTTGAGATGTCAGAGGAGAATTAAGCACCATCAAATGTCACAATAACCTGTACCTGAAACATTGGCGCAAGAGGAAATCCTTCTCTATCTATTTTCCAAATCCAACACAAGAGTAATAGTTATTATTTTTTGTGCACCTACTAAGTAAGCAAAGCCACTCAACTAACTGTAGTGGTGAATTAATTGGCATAAGATTGCAGTGTGATTCTCTTTCTGATCACTGATTTTAGATTTAAACTTACATTTGTGTGATTCTAAAAAGAGACTATAAATATCCAGCACTGTCACGATGGCTGTAGACCTGTCTCTTAATTGAAACAACCATAAAAAATAAATTGGATTCTGCTGCTTTTTAATTGTTAGCATCTCCCTTCAAATATTTTTAATGTTTTATATTACATGATCTAAATGCTGCCTGAGTGTCTAGATTTATTGATTGTATACTTGATCAGCAAAATTCAAGTAATATTTTGTTTCTCAATTAGCAATAAAATGAGAGTCGAAATATGAAATATTTGCAATCATAATTATTCTGTCCTATTGTTGGGGCAAGATTTGCTTTATTGCTGTCCATTTTTCATTTAATTTTTAAACAAGTGTGTATGGTCATCCATCTGTTAGATGGAATTTAACGTTATATTGGCTAGCCCAACTGGACATATCCCTATATATATAGCATTTTTACTGAAGCAAACATTTTTTGATTCCCAGCCACACATTGCTAAACCAAGCCTGGAGAATAATGGCTACCAATGACCTTTCTCTGCTTCAAGGGTAAAAATAAAAATAAAATGTATTAGCATGAATATTTAAGGACTTTTTCACACTGCTGGATAAAAGTTATTTCAGTAGCACATGACTGCTTGGGCATATGCTGTTGCTGTTTCATCTGTCATTTATAAACTTAAAAGAGTAGTGGTTAAGATTTTGATGAGTATGTAAATGACTTTCATTAGATCCACTAACTTTCGGTAAGAGACCAATGCAAGATTGGGCTCCTACTATTCAAAGTATTAATGAGTTCATTACAAGCTAATATTTAACAGACTGAAATGTTCCTCGGGGCTAAGGGTAACCATGGCTTGTCTTCTGAATTCCAGGATTGGCTGACTTCTTTGCTAATTTATAGAGAGACCAGTAAAGTATGGTCCACAATAAAGGACGCTTAATTTCCAACCCCCACAAATAAGAAACAAAAGTACCGTTTCATTTAACAGAGTGCCAGAAGCAGCTAAAACTACCTTGGATATGGTAGCTGATTTTATACCTACTCTGAATATACTTCGAGACGCAGAGCTGCAGCAAACAGGCTCCTGAAAACACACTTTGTGCCAATAGTTGGTTAAGAGGTAAGGTTTTTATGTATTTCATTTCCAGCTAGGATTACAAGTCGTTCCTAATTTATGTTTGAAAATCTCTTCCCTATTTTGAAAACAGCTCATCTGTAACAAATAAACCTTTTTATGGGAAGAATCAGACCACATTTTCACATTTAAAAAATCCCAACAATCAAATTGGTAAGTGTAAGTTATACCAATCAATATCTTGAGAAAATGGCTTCACTGACGCATATGCTGTTGCTAAAGTACAATTTTTATCACGCTTAAATTTGTGCCAGATGTTCAGAGACGTGCTGGATATTTGAATATTCACACATGTTCTAGAAATCTGAATGTGGGGATTATTTGTGTGCTGTAGTTGGTTTGTAACAAGGAAACTGGTGTCTTTCCCCCCCACTTTTCCCCCCTGCTTGGATGTCAGATTAAAAAATGACTGGTATCCCTTACATTTTTCTTCTCAACAATCTTCTGTTTCCAGTAGTTACTTAGAGTCTTCAGCTTAATAGCTTAAAAGTCAGGCATAAATTTCACTTTACAGAAGACTGTACAGTAGAGAAGAAAATTAAATCTATTTTAAATTAAGAGCAGCAATAGAAAGGCAGTGCAGAACAACTGATAATCAGCCATTTGTTACCAGAGTTATTTGCTCTTTATTTGCTCTAAATATTTTTTGTCCTTCAGAGCAGAGTTTCTTAAACATTTTAAAATTTTTACCTCCCCGCTTTTAAAATATGGGGTACCCCAAAAGAGGTTTTATATGGGTTGTGCTTATCAATATTTACCAAATTAAACATTAAAATTTACCTATTCGTTGCCACTACTGATTCTCAGTAGTGTTTTAGTACTGTATGTTTTGTTCAACCTAGGATGGCAAATTATTTTTATTTAGAAGATTCCTGAGATGGCCTTGCCCCCCCTCCCAAAAAAGTACTAGACCACATTTTGTTCTAGAAGTAAAAAAGGAACAAGATTCTCATGAAATATAGAGTAAGAATAATTTCGAATGGAAAAATGGATACTCGCCTCCTTTCATCACTTTATCATATCTTCTCTGTTTTAAGTTGTCAATAATAATTGGGAGGGGGAATCAAGATCATTACTTTTATTTGACTTTCAAGTAACCTGTAGTCTGGATAACCAGGTGGGAGGGCTGGATGGACAGGGGAACAGACCATCTTTTTGTTTTATATTTAGTTAAAACAACATGCATTGATTTTTAAAACTGCTCCCCAAAAATCTTGGATTTTCTTCTGGATTCGTTCATAACTATTTACTGTATGATTTAGAAAGATCCAGATCACGAGAACCTGAAAAACACAGCTGTTCTTTCCTCCTAAACCAGCTTCACAACTACCATTTTAATAAAAAATAACCAGGAAATCTTCGAAGATTGTAACCTTGGTAGGTACAGATTGCTCTCAGCGAATGAGTATATTTGACTCATGAAATCAGCACAAGGCGGGAATTGCTAATGAGTCCTAACCCCTTGTCACTAAACTGAGACAGAAGATAGAAGGAAGTAATTCACAGAAAGAAGCACTGAAAAATTCTTCCCAATTACCCCTTCCCGCCTTCTCTGTTTTAACCCTAAATTTCAAATTCCTTCCTATAATACAAAATACTTTTTCTCCCAACGCTATTTCTTCTAGTTAGTTTCCATTGCAAAAGAAAAACTGTCCTTAAGAGAAAAATTAAGGAAAAATAATATTTGGGCGAGAAATGCAAACTTTAGGTTCTGCCCTTTTTTGTTATTATGGTGTTTTAAAAATTATTTTGGGATTGGAAGAAATAAATAACCCCTGAAATTAAAACTGCTCAAACATTAACTAAACTCAGTGTTGAAGATCATACTGCTGTAAAAAATGTTGTTCCTCTATTTTAATTGCTAGTCATGTAATTTTAAAATACCAGAATGCTACCTGTTGACCAACATTGATCAGTAATGGATCTAGGCTTCTATTTCATGTACTTCAAGGCATAAACATCTGGAAAGCTTATTTCATCATCTCTATAAAATGGGAACATAACGTGAAAGAAGTACAAAATAAGTTTTTGGTTTTAAAAACAATCAGCAGCTGAAATTTTTTATAGTCATTTACCCGTTGTTGTTACCTGTTATAATTTATCTTAATGTTTAGAGATAAATTAGCTCTTTTCAAAAAAAAAATTCCTGTATTTGAAGGGAGAGTGAACAGCTTATTTTCACCTACGGTACAGAACATCTGCAGAAGTGGCCGCTAAGTGAATCACAAAGGATCATCTAGACAGCCCTGCTGAAAAAAAATCTGACAACGCACAACAGCGATATCGGTGAAATAAAGACTGGTTATCCGCAACTATGAATAATTCTCCAAATGTATTTTTGGATCCGCATTTGCACAGATTCCAGGTTAATGTCATTAATGAAAGCCACGAGAACTCAGTTCAATCGCAGGGAGACCCCGACACCCAACGTTATGAAGAGACTTCTTTCGCTAAAGATGCCACTAAGAGGCTCCACGTCAGCTACAGGTCTGGAACCCAAGAAACTTACGACCGTTTCTTCCAAAATGGTGACACTGCCAAAACAGATGGAAGCTTCCATCCGTACGACACACACAGTAACACCTATTATCTAAAAACCTTTGGGCATAATACCATGGATGTTGTGCCAAAAATTGATTATTACCAGAACACCGGAAGCATCAGAGGAGCCAAAATGAACCGGCCAAGTCTGATGGATATTCACGAACACTTGGCAAAGGTATGTCAAAAGAAAATTAAGGAAAACATTATTTGGTCTTCCTTAAACACTTCCTTCTAAGGAAAGGCTTTCTTAGGAGTCCTAAAAATGTGAAAAGACCAAAGGTTTCCTTCTGGAATATTTGTAAATTGCACAAGTATAGTTATGGAATATAAAACATCTGAGATTGATTTTCCCCCCAAATATTTGCTGTAGTAATGAAGGAGAATATTTGTAGCTCAGGGTTGACATGAAGGGTCCCTGGTGTTCTCTGAGCCTGTTTTCCTGCAAATGTTTCATTATCCAACTAGGTAACATCATCAGTGCTAGTGAGGAGTATGGTTTGCTGTAAGTTTATATTCTAGTGTCAGTGTTGGTTGGGTTGGTCTTAGAGGTTCTTTGGTTGGGCTGTTTTCTGGTGGCTTCTTTGGCAGTTTCTTGATTGGGGTATTGCTTACTTAATTGTTGGTCTGATGTTAACCTTGGAATTAATTTATGTTGACCTGGGTGCTCGTGGAGAAGTGCTGGAGTCTTTTTGTTCTCTTTTGGGCTGATTGATTGTTTCTTTCGCATAGTCTATAGATGTTGTTAATGTCCATGGCTGATTTGCCAGAGTGTGCCAGGCTTCTAGAAATTTCCTGGCCTTTTTGGACTTGAAGGGTCACATTTTCCCAATCCAAACTATGGTTAAATCTGTCTATATATTGTGAAGTTAAATTAAATTATTTCCCAACATATAGACAGATTTAACTATAGTTTCGGTTGGGAAAATGTGACCATCCCTGAGAGATATGTCAGTTTAGCAGGACTTGAATTAGCAGTTTTTAGAACCTGCTTTCTAAATATAAAAATTTTATTTAATTGTTTGTGAGTATAAATACACACATATATAAATACATGTATTTATGTGTGTAAACATATATATGCATATATGTGTGTCTATCTGCCCAGTATATGTATGTGTGTGTAGCCTTTCCTGCTGTTGTAGCTGCCCTTTGAGGTGAGGTTGACCCATCTCAAACATTTGCTATTTATTTATTTCCCACTTTTATTATTTTTACAAATAACTAAAGGAGATCTCCTCATATTTTCTCCATATCAACAACCCTGTGATATAGGTTGGGCTGAGAAAGAGTGACTGGCCCAAGGTCACCCAGCTGGCATTCAGGGCTAAGACAAAACTAGAACTCACAAATCTCCTAGTTTCTAGTTTGATGTTATAAATTACTAGACCAAATTGACTTTCTGCATTCTGTAATCTTGTCTTAATTACACAACACCCTTTATATTTTCCTCTTGTATATTCTGTTTCTACTTCATATAAGAAGAGGCAAAGAGATGTGGGCAAATGCAAACTGTTGGACATATGAACTGGCACTGCTCATCTCTTTACACCTGATATATTTGAACCTAGCTTTTTTTTTAAAAAAAAACAAAAAAATAATTTTACACTTGATACATGCTGCGGGTTGTTCTGCTCTTATGGATTTCCACCAATACACAACATCATTTCTTTGTTATGAATCCCAGTAAAACAAGCTATTTTGTTTAAAACTGTCTGACTAGAACATCACAGTGACTTCGGGTTCAGTGGACAAATTAAATAAAGCAGATGGCAACTCAGAAGAAGCCGAATTCCTCAAGGAAGAAGAAACTAAAGGCATAGTGAAATTTGGATGGATGAAGGGTGTCCTGGTAAGCAGCATTTATCTCGTGATTGTAGTAGTACAGAACATCTGCTTTTAAAATTTTAAACAGTTGGTAGTGCAACCTGAGTAATTCCATACGGCAGAAAAGTAGGTAGATACTTCCACTGTCTTTTTAAATGAGATTTTCATGTTCAATCCCCAGTAATGAATATGTATGAGGCTGATTTGAAGTAATCCTTTCATATGACTAGTTCTTCACATCTCTGTTCTTATTCTTTTTTAAAAAAAAACATTCAAATGCTAACATTGTAATTTTTACACTGAAATTTCTACTTTAAGCAGATAATGACTGTTCTTTCAAAACAACTCCTTTCTAAAGATATTTTATAGAATTTAGGTTCTTTTTATTTCAAGCTGTTACAGCTTTTAAACTTTTCAGTGCATTCGTTCTTTTTTCATAGAACTGTTTTTACCCATTTTAAACCTGTTGCGTTCTGTGGTTATATGTTAATACAATTATTTTTGTTTAATATTTAGGTGAGGTGCACATTGAACACCTGGGGTATAATGCTATTTATTCATCTGTTGAACATTTCCAATGCATTTGATGCATTTAAACTTTTCAATGCATTTTTAATGCATTCGGATTTTTTCACACAACTATTTTTATCCATTTTAAACCTGTTGCTTTCTGCAGTTATATGTTGATACCATTATTTTTGATTAATATTTAGGTGAGATGCATGCTGAACATCTGGGGTGTGATGCTATTTATTCGTCTTTCCTGGATCATTGGTCAAGCTGGAATTGGTAGGTTTTTGTTTTTTTAAGTATGGTATACATTTTTATTATTGCCAGCAGAAACATCCATTACTTTAAACTGCCTACATGTTTTAGTCTTGAATAATAGCTACCATGGGGATTGAGGTTACTCAACTGTCTAGTATATGACTGGACAAGTTCTACAAAAGAATTTGTAAAACATTAGCAAAAAGTATATGATAGATAGACAGACAGACAGACAGATAGACAGACAGACAGACACAGTGGTGGGATTCAAAAAGTTTTACTACCAGTTCTGTGAGTGTGGCTTGGTGGGTGTGGTAGGGAAGGATTCTGCAAAATCCCCATTCCCTCCCACTAACCTGCTTTCCAGCTCCATTCTCCTTGCAGGGCAATAAAAGAAGACCCAGCCGATCAGCTGGGACTCAGTGGGAGGCGGAGAATAGATGGGGGTGGGGCCAGTCAGAGGTGGCATTTGCCGGTTCTGTGAACTACTCAAAATTTCCACTACTGGTTCTCCAGAACTGGTCAGAACCTGCTGAATACCACCTCTGAATGGATAGATAGATGATAGATAGATAGATAGATAGATAGATAGATAGATAGATAGATAGATAGATAGATAGATAGATAGATAGAGAAGAAGAAGGAAGGAAGGAAGGAAGGAAGGAAGGAAGGAAGGAAGGAAGGAAGGAAGGAAGGAAGGAAGGAAGGAAGGAAGGAAGAAAGAAAGAAAGAAAGAAAGAAAGAAAGAAAGAAAGAAAGAAAGAAAGAAAGAAAGAAAGAAAGAAAGAAAGAAAGAAAGAAAGAAAGAAAGTTTTTAATAAATTGGGCAGAAAACCTAGAGTTGTAGAATTGTGTATACCTGCTCACATACATAGATATATAGATATAGATAGGACTATTCCTGAAATTTAAAGGATTCCCACTATTTTTCTACCATAAAAAATGTATGTGACCTCTATGTGCACCCCAACCTATCTTCTGTTATCAATGCTTACCAGTTTTCAAAGATAAAAGAAGAATCTTCTCAGTGATCCATAATTTTCTGAAATTCAGCATAAAAATGGTTTCCTCAAAAACAGTTCATTCAAAGCATCTGACTGAGATTTTAGAGTACTATAAAAACTAGCATCAACGATACAGATATTCTCCTAAAACGAAAACAATTTCATCAAAACACGATTTAATTTCTCTTGCAAACGGATTTTTAAACAAAACATTTGCAGGGATTGTATAGGGTTTTTTTTCTTAGAGTTCCTTGGAATTTTCCCATGTCCCTAATCATGGAAACTTTGAAAGGCCATCCATCTACTTTTAAAGAACAAGAAACAGGCAGGAAATAAGCAGAGGAGAAGTGGGAACTTTTGCCCATCAACACAACTTTACAAGTTTGGCAATACGCCCAACCGTAGGGTGCTTAGGGAGTTTATGAAGCATAGCAAATGAAGCCTTTGCTGCTGGAAATCCATGGAAGTATGTGCCTTGCCATGCAATTCTGCATATTAACATTGCCAAGACTTTGCTCGGGGGTGTCATGCAAAATTGGGTTTTGGGGTTGTTGGTTTTTTTTAATGGTAGCTTAGTAACTTATTACCATCATCAAGGAGCATTACTTTGTTCTAAGGTATGAAAACAGCTAAGGGCAAGAGTAATTCATTTAAATGTTATTTAATGACCTTGCAACTGGGTTTTTAATCTAAACTTTAATCAGGAATCAGAGCAGTTGCAATGAGCCAACATGGCGCCTTTCATTCTGAAATTATGATTTGCCAGTCATCAACTTTTAAAATGAAGTCTCATCTTTTGGGGGATGGGAAGGGTTAGGGTTAGGATAGGGGAAAAAAATAGGCAAAATAGCTTTTTGCTGTCTTTCCTTCAGTCTGTATAAATATATAAGAACAGACAGTCCTTGATTTGCAGTCGTTAATTTACTGACTGTTCACAGGCACTGAAAAAAGTGGCTTATGATCATTTTTCACAAGACTGATGCAGCATCCTCATGGTCACATGATCAGAATTGGGGCAGTTAGCAACTGGCTTGTTCTTATGATGGTTGCAGTGTCCCAGGCTCATATGCTCCCCTTTTACGTCTTTCTGACAAGTAAAGTCAACGGGGAAGCCAAATTCACTGTACAACTGTTTTGCTAACTGAACACCTGCAGTGATCCACATAACAACTGTGGCAAGAAAGGTCATACAATGGGGGCAAAACTCACTTAGCAATTGTCTCTCTTAGCAACCCAAATTTGGGGCTCAATTGTAATCATAAGGTGAGGACTACCAGTATGAGTTTAACTTCAGAATAAGTAGAGGAGGGTTATTTCCCTAAGTGTGTTGGTTTAATTTGGTCTTTATAGCATTGGTCTGTTCATATATTGTACATAAATGTGGATATTCAAAAAAAGTTTGGAGGTGACACTAATGCTCCTGTTTGACTTAAGGGAAAGTATGATGTTTTTCCCCCACTACAGATAATCCTCAATTTAATGTCATTCATCTAACAGTGGTGCAAAGCTACAACATTGGCTTTGCTGGACTAAGAACTGATGGGAACTGGGGGAAGAGATGGAGATTCTATGGAGATTCTCAGTCATCCAGGTCATGGTTGCCTCAAAGGCCCTTTTTCAAGAGGCAACTGGACTTTCTGTTTGTTTGTTTTTCCTTTGAAGACATTTTACTTCTCATCTAAGAAGTTTCTTCAGCTCTCACTAGATGCACCTTCCATTCCCCACCATCCAGTCAGAGCTGAAGAAGCTTCTTGGATGAAAAGTGAAACATCTTCAAAGTAAAAACAAACAAACAATTGCCTCTTTTAAAGGCACCTTTGGAGGAAGAGAGAAATGAATGAATGAATCAACTCAGGAGGTTACATTGATGAATATTCTGCTAATATTCTGACCCGCCTACTGATTTATCTGCTGATCAATATTCTGCAGGATCCAATCTGGGTCAGTCACTGGGACCAGAGTTTTAATCTTTCGAGGTTCCAGAGTCGTGCTAGACACCATCCTCAGGGAACTTCTCTCTCAACAGAATGAGGATGCGCTCCAGCATGAGTCCAAAAACTCTGTAAATTTTAAAAAAAATTACTACCGGTTCTGTGGACGCAGCAGCTTGGTGGGAGTGCCGTGGCTCGGTGGGCGTGGCTTGGTCGGTGTGGCAGGGGAAGAATACTGCAAAATCTCCATTTCCTCCCCACCCCACTAACCTGCTTTCCAGCTCCGTTCTCCTGTGCAGGGCAACCAAAGAAAATCCAGCCAATCAGCTGGGATTCGGGAGGCAGAGAAGAGATGGGGGCGGGGCCAGTCAGAGGTGGTATTTGCTGGTTCTCCGAACTACTCAAAATTTCCGCTACTGGTTCTCCAGAACTGGTCAGAACTGGCTGAATACCACCTCTGTTCTGGTCCCAGTGACTAACCAGCTTGGATTCTGCAACATTACCTTGGGACATGTCTATTTGCCTTTGTTCGATAAATGTTCTGGCTTGCAGGGATGCTCACTTCTATTACAATTTAGACATTTTAATCCCAGTGTCCCAGTGCTCTGCAGGCTATCAAGGCTCTTAATCCTTGTCCCAGTAGCTTATTTAACATTTATATTACATGGATATAAATGGATCTACAGTAAAGGCGAGAAAGGAGTTCCTCCAGCAGCGGGGATAAAGATACTTTCTCAGTGAAAAGTGGATTCCTTCTCATTTAAACCGTTACCTCAGAGAACCATTTTGAAAAGTTGCAGACCGTTGATTATATTTTGCCATCTTCTCCTTGCTGACAGGTCTTGGAGTTATCATAATCCTTCTTGCTACCGTGGTTACTTCCATTACTGGCTTGTCAACTTCTGCAATAGCAACTAATGGTTTTATCCGTGGAGGTAAAATAATAATAATAATTCTATAGGATTTTTCCCTGTTCCACACAAAGATCTGAATTAGTTCCCTGTTTATTGTCTTGTAAATCAAAAGTTCTCCACTGTAATAAGCAGCCTAGGTCATGTTCATCCCAAGAACTGACAGGTAAGTCATAACCACAACCCAATTAACCTTCTATAATTAATTAATTTGCAAACACAAAGCCGGGTTTGGTTCGTGAAGGTCTCAAGACCAATGGAAGAATGGAATCCATTTTTTTCCAGATTTTTCTTTCTTTTTTTCAAAAAAACAAATCAAATCAAAAATTACCGGTTGCATTTCCTGGAATGGGCTGAACATGAAGACCATTATTCTTTTTCCGCTAACACTTGTTCAAGTTCCCTAAAAGGTATTAATTCATTCTTCTGCTTTTTTAAAAAAAATTGTTTATACGCTATCCATGAGAGCCAAGGCAGTCAGCTCCGATGGAACCAGGATCCACAATTCTTGACAGGTATTTCTTTAACTGGAATGAATAAGGATTGTGCATCAACTATTGTCAGCTCCAGTCAAACCTTCCCTTGAGCGATGGCTTCTTGCGCAAGGATACCAGTTTCCTGTTCATGGATTTTAAAGTAAACGATATAACCAAGGTACTTGGGTCAAAGATCTCTTTTGGCACTTTTTCAGGTCTTGGAATCGTAGTCATTTGCCTGAGTGTGGTTGTTACAACCTTAACAGGTATTTCCATGTCTGCCATATGTACCAATGGAGTGGTAAGAGGAGGTAAGTCCAAATGAAGGAGAATATTTGTAGTTCAGGGTTGAAGTGAGGTGTCCTTGGTGGTCTCTGAGCTTGTGCTTTTCTTGCAGACGTTTCATTACCCAAACTAGGTAATATCATCAGTGCTAGTAAGGAGTGAGATTTGCAGGGGTGGGGGAGGAGGAGGAGGAAGTAGTCCTTGGTAGTCTCTGAGCTTGGTGCTTTTCTTGCAGACATTTCATTACCCAAACTAGGTAACATCATCAGTGCTAGACTTAACACTGATGATGTTACCTAGTTTGGGTAATGAAATACTGCAAGAAAACCACCAAGCTCAGAGAGCACCAAGGAGGTGAGTCCATTTGCTGTTGGGATAGAAAATATGGTTTCTTCTGGGCAAATGATCACCCAATAAATGAGCACAGAACTAAAATACAGCAGGACGTAATATCTGAGCCACAAAGAAACATTTCTGGTAGAGAGGAGGATAGCAAATTAGAAGGCTTGCAGAAGAACAACACCTTTTAAAAAGTATTTAAAAAGTATCTTTAAAAAAGTATTTTTAAAAGTAAAAAAAAAAACTAATACTTTCCAAAAAATGAGCTGAATCAGTGGAGGTTTAAACATCTGTTTAAAGTAATTGTGAAATTACTTTCCATTAGGAAAGAAAAACAGATTTAGATGATGTAGCTAAATAAAATTCTTAATTTTGCAAGAGTTGAGGAATAAAATAAATAGAAGGACATTGCTCCTGTTTGAAGTGTACTGTATAGGAAGAGACTTAAGCTGCTTTCTTATCTGCTGCCCTCCTATAATTCTCATTATTTTTAAACCATTGGGCACCAGCTTAAAAATGATGCTCGAGCATTTAAATCATGAGTGGCTACTACTTCTTTTAAAGTTTTTCAACACTTTATTTCATGAAATCCAAAGAATCCGAACTGGCAAGTTGCAAACTGAATATTTGTCCTGCAGACTCGGAGAAAATTAGACTCTATCTCATCTCTTTGTGTTTTTAAAACTAGCATTGCGATACTCCTGAATATAAAGAGATTATTGTGAACAATTTACATAGGGAAATTCTATAGAGCCACCTTGAGAAGGCAGGTGGAGAACACTTTGCTGTGCTTTGACATACGTTCCCATTCACTTCAAGCTCTTTATGCTTTATATGGAATCTGTTCAAATTAAAACAGAAACTTTTAAAAAGGCTTAGTAGAATGAAACAAAACCTTAACATACTCTGCTAACTTTCAGCGTGTTTTTAGAAGAAGTCATAATGCATCTCCTAACCCAAAATGTTGCTTTGTAACGTCATGATATCCTAGTCACATTCAATGGAAAGGAATCCTCGAATTGCAACCACAACTGACCCCGAAATTTCCATTGCTGAGTGAGACAGACGATGAGTTTTGCCCCGTTTTAAAACCTAAAATGGGGACACTGTAATGGCCATGTAAAAACAATCCTAAATCACTTTATTCAGTGCTGTTGTCAATTCAAACGTCATTGAATGTATGGTTGTAAGTCAAGAAATAACCTGCATAGTACTAGTTCTGCATGCTGCAGGCAAAAACGAAAACTTGGATTTTCCTTGGATCATATATACTGTCCTAGGAAAGAGCGGTGCAGTGGCCTTGAGGTGGAACTCTCACCTCACAGTCAGGAAGCTGTGAGTTCAATCGTAGTAGAGGCAGATATTTCGCTCTCTGGGCACGATGAGAATATATCTGCTGGAGAAAAAAAACTCCATACTGGTGACAGGAAGGACATCCAGCCATTAAAACACTCTGCTAGCTCCATTCGGTTGCCCAGACTCCACCCTGCAAGGGATTATGGGGTCTTTAAAATATGATATACTGTTAATTCTTTTGAAAGTATGAAAACCTTGAAAAGGATATGTAATAGATTTAGAAATGAATGAGAGAGTTATAAAACAAGCCCGAGGGAAGTATTTGAGGGGAAAAATTAATAAAGAATATTTAAAGTAGTGATAAGACATGCAATTGAATGTGAAAGATAAAAGAGGAATATGTAACTGAGGTTATATCTGTATGGAGATTTGAAAACCTGGAACCAAGCTGTTTGCTAAAAAAGATGTTTTATTTTTCTTTGCTTTGTGAAAACCCAAATAAAATTCTTTAAAAAAAATATGATATACTGTTCTAGGAAAATGTAAGATCATATGAAGATTTGTCCATAGTCTGACACAAGTCTTTGTCGTGTGGACAGGTGGAGCTTATTACCTCATCTCACGGAGCTTAGGTCCTGAATTCGGGGGCTCCATTGGCCTCATGCCTTCGCCAACGCTGTAGCAGTAGCTATGTACGTGGTTGGCTTTGCAGAAACAGTTGTGGAACTTCTCAAGGTGAGCATCCTTATTTGGATACAGCTAAATTTAAGGAAACTGGTCTGTTTCTCTCTTTTTTTTCTCCTACCGTAACGACCAGAAGTCTCATAAAACACAAGGTCACCGATTGAAGTTCCTTTACCCCATTAATAATTCTACTAATTCGTACAGTTTTGATTTCTTACTACCAGATCAAATAAATGTTTCTTAAAGTACTGTAAAAGTTTCCAAAAAAACCCTACAGGTAGCCCTGGAGCAATGACCACAATTGAGCCCCAAAATTTATGTTGCTAAGTAAAACATATGTTAAGTGAGTTTGTCCCCGTCTATGACTTTTCTTGCAACAGTTTTTAAATGAATCATGCATTTCCAAAGTTAGTAACATGGTTGTTAAGTGAATCTGGCTGCCCCATTGACATTGCTGGGTCAAAAGGTCACAAAAGGAGATCACATGACCCCCTAGGTCATAAATATGGAGCAGTTGCCAAGCAGCTGAATTTTGACCACGTGCCCCGGGGGACGCTGCAGTGGTCATAAGTGTGAAAAATGGCCATAAGTGACTTTTTTCAGTGCTGTTGTAACTTTGAGCAGTCATAAATCTGTTGGAAATTGAGGACTATCTGTACTAAAGGGAATTAGGGCAGCCCATAACCTTGACGGATGAGGTCCAGGCAGGATGCAAAATGCAAAATCCAAGACTCATTATCCATGAAATGCGGGGAATCCCACTGTAGAAATTCCCTGGTATTTTACGAGGCTTAGAGAACTGTCTTACAGGAAGTATCTTCTTAATCATTACTTAAATAAAGTGGAACAATGACTCCTTTTACTGGTCCACAATAGAAAGCGTCCCCTCATATTGCATTACGGTGTGGTATGCTGGCTTGACAGCCATGGATAGAAAGACACTACAAAGGATGGTGAGCACAGCACAAAACATCCCTGACACCACTAGATGACATCGCAAGGGCTCGCTGCCTTAGAAGAGTGAGAAAAATTCTCAGTGATGATTCACATCCCGGTCAGCACTTCTTCATTCTCCTACCATCGGGTAGGACAGGGGTCGCCAACCTTTTGGACCTCAGGGACCACCAAACTCATAATTTTAAATCCCAGGGACCACTAATATGAATTCAAATTTCTTAACAACCAGTTCTGTGGGCGTGGCCTAATTTGTGGGTGTGGCTTGGTGGTCATGTGACTAGCTGGGCATGGCTTGTATGTAAATATTATAAGTATTTATGTAAATATTGAATTTTTTTATTTAAAAAAGAGCAACTTTTACCCAAAATCAGGCAAAGCAGGCAGGCAGATTGAGTTGCTCACAGAATCATCGATTCATTCTTTCTGCCATCAGCTACCTGCACTGAATAATAGAAACTTCAGTCCTAAGGGAGGTTTGGCTCTGCTTAAAAGCAGAGCCGAAGATCTAAAGATTCGCTAGAAAGCAAGAAATCCAACAATTTCCTGTTTTCTAGCTAATCTAAATCTACCGGCACAGCAGAACAGCTGATGGTCAGGGGGTGTGGGGGGAAGGAAAAATAGCAACTTAGCAAGCAAGTTTTCCAGGTAAGGAGTGACTGGGCGGGGAGGGTTCCCATGGGCCATGTGGGAGGGGTAACTTGTGTTCCTGCGCAGCCTGGATTAATTGCTTTGGGGAGTGCTCTGGGGGTGACAATTCTCTGCAGACCACCAACATTTTTCTTGCGGACCACCAGTGGGCCACGGCCCACTGGTTGGCGACCACTGGGGTAGGAGATACAGAAGCATAGCCAGCCGTACCAACAGGCTGAAGAACAATTTCTACCCGTGGGCTGTCACACTCCTAAATCGAAAAGAACTTCATGCCAACATAGTATGATGGACTTGCGGGTCCGGCATATTGTGCAACAAGGTCACATGGTGCAATAAGATTGGGACTGGGTTAGGGACTTCTGTCCTCACTGTGAGTTGTGTTGGGGGTGGCGCACGAAGGGAGGCTCAGCCAATCTCATTGTACACATGTTGAACTCTGACAATAAAGGTAATGATAATAATAATAATGATAATGATAATGATGATGATGTAATAATAATAATAATAATAATATGCACTACTATTACTGTTAACCTTCTCATCACTCCTTATCACCCATCCCCTCCCACTTGTGATTGTAGGACTGTAATTTTGTCACTTGTATCCTTATGATTTATATTGACTGTTTCCTAGTATGATTTGATTGTTGATTGTACCCTATGACTACCATTAAGTGTTGTATGTTATGATTCCTGATTCTTAACAAATGTACCTTTCCTTTATGTATACTGAGAGTATTTACACCAAGAGAAATTCCTTGTGTGTCCAATCACACTTGGTCAATAAAGAATTCTATTCTATTCTATTCTATTCTATTCTATTCTATTCTATTCTATTCTATTCTATTCTATAATAATTACTTTTCACTGTTTGTTTTTTTCAGAACAGTAATGCCATAATGGTCGATGTCACCAATGACATCAGGATAATTGGCGTCATAACCGTTGTAATTCTGCTGGGTATTTCAGTGGCTGGTATGGAATGGGAAGCAAAGGTAATTTTTTTTTTAAGCCTGAGAATGTAGAAACACGTAATAAAAAAATGTTTTGTCTTGTGCCTTATTATATTATTGCATGTGAGCATTTGTTCTCCCTTAATTTTTACTTGGGTAGATAGGCCGCGACTAAAGAATTCTCCCAAATAAACTTATGATTAAAAATGTATAATTTTTTTTTTCCTCTTTCCTCGCAGGCCCAAGTGATTCTTCTAATTATACTTCTGGTCGCCATCATAAATTTTTTCATTGGGACAGTTATCCCTAGCAGCGCAGAAAAGAGGGCGAGAGGCTTTTTCAATTACCAAGGCAAGTGCTTCTAACGCCACAGGGTTTCAGATGTGAAAAATCCATCACCCTAAACAAGACTCACGTTGATACGAAGCGGCAAGCTGCAGGGGAGAGCTGCTGTAAATAGTAATAAGAAGAGCAAGCAGTTATAGGTAGTCCTTGCAGGGATGGACTTCAAAAAAATTTAGCAACCGGTTCTCTGCCCGGTTGCTGGGTGGGCGTGGCCATGGTGGGCGTAGCCTAGTTGGCCTCCTGCACCACGGAGGAGCCCATTTTTGCCCTCCTTGGGCTCCAGAGTCTTTTCTGGAGCCTCTGGGAGGGTGAAAACGGCCTCCCCAGTGTCCACAGGCTCTGTGGAGTCTGGAAACAGGCCCATTTCTGGCCTTCTGGAGCTTCCAGGAGGCCTGTTTTTCGCCCTCCCCGAGCCTTTGCGTGGGGCCTGTACTTACCTGGGATCCAAAATGGAGACTTCGGGGAGGGGAGGGGTGGGCTGGGCAGGGTCAGCCAGTCATTGCAACTACTGGTTCGGCGAACCAGATGTAAAATTAACATCCGGTTAGTCGGAACTGGTGTGAACCGGTAGCAGCCCAGCCCTGAGTCCTTGACTTATGACCCATTGCTTAGTGACTGTTCGAAGTTACAATGGATGAGATGAACAGGCTGAGCCCAAGGGAAGGGTCAAATGTGTCATCAATCTTGAGTCCCTTCTTGCCCATAAGAGATCTAAATCCAGCCCATTTTGAATTCCACTGACTCTTATCTACCGCCCCTTTGCTTTGACCGTTAGTAGTTCAGATTTTTGTAGAGAGCCTAAGCGTCCAATAAACCTTTATATTATTTTGAATTGCCTGGACTTTTTGATTTTCCCACGCTTGACAGATACCTTCTTAACATCTTTACGGAACTGGGCAAGAACCTCTCATGGCAAACAACCCATGACGTTCCATCGAGTAATCTTCGTTCTGTTCCTCCTGTTAGAAATTTTTAAGAAGAGATTGGGCAGCCATTTGTCTGAGGTGGTATAGGGTTTCCTATTTGAGCAGGGGGGTGGACTAGAAGACCTCCAAGGTCCCTTCCAACTCTTTATTCTCTAGAATGGATTTTGGTGAAGGCATCTGTAAAAGAGAGGGAGAGAAATATAAAGGAAAGCACTCCAGAGGATTAACATCATTGTTCAGAAGATTATTGGTTGCCCTCTCCCCTCTTTGGAAGAGCTTTATAGCTCCCGCTGCCTTAAGAAAGTTCAAAACATTCTCAAAGACCCATCTCATCCTGGGAACCCTTTTTTTGAACTATTACCATCTGGCAGACGGTACAGGATAATAAAAAAAAGGACAAATAGGCTGAAAAACACCTTCTATCCTAGGGCAGTAGCTCTTTTGAATTCTGCTGTATAGTGCAGAGTTTGTGTGGTGTCGGGGAGGGGGGTTGGTTCAATGTGTGAAGGGTGAAGGATGTTTGTGTTTATTTTCATAGTCATGGTCATGATGTGCACTGAAGATGGTGTTTGATTTTATTGTACGAGGTGCAATGACAATAAAGTAAAGTAAAGTAAAATCAGTGATTAAGATCTCTGAAACTTGAAAGGTTGCTATCTTTCTTTACTTCTTATGCATTTGCTTGCAGCATCCATATTTACGGAAAACTTTGGGCCAGAATTCACAGGGAATGAAGATTTTTTCTCGGTGTTTGCCATTTTTTTCCCAGCTGCCACTGGCATTCTGGCAGGAGCCAACATCTCTGGAGACTTAGAGGTGTGTACATTTGAACAGTTAACCGTAAAACCACAACACTGTTGTGAAAATGTAGTCTTAGATAACCTAAGGTCTTTTGGGGAAACGTTGAATATTAACAAAACAAAAAAATTAACACCGAAATAAAGAGCAAGATTCAAAGAATCCTATCTGCAAAAAGAACATTTCGTATTGATTTGGAAAATACTTTTTGCGATAACCTGTCAAGTGTATAATTAATAGATGTTATTGGAGAAATACTTCTGGATGTAGTTCTATCTTTTTATCTAATTGAAGAGTTTACATTCTTTTCTTGCTTTTCAACAGTCAGGACTCGGTTACAGAGGTAGGGAATCTGTGGACATCCAGACATTGTTGAACTCCAAGTCCCAATCCATTACAATAATGGTAAAGGATGATGGGATTTGGAGTCCAACATCTACACTAGAGGAACAGAACCAGTGTCCCCAATTCCATATAAGTGTCCACCAACAATTCTGGCTCAAAGCTCTTCTAAAAATTACCACCCTGTTGCAATGGGAAGCCTACTGAAGGAGAAATGAATTAAAAGAGCTGAAAAGTAAACATTTGAATTAAATATAAATTAAATTATATTAAATCTTGTCTTTGTCCTAACCTTCTCTTCTGTTCTGGCCATGACTACAATCACTGTAATTTTATTTTATTTTACTGTAATATTCCAGGATCCACAAGAAGCTATCCCCAAAGGAACAATGCTTGCCATTCTGATCACAACTATTGCTTACATAGGAGTTGCAATCTGTGCAGGTAAGAAACCAAGATATTTGCACTCAGGTTCAGACTGCTGCTATCAACATATTTTAAAATCTGGTACACCCATCAATCTCATTACAGGTAGCCCTTGACTTACAACTATCCTTTTAGTGGCTGTTCAAAATTACAACAATGAAAAAAAAAGGGACTCATTGTTTACACTGATGACCATTACAGCATCCCCATGGTCATGTGGTTCAAACTTGCTTGGAAACTAGCATGTACTTATGACGGTTGCAATGGTCTCGTGATCCCCTTTTGCAACGTTCTGACAAGCAAAGTCAATGGGGAAGCCAGGGTTCACTTAACAACCAGGTTACTAACTGAACAACTGCAGTGATTCACTTAACAATGGTGGCAAGAAAGCACTTAGACTTATATACCGCCCCATAGTGCATTTCAGAATTCTAAATTTATTGCATGTCCTGCCAATAATCAGAAACACAAAACAAAAACACCCCCATTGCATAGCGATCTTGGTGACATGTAGCCCTACAGAGACAGTTTCCTCTACTTCAGAGTTTTTCAAAGTGGAAGGATGGGAATCCAGGTTGTTGTTACTGTTTGCAACAGCTATTAGTTAAAATAAGGTAAAGCTAAAGCTAAAGGTTCCCCTCGTACATACGTGCTAGTCGTTTCTGGCTCTAGTGGGCGGTGCTCATCTCTGTTACAAAGCCGAAGAGCCAGTGCTGTCCAAAGACGTCTCCATGGTCATGTGGCCGGCATGACTGAATGCCGAAGGCGCACAGAACGCTGTTACCTTCCCACCAAAGTGGTCCCTATTTTTCTACTTGCACTTTTTTTACATGCTTTCGAACTGCTAGGTTGGCAGAAGCTGGGACAAGTAACGGGAGCTCACTCCGTTACACGGCGCTAGGGATTCGAACTGCAGAATTGCCGACCTTTCTGATCGACAAGCTCAGCATCTTAGCCACTGAGCCAATGTGTCCCTACTTGGTTAAAGTAATATTTGTAGAAATTGTTTTCATATAATAAATGCTTGGGGATTGATAAAACAATCAGGAACTTCGTGAATTAAAGAGTTTGGAGAGCTCTGCTCTACTTTATCAACAGTGCTTTATTATTGTTCGAAGTGTAGTTGGGTCTCTACCAACTTCCTTTCGTATTAAGTAAAGAGCTGTAGGTTTAATATAAAGGAGCCCAGAGATGATATTATGTTGTCACAAGGAAGAGAAATAATAATACCCTGTTATTTCCACAGCTGCTTGTGTCGTGCGCGATGCTACAGGGAATGTCAATGATACCGTGGTATCCGGGATGAATTGCAATGGATCATCGGCTTGTGCCCTGGGCTACGATTTCTCCAGCTGTAAAATCCAGACATGTGATTATGGGCTGATGAATAATTTCCAGGTTCAAAAGCATGCTAATTATCCAATTTGTATAACTGCATGTGTGTGTGTGTGATATACTATATACCGTACATAATAGCGTGAACTAATATTCACATATGCATTCAGCACATAGGGACTATTGATTGACTTTACAAGATTTCTACTGACAATTTATAATTGGAGGGTGGAGTAGTTTTGTATACATGCGAAGTGAAATGAAAGAGTGGGGTCCTTGGTGCTCTCTAAGCGTGGTTGTTTTCTTGCAGACATTTCATTACCCATCTAGGTAACATCATCAGTGCTAGAAGGGAGTGAAGTTTGATCTCCATTTATATACAAGTGACTTGTCCTGTCAGTTCTTCCTGAAATGAAAGAGCTTTGACAGAGTAGTGCACCCAAACTATATTGTATGTTCATCTTCATCCAAATGATCATGAATTACGACTTGAAGAAATAAGACAGTTCAGGAGGACAGCATAAATTTTCCACATGCAAAGTTTCATTCATAACTTGTACTTCATAGCTCCAATTAAGACCAACAGAAACAGGAAAAGCCCTTTTTGAGAGGATCTTCTATTAGACAACAGACAATAATTTAACCAGGGATAAGTCAGTTTTTATTCCTAAGTTTCTGCAAAATAACATGTTAAATGAATGGAATGAGAATACAGACTTCTTACCGTTCATGATCTAAACTGGAATTCCATCAAAAGTTCAGAGTGGAGTAATTAATTGCAAAGTGCACCCTAATTAAATCCTAAGTGATAGAAAATGTTTAATCACACCACAGCATGAAAGATTGTGAGAACTTGGATGCTTACTCTCTTAAAGACTACTTTAAAAAGTATATCTACAGGAAATCCTGGGTAGAGGCTAATATTTGGAATAGACTCAAGCAGGGGGTTGGACTAGATGACCTCCAAGGTCCCCTCCAACTCTGTTATTGTTATTTTATGAACTACCTACAGGATGATTAGGGGACTGGAGGCTAAAACGTATGAAGAACGGTTGCAGGAACTGGGTAGGTCTAGTCTAATGAAAAGAAGGACTAGGAATGACATGATAGCAGTGTACCAATATCTCAGGGGCTGCCCCAAAGAAGAGGGAGTCAAGCTATTCTCCAAAGCACCTTAAAGGCCGGACAAGAAGCAATGGATGGAAACTAATCAAGGAGAGAAGCAACTTAGAACTAAGGAGAAATTTCCTGACAATTAGAACAATTAATCCGTGGAACAACATACCTCCAGAAGTTGTGAATGCTCCAACACCGGGCATTTTTAAGAAGAGCTTGGATAACCATTTGTCTGAAGTGGTGTAGGGTTTCCTGCCTAGGCAGGGGGTTGGACTAGAAGACCTCCAAGGTCCCTTCCAACTCTTTTATTCTATTCTAAATGCATACAATTATCTATGATTTAAATCTCTATCAATAAAATGTCCCACAAAAGGTTTCTCTTCATTATCTAGGCTCTGCAGTAACTTTCCCAGATATTACTAGTTCAGTGAAATTGTTGATGGAACTTTTCTTAAATAGATGATACAATAATATCTCTATTTATATACTGTACATGCCTGGATTGGAGATTGCTACACATGCAAATTCTCTTTTCCTGATGCAAAGATTGCTTCCTCCTTAAGGCATACGTAGTTTGATTTTTATGGCCTCTTGTTCCCAATACGAGTCTCTTCTGAATGGCATCCTTTTGCAGAAGAAATAAAAATTATGCCTTTGGCTTCAAAAGGAACAAAACAAGATTCAATTAAAGAACGATCTTCTCTGTTATGAGCAAACTGGTTTTTCTTTTCTTTTTGTTTTCTTTTCTTTTTTGGACAACAAAAAAGTAATTTGCTGTGCTGAACAGTGTCCCTGACAAGCTGTTAATGGATGACTTAAAAGATAATAGAGAAGAGCCAGAATAATAATGCACGTGGTTATAAATTTAACAATCGGAGGGATTTGCAAATTTGGTTTATAGCTTAGTTTGTACAAATTTAATGGCTTGCTTTTATTACATTTTTTTCCCCCTTTCCAAAGGTGATGAGCATGGTTTCAGGGTTTGGACCCTTAATCACCGCTGGGATATTTTCTGCCACGCTGTCCTCAGCATTAGCTTCGCTTGTGAGCGCACCAAAGGTTTTCCAGGTACCTGCAAGAGGCCAAATATGTTTTGTAGCTTTTCCCATATCTCTACAATTTGTTAGCCTATGCTAACCAGTTGATCAGCTGGGATGTGTATCTCAGATACAACAGGATAAAATGCAACAGGGTTGTGTGTGTGTGTGTCTCAAACACAACACGATAAAATCCCATAAATTTTATGTTAACGCACTTTGCAAGATATAAATTTGAGAGGTTTAAGAAAGAGCTTGGAGGAGTACCTTCTATCATATGTGGTGGTCATGCCCAGAAGCCCAAAAATACTGGACCAAAATATGGAGTTGGATACAAGAAATAGTGGAAGATGGACTGGAATTTAAACTGGAGTTGTTTCTGTTGGGAATAATTAAAGGGAAATATAGGAAAAAGATTAAATATATTTTACTACCTATTTTGATAGCAACAAGGATAGTATATGCACAATGTTGGGAACAAAATAACACGCCCTCAGAGGAATTAGTAATTCAAAAAATTCTAGATTGTGCTGAAATGGATAAATTGATTTTAAAATTGAAAGATAAAGAAGAGTCGAAGTATTACAAAATTTGGGATAATTGGTATAAACGGTTGAACAATAGAAATAAGGAGAAAGGAGATAAGAAAATTATAGATAAATGTATATGAATGTATATAAAGGTATCTAAATGTAGATATTTACATGAGATTGGTTTGTATAATAATGATGACACAGTACTGTTAAAATTAAGATCAATATGTGTAAAAGGTGAAAAAGAACAATAAAAATTATTGTGGGGAAAAAAAACAGAGCTGGAGGAAATATCTAGAATCATTTAAAAACTCCAACAGGCTTTCTTCTCTGTTGTTTGAGTAGATGTTCTCCTCACCCACACACTTCCCATCAGGCTACTACATGTAGTCCTTGACTTACAACCATTCAAAGTTACAAGAGCACTGAAAAAAAGTGACTTATGACTGTTTTTCACACTTACAATCATTGCATGTGATCAAAATTCAGATGCTTGGCAACTGAGTCATATTTGTGACAGTTGTGTCCTGGGGTCATTTAATTCCCTTTTACAACTTTCTGGGAAGCAAAGTCAATGAGGAAGCCAGATTCACTTAATAACTGTATTACTAATTTACCAACTGCAGGGATTCACTTAAATACTGTGGCAAGGGAAATCATAAAATGGGGCAAAGCTTACTTAACAACTGTCCCGCTCAGCAACCGAAATATGGGATTCAATGGTGGTCATAAGCCGAGGACTACCTTACTATAAAAATGCTACTTTTGATGGTGGGGACCTTGATGGGATGTCTGAAAACATGGGGGAGAACTCCTCCGGTCGCAAGATTACACGTACAAGCCAGTATCCAACACAAGGGTGCAGGTGGAGTGATGACATCTCTGATATGCCCTCACAGGGTCACTGTGCTTTCCAATGTTATCAGGTGAATGTGAGAGGAGGATCAGAGGAATGTGAGAAGTGCTAAGCAACTTCCCATTCATAATGATGTAAAAACCAGGGGTGGAATTCTACCGGTTCAGCCTGGTTCTGTAGAACCGGTAGCTCCGAAGAGCAGCTGACACCAAACCGGTTCTCTCTGAAGATTTTATTTTCTTCGGTTGGGCCCACCTGCCTGCCCAGGCTCTAGGCTGTCCTTTATTTTTACCTTAGTTGATTTGCTTGGCACAGCTGAGTTCTGCGCGCCAGCAGGAGATGGTGACTGCTTGCAGGAAAAGTTGTTTTGCAAGTACTATGCATACTATGCATGCGTGTCACTGAACTGGTTATTATGCTGGTAAGATCCCACACTTGGTAAAAATCAAGACTTCAATGATACCCATGTTTCTCCAAAAATAATACTATTTTTTTTGCTCCAAAAGACATATTACAGCTTATTTTCCAGTTAGGTCTTATTTTAAGAGAAATACCTGACAATACCTGGCTGACAATCTTAACTGGGGCTTATTTTGGGGAGTAGAGCTTATATTATGAGCATCCTGGAAAATCATGCTAGGGCTTATTTTCCAGTTACGTCTTATTTTCAGGGTAATACAATCCGTCTGGCTGACAATCTTAACTGGAGCTTATTTTTGGAGTAGGGCTTATATTACGAGCATCCTGGAAAATATGCTAGGGCTTATTTTCCAGTGGGGTCTTATTTTGGGGCAAAACAGGGTACATCACTTACAGTGAAGGGCTTGCTGTTCTTCTGATGATAGGCAAGAGACCAAGGAACCAAGAATTAGATTTCTTAACCAGAATTTGCTCTTTTGACAGGCTCTCTGCAAGGATAACATTTATCGAGCGCTCCACTTTTTTGCCAAAGGATATGGGAAAAATAACGAACCCATCCGAGGATACATTCTGACTTTCTTCATTGCTCTGGGCTTCATTCTGATTGGTAGGTACAACTCAGTGAGTGCTGGCTTGGTGTTTGCAATGGGAAGACATGTAGCAGTCTAAGTCTAAAATATCACCGAATGCATTTTTTTTTTGTTTAGTTTTATTTATTCCATTTCTATAGCCGACCAACTCAACCAAGTGACCAGGAAAAGGAAGAAACGATAATTCTGATGGAAAGGTATCATAAAAGGCCCATCTAAATTCTGATCAACAAAAATTAGATGATATAACTTCAATCTAGAACAATGACAAAAGCAGCAGAGTCCAAATCAAAATCAAATCTGCCCACAATCACTTTAGATAGTGAGACGAGTGGCCTATAAATTTAATAAGTAAGTTAGAAAAGAAAAGATGCTATTCATTGAACGACTGAGTGACCAAATTTAAGTATCAGGCTAATGTGTTAATGTTTGCGCCTTGTGGCTTACACTGGGTCACTCAAGCCATGATGTTTAAGCATGGTGCATCGTGGTTGCGCAAGGTATGAGAGTGGTTGACTCAATGGAAGCTTTGCTCTTCCAAAGATTTGGCTACAGATGCTTGCATAGTATATATACATCTGTCAGGATTCCGGCAGTTACCCCAATTAAATCATGAGTCTTGAGCCAAACTTCCAAAACTTCAAAAGGATTTATTGGGAGTCAACATGTCCAGCACTGCCTGGGTGTAGCCAACTCTGAGGCACATCATTCTTTGTCACTCTTGACCCTGGTTTTCCCCCACCCCACTGGGACACGTCCATACCCAAGAGTTATCAATCATACTCTCCAGTTAGAATTTTGCGCGGCAGAAACTTCAGTCACCTAGTTACTATCTTTGAAAACTATTTATGGAATGCACTTTCGATTTCCAAGCTGCCGCACTGCTCCCCCCTCCCTTTCTGTTGGCAACTCTAAAAAGATCATAAGAAATATTTTATGAGTTGACAGCATCTTGCTCAGCTCCTTAAATCAAGCAACTGGTTTTTGAAGTCATCTTCTTCGGAGTCTTTCAATGTAGCTTAAAGTCTGCTTTTTTTCCTCAAAGATCTGTAAAAATCAAAGGTCTGGTGTTCCAAACCAACAGCACAGTATATTCTACCTGCTTTCACAATAGGTTCACAGTGCTGATCTCCGAGAGATTTCTACTAGAAACATTCCCATTTGATCGTCCTTTCTTTCATCTTACACTGCTAAAAATTCCTTTGTGATTTCCTATTTGGAATACACACAAAGATTTCGCCACTTTTTACAATACAGGCTTTTTGGTTTCGGTATCTACCCCATTCTAAAGAGAGAAGAAGAAGAAGGAGAAGGAGAAGGAGAAGGAGAAGGAGAAGGAGAAGAAGAAGAAGAAGAAGAAGAAGAAGAAGAAGAAGAAGAAGAAGAAGAAGAAGAAGAGGAGGAGGAGGAGGAGGAGGAGGAGGAGGAGGAGGAGGAAATCTTTGATCACTTTTCTTTTCTTTTTAAGAAATGATCACAGGCAGTCCTTCACTTATAGCAGTTTGTTTAGTGACTGAAGTTACAACAGCACTGAAAAAGCGACACGGCTGTTTTTCACACTTACAACCATTGCAGCATTCCTATGGTCAACTGACTCATAGTTATGACGTCACTCATGTGATCACTTCTCGTGACCCTCTGACAAAAAAAAATCGAGGAAGCCAGATTCACTTAACAATGTTGTTACTAACTTAACAACTGCAGTGATTCACTTAACAATGGTGGCAAGGAAGGTTGTAAAATGGAGCAAAACAAACTTAACCAATGTCTCGCTTAGCTGCAGAAGTTTTGGGCTCACTTGTGGTCGTAATTCGAGGGCTGCCTGGATCCTTTCATGAAGTATTTCTGACCAAAGTTAAATCAGGTTAATTTTATTCCTACTTGGCTTTGAAATGATACACAAACGAAATACAAAATGTAATGCAATCCATCACATCACCTCTCCCTTCGAAGACACAATCCATCATCCAAATATTTTGTCATTGTTTTGTTTTATAGCCAAGCTGAATACCATTGCTCCTATCATCTCCAACTTCTTCCTGGCTTCCTATGCACTCATCAATTTCTCTTGTTTCCATGCGTCATATGCAAAATCTCCAGGTTAGTTTCTCGTTGCAGATTTTTGTTTGCATCTACAGGGTATCTGGTAACTCACCTTTTTTTAGACCTTTGCCAACAGCAAATAATTCCAAGAGGCCTAAATAGGAATAGGGACTTTAGCATTAAGGGGACTGCAAATTTTGCATAACAAGCTGAAGAACTACTGTGTTTTATCCCTTGGTGGTTTGCCTGCGATATTGTGGCATATGTTTTATTGGGCAACAGTTGTGTTTTATTAGATGCAGGGAAATGACTGAGGGCAGTAAATATATATTGGAATAGGGCAAGCTGGATTCTAACAAGTGAAATAAATCCAAACAGCTCGGTGCTGTCAGCTGCCAAGCGCTTGAACAATCCTCTCCTTGTTATTATTTTGTGACTTTAGCAAATCCATAGAGGCTCGAAGCAAAAATCAGGTAAACAAAAACAAAAATAAAAGTCACAGTTAGAACCTGCCTGGCAACGCCAATTTCCCGCACTGGCAATAATGTTTACTCAACAGAGGAAGACAGAGTAAGGAATAGCAACAGCACTTAAGACTTATATACCACTTCACAGTGCTTTTACAGCCCTCTCTAAGCAGTTTACAGAGTCAGCCTGTTGCCCCCAACAATCTGGGTCCTCATTTTACCGACCTTGGAAGGACGGAAGGCTGGGTCAACCTTGAGTCAGGAATCAAACTCCTGGAAATGTGAGCAGAGTTAGCCTGCAATACTGCATTGTAACCACTGGGAAGGAAGGAAGGAAGGAAGGAAGGAAGGAAGGGAGGGAGGGAGGGAGGGAGGGAGGGAGGGAGGGAGGAAGAGAGAGAGAGAGAGCACTTAGACATATACCACTTCACAGTGCTTTTACAGCCATCTCTAAGTGGTTTACAGAGTCAGCCTGATGCCCCCAACAATCTGGGTCCTCATTTGACCCACCTCGGAAGGATGGAAGGCTGAATCCACTTTGAGCCGGTTAGGATTGAACTTCTGGCAGTCAGCAGAGATAGCCTGCAATCCTGCATTGTATCCACTGTGCCGCCACGGCTCTTGCAATAACAAGAGTTGGAAGGGACCTTGGGGGAGTTCTATAGGATAGGAGACCCTATATCACCCAAGGCAAACGGTTGTCCAGTCTATTCTTGAGTGAGGGAGCACCCATAGCTCCATTCTGATCACCACCGTTGCTAGATCATAGGGGGGCAATGCTATACGTTTACTCAATCCGTCGATCGATCCATCCATGAATTCTCTCTATCTCTATCTGGAATTGACCCATTTTTTTCCCGACTCCCACAGGCTGGAGACCTGCCTTTAGGTATTACAACATGTGGGTGTCCCTTTTTGGAGCCGTGCTATGCTGTGGCGTCATGTTTGTCATTAACTGGTGTGCAGCTCTCATCACATATGCAATTGAGTTCTTTCTTTATATTTATGTGACCTACAAGAAGCCAGGTAAGGCTCTGAATGAATGAATGAATGAATGAATGAATGAATGAATGAATGAATGAATGAACAGCTCAGGGTGAGGTGAAGGGCAGGAGAACCTATACTATTTCAGACAGGTGGCTGTCCAGTCTCTTCTTAAATATATATATATAGAGAGAGAGGAACATATATGCCATATTTAAAGTTTGTAGGCTTTACGGTTCTGGAGATTTTGTGATGATGCGTGAGTGGTATTTCGCTTTTATATATATATATATATATATATTTTCTAAGGTTCTCGCAGGTATTTGTATGTGGATCTTTGGTTGTTCGGGTTTTCTCCCGCGTAAGATTCAAAGTATCTAGGCAACGTTTCGATGAAGTCTCATTCATCTTCTTCAGGCTTCTGTCTTCGGCTCTGTGCTTCTCAGAGAATAGTGTATAGTGTATAGCCTGATGATGGCAGATGAGATTCTGCCGAAACATTGCTACAACTTTAAAAGCACAACTACAATGACATGGGAAAATACCCGAACAAATCTGAATGCCATATATATATATCTCGAAATACCACTTTCAATTTGGCAAGTATGTTCCTCTTGGCTTCTAGGTGCTCATTAAGACAGGATTTTTCAAAATGACCATCGGAGCATTAGTATTTCATATATTATTATGAACATGCTCTGATGCTAAGGAGTTCTACTCCCCCTCCCCACCTGAAAAGAAATCTATTCCAAATGCAAAACACGAGGAGAGGAGTTTCAGTCTCACAGCACCAAGCAGCTTTAGTACAGAACAGCTGAGCTAAGCCACGCCCAGGCTCCTTGCTGTCTCCTTCTTGCTCACACAGCAAACACTGTTTCAGTTTCCAAACAACCCTCAACTCTCACACAATGACAGGACACTAGCCAGATGAATACCAGTGGATGCTGGTAGGCAGAGGCAATGTCCTTCCCCCACTCCCCCACATAGCGAAGCATGAGTAGAGAGCTAGTAAAATAATAATAATAAAAATACGCTTGCTGAAACTACACCCTAACCCGTCTGGCAGTTGAAAAAGTTGGACACAGACAAAACAAACAGAGGTAATCAAAAGAAGCACACATACCATTTAAAAAAAAAAGCCATAGGGTAATTTACAGTTGGTTTTCTTTTTGTTTTTCTTCCTTAAGGCATGCGTCAGCTGGACAGGTCCATATCGAAATTCATCAACCTTTCACTGTCACGTCTAATTTAGTTACCAGGGGGTGTTCCAAGAGGAATTATTTTTAAAAGAACACTCCGATTTCCATTTTTCCTTTCTTCGTTCTTCGGCTTGTCTCTGGGGTGCTGTTTTAATGCAGCTTGGTGGAAAAGATTTCAAAGAACCATACATTTCCCGCACCCCTTAAGAATGACATGCATTTCACCTCTCTGATAACTAATCCTATCTATCAGATGACTGCTGCCATTTTAATCTGGCTTGCTCTCAACTGTTAGGGAAAACACATTCCCTGGAGGGGTCTCCAAGGCTTTTGAAAAATGGTTTCTTTGTAGACTACCAACATCTTTGCTAGTAATGAGGTTTTTATGAGTTCTGTAGAGCAGAATATTGCAGCTTTTCTACACAGAGCACAGGAATTAATTGGAAACCTTATCTTGCTTGCTTGCTTGCTTGTTTTTATTCTTATTTAGAAGTCTAATAGCTACACTGTTACATTCCCTTTCTGTAGATCCCCTTGCCCAAAATAAACAATATTTCTTTAGCTTGTAGGAACGTTGTGTAAGCTTAAAACATGTGTTGGCTTTCTCTGCGTTTTCTTTAATGAGCCTCTTTTCTATAAAATACTGTATTATAAGCTACGTGATTCTGAAAAGGAGCAGAAAAACATTATTGCCGGGTTGTGGTTCACATAAATACACATCACATTTTGCTTTTGAAATGTTGCTTTTTTAAAAAAACTTAATAGTGAAATTTGGCATCCAGTTGTTCAGAAGCCAAGCAAGGCTTTTTAAAAGTAAGACAGCAGTATCTTCAATTCTAGAAAAATCTCTAAACTGCACAGAGACAAATAAGCTTGAAAGTGATGTAAATAACCAACACCGCTGCAAACGATCATGATAAAACCTCCAGGATTGAGAATGTTGAAGACACCGTGATAACCAAATATTTAGAAGTTCACTTGAATATCTGTTTTCACTATAGAGCCAAGAGAGAATAGATTATTTCAACCAACATGAATGTTTATCTGGTAAGACTGGTTAGAAAAGAGTCAAGCAGGAGAGATAGAATAGAATTCTTTATTGGCCAAGTGTGATTGGACACACAAGGAATTTGTCTTGGTGTAAATGCTCTCAGTGTACATTAAAAAAAAGATACATTCATCAAGAATCATAAGGTACAACACTTAATAACAGTCATAGGATACAATAAGCAATCAAATCATACCAGGAAACAGTCAATAAAAATTGTAAGGATACAAGCAACAAGGTTACAGTCATACAGTCACAAGTGGGAGGGGATGCGCCATAAGGAGTGATGAGAAGATTAATAGTAATAGTAATGCAGACATTACTATTACGTATCTGATTACATTACGTATCTGATATTAACACAGTTGAGAAAGTCCAGAAATATTTCACAAGAAGAGTTCTCCACTCCTCTACTCGTTGCAGAATACCTTATGCCACCAGACTTGAAATTCTAGACCTAGAAAACCTTGAATTATGATCTAAGTATGGTATATAAAATCATACATTGCAATGACTTACCTGTCAATGAATACTTCAGCTTCAACCATAACAACACAAGAGCAAACAATAGATACAAACTCAAGGTTAACCGCACCAAACTTGATTGCAGGAAATACGACTTCAGCAACAGAGTGGTCAATATATGGAATACTCTACCTGACTCTGTGGTTTCTTCCCCAAACCCCCAAAATTTTAACCTTAGACTGTCTACTATTGATCTCACCCCTTTCCTAAGAGGTCTGTAGGGGGCATGTATAAGTGCACCAACATGCCTACCGTCCCCGTCCTATTGTTTCTTTTATTTTTCTTATATGTACCCATTTCATGTATTCATAACTATGTATATACTTATACCTATTATCTTGTAAGCGACTGACAAATCAAATGAATCAAATCAAATCAAATCCTACAACAAAAAAAGTAATTTTCCTGGAATCTCAGCAATTTCTGTTTCTTGATCTAGCCTACTCTGAAGGGTTGAAAAGAAGGCAAAAATGCTCAGCAGGGAAAATTTGGCAACCCAGTTGAAGGAAGCTGCATATATACTATCAGAGTAGATTAAAAATCCATTGAGTAAGGTTTACTTCCACTAGCTGTGTGTAAGATGATAGTTTGCATTTGGCATTCCACATATAAGAACCAAATACTACCAGTGTTTCCCCCAAAATAAGACCAGGTCATATATTAATTTTTGCTTCAAAAGACGTATTAGGGCTTATTTTTTAGTTTGCTCTTATTTTCAGGGAAATACAGTACTTAACTGGGGCTTATTTTGTGGGTAGGGCTTATATTATGAGCATCCTGAAAAATCATGCTAGGGCTTATTTTCCAGTGGGGTCTTACTTTTGTGTAAACATGGTATTTCTTGTTACAAGGGATCAAAAATATGGTATCTGTAAAATGACTGGTTACATGTAGAAGCTAGAACTGATGTGGGTTTCTTTTGCTTGTACCACAGAAGTAAACTGGGGGTCATCTGCCCAGGCAGTCTACTATATTAATGCTGTTGAGAGCGCCCTGGAACTAACAACAGTGGATGACCACGTGAAAAACTTCCGGTAGGTTGTGGAAGGAACTGATGCCATGATTATGAGATATAAATGCATCATCCGACATAATGCATCTCCTCCCATCTTTTGCATGCAGGCCTCAGTGCATTGTTTTAACAGGAGGACCTATGACAAGACCAGCTTTGTTAGACATCGCTCATTCATTCACGAAGAACAATGGTCTTTGCCTCTGCTGTGAAGTGTACGTGGTAAGTTTGGACCATACACCCCTCTACATGATTCACAAAAATGGCTATCTTGTCAGAGCAACTGGAAACTGCAGGTTATAGGATAGGATAGGATAGCATAGGATAAGATAGGATAGGATAGGATAGGATAGGATAGGATGAGGAATGAGAAGAGGAGAGGAGAGGAGAGGAGAGGAGAGAAGAGAAGAGAAGAGAAGAGAAGAGAAGAGAAGAGAAGAGAAGAGAGAATAAGAATAGAATAGAATAAGAATAGAATAGAATAAGGAATAAGAATAGAATAAGGAATAAGAATAGAGTAGAATAAAATAGAAGAGAATGGAGAATAAGAAAATAGAATAGAATAGAATAGAATAGAATAGAATAGGGAGTACGAATAGAATAATGAATAAGAGTAGAGTAGAGTAGAGTAGAGTAGAGTAGAGTAGAGTAGAATAAGGAATAAGGAATAATAGAATAAGGAATTAAAGTAGAGTAGAATAGAACAGAGCAGAACAGAACAGAACAACTTTATTGTGACTTTGAATGTACAATAATGGGCATACATTAAAAATGAAATTTTGTTGCATACAGCTCTTAAAGGGTCACCATCTCCAACAACTTACTTAGTCTTGCTTAGCAACAGAAATTTGGGGATTGAGGTGGTAGGCTGAGGACTACTTGTATAAAATAAAATTATTTTTACAAGTGACTCTTCCAAATAATAAAAACAGCACAATTCAATAAAGGGGTCCCCCCAGCTTAATTTATAAAGCTAAGTTTTACTTGTTATTCCAGTGGGTATTTTATTCTAGTCTATAAAAGCTTTGGATAGAAAGGTTTCCAATTTTTTTAACTGATTGGTTTCTATTTTTATATGTCTGCAAATATTTTATATAACATGCTGTTATATATGGTTTAATTTTAATTTCCTTCTCTAAAAAGAGTAACATTTAGTTTTATTGACTAATAAAAATTGGCATAATGAACTATTGTAAGCTATTTAACTGGGAAAATAAGAGAATGATAAAATAGGAATCGGCTATCAATACAACGCCCATTAAGATTCTAAACGATTCTAAATGGTCTAAATGATTCTAAAAGATTCTAAATGGTTCTAAATGATCTATAAATGCTTTGCTTAGTTTATATTCATCTGATGCACCCATCTCAAGTTTGGTAGCCATTGGGAAAAACGATGGTTAAGTATCTGGTTTTATTTATTTTTTAATTGCTGTAGAGAGTGGTGTTTATACAAATAAAGGAGAATATTTGTAGCTCAGGGTTGACGTGAGGTTGGTGCCTTCTGAGCTTGGTGCTTTTCTTGCAGACATTTCATTACCCAAACTAGGTAACATCATCAGTGCTAGTGAGGAGTGAGATTTGCAGGGAGGAGGAGGAGGAGGAGGAGGAGGAGGAGGAAATCTTGGTGCTCAATGAGCTTGGTGCTTTTCTGGAAGACATTTCATTAACCAAACTAGGTAACATCATCAGTGCTAGTAAGGAGTGGGGTTTTCTAGTGGCTTGCTTGTCATTGTTGGCAGACCATTCCCCACCAAAACTAACATAGCAAGCCACTAGAATATAAACTGAGAGCAAACCACAATCCTTGGGATAAATCCCAAGCCTTGGAAAAAATTGCAACCAAACTACATGAGGCGCTCAATATATAACATTCAAAACTACACTTTTTCAGCTAGGGCGCCTTATTCCGTATCCTAAATTTAAGGCCAGTGCTAGCAGTCTTAACTTGGTACTAGCGGTCAAAAACTTAGCATTAGAATCCTCTGCAGAAGGGTTCAGCCATTCACCTGATGCTCACACAGGTAGTCCTGGACTTATAACAGTTCATTTAGTGACCATTCAAAGTTACAGCGGCACTGAAAAAAGTGACTTAGGACCATTTTTCACACTTACAACCGTTGCAGCATCTCTGTGGCCACACGATCAAAATTCAGATGCTCGGCAACTATTTATGACGGTTGCAGTGTCCCGGGGGGGTTACATGATCTGCTTTTGCGACCTTCTGACAAGCAAAGCCAGATTCACTTAACCACCATGTTGCTAACTTAACCACTGCAGTGATTCAACTTAACAACTCTGGCAAGAAAGGTGCAAAACTCACTTAACTAAGGCCTCGCTTAGCAGCAGAAATTGTGGTCATAGGTCATACCCGTAGGAAGCTACTAGCAATCCAATCCCGAATAAACCTGAATAAGATTTTCACAGCAAACCTTAGCCCTTTCGAGACAGGCATGCAAGCTTAATCCAAAACGACAAAAGAAATCTTTTCACGATTGCTGCAACTTCGTATTTTACATAGCCAGGCTGGCATTACACGGTCAACAGACATGACAAACCGCCATGTGTCAAAACTGGGATTCGTCGGCATATGTTTGTTTACATAAAACATATCCTCTTCGCTTCTAAATGTTGACAAAACATTTTAGGGCAGCCAACGGTAATAAAACTCTCCAAGAAGTTCCAAAGCTAATCTAATTTGAAATAAAACAATTGCAAAGCAAAATGTAGCGGTGGGGGGATTAGATCGTCTGTGTGACAGCAGATGGAGTCGGTAGCCAGTTGTCCCCAAAAAGAATTGCAAATTGTCTTCTCCAGGAGGAAAAAAAAAATACCCCCCACAATTTAGAATAGCATTTCTTTGATCTCCATCTGCTGCTATTGTCCTGACCAAGGCTTCCGAGACTGTAATTACCCACAAGCTTATTTTAAGCACAAGTCTTGTTTTATTGCAACGCTGGGAATTATTTTCATTCCCAGCCGGTAATGAATCTCAAACAGTCCCTCGAGATAAGCACCCACCTTTCTTTCCTGTGAAGCTCTGCCAATAACAGAAGTGTCAACTGAACTACAAGAAAAAACAACCAAAGTACAAAGAGCTTCAAGAATGAATCTGAACCGAACGAACGACTTTGCTTCCTGCAAAGGTTTCTCTACCTTTGCCTGTCCTTTATCCCTTATGGGAGGGGCAATCACCTCACAGCCTTACTCACGAGTTGCCCCTTTTGTCTCAGCTGCTCTTGCCTTCTAGCAGCTACGCGCATATGCGCCCTGGGAACAGGCTCCCCTAGGTCCTCTACCTCGCTGCTGCCAGGCTCCAAAGGCTCCAAAGGCAGCACCCCACTCCCAGACGGTCCTGGCCCCATCTCTGCATTGGATGCAGGACCCTCATCCAAGTCCTCTCCAGACTCCCTGATTGGTCCCCTTTTTTCCCCACTATCTGATTCTGCTGCCGCCTGCACAGGCTGCCAGCAAACCACAAAAGCTATATTCTTTTATGCAAAAACGCCATGCCTAAATCCCCAGCTTAGGGAGGCTTTCACACAGAAACTATGAACTGCGTACATTGTTTTTAAAATAATGTTCCTAGTATAGTTCATAGTTGTTTTTTTAAAAAATAACGGTGAATGCAGTATACTTGGAGTCCAATTACCATCGAGCTTCTCCGCTAATCCTTCGCAATTTCACTGTTAATTAAAACTCTCCCAAAGCTGAATTTTCAAAAATGGGTCCTTTTCTAGCTTATCTCGAAATTTAAGTGGCTCACACAGAACTGAATGGAAAACGAACAATTTGGACCAGAGCAAGCTTCTTTTCAAAAGATGGAATCTCTGCGCTCACGCGCGCGCACACACACACACACACACACACCATCTTTTGTCGGGGATCTATTTTTTTTCCCCCTTGACGCACGTCGCAGCCCCTCAACCGAGCCGATTCGGTCCCTCCCTCAAAATCACGCTATTGTGCTGGGCATAATGCGGAGCTGCTCTCTAATGTATGATCGTGTCACACAGGGCCCACGCAAGCTGTGCGTTACAGAGATGAACAGTGGCATGACAACGAAGCAGGCCTGGCTGGCGAAGAATAAAAGGAAAGCTTTTTACGCTGCGGTGGCAGCCGACAGCTTTAGAGACGGAGTCAGGAGTCTTCTTCAGGTGAGCTGCTTTGAAGCGGTGGCTTCCCAAGAATGTTGGTTTACTCATTAAGGTTTGACGCTTGGAAAGCATCGTGGAAAAGCAGAAGGTATCCTGGGGACGCTGCTCCTTGTAGTTTAGCTTACTTTGGGAATAACTCTACTTTGAGGCAACGGATCTATGGGGTGGGGAAACGGACCCATTCCATATTCTAGTCCCAAAGGTGCTTTTTTCAGGAGGCAACTGGACTTTCTTGGGTTTTTTTTGTTTTTTTCTTTGAAGACATTTCGCTTCTTATTCGAAGTGGGAAGAAGCTTCTTGGACGAGAAGCGAAACATATTCAAAGAAGAAAAGAAAAACAAGGAAGTCCAGTTGCCTCCTGAAAAAAGCACCTTTGAAACAAACATGACCTGGATGGCTGAGAATCTCTAAAGATTTCCATATTCTAGTGTTTCTCACCTTGGTAGCTTAAAGATGGATGGGCTTCAACTCCAAGAATTCCCCAGCGATTATGATTTGAAGGTGTATAGATTTCAACCTCTGGAATTCCCCAGTCAGCATGGGACTTGAAGTCCACCCGTCTTCAAATTTCCAAGGTTGAGAACCATTGCCATATTCAGTGAACAAGATCCTCCATTAAACAGAGATGCTTTAGACAGAGGTTTGTATTCAGCAGGTTCTGACCAGTTCTGGAGAACCGGTAGCAGAAATTTTGAGTACAAATACAGCCTCTGACTGGCCCCACCAACCCCATCTATTCTCTGCCTCCCATTGAGTCCCAGCTGTTTGGCTAGGTCTTCTTTGGTTGCCCTGCACAGGAGAACAGAGCTGGAAAGCAGGTTCTTTTGTTGCCCTGCACAAGAGAAAGGAGCTGGAAAGCAGGTTAGTGGGGTGGTGAGGGAATGGGGCAGAGGTGGTATTCAGCAGGTTCTGACCACTTCTGGAGAACCAGTAGCAGAAATTTTGAGTAAAATTCGGAGAACCGGCAAATACAGCCTCTGACTGGCCCCGCCCCCATCTATTCTCCGCCTCCTGAGTCCCAGCTGATTGGCTGGGTTTTCTTTTGTTGCCCTGCACAGGAGAACAGTCCTGGAAAGCAGGTTAGTAGGGTGTGGAGGGAATGGGATTTTGCAGTATCCTTCCCCTGCCACGCCCACCAAGCCACGCCCACCAAGCCACACCCAGAATCGGTCATAAAAAAAAGTTGAATCCCACCACTGGCTTTAGAGGAACTTAAATTTTAAACTACTCAGCCTATTGCCTCTATTTATGTAATAGTACCAGCATTTCATATTGGATCACAAAAGGTAATTTTTATACAGTGAAATTAACACTTCATCTTCTAACATTTCAACGTGGATTTCACAGGGGAAAAGAAGCTCGTTATCATACAAGCAACCAGATGTTCTAATTGCTGTGAAATTAAACAATGAGTTTATGATCAGAGTATTAATTTGATTGCTACACCATCAGATATAATGAGCGCATTAATGCTTCTGAAACAAGAGGACTCTGTATTTTAATTTTTTTTTCAAAAAAATGTCTAGGCTGCCTTTTCAATCAGAAAGCACTCACGATTTTCAGGGGGGCGGAAATCTAAAGTAGTGATGTGGAAGATGTGCTTGCTCTAAGAAAAAAATCCAACTGTATTCAAATAAGGTTGACTCTCAGATAAGACTGAGAGTATCTTGAATGCAGTAGCTGTCCTATAAAAGGCATTTTGTAGCTCTTGCCCAACGTGATGGTTCTTAAAACAATATAACCACCACGCTTTATATAAAGGGCATTGCAAATCCTGGCACGGATTGTATTAAAAACAATCGCACACCCAGTAGCCTGAAAATTCTGTTGATCTTTAGTTTACGAAGTTTGATTTTTGAATCCAGGGGAATGCAAATATATGCTACTATAGCCAATTACATTTCTTGCCATTTAAAAATCATTTTACAGCTGAGATGATTTAGAACTAATCTTTATATGTGCTGCTTGGGTACAAGCATGAAGGACACTTGCCAGATAGATTTTAATCTTAAATCCTTCCAGAACATCACTGCGCTCCCATTATATTTCTGCATTAGTTCTAATTTTAGATAAACCTTGCACATGCCTTGCTTTTAAACACTGTATTTTATAATGGCAGGCCTCTGGTTTGGGAAGAATGAAACCTAACACTTTGGTGCTTGGATTTAAAAAAGATTGGAGACATGCCACTGCAATGCAAGTTGAAAATTACACAGGTGCCATACAGTAAGTATGAATTTGGAAGTATATTATGCTGCTAGGAATTAGAAGCATCTTTAAACAGTTTGGTTCTTTTTTTTTTAAAAAAAAGTGCTGATTTATAAAATTATTTTTGAACTTGCAATTCAAGATTCCAAACAACTTGAAGACAAAAATGGTTATTGCTTTCTATGCTCCTGAATCAAAATAATGCTTGTATGTGAGAAAAGCCTACAGTATGTTCTAAAGTTTGAAAATGATTTAGAAATAATTCAGATTTCTTGAAAATACAGTACCTTGCTGCTAGTCATTAATGCAACCTGGTGCATTGTTTTTCAGACTTCCTTGCATTCAAAGTATGTACTGGCAAACATTTTTTGAAGCAGACACTGATGCCTACTTTATTTTTATTGTCATGTTATAAATTTGATTCAAGCTAAAATTTACTTCACAGTCACGGCTTTACAGTAACTGTTACTATTGAAATATGGGTAACTCAATATTTTTTTAAATAATTTCTTAATGTAAATTTTGTTCCAGTGATGCGTTCGACTTTGAATTTGGTGTGATAATTGTTCGAACAAATCAAGGGTTCGATATATCGCAAGTCCTCCAGGTTCAAGGTATGTCAAGGCTTAGGAAAATTTCAGACCATTCCTTGCAGTACACATTGATTGAAGAACGGTTGCAGGAAATGGGTTTGTCTAATTTAATGGAAGGAAGGACTAGAGGAGACATGTAGCAGTCTACCAATATCTCAAGGTATTGCCACAAAGAAGAGGGAGTCAAGCTATTCTCCAAAGCACCTTAAAGGCAGGACAAGAAACAATGGGTGGAAACTAATCAAGGAGAGAAGCAACTTAGAGCTTAGGAGAAATTTCTCGACAATGAGAACAATTAACCAGTGGAACAACTTGCCTCCAGAAGTTGGGAATGCTCCAACACTGGGAGATTTTTAAAAAGATGTTGGAAAACCATTTGTCCGAAGTGGTGTAGGGTTTCCTGCCTAAGCAGGGGGTTGGACTAGAAGACCTCCAAGGTCCCTTCCAACTCTGTTATTCTATTCTATTCTTATTCTATTCTATATGAAAGTTATGCTTTCCGAGAACAAAAACAATCCCCTAACAACTGTACTAATTTCTCATGGAAGTACAGACATCTTAACATTGCCAAGTTTGAAAAATAGTGCTATACAATGCAATTCTGCTAATACCAGTAGGTGAAAGTTTTTACAGCAGAATACAACCTGTAGTATGGGAGTTGCTGTAGTTGCCAGTTGGCTTTCTGGCTGCCTCCCAAGTGCTGGTTGTAACCTTACAAAGCCCTTTATGTCTTGAGTCCCTGCTAGCATTGGACATGCTAGCTGAGGAATTCTGGGAGTTGACGGCCACATATCTTAACCTTGCCAAGTTTGAAAAACATTGAACTACAGCTTCTAATGCTACCTTCAAGAGCACCCTAAGATAAAGCAAACTGTAACAACTTAACTGGGAAATGAGGAAGCGGGGTAGAAAGTGCTTCCTAACTAAGGGGTATGATTGTATCTTCTGTGCAACCAATTATTTTGACAATCATATCCCCATCATTATCTCATCCTTTCAGCAGTTGGCTTGAAAAAAGGGTGGGAACAGCAAAATGAAATTTCACCCTACGGAATAGGTCATTTTCAATGCTGCTCTTGCGTTAAAATGTTTAAATAGAATTTGACTTTTACCGAATGAACTAAGAATAACCACGATTTCTCATTCAGATATGTCAAACCTTAGCTAAAGGGAAACCAGAATTCATAAACTATTTTCAAGCTAAAATTCCCACACATAGTTGGGGTTTATTTTAAAAAAAATGTACCTAAGGCAAATCCAGATGTTCAGGCAAAATATAATCAGGCAAACTCAAGCCTATTCTTAATGCCATGGATAGACCAGGCCATTAAGTTTGTATTGATGATTTTGTGTTTGCTTAAAATCGATGTGTGACTGTAGCTGTCATAAAAAAAATTGTAACCTTCTGCTGCCACCTGCTGTCTATTGTTTTTATTGTGATTCCACAATTGATATTTCCACCGTTTTCCAAAATACCATGAAACAAACGGCAGAAGTCAAATACTTGTGCCCGATGCATGCATGTTTTCAGTTTAAAAATGCATTTATGGATGGCCCGAGGCAGAATTTCATTACAGAACAAAAAATGCTGAAGAAGGAGCAGCGTCTTCATTCAAGGGTGTCTGACAGTCTGACAGGAAGCAATCATTAACAGTCGAAAATGAAACAGAAAAGCTGATATATCAGGTTCAGCGGTAGAGCACTAATTGAATCCTATTCCTGTTTTTCTTGGACAATTCCTAAATAGTCACACCACTCGTCTTTCTTTTGGTTAACAGGGGAGCTGAAGAAGATGGAGCAGGAGAGACAAGCTCTGGAAGCAGCCCTTAAAGACAACGAATTTGAAGAACAAAATTATGGCATCCGTAGATTCTTTAGAAGAGCCACTAAGCTCAACTTTACAAAGGCAATGCCCCCAAAAGGTATATTAATAATGTGTGCATAAGACCTGCCTGTTAGCCTTTTTTTTTGTCCCGAGGAGCTACTTAGAGAACAGACTGCCATTCCAAGTCACATTAGTCTACTCTATTATAACAAAATCATCAATATTCTAGAAGCAACTTAAAAAGCAGATTGATGGAAACCCAAGCTGTCATAGAGATCAAAAAAGAGGAAATAGTTCAGCAAAAAATACAGATTTGCAAATTTTAAGCTAGTCACATTGTCAATGTGATGTTTGCATAGAGAATCAAATGGGGAAATTATTGCTATAATCAAAAAAGAAACGCATATATCTTACCGTAGTACAGAACATTTCTTTTTTTTTTTTTGCTGAGTAGATCTACTGGCCCATTGCAAAGTGCTTAAATCTTTCTTTCTAATGTTCCCCACATGGTAGCAGTCATGGTTTCTCAACACTTCCTCCAATTATGTAGCAGTTTTTGAGCACACAACTTTTTTTTCCTCCACCCCTTTTTAAAAGTGCTAGTACCCAAATCAAGAGGTAAATCCCAAAAAGAACAAAATACCAAAGATGATGAGTTACCAAATAATTACCTGTTCAAGGATTCCAGTCTTTTGATGATTGGTTCTCGTCTTTTCAGAGACATTTTAAAACCCAAGAGTTTGCTTTTAACGTTATTGACTGTTTCCTAGTGTGATTCGATTGCTTATTGTACCCTATGACTATTATTAAGTGTCGGACCTGATGATTCTTGATGAATATATCTTTTCTTTTATGTACACCAAGAGCATTTGCACCACAACAAATTCCTTGTGTGTCCAATCACACTTGGCCAATAAAGAATTTTGTTCTGTTTTGTTCTGTTCTATTCTATTTTCTATTCTATTCTATATTATTCTATATTCTATTCTATATTCTATTTTGTCCTATCCTATCCTATTCCTCTAGCCTAGCCTATCCTTATTGTACCCTATGATTATCATTAAGTGTTGTACCTGATGATTCTTGACTCTTGACGAATACATCTTTTCTTTTATGTATACTGAGAGCATTTTCACCAAGACAAATTCTTTGTGTGTCCAATCACACTTGGCCAATAAAAGAATTCTATTCTATTCTATTCTATTCTATTCTATTCTATTCTGTTCTATTCTATTCTAATTTTTATTCACGTAACCGAAACAAAAAATGTCTACAACTGTTATTAAAGCTAACTATTGGCTTGTCTCTCTCATTTCAGATTGCAGCATTAGCACAATCTCTTCAGTACACGTTGGGGAATTCAATCAACGGCTGCTTGAAGCTAGCGTTCAGTTTAAAAAGAACCAAGGGAAGGGTTCCATCGACGTGTGGTGGCTGTTTGATGATGGAGGTAAGCCCCCCAAAGACCACCACCCAACTTATGTACCAGGAACATGATTATAACCCTGTGTAAGATGTGCAAAACAAGTAACTTAAAAAATGTAATTAAAAAAAGATTTTCCAAGTCAACGGCCATCCATTTTCAATATAGCGAGAGAAAAAAATGCTTTCCCCTTAATTGTGTTCTGACTTGCTTCACTTGTGTGAACATATAACTTGATCTAATATTTTCACCTAGGGTTAATCCTCCTAATTCCCTACATTCTGACACTCCGGAAAAAGTGGAAGGATTGCAAACTGAAGATCTTTACTGGTGGAAAAGTTACTCGCCTTGAAGAAGAAAAGTTAATGTAAGAAAATCTATATCCTTACACTGAGAATAATAAATCTTTACTGCTTCTTTGTCAGGCTCCGAAAAGCAAAGCATTTTATGATTCTTCCAAGCAGATTTCTTGATTGTTCCTCATCTGAAGACCGAATCTTGATGAACTCAAATATGTTACTACCCCCCCCACCCCCATAAAGGAATTATTAGGGAGGGGACATCTTCACCCTCTTTCTCTTACACAAACTATCTGAACTAAGTCGCATCTTGCTCTTCTGGAATGCAGTCCCTTCCCTCCTAAATTCCGTCACTTTTCCAAAACTATTTGCATATATAGGAGGAAAGAATGGGGCGCGGTGGCTCAGTGGCTAAGACGCTGAGCTTGTCGATCAGAAAGGTCAGCAGTTTGGCAGTTCGAATCCCTAGCACCCTCTAACGGAGTGAGCTCCCATTAGAAGTGACAGCTTCTGCCAACCTAGCAGTTCGAAAGCATGTAAAAATGCAAGTAGAAAAAGAGGGACCACTTTGGTGGGAAGGTAGCATGCATATGGATTATATGGTATCACAAGTCAAGCTTTCTGAATGTTGGAATTAAAACAGATTGCTTTTTTTTTAATTTTTCAGGATGGCTTCACTTTTAAGTAAGTTCAGAATAAAATTTGCCGACATTAATATAATTGGAGACATCAACATGAAACCCAGTAAAGAGAGGTAAGCTTCAGCCAGTTTCTAAGAAGTGTGATTTTTTTTAAAAGAAAACATCTAAAAATGGAATATGTAAAACCTGCTCTTGCGGTTGGTTAAGTCTTATTTTCCATTTAGGAAAAAATACCAACTGAAATAATGTTCATTGATCATTCTATTACTGCAGAGAAGGTAGCAAACTGCCAAAGAAAAATGGAATTTTAAAGTATTATTGGAATAGCTGAGCATTCCTAAAGAAGGAGATGTCAGGCAACCATTGACATCCACTTTCTTTTAAAGGATAATATTCTTATTACGTACATAACTATAATTTATTTTATTTCATTTGTACACATGCAAAATAATTTTAACCACTGTTGTTCTGTGTGGTTATTTGGATGAATTGAGAGATATTTTATTCTGTCTTGAACTGTGGCTATAAAGGCTATAATTTGTTTAATGAAAGTTAAATGAATGCTGAAATTGTAGTGTATTATCCCAAATGCAAGGGTAAGTACATGATTTGAACCCTGCCTGGCTATACCACTGAGACTTTTCAGGGCTTAAATATGCTACCAAAGTGCATTTTATCAGAAACCAAGGTAGAGTGCAAGTTAAAATATATTGTATCACATTCAAATCTTTCTAATGCCATTATTTAGAAGTCTATACGAGCTTAGTATTAGTTGTCTAGATGTAGCCAATTTACTTCAACATTATATTTATTGGAACTAATTTCCAGAGCTATGTATGTTGTGTTTGTAGCAACATAGACACAATAGTGTGACACCTTTGTTTTTATATGAAATAATTTCACTTATGTTCAATGGAGTTTGAATCTTACAATCAACAGTAATAAAAAAATAATATGATATAATGCAAGACTTTTTCAAAAAAAGGAAAGTCCTGTTTCTTGTGTACACAACTATGAATATACTCTGTGGAACTGTGAAATGAAATATTACTTATAACTTTATAATAAATTCAATATGGAATAGTGACAAATTTAAATTTGACAAACTGTTACTATGCCGCAATGGCTATGCCCACGCTTAAAACCTGATAAATACAGTTTAAAAGATTTTTTTTACTGAATTCAGCTATCATTCCACAGCCAAGAGCTTGTCCGATCTTAAGAATATCTGTAAAATGAAGAGTTAAGAGTCCTGCTGTGAAGTCTCTTTATAATTTCTGTTCCAGCTGGAAATTCTTTGAAGAGATGATTGAACCATACCGCCTTCATGAAAGCTGCAAAGATTTAACAACTGCTGAGAAATTAAAGAGAGAAGCGCCATGGAAAATCACTGATGCAGAACTGGAAGCATTCAAGGAAAAGGTAACCAGCCATACCTTTACTCACCTTTGACATTATAAAGGAGCTATTTGAAAGAGAAGGCAGGGCATAGATTACCACGGGGCGGGGGGGGGGATCCATCATATCCGTGGTTTTTATCACCTGCTCTTTCCAACTAAATTTTACGCATAACCATTTTAAAGTGATAGCTTTGATCGAGATTATTTGTTTTATTAACATAAGAACCTCCTTTGACTTGGAGAAAGTTTTTGAGTTGGCAGAAACATTGCTTCAAACCTTAGAGCAGTGTTTCTCATTGCTGGCAGCTTACGTGGGTGGATTTCAACTCCCAAAATTTCCCAGCCAGCATTCTGGGAGGTGAACTCCACCCATCTTCAAGCTGCCAAGGTTAAGAAACACTAACTTAGAAGAGAAGGCAGTATTTCTTTAATTGCCCTACAGTTTATGCTTTCCAAAATCCATACAAGGAGTCCTCATTTAACAATCCTAACTAGGAGCAGAATTCCCACCAAGCTATGTGGTCTTTAGGTCAGGACCACTTAGCAACAATAATTTCTGTGGTCCTTGTTCCTCATTAGAACTCACAGTGTTCTGGTTTGTAGGCCAGCACTTGAACAATTGCACCAACTGAGATTCACTCTTCAGGAGATGGATGGGAAGAACATCCAATACAAGAGATATAATTTAGTACTGAATTCTGCAACAGCTTCTGTCATCCCACATCAAAGCTTTTGCAGAAAACATGAACCCTAAACGTTTTCTTTGCACTGCTCAAACGCCAATAGTGAATGTTAATTTGGGATATATAGTATGTTAGCTGAATGGGACCAGTACATATGATAAACTTCATTGTATATTCTCTCAACATTAAGCATTTCTGGGACAGTTGCCAGAGTAGGATCAGAGTAGGATTCAGTAAGATCATTGATCTGAGCACAAGACTAATCATACATTTTTAAAATCCTTCCAACTCTTAATTTCCTTATGTCCATAGTCATTATAGTCTGTAGTCATGAGTATTTCATTAAAGAGGTAAGATAAATATGGATTTATATTGATTTAATAAGAGAAAATAATTATCCAACAAACCAGTCTGTTTCTTGCTTCCAATTTGCAAATTACATACTTAATTTGCGAAAGTCATATTTCAGTCAACAGATTTATCCAAAGACAGGCAGAATTGTACATGACTTATTTCAAAGTTATTCATAAAGAAGAATGTCTGGGATGTATTTAAACTTTAAGGATGATAGAAAACTTTATTTCTAATGTAATCAACTTTTGATTTTAAACAGAGTTACCGTCAGGTCCGTTTGAATGAACTCTTACAGGAGCACTCTCGAGCTGCTAATCTAATTATTGTGTAAGTTTCATATATATATATATTTAATTTGTTGTCCCTATTGAGACTTTGGGACAAGATTGTAAATTGAATTATAGTCATCTACAGTTCAAATTAGAGTTTTCTGTTTGCTTCCATCTGGTACCCTAGCCTAGGAGACTATTTATATACTAGCAATGAGTATTACTAATACTTCCTCCTATTTAATTCAACAGGAGCCTACCAGTGGCAAGAAAAGGAATTATATCGGATTACCTCTACATGGCTTGGCTAGAAATCCTCTCCAAGAACCTACCTCCAGTTTTGCTCATTCGAGGCAACCACAAAAATGTACTAACATTTTACTCATAACTCTCCCCTGGAGTCCATTACCATGCATTTTGGACTTAATATATCAAATAGACTCCCAACAGGATATTTTGCTATCGGTATTTCAGAGTAAAAAACAAATCATATCTGCAAAAAGGGGAGAAGAAATGGAAAACCAAGATTGACAGGGCAAGGTAAAATGGAAGAGTACCTTGGAAAGAAAAAATAATCTGCATTGCACATTTCAAGTCCCACTTAGAAGTATAGCTTTCATCACAAAGAATATCATAATATACACTAACTTCCATTCCTATTATGAACGCATTAGATTTAATTACTGCAGTCCTGTGGTCCAGAGTACTGTACAATTCTAGTTATGCAAAAACTTCCATTCTCTCCCAAAGAATCCAAAATTTATGATTTTCTGTTCAATGCTATACCTGCTTGACATAACTTCAATGTTTGCTCCATAAATAAATCTGGTTGTAATTTTTTCTATTCATGACAGTGTAACTGGGGAGCAAAATGTCATGATTTATAAGGCATAACATGTAATTTCAAATTATTACCTCAAAATAAGCTGAAATCATATTCAATCAACACTTAACTTTGAAAGCAAAAGTATGTGTACTAACCTGAATTTTTAAAAATTTCATAGTGATATTGATTTGTTTAGAATTATAAATGGAAGTAAACTAACACAGTGCCTTGGCACAACTTAGAAATGTTTTTTAATAAATTTTAATCTTTTTCTGTCTGGTAAGAATATTTGAACTTGTATATTAATTTAATATGTTAACAATAAAAATGAATCAAAGGTTTATCCCTATTGCATACTTTGATTTATCCATTTATTTTGGGGGAGGGGTGTTTCCGTGTGAAAAAATATCAGAGGCATCTTTATTAAATTTGTTGCAACACAAGCTGCACTGAACATTAGAAAAACTAACACATTCATCACAAATTTTTGTGCACTAAAATTCCTATTATTCAAAGCATCATAAACTGGCAACAAAAATACGTCATTGGTCATAATTCAGATGATAAATATTACTAGCCATTCATAACATTTGACACACAATGATCTTAGAATTAATTTCATCCAAATAATGAGAAATTTTTTTGAGTTTTGATTAGACATATTTTATTAAAGATTTGTGTTACTGACATAGTATCGCCAAACAACATTAGTTTTGTAGAAGCATTCTTGAGAGCAGAAACTATTGGCTTTGTAATAAGAAGCAGGAATGGATATAAATCAATTTATTCTTCTTGAAAAAAAAGGCTCAGCATAATATACAGGATTGTTGCCATAAATATATAATATACAGGATTGTTGCCATAAAAATTATCAAAGGATATTTAACTAGTTTTGGGGGAAGCAAGAGAAAGTATTGACAAAAGACATCAGAATTCAAAATGAGACAGCATATGGGAAACAAGTCTTGTTTTAATCAACCTTTCTCGACCCAGGAGAACTGGAGTTCCAAGAATTTTCGGGCAAGTCATAATTCAACATTTTGAAATTGCCTTTTGCAAGATGCAAAGATAGGAATTGATAGTTTGCTGATTTGAATATAGAATTTACTTCTGGGTACTGCTAGTAATCTTTTAAAAAAGGTAGAGACAAAGCCATACTGGATAGCTCAGCCAATACTGTAATACTAAAAAATACCCTTCATGTTGTCAATAGTCTGCTTTTCAGGGGATTTACAGAACCTCCAGAAGCAGAGCCAGCTCAAGACCAATTTAGGCTGGGCTGCTTTCAGGGGCATTCCTTCAACTGGACTTACTCAAGGTGACTTACAAGGATATACACCCTTGCAATTTTGCCAGACTGATATGGGAGTCCACTGCATTTTCCTCCAAGTGCCTTTGGGTTTGTTGGACTCCCCTCTCCATAGCCTGTCCAGGACTGCCATAATCAGCTTCTAAAACCAACTAAGGCTGGTGAAGAGGCTCAAGATAAAAGAAGCCTCCAACTGAGATGTTTGGATTTTTAAACAATGGAAATACAAATGATGCCTTCATCATGGGTGCCTTCTTTTTGTTTAGGGGGGCTGGATTAAAAAAAAATTCAGATAACTCCAAACTTGGAATGGCCTCTTATTCTTTGTCTGGCAACCTCTGAACAAAAAAAGGAGAACAACAACTCTCCAGAAATATATTAAAAAAATTTTTTCCAGCAGGCTTCAGGATCCCATGGATTTAGGGATCCACCCAATCATCTTGCAGGGGAAATGGACAGCATAAAAATTTAATAAAATTTAAAAAGGGAGCCCACAAGATTACATTGTGTATATGATGGTAGTCCATTGATGACATTAACATCTGGTTTTAATGGCTTGTTTCTCACATGTGGGGTAGATGGCTATATAATCTTGATAAACAGAGTTCCAAAGATGGGCAATTATACAGGCCATCCTCAGCTTACAACCACAGTCGAGCCCCAAATTTAAGTTAAATGAGAAATTTGTTAAGTGAGCTTCCCCCTTTTTACAACTTTTCTTGGCACCGTTAAGTGAATCATTGCAAAAGTTAAGTTAGTACCACGGGGGTTTCCCCGATTGACTTTGCCAGTCAGAAGGTTGCATAAGGAGGGATTACATGACCCTGGGACGCTGCAACGGTCATAAATATGAGTCAGTTGACAAGCAAGCGGCTCAGTTTTGATCCCATGACCGTGCAGATGTTGAAACAGTCACAAGTGTGAAAAATGGTCACAAGTCACTTTTTTCAGTGATGTTGTAACTTTGAATGGCCATTAAATGAACTGTTGTTAAAAGTCAAGGACTACCTGCATAAATTTGACTGATAAATGAATCCTGGATATACAGTTTCAACTTCTACCCTCAAACGACACTATAGGGCACTGCACACCAGAATAGCAATAGCACTTAGACTTATATACCACTTTATAGTGCTTTACAGCCCTTTACAGATTAACTAGACACAAGGACAGTTTTTCCCCGAATTCCATCACTCTGCTAAACCATTAATTCCCACAACACTGTCAAACTACTAAGACCGTATTACTATTATTCTTCTCATCCTTTATCTGTCTCCTTTCTACTCATGACTATAATTGTGTCATACCTATCTCTGTTACCTATCTCTTCCCATTTATGACTATAACCGCGTTGCTTGTATCTTTACAATTTATATTGTTTTGTTTCCTAGTATGATCTGATTGCTTATTAGTAACCTATGATTATCTAAGTCAGTGGTTCCCAACCTTTTTTTCGCCCTGCACCCCTAAAGAAATTTCACTCGAACCTCGCACCCCCTGAAATTTAGACTTTAGGAACTACTGAATGCATTAAATATATGGTAGGATTGAATCTTTTCAGCTATGTATGTGACGGCCACTAAATAACGATACTTAACTCTAAAATGAAAACAAAGTTAATCCATTGCATAATAAATAAAAATGCCAACATATAGCCAATAACCTATTATTTACCTGGACTTTTCTCGCACCCCCTGGAATATCGTCTCGCACCCCAGGTTGGGAACCCCTGATCTAAGTGTTGTATCTTATGATTCTTGATGAATGTATTTTATTTTTTCTTTATGTCCACTGAGAGCATATGCACCAAAGACAAATTCCTTGTGTGTCCAATCACACTTGACCAATAAAGAATTCTATTCTATTCTAATTTCTATTCTAAACACATATATAGATATCATCCTCAAGGTCTCTGGTTCCTAGTCCTCCATTCACGCAACTGAAGGCTCCTTCATCCCCATTCAGGGAATCCCACCTGAGCAGCTTTTCCTAAAAGGGTCCGTGTTCCGGTTTCTCTCCAGGCAAAGTCACCCCGGGGAAGCGAGGCTGGGTCTTAATCGAGGCCTCTGAAGCCAAACCCTGGTTAGAGGACGTCTCGTGTGAATGCAGCCTTCCTGACTTCTCTCGACCCCCGGCCGAGGAGAAGGGGAGAAAAGACAAGGCTGCCATCTTAGCCTCCTCCCGATCTACCAGAGACAGCGAGGCTGCTTTTCTCCCTCTCCGGTCTCGGAGGCAGAAGAACGAGCAACACGAGGCCGAAAAAAGGTCCTTCAGACGCTGCCATGGCTCCCCTGCGCTGCCTCAAGCACAGTAAGGACAAAGCTTTAACCACCACCACCCCCATCCTTAGAGGAAGGTGGACTCTTCCATAAGGAGTAATAGGGCCCTCTCGGCCTCGCCGAACACCGTTGGGCAAAACCATTCCTATACGCGGGGGATTGGGTTCCGTCCTAAAAGCAGACCGCAACGACGGGGGAAATCGGTAGTTCAGTTAAACAACCTCATTCGTGCGGGTGGGGTTTTTGGTGTTTTTTTTTTTGCCTCCCGCAAGAAAAGCAGCCGCCATTTTATTTATCTGACTGAAATTAGCAAGCCTCAAGTAGGGATGAGGGAGGCTGAGCGGGTCCTTCCACCCCGAAACTCCTTCCTCCCCGAAATCCCCTCACACACGAACCAGGCATTTCTGGCGACCGTTCTTTTGGAAGAGGCAGAAAAGACCGCCCAAATCCGAAATGAAATTCCCAGAGACTTAGGCTCTCTATTTCTTTTTTTCCCCTTTAAGAAAATCCCGATTCGGACGACCCAACGTCATTATTATTATTTTATTATTCTGACAAGACAGGGCAAATCCCGCCTCCGCCCTGAGCCCATTGGAGGGTCCTTAACGGGGTCCTCGCGCGCCCATTGGCCGTTGGTGCCGCGCGCGCCCATTGGCCGTTGGTGCCGCAGGCCGTTCCTTTTCAAAAAGAAAAAGAAAAAAAGCGCGGGCTTTCGGGGCGTCTCCCAGTCTTCTTTTTTCCCTCAGAATTAGCCGCCTTTTTTCGCGCCTTCGCCATGCCAGTCTCCACAATAATCCCCGGAGAATCTTCCAGCGCCGCGCTGGATATTCCCAACGGCGACACGGTTTATCAGACTCTGCGTTTCGTCAAGCTGACCGAAAACGCTTTTGCGCCTTCTAAAGGATCTTCCCGGGCGGCGGGCTACGATTTGTACAGGTAAGAAAGAACAGGGTTTTTCTGTGGAAACTTCAAGCCGCAATTGTCTCAAAGTTGTTGTTTTCCCCAAAAGGCAGCTGGACTTTCTTGATGTTTTCTTTGAAAATGTCTCGCTTCTCATCCAAGTAGTTTTTTCAGATAAACTGAGGAAGCTTCTTGGAAGAGAAGTGAAACGTTTTCAAAGAAAGTCCAGCTGCCTTTTTTGGGGGGGAAAAACACATTTGAGACAAGAAACAGGGTGGACTTCTTACAGCTTGAAACCGATCTTTAATCAAACAGTCATTGCTGCATTGTTCTTTTTAATGGTGGGCTGTCAGATGTGAAATGGGCAGCTATATGAATTTAAATAATAAATATTGAGCTGTTTGAATTTTAGACGGCTTTTTTCAGAGTATTCTGTGCTAACTGATAAAACAGTTTTTCTCCAAGTACTTTTCCAAGCAAATAAGACTATAACTGGTACAGATAAAACGGTAATCCGTTCATTTGAATCCAAGATCCACCTGTAACTCCAATCTGCAGGTGGTCCTCGTTTAACAACCTCAAATGGGGGACCAGCAACTCTTGTTGCTAAGCAATGGCGTCGTTAAATGAGACCTGTGACGGCAGGGACACAGTTTGCTCTATTACTGCCGGCTTCTCCATTGATTCTCCTTGTTGGAAGGGCAGTTGTGAGCGTGCAAACGGCAATCATCGTGCAGCTGTGGATTAACGCAACATTCCCACCAACCGCAAACTGCACGAATGTCAGTTGTACGGATGGTTCTCGACTCCCAAGCATTAGTTTAACGACCGTTCAAAGTGACAGCGGCAATGAAAAATATGACTTACGGCCAGCCGGTTCTGTAGGCCTGGCTAAGTGGGCGTGGCTTCTTTTTTTGGAGCATCCCACCCCACCCTGGTTTTGGGGCCTTGGGGAAGCCTTCTATTGGGGGGGGCTTTGCTCCCAGGAAGGGAAAAAAATGGAACACGGGGATGCACCCCTCACACCAGCAAAAAAAACCCCCCACACACCCCTTTTTGCCTCCTGGGCCTCAGGGAAGCCGCCTGGGCGAAGCAGTAAGACAGCGAGGGGGATCCCAGCACAGCTGATCATCAGAACAGCTGATCGTTGGGAGGGGGGTAAGAAATACCTTAGGTAGCGACTGGGACCGGGGAGAATGCAGTCAGCAATGTCGCGCATGCGCAGTAAGGACTGACTGGATGGGGAGGGGAGGTGCCAGCCAGAGACGTGGTTTGGCGGTTCTCTGAACTGCGCAGAATCGTAACCAGTTCTATAGAACCGATCCGAACCAGTAGAATCCCACCGCTGCCGTTTTTTCACACTTATAACCTTGGCAGCGTCCCTGTGGTCACGTGATCAGGATCGAGACACTTGGCAACTGACTCACATTTATGAGGGTTGCAATGTCCTGGGGTCACTTGATCGGGTTTGGGGATCTTCTGTTCTGACCTAAGCATCACAAAATCACAAAGCAGACTCTTCGTCCCAACAAAACCCCTTATATTTAGGCTAATGTGAATTCCTCTCATTCATATCCAGCAAAGTCCCGGCAAACCATCTTTCAAGAGTGATTTACAACTATAGACCTTCTCACGGTTGGAGAGTTGCCAGGCCATAGCAAACAAATCTTCACCCTAGTTAAATGAACTAATTGTCTTCTGGAGACACTGCTCCTCTTTTGCTCTTTATTCCCTATGGGAGGGCCATTCACTGTCCACTTATGGCTTTACTCCTGAGTTGACTGTTGTTCCTTAACTGTTTCCTTCTCCTGGCAGTTCTGCACATGTGCATATTGGGAACAGGCTCCAGCTGTTCTTCTGCCCCACTGATCTCCGATTTCAAAGGCAGCTGATAACTGTAAGATGGCCCTGGCCCCATCTCTGCTTCCAACACAGAGCACTCGTCAGAGCCTTCCCCAGACTCCAGGACTGGCCCATGTTCCTCCCCAACCTCCTCACTGAGTCTGCCACCAGCTCCACTGGCGAGCCACAATACCTTCTGACAAGTAAAGTTAATGGGGAAGATTTACTTAATCATGTTACTAATTTAACAGCTGCAATGGTTCAATGGTTAGAACACACTAGTGCAGGCTACTTCTGCTGACTGCCGGCTGCCTGCAATTTGGCAGTTCGAATCTTACCAGGCTCAAGGTTGGCTCAGCCTTCCATCCTTCCGAGATGGATAAAATGAGGAGCCGGATTGCTGGGGGCAAGAGGCTGACTCTGTAAAACCACTTAGAGCTGTAAAACACTGTAAAGTGCAATAAGTAATTGCTGTTGCTGTAATTCACTTAACTGGCTAGAAAGTGAGACAAAGCTCACTTAACAATTGTCTTGCTTGGCAACATACGTTTTGGGCTCAATTGTGGTCATAAGTCGAGAACTACCTGAGTATAAAAAATGTATAAAAAGAAATGATTTTTGCATACAATTTGAACTTACTGATTTTCCCCCCTAGTTATTCATTTTTAGTGTAGTTTTAGTTTATTGTCATTGCACTTTGTACAACAAAATCAAACGCCATCTTCAGTGCACATCATGACCATGAAAATAAACAAACACACATCCTTCACACCCCACACATTGAACTGAAAACCCCCAACATTGCACTCTTTGTTTTGTAGTGCATATGACTGTGAGGTCCCTGCCGTAGGGAAAGCTGTTGTGAAAACAGATATTCAGGTTGCCCTTCCTACTGGCTGCTATGGTCGAGTTGGTAAGTTGTTAAACAGAAAAATTGTAATCTTATAAGTTTGCTAAACTTTTATTTGTGAAAATTAAAAGAGTCATAATTAACACTTTTTCTGTCTTTGATTTAAGCTCCTCGATCTGGATTAGCTGTAAATCATTTCATTGATGTTGGTGGTGAGTAATTGTTTCTGAATGCAATTATATCAGTATATGCATTTAGCTGCTGCAGCATAAAATGCATATTTCATCATTCTTAATTTAGAAAAAACAATTCTTAGTGAAATAAATTGACAGGCTCCAAAATGTGGTTTTGCTTATTTACATTAATTTACATATTTGATAAGATGGCAAAAGAAAATAAGCTCCCTATAATTTTAGTAAAGCTAAACGATGGAGCATATGTTCTTTGCAATAATTTATGATCAAGTTAATTAAAGCACATCTGTTAAAACAATTGACCGTGAACTAAGCTCTGTAGAATTATAGTTGGCTAGATACATTTATCCACTGCATATATTTATTTCAATTAAGCAATGTTTGGAAACAAACATTTTCAAACTTTTTATTTTTAAGGAATCCTCACATTGATTCATTTGCTCCTGAGCTAATAAGACTAATGCTCTACTAAACATAGTAGATTTTAAGTCATGCCTTCTGCCTCATCAGTTTTAATTGAAATTAAGTACAACTAAAGAGTAAACTCTGTTACTGGATTAATACTCTTAGATGTATCATAGAAACACATTGCTAAAGTGAATTTAAAGCAATATTTGCAATATATATCCTTATCTATTACAGATATCAAAAAAAGGGTTAAAGGCGTAACAAATTCCTGTGCAAATGGTAAAATAATCTTGTGCAGTGGACCATAACCCAGTTGCTTTTGAGGCTTGCCAGCATAGCTAACCTGGTTGATCTGGTAGTGGCTGCTTTTGGTTTTTTTCGTGTGCGTTAATTGAATATATATTGGTCTCAAATATACAGTGAAACATCTACACCGTTACATTCTTTTTTTAACAGCTGGAGTAATTGATGAGGACTACAGGGGAAATGTTGGTGTTGTATTGTTTAACTTTGGAAAGGAACCATTTAAAGGTAAAAATAATAATGTGAAGCTGATACTTTCCTTAAATTTCCTGCTTTTAAATTAGAATATACATGTAAAAGGTGAGTGTTGATCAGGAGATGGGAGGAGCTTGCGCCGTGGCGATACGGTCTGCAATCGAGCTCTTCGATTGCAGCCGATATCTCCGCCACTGGCCGGTCCAACGGACCTACGCTGTCCCGTAGGGACAGCCATCGTGAAGAGCATATCCTGAGGATTCCGGGGATACCGCAAAATCCCTGGAGAGCCCGGGTGAAGCTCTTCTTGCCAGCGGCGGAGAGGCAGCCCCATGCTGCTGAGGCCGGGCGACTCAGACGGAAAGAGTTTGAGAAAGAGTTTGTCGGTTGGGTGAGAACTTTTTTTTTATTTAATTTTTGAATTTGGAAAGTTTACTCTAATTATCTGAAGAAACCTGTGTGATTTTTGTTTTGTTTTTGACAAAATTGATTTAGCGGCGTTTTTTAGGGAAACGTCAAAGAGAGAATCCATTTTTCTTTTCTTTGCTTCCGGACTCTATTGTTACTTATTGGATAACTGGACTGTTTTCTTTTTTCTATATATTCATATGTTTTATTCTTCTTCTGGACTTTTTATTTTTATTTTTCTGGGCTAGAGGCTTCTCTTGATTTTGTTTGATTTTTCGGTTTTTGTTTTGTGTATTGCAAGTCGGCTTTCCCTTAAGAGAGGAGGGGGAAAGTGAGAACTATGATACTTTGTAACACTGCCACCTAGAGGCTCGGAAATATTTAAAAAAAGAAAAATAGACTCTTCTTCTCAAGGACATCCCTGATAAGATAGAGGAAAGCACTTTGTGGAATATTATTACAGGTGTCTTTCTGGATATACATGGCTCAGCTTTGAAGCTTGTGGGAAAGAGAAGGGAGTTATAATTAGAGCCTTGGATAATTAAATAGAGTGCAGTGTTGTTGTTTTTTTGAGTTCTGCCAACCCCTTCACTAACATCAAGGTCCTGACTTTTAAGCTTGATTTATTTGCAAAGGAAGCCTCTGAATTTCTTTTTCTACTTATATTTTATTTTGATTTAACTGATTTTATTTTTCTTTTGCCTATTTGGATCCTGTTTTCTCTTTTTTCCTTTTTTTTTTTTTTTTTAATGTACATTAGCGGACTATTTCTTTTTCCTTTTTTTAATTGAGGTTTTTTCTTTTTTTTTTTTTTTTTTTTCTGGCTGGACTAAGGTGTGGAATCTGAAGAAACTTATTTTTCTTGGTTTTTGTTTTGTTTTTTGTTTTTTCTCTTTTTCTTCTTCCCTTCTTCCTTTTTGGCTTTGTCTTGTTTATTATTATTATTGGGTTTTTATTTTTACTGTTACTTTTTTTTATGGTTTTTTTTTTTCTTTTTTTATTGGACTAAGGTCAGGAAGAATTTGAAGAATTTTTTTTTTTTTTTTTTTTTTTTTTTTCTCTCACTTTTGGCTTTTTTATTGTTGGCCTTTTTACCTTGGATTAAAATTTCATATTTTTTTCTCTTTTTTTTGTGGATTAAAATTTGAAAAAACTTGAAGAGTTGGAACCACTTAAAATGAGTAAGAAATTTATATCTTCGGGTGCCTCTATGTCTGCTTCTGCCTCCCCACCATCTGGACAGCGTTCAATTCAGACATTGTTAAAGCAAGATAAAGAGAAAGAAAAAGAACAAGAAAGAGTATCCTTCAGATGATTATGCAAGGAATTCAAGATCTTAAGGTAAAAATGGATACTATTGAACAAAGAACAGGTAGGATGGAACAGATGATGGAAAAATATGAAGAGAGACTCCAAAATGTTGAAGAGGGAGGCAAACAAAGAGAGGAGAAAATTGGAAATATCGACAATAGATTAACAGCGATTGAACAAGAAAAAGTGAGATGTTGAAGTGGGAGTTGGATAGATCAGAATTTTATCTTAGATTCCAAAATATAGAAGAAGAAAAAGGACAAGATTTGGTTGCGATAATGGTAGGAATCTTGGCGGAGGCGCTCGAGATAACAGAAGAGAAGATGATGGATGGAATTGATGAGATATATCGAGTTTTTACAAGATATGCGATGAGAAATAACCTACCCAGAGAAGTTCATATTAGATTTATTAAAAATCCTTGAAGACACAAATATTGCAAGTAGCAAGAGAGAAGCCACTGAAATACAAAAGTAAAGAAATTTTGGTTTTAAAACAAATACCTAGAAGAGTGAGAGAGATGAGAAGAGAATACCGATTCCTGACTAAAAGGTTATTGGAAAAAGAGGTGTCTTACAGGTGGTTGATTCCAGAAGGATTGATGTTTACGTGGCAGGAACAGAGACATAGAATTGATTCAATTGAGAAAGCAGAACTGTTTTGCGCAGAGGTTTTGGAGGCAGAGAAGGAGGAGCAGGAAAGGAGGTCCCATCAATTGAATCTCAAGAGGAACAAATGGAGGTTGGAAAAGAAGAAGGTGCAGTAGGTGGACAAGTGGATATTAAAGATCAACGTGAGGCAAGACCCACGAGAGTGGTTAAATCTAAATATAAAACATAATTATGGAAGAAAAAAATTGATTACAATGAATATAAATGGACTGAATTCAGCTGCTAAGAGAAGGAAGATTTTCCATAAATTAATGAAATTAAGGTTCGACATAATTTGTTTACAAGAAGTTCATATTAAAAAGCAACATGAACAATTGTTATTACAACCAAAATTAGGGAAATTGTTTACCTCTTTGACACAATCCAAGAAAAGAGGGGTGGTTTTATATATTAAAGAGGCCATTCCAGCAAAAATGATTTATACAGATGATGATGGGAGAATATTAATGGTAGAAATAATGGACAATAATAGAAAGATACTTTTGATTGCAATTTATGCACCGAATGATAAACAGGAAGAATTCTATAGAAAATTACATACTAAGACTGCCGAACTTGACTATGCTAATGTAATTATGATGGGAGACTTTAATGGAATTGTGGATAATAGACTTGACTATATTGCAACAACAGTAAAGCATAACAGGAAAACTCTTCCTAAATCCTTTTTAAAATGATAGATGAATTAACTTTAAAAGACATATGGAGGGAAAGAAATGATAAATCTAAGCAATTTACGTTCTATTCAAATAGGCATCTATCATGGTCCAGACTGGATATGATTTGGATCTCAACAGATTTAATGTCTAGTATTCAAGAAGTAAATATTGAAACAAGTACTTGGGCTGACCATAACCCATTGACAATTGAATGGAAGGGACAAAGGAAAAGATCGAGATGGACATTAAATAATTCTATTTTAAAGGATAAGGAATTTATACAATGGATGGAGAAAGAATTGGCCTTCTTCTTTAAAGAGAACAGAAAAGAAGACACCTCAATACAGAATGTTTGGGACACAATGAAGGCCTATGTTAGAGGCTTGATAATAGACTATACAAGAAAAAGAACAACAGGAAAAGGCGAACTCTTAAAGCCTTGGATGATGAATATAAGGGACTTGAAAAAGAATTACAGAAAATGCCACACAGAAAAGATGTTAAAATGAAACTGGATATAACTAAACATAAAATGGATTTAATAGAGAAAGAAGAACTGGCACAGAAAATTAGGAATGCTAAACAGAATTATTTTGAGGATGCAAATAAGCCAGGTAGATGGCTAGCATACAAATTGAGAAAGGAGAAAGAGTCGAGGAAAATACGCAGTTAATAGCGACCAAGGTAAAATTTGTTATGGCAGCAAAGAAAAAAAAGAGATTATTTATGATTTTTATAAGCATTTGTATAAGAAAGAAGACATTGACGAGGAGAAAGTTAAACAATACCTACAGAATGCAAATCTACCTAAGATACCTAAAGAGATTGAAGAAATGCTAGAAAGTAATATAACAATGATGGAGTTAAGTCAAGCACTTAAGAAACAAAATAATGGAAAGGCACCAGGTCCAGACGGGTTTCCTGTAGAATTTTATAAAATCTTTCAAGAATCACTGTGTATTCCACTGTTAGAAGTTATGAATGAAGTTATGTTAAAAAAGATGATACCTAAAACATGGTCAGAGGCTTACATTACACTTATTCCAAAAGAGGAGGCGGACCTACTGCAAATCAAGAATTATAGACCGATTTCTTTACTAAATGCAGATTATAAAATTTTTGCTTCAATATTAGCAGAAAGACTTAAAAAGTACTTGAATAACTTTATCCACCCAGACCAAAATGGGTTTTTGCCAAAGCGACAAATCAGAGACAATATGAGAGTAATTCTGGACACCCTGGAATACTATGAGGCACATCCTGAAAAGCAAATGGCTTTGATATTTTTAGATGCTCAAAAGGCATTTGATAACGTGAATTGGAGATTTATGTTACTTTTAATGGAACAGATGGGCTTTGCTAGAAGATTTATTCAGGCAATAGAAGCAATTTATAATGAACAAACAGCTAAGGTAATGATGGAGGGAGAATTTACAGATCCTATTAATATAAGAAAAGGCACAAGACAAGGTTGTCCTCTTTCTCCCTTGATATTTGTATTGACTTTGGAAGTGTTGAATAGAAATATCAGAGAAGATAAAACTATAAAAGGAATGAAAATTAAAAGGAAGAATTTAAACTACAAGCCTTTGCAGATGACCTAGTCTTTATCTTGGAAGACCCTATAGAAACAGCCTCGAAACTGTTGGAAAAGATAGAGGTCTATGGGGAGGTGGCTGGTTTGAAAATAAATAGAGATAAAACAAAGATTTTGTCAAAGAATATGTTGCTGAAACAAAGGGAAGAGTTGGCAGAACTGTTAAAAATTCAAGTTACAAACAAGGTTAAGTATCTGGGGATATATTTGACATCAAGATGTAGTACATTGAAGGAGAATAATTATATTAAACTTAAACAACAGATAGCTCAAGACTTGAAAAAATGGGAGAACTTACAATTGTCATTAATAGGAAGGATTTCAACAATTAAGATGAATATTTTACCCAGAGTCTTATTTTTGTTTCAAACAATACCAATTAGGCTTGGAAAAGAATATTTTGAGGATTTAAATAAAATTGTTTTGAAGTATATATGGCAAGGTAAGAAAGCAAGAATAAAGTTAAAGCTTTTACAGGATGCTAGATTTAGAGGAGGGTTTGGACTGCCTAATTGGGAGTTGTACTACCAAGCTGCAAACTTGACGTGGGTTAAAGAATGGATAACATTAAGGAAAACCAGATTGTTGACATTAGAAGGTCATGATTTGTTGTTGGGCTGGCATGCTTTTTTATGGTACAAGGAACTAAAACACAGGGGTATTTTAGAAGGCATTATATACGGGAGTCTCTGTGGTTGAATTGGGAGAAGATAAAAAAACAGTGTTATTTGAAAATTCCAGTTTGGTTATCGACGATAGAAGCGTTTTCTTATCCTATAATCTATAAAAAGGAACAAACAGTTAACTATGGGGAATTATTAGATGAAAAGGGTGAACTTAAATCGATGCAAAAATTGGAAGAACAAGGTATACGGATGAATTGGTTTTCATATTTGCAAATATATTCAAAGTACTATGAGGATTCCAAAGCAGAGGGATTTTATGATAAGCAAACTGACTTGGATAAGATTTTGATGGGTACTGATGAAAAGGTGATTAAAAAATTGTATGGTTATTTATTGCAAATTAAGCTTGAGGAAGAACAAGTTAAAGAAACTATGATTGCGGGGGAGGAATTTTGGATATGGGATTGATTTAGAGAAATGGCAGAAATTATGGTCGCAAAATTATAAAATGACAATGTCTACAGCCTATAAAGAAAACTTGTATAAGATGTTTTACAGGTGGCATTTTCCCCGACAAGGATAGCAAGAATGTTTAAGAACAAATCCGAAAAATGCTGGAAATGTCATCAGAAACCTGGTTCATACTATCACATGTGGTGGACTTGTGAGGATGCTAGAAAATATTGGACTAAAATCCACATGTGGCTGGAAAAAATGACAAAGAAGCATATAGACTTGAAACCGGAGTTTTTCTATTGGGAATACTACCAGATACTTATAGTAAAGAGTTGAAATATTTGATTGTAAATGTATTGACTGCTGCTAGGATTGTATTTGCAAAAAATTGGAAAAATGAGAAAATTCCATTGCAAGAAGAAGTTGTAAAGAAAATTTTGGAATGTGCTGAGATGAGTAGATTGACTTTTGAAATTAGAGAGCAAGAAGATAAACAATTTTATTTAGTTTGGGATCTTTTCTATCAATGGTTGAATGATGAAATATTAAAATATAAAAGTTAGATAATAAGGAATAATAATGACTTTATTTTCCCTTTCCTTTTATTGGTTTTTGATACTATATTTATATAATAGTTTTCTTTGTTTCTTTCTTTTTCATATTTGGGATAGAATTGGTATGATTATAAGATTTGTTTTAGAATAAAATATTTAAAATATAGTTATCTCATAAAGGCATGACCGAATAAAAGTTTAGTCAATTTTTATTTTTTTTTCTTTAATAGAGATACTAGGATTTATAAATTTGTATTGATAAGAGTATTATATAAAGTAATTGTAATTGTGACTATGAGGTGAATGCACAAAACCGATGGACCAACCGACTTACGGTGTGTACAAAAATATGGGGGAGCTGATACTTTTATGTTTTGTTGTTGTGTTTTTTATGTTAAAAAAATAATAAAAATTTATATATAAAAAAAAAAAAAAAGTGAGTGTTGATCAGTTTTGACAGAGCAACCGCGGGGGCTTCAGGACAATTCTCCCTTGATGGGAACATGTATATTGCCTTTGCAAATATAGCATTAACCAAAATTTCTCAAACTCTTTAGCTCATCAACCTCTTTATTAAATTTTAGATTGTTCTTTGTCCTCCAAACATTTAGTGTATGAAAATAAATACTACCAACAGCACTTATCAATAATAGCCAAAACAATAACAGGTAGTCCCATTGACCCTTGCAGAATGATATTGACCACAGTGGGGAACCCTGGTGTAAATAATATGTATCCAATTGGACTTTATAAGCAGTCATCCAATCTCCAAGAGGAGAAACAAGCCCATTTCCTTACATTGTCCTTAGTTTAATTACGCAGTATTGTTCTGGCATTTTCCTTAGAATTACTTGACAATGTCTTGATAATGTGTGTGTTTTTTAAACAATATCTGTTTTTGATTTAATTTTATTTTTTTAAGTTAAAAAAGGTGACAGGATTGCTCAACTAATCTGTGAGCGCATCTACTATCCGGTTCTTGAAGAAGTCAAGGTAAGAAATAACTGCTAACCCAGATATCTTACTATTTAATAAAATATGGGAATTAAAAGGATTTATTTAATGTAGAGATAAGGGTGGAATCTATTTGGTTCACATTTACTTCAAAAGCTCAATTTTTTTTTGTCAGTGGTCTGCAGAATTGAGTTTTTAGCAATATAACAAATTCCTTCTGAAAATATATTAGTTATGGATGATTATAAGAAACCTAGGTTGTCATTTATTAGAATGTTTAGGGTGTTTACATATAGAGGTAGACTGTTCAGTTACCATTTGAACTTACAACAACACTAAGAAAAGAGATTTACCACATCGGGGACTGAACTTGCACCCATCGCAAGTTGGGTCCCCAAAGTCATATAATTGGTTTCCCAACAGGTACTTATTTGTGCCAACCCCAGCATCCCAGTCATTATTTGTGACCTTCATGGCAATTTTCAACAAGCAAAGTCAGTGGAAAAGGGGGTGGCAAGTCAGGGTCACATGATGCTATATGTCTGGCACAGTCATATAATGTTACACTTTATGACTGTCTCTTTGTGACAGTTGGCAATCCCAATTGTGGTTAGTGAGGACCACAATTGGGAATTAATGTGTGCACTTTTGTTTACAACTTTTTTTCCTCTGTTGTTCAATTAAATGAATTTCTTCTATTTTTCAGGTTTTGGATGAAACGGAACGTGGCTCAGGTGGTTTTGGATCAACTGGGCAGAAATAAAGAAAACCCTTTTATACGGTATATTTTTGTACATGTTTTTAAAATGTAAATAAACTTTGATAGAAAATTGTGGGATTTTTTTTTTTTCTTACAAGGGAGAGATGTATTTTAAAACATTACTGCAAGAAGAAGAATATAGATCACTCCGGCTGTGTTTACTTAGTGCTTGTTGTAGGGAGAGGAATCTGCCAAAGATAACTAACTTTCAGAGACTACTTAAAACCTACCCCAAAACCCTTGTTCACAATCATAATCTTCCAATCAAATTTTTACTGGAACTTTTTAAAAAACAAGCTGCAATTTAAAAGGACACTCGGAATCAGTTATAGATAGTCCACATTCCATGGCTGAAGTGAAGACTGTACAGAACAAGGAGGGTTTACAATGGGTCCTTGCAATTGTGGATGTCACACCCTCCCCACACTTTCATGGTCTCAATTGGGGCACTTGGCAACACAATGACGTTTCAGTGTCCCGCCCTCAAATGTGAGAATGTGTCTGATTAACTGAGTTGAATAGAGTCCACAAGGCATTCAAGTACAGTACTAGTTGCAATCCTGGTCTGGCAAGACCATAGTAAAGAGCTCATCAAAGCTAGAAAATTGCTGCTGCATTAACATGACACAAAGTAAGCAGGCCTTATCTAATTCTACTTGTTATAAGCAAATTTTAAACTGGCATTGGAACCCTGTTTTTCAGCCGCTGAAATTCTTACTTGTTTCTTCTCTGCAAATATTTATACAAATGTTTAAACATATTAAATTCACAAGAGCAAGAAGCTCACTACCATAAAGCCAGAACGTTGATCAGGCAAGCATGTGATATGCTGAACAATCAATACTTCATGACCCTTTTGTTCTCTGTCAAATATATTGAACCCAAGATAAGATTGTTCATAATTGAGAGATGGTTACAATCATTCCCACTTTAGTAAATAAGCCACTAGAGGGCACTTGAGAATAGCCTTTTCCTGTTTTTTCCCCTTTCTCCAAAAAATGCCTAGGTCTGTAACTAATCAATAGCCCTTCCCTTGAGATTATGTTGGTGGAAAGCAACGGAGCAATGCTTGAGAGAAAGCTGGCAAGAAGATGTCATGGCATGGAGAGAAACAATCTACAACTGAAAAGATTTTGGAAGACTGGCCTGTTTGTACAATTGTTCCTGGCTTACAAATACAAAAAAAAACCTTTCCCCAGCTTGGTTTTTCAACAAGAATGGAAAAATATAGCAAAGAGAAACATTCCTCTTTTTTTCTTTTCTTTCTCAGCCCATCAACTTTCAATTCTTTCAGTTCAAGCTTGATTCTTGCAAGTGTGTTCGATGGTTTGCATTTTAGTGTGTGGCACCCTCAAAACAGGATTTTGTGGTCCCTTAAGGCTATAACACTATTTCTGTCTTGGCTGGGACCCTAGGAATCCTTCAGAAAGATCGTTAAGCTCTGCCATTGTGCTTCGGCTTCAAGGTCATTAAATAAGCTCCAGTATAAGCTGACCTGTTAGTTTGTGTCCCTGTTAAACCCTTCCCTGCAAGAATAATTCCTTTTATTCAATGGGAGTTTAATTTTTGTGTGTGGGAAGAGGGCGCAGCGCTGCAATTTTCAATTTGGATATAGCTGTGACCCTGGATGAATCCATTTTGGCTTCACTGCTTCCCACTTGAATGCGATGTGCATTCAATAAATAGAAATTACAAAATATCTATGGGGATTTTCAGTCATCCAGATCATGGTTGTCCCAAAGGTGCTTTTTCACGAGGCAATTGGACTTTCTGGTTTTTCCAGAGTTGAAGCAGCTTCTTAGATGAGAAGAGAAATGTCTTCAAAGAAAAACCAAAAAGTCCAGTTGACTCTTGAAAAAGCACCTTTGGGACAATAAATAGAGATGTTCTTACAAACTTTTCCAAGTTAGGTAGGCAACCACTCTGCTCACTCACTAACCCATTAATGGAATAAGAAAAGGGAAAATCCTTTACTTGTTTCAAATATTTTTGGAGAACGTGCTCTAAAATTCTATTTGAGATGATGCTATATGGCAAGGAACACCTTTGATTATTATTTCTTTTGTGTACTCTTCCAGCACTTGTCAGAAATTTTAATTTTAATCAGGTACCTGTTTGGATGCCTTTAATACAGTTAACTATCCATGTTTTGGAAGAACAGCGAAATAATAGCCACCCAAATGTGGTGTCCCAAAGCCCAGCAAATATTTCCTTTGACTACTATTCATGATAAGATAATAAAATAAATCTATACATTCGCCATTGAAACAGCTCTCCAAAATGAAATCACTTTTTAACTTCAATGTGAACATTTTATGATTCAGAGTCTGGACAATACAGCCCAGAAACAACAAAAAAGGATAATACAGGACAAAATTACTGCAAGATGTCATAATTGGACAAAAACCAGCCTTATTTCTTTTCCAACTAAACAGAGCCAACCAGATGTCTTTAGACCTCATTTTGCCACCTGCAGAGATCATAGCATTGAAAATTCCTCCTATACCCGAGAGTAGGATGGCTTCCGAAAAATGTAAATTATAGATGTGAACATCACCTCATCTGACCCCTTCAAAAAAACTGGGGGCATGAATCAGCCTTCCTTAATCTGCTATCCTCTAAATATATTGTATTATTATTGTGGCTTGATTATCTACCCAGCATGATTATTATTGTCCTCTTTTAATTCAGAGACGGTGCTGTACAATGATGGAGGCCGTACTTGAGGCTTCCTTGATGGCATTAGATATTCATTATTAATACACGAAAGGCTTGTCAATCAGGAAGCATGAATGTGCTTAGAGCAAGAACACAAGGCTGTAACCTCATAGGGGGGAATCTGCATGTTACGGTATTTGGGGATGACCTTGACAGACAAGTTGAAGCAAGACTGCCTAGCGTCACGGTGGAGACTGACTGAGGGAGAGGAGGAAGAAGTCGATGGGGAGTGGAAGTGTGGCTCCGGAGGTTGTGGAGGAGGCAGGGGAAGGGCAGAGACCGGCTGCGCAGTCCATCCTATCCATCCTAGGGCACACAGGGAGGAGAGGATAAGGGAGAGATGTGGTCTCCTCGGGAGGAGAGGGCCTTGATCCTCTTCATGGGCTGCAGGTGTGACAACTGAATAAGAGTTTGGACCTACGTACTGGCAAACGCTAGAAACAGCGTGTAAATATCTAGTTTATAGTTCCTCTCTGAGTTTGGCGTCCTTTCCAGTGTGTGTTATCTGTGGACAACCTCCAGCCCTTATCTTGCCTGGTTTGTGTTGCTTTTTTTCCTTCTTGGTGTAACTGTGTAGGAGTGTTTTTGTCTTCCGTCAAAGATATTCAGAGCTTGGAAGCAAACTGAAGGAATAAATGGGGCTTCACTTGTTTTCTGTGACTGTGTTTGTTTTGTATCCCAGCCTGGGTCATCACACCTAGGGAAGGATCAGATCAAAGGGGACGTAGCCCACCGATCCACAGGGGGCAGAGCAAGAGACCAACTTCAAATTATCAGACTATAAAAGTGATGGTGGGAGAAGTGTATTTTAAAACTTACAAGATTCAGTAAAGTGAATTAGCTCATCGGCTCTCGTTTCCTGTCTACCTGGGGAGGCTGACAAGAGCCCTACCCAAAGTGAACCAAAGTACAATTTTCAACCACTCCAGCCCAAAAGGAGAGCAAAGAAGGATCCAGAAAACCGTTATTCAGCATTTAAGAAAGCTACGATTTCCCACCTCTGCTCTAAAGCGGTACAAAGCCAACATGGATATCCTTGAGGGAGAGAACGATTGCTTAGACAGGGATGAAGAAACAAACTACGGGAAAAAGCAAAGCAAAAGAATGAAATCGAAGAGCTGGGGAACAGCTGGCCAACACAGCAGCTTTAGTACCATTCATTATTCGGCTGGGATGCCTTCTACGAAAAGTAGAGATGCCCTCAGAACTGGTGGAACTCATTTATTGCTCTTCTGGACAGAGGTGGTCATTCAGCAGGTTCTGATCAGTTCTGGAGGTAGTGGAAATTTTGAGTAGTTCGGAGAACTGGCAAATACCCCCTCTGACTGGCCCCGCCAACCCCATCTATTCTCCGCCTCCTCCTGAGTCCCAGCTGATTGGCTGGGTCTTCTTTGGTTGCCCTGCCCAGGAGAACAGAGCTGGAAAGCAGGTTAGTGAGGTGGGGAGGGAATGGGGATTTTACAGTGTCCTTCCCCTGCCACACCCACCAAGCCACGCCCACCAAGCCACGCCCACAGAACTGGCAGTAAAAAAATGTTAATCCCATCACTGCTCCTGGAGCCAAAAGAGCCATCTGGCCCCCATGTCCAGCTTCCACTGACTCCGTATGTTTTTTTCCACACCGTTTGGACTGATTTGGAGTGGAGCTGACCACACTTCGCTTCAGTAATACATTAAGTCGATTAGAACAACGTAATTTTGTGCCAAAAAATATAATATGACGACTTCCAAAGGCATGGAAAGCTGTTGTGTCAAATATGCCTCAAAAGCCAGTTTGGCCCAACGGGGTATGTTCCTTTTCTCCTGCTTTCTGGCCCAAATCATTCGACTGCAAAGCGAACGTTGGTCCAAAGTTGTTGCTAAGCAATGGTCCAGAGTTGATTGTGAGACAATGGCACATCTGTATTATTTTTCCCACTGTGGCTGGATCTGGAACACCCAAATATTTGGGAATATCATGCAATCGGCTCCCACATAGCTCCAGGTTGAGGTCCAATGATCTACAATTCAATGTATGTTAGCTTAAATCTGCAGGAATTGACACTTTATTGTTGAATATTTCTAATGGTTCACTTGAAGAGTTCCTTGAGCCAACCTCAACTACCAGCAATTATGTAGCCATAATTGTGTTGTTTTTGTGTCTTCCTCCAGATTATTATTTTGAGCTTCCCAAACTAGCCCACAGCCCTGAAATTTTTCTGCTGGGTCTCCTGTCTTCATTCTCATCAGGACTGCCTTTGCTGAAGTTTTTCCACAGTTAAATTGGATGTCTTCTCTGAAAAATATGTCAACAGTATTTTGGGAAGGATCCATTTGTGCTGAATACCAGAGAAAGGGATAGCATGACATTGTCAATGCTAAAACTTTAATGGGACTGGCCGAGAATTCAATGCATTAATATTGTTACACCCCAGAACAATAACTTCGTGTTCTGAATATTTCTAAATAGCTAAAGCTGAGGTCAAAAAGAAAAGGTCACAATTACATGTTCCCATCAGTGGAAGGTGTTTTTCAGCAAGGTTGCCAAATTATTATTATTTTTCCCAGCATAAAGAATTTCTCACCAAGGCTGCCAATTATCTCATTATTTTCTCAGTGTGTCTCTGCTTTGGTGCCTTTACCCATATTATAGAAGTCACTGCTCTTATTTCAGCTATTGATTTATTAGTAAGTCATTACTGTTCTTCCTATTATGTAAGATTAAAAGATATTCAGCCAGCATTTCAACATCTGGACTTGGCAAAGCTTGGTCCTTTGCATTCGTTCCGCTCTAAGTTTACGATGACCAGGGGAGCAAAATTGTGTACAATTAATAAATCTAATGCCAATGAAATCCTTATCCAAATCTCACAAAAATTTAAGGTCACCGCTGCCGTTGTTTTTTCTTCAATGATCTTTGTTGCAAATGGCCATGGTTTAAATGTTGGCCCAGTAAAAAGAGGGTGTTGCTTTTCATCCAAACAAGCTGAGAGTGATGAGAATTTGCTAGAAATAGATAAAAGGTTAAAGTAAAATTGATAATCTTCAACATTTTTGAATGTAGAAACCATCTTTAGTCCATTTCAGACATTATTATTGGGAGACCCATGATATTTAATATTACATATTAAATATTTTTAGTAATATTTGCATGATGTTAGGGCGAACCCTGTTTTAAGTCAGATTACTAAACTCTGTAATTAAGCTTGATCCACCAGCTGAAGACCAGCATTTATCCATGGCTTTTATAAATTCTTCTTTTAAAATATGGTGCATTAGACTAGCAAAGGAACGCTAATCATCTGTTCATTTGTAGGCTACAGAGAAAATAGAAAACATTATTTATGACAGTCCTACTGATATTAGTTCATTCTTAGGTTTGTTCATTTTACTTTAGCGTTCAAAGCACTGGTGCCATATCCCACTATTCTAAACTAAAATCTTATATTGCTATATTGTAGAGCTGTGGTGGCGCAGTAGTTAGATCCTCGCCAACTCAAGGTTGACTTAGCCTTCCATCCTTCTGAGATCAGTAAAATGAGGACCCAGATTGTTTGGGGACAATGTGCTGACTCTGTAAAGCTGCTTAGAGAAGGCTGTGGAGCACCGTGAAGCAGTATATAAGTTTAAGTGCTATTGCAAATGATTATTTATTTATTATTTCTTGAGTTTTACATGTCCCCTTTCCTTCAGAAGCTCAATACGGCTTACATGAGGTTCTCAAACCTGTTTATCCTCACAACAACTACCTGAAATTTGGTTGAAGTGGTACAATGGTCCTAGAGAGGCTCCAGATGGATTTTTATAACTAAGGTGGCCTCAAATATAGCCCTAAACCCACACATTAACCAGGGACCCCCATTGATTTCGTAAGGTCAGAGAGGAGACTTGTATGTCTAAAAACCACACTCAAGTTGTTGAAAAAGAAAATATGAACCCAGAGCGCCCGAATTGACTTCTTCACGTTCTACACATCCACAACAAAGTTATGATTTTGAAAGAACCAACTTATTTCTTGCCCTTTTATGTTCCCCGCTAGTCCACTTCTACCTTTTCCTCTTCTGAGGGGAATAAAGCCACATTGGAATCAATCTCCTTTAAAATCAAGAAAATGAGCATCTCCCTTTCAAACCCAAGATCTTTTTTTCCTAGCAGCTCCTCCTGGAAAATTGGCTTGCAGCTTCTTGTTCCAAAGGGTGTGCTGTGAACTCCCTTGAAATAAATTGAAGTGTCATTCTGTCTCTCTCATGATTTTTAAACAAATAATTGCAGCATTAGCACTCAGACACCAAGAGTCACGATAGGACCCGTTCGTACAAGATCATGTGAACTGTTCATATCACTTTTTAATGCCTTGGTAAGACCACACTTGGAATATTGCATCCAGTTGTGGTCACCACGATGTAAAAAAGATGTTGAGACTCTAAGAAAAAGTGCAGAAAAGAGCAACAAAGGACTGGAGGCTAAAGCATATAAAGAACGGTTGCTGGAATTGGGTATGTTTAGTTTGATGAAAAGAAGGACTAGGGGGTGACATAATAGCAGTGTTCTGATACCTCAGGGGCTGCCACAAAGGAGAGGGGGTCAAGCTATTCTCCAAAGCACCTGAGGGCAGGACAAGAAGCTAAGGGTGGAAATTAATCAAGGAGAGAAGCAACCTAGAATGAAGGAGAAATTTCTTGCCAGTGAGAACAATCAGTGGAATAAATTGCCTCCAGAAGTTATGAATGCTCCAACACAGGAAGATTTTAAGAAAAAAAATTGGACAACCATTTGTCTGAAATGGTATTGGGTTCCCTGCCTAAGCAGGGAGTTGGACTAGAAGACCTCCAACTCTGTTATTCTGTACAGCAATACTTTCTCTGTTCTAATTTGCTATGACACCCCCAACACATATTTACGCCCTCTGTACATAATACCTCATGCGAGATTGCCTCTTCTCACCCACCTAATCCAATTTTCGGTTACCATAGAAGCTCACTGCTGATCCTGGATTTATTCTCATTTTTCTTTACCCCATCTTGTCATCCTTCCCATGAACTAATAAGCCACGGTGGATTTGAAAGCATGAGCAAATGTGAGCCTCGCACCAAGAACTTTTATGTTCCACTGACATTTACTTCCCACCCTAATAATTTAGAGCTATTGACATCCCAAAAAATGAAGAAGAAAAAACCCTTTTTCCCATCACTTTCGTTACAAAGTTTACAAATGAGTAATATCTAGAGTTATTGTTTGCTGCAGAACATATGGTCTCAATTAGCAGGAAGAATAAACTTGCTAAGCAAGAGTTTGCAGTGGGAATGAATTTATTTGTCTGGGACATTCATGCAAACTGCACTAATTTATATATACATTTGATTTTATATATATATATATATATATATATATATATATATATATATATATATATATATATATATATTTATATATATTCTTTTTCATGGTACTTACATGTATGGCATTCAGCTTTGTTCGGTATTTTCCCACGTCATTGTAGTTGTGCTTTTAAAGTTGTAGCAACATTTCGGCAGAATCTCATCTGCCATCATCAGAATACAGAAGCCTGATGGTGGCAGATGAGATTCTGTCAAAACGTTGCTACAACTTTAAAAGCACAACTATAATGACGTGGGAAAATACCCGAACAAAGCTGAATACCATACATATAGATACCCATGAAAACTTAAGAATATATATATATACGATCACACTTTGCTTGCACAAGCATGAAGCCAAAAGCACCAGCCTGAAGATGGTGAGTGGGACCTCGTCAAAACGTTGCCAAGATACCCTCAATCTTACACAGGAAAAGAGCTGAACATGCCAATATATGTGTGTGTGTGTGTGTGTGTGTGTGTGTGCGTTCATGTGTGTGTGTGCGTGTGTGTATATGTATATATGTACATATGTATATATGTATATATGTAAGTATGTATGTATGTATGGTATTCAGCTTTGTTTGGGTATTTTCTCACATCATTATAGTTGTGCTTTTAAAGTTGTAGTGACACAACTATAATGACGTGGGAAAATACCCGAACAAAGCTGAATACCATACATACATACATACATACATACATATAAAACAACTGGGGAGCTCCTTACCATATCAAACAAAGCCAGGATCCTTATCAAGGATCGGGTTGTAAGAAGTCTGGCCAGTTTGTATATTTATTTTTTAAAAAAACAGGGAAAGTAATAGTCCCATTTCTAAGGTGACCAAGTTTTTTACAATGAGAAGGAGGGACAGATAAATTGAAGAGAAAAAAGAAACAAAGCCACTTGTGCACGGCGCACTCTTACGTCACATCACACAGAACGGATCGGATCGGCATCGGTGAAATACGGAGATTTACAGATTAGTCTTCAAATATCAAGAAGGAGGACATGTAGGAGGACACTTTTCAAGAGAGGACAGAACTTACAAAAGAAGGACTGTCCTCTCTAAAGGAGGACGGTTGGTCACCTTACATTTCCTATGGTTAACTGATTCAACGCAAGCATTGTTCCCATGCGTATCAGAAGGGTAGTCAGCTTATTCACAGCTCTCCAAGAGAGAATTAGAATTACTATCCCACCTTCTAACCATGAAACATAATCCTTCCCCTGAAGAACCAGAAATGACCATCAGCCCCTAATGGTGGCTATGTTGGTACACCATGTAACTAATCTCTAAACTTTACTCAAGTTTCTTTACCCCAGGAATATACAAGGAAGGAGACTTAGGAGCCATGGTGACACAGTGGTTAAAATGCTATACTGCAGGCTAGCTCTGCCCACTGCCAGGAGTTTGATCCTGATCGGCTCAAAATTGACTCAGCCTTCCATCCTTCTGAGTCCAGTAAACTGGGGAGCCAGATTGTTGGGGCAAGATGCCAGCTCTGTAAACTGCTCAGAGAGCTGTAACGCACTACGAAGCAACGTTTATAAGCGTTCTTTTTAATATACAAGGAAGACACCACCGTAGGGCCACAATTACATCACAGCTCAAGAAGAAGCCTTGTAATAAATATGCCTATTTGCAACCGGCCAGGCTTAATACCACAGACCATAAAGGCTTGCCATCTTTTGGATTCCCGTTTGACCTGGGCCCAGTTCAGTAGACTTTGGTGCTGACTTAATGACACCGCTTGGGAGAAACTTAGGGAACAGAAACCAGGGACAGATAATATGGTATTCTGCTCTGCAACTTTTTGCAAAGTATAATACACACAGAGACACACAAATGAAGAGGCGAAAAATAGCATATGCCATACAAACCAAGAACTACCGCTATGGAGATGAAAATCTGACTTTGATAGAAATTGATTTTTCTTCTTGGCAAAAGATCCTTTGAAAGCCTTTTTTTTAAAAAAGAAAAATGATAAATATTCATCATAGCTGGGCAACTTTAGAGTATCTCTTCTTAACGTACAAAAATATTGTACGTTTAACCAGCTTCCCTAACTCTGAAAGCAAATAGGGAAACTGAAAGTTGTGTAGGGTTCTATACTTGCTGAACTATTTTTGCATCTCCAGGAAAAAAGATTTCTTTTCTGGCAGCTATCGATTTCACCTTTGCACGTACTGTTTTCTTAAACTTTGTCCTAGGTAAGTTAAACGGGCTTCTATTATTACAAACTGGCACACAGGCCAGGAAAAACAGAGAGTTTGTGGGGAAATGAATTGCGTTGTGGTCAAATTCCCAACTGGGAGACCAGCAAAAAATTTTTTAATTGTACCTATTTTCCTAATGGCATAGAATGAAATAACAACCACTTCACACAAAGCCAGCCAGATGTCTCTGTGTCCGTTGTCATTCATGCTTTACAGCCATCCACCTACAGGTAAGTCCTCAACTTACTGACCACAAAAGGAGACCGAAATTTATGTTGCTAAGTGAGACGTTCTTTAAGTGAGTTTTGCCCTATTTTGCGACTATTCTTGCCACATTTGTCAAGTGAATTTGCTGCAGTTATTAAGATAGTCACTCGGTTGTTACGTGAATCTTGTTTCCCTATTTGCTCATCAGAAGGCCGCAAAACCAGATCACATGACTCTGGGACACTGGAATGTGAGTCCATTGCCAAAAGCATCTGAATTTTGATCACAAATACTGCAACGGTCATAAGTGTGGAAAAACGGGCATAACTCACTTTTTTCCACTGTCATTGTAAGTTTGAATGGTCACTAAATGGACTGTGGTAAGGATTATGTCAACTCATAAAATATTCCTGTGCCTATTTTCAAGTTGCCATAAACAAGGGGTGGGGGCGGAATCTGAAGGAGCATTATGGCAGTTTAAAACCAGAAGTACATTCCACACTTATCTATAAAGATTGTAGCTAGGCTACCAGATCTTCTGCCTGGCAAAAATCTTTCATTAGAGAATATGATTGATGACACCCAGCCCGAGAACTTGCTTCATTGGAGAATCTGATTTATGATACACCCAGGGGGGAGGGAGGAAACAGGGTCACAGGTGACTGTAAATTATGGGTGCCAGAGTTGGCTTCATAGAGGCTAATGCTGGCATGTTGCTCCGAATAAACCTTTTGAATTTTTTTGAAGTTTGGCTCGAGGCTTATGATTTAATTGGGGCAATTGTCGGAATCTTGACAGACAGCAAACTAATTTAAGTTTAAAGCTGATTTAATACTAGATTATGCCAACACAGTCAACTGCAGTATTTTAAGTAGCGCACGGTACAATAAGTGCGTAGGCGAAACAATTTTCGCAAGGGTTTTAACAGGCAATGCATTTGAAATGACAATTTCTCAAGGTGTTTATCATCCTGATTCAGCATCCTAGTCCAGTTAAATAACTGAAGCTAAACACTTTATTCATATTCACTGGAAGAAAAGTCGAACTGCATTCAGCTATGCTTATGTCTGAGTAACATAAGCCCCGGAACAGAGTATTAATTTTATAATATCCCATCACCAGTGTAGTCGAGCAATAGTTTCTTTCTCTCCCTAGTCAGAATCAGTCATGCAGAGATTGCACGCATGAAAGCCAATTTGTGTATTTATATAATATTTTGGGGGGAAAACTTTTCAGAGCTGGCTCACAGAGAGCTGAAAGCTAAAACAAATGACGGGCTTTGGCACTGGGAATTTCTGTTATATTGAAAGGCCACGTTCTAGTTTTCTCTCACACATACACACAATGCATTTTTCTATACTGACTGGGATCCTTCTAAAAAGGCACCTCTAGAAAATGCTAACCAGGTTATGCATACCTGCACAGAATCAAATACCATTTTACATTCAGTCCTTTTTTTCAAGGTGGAATAGAGGGTAAAAGAGGAAGCACGCAAGGAATTTTTCACATTCTTAAATCTGAATGTCTGCGTATGATTCTTGGGGATTTCTAAAGCTACACATCTGGGAATTGATTAATATTATACTGATCATTTTACCTTCATCATACCATTAAATAACTCTGGGCAGCCTCCCAATATAAATGTTATGTCTAGACCATAGTTTTTCCCTTTTTTTTTAGGAGCTTGCCAAAATTCACCTGTATTTGTTTGGGGGATATGAAATTTTCATTACTGATCAATTCAAATCTTCATGTTAAGTGTAGCTGCATTTTGCTTCAAAAGATAGCAGACTAATTTATAAAAAAAACATCCACTCCAAGAGAGAGAAAAAATAATTTCAGGGATATAACATTTGCAACATAAAAAACGAAGCTAGCAATATGAGATTATACACAGGAATAAATATACTCTTATCCTTCATACAGATTAATCTCTGTTTATTTACCGGAGGGGTTGAAATATGTAAATAAATCTATTCAATAATAGCTGTACTTGGTTATTTAGAAGGAAACAGTCATCTTCCCATCCAAAGAGGAGTTTTTAAGTCCATGCCATTCATAAACTCAATATAGTTTTAAGCCAACTTTTTGTTGATTTTGTATCCAACCTCCAGAATTGCATGAACAATTCCAAATACAGATTGGCTAGTTTTCAAGGTATCTTAATCAATTGTTAAGAATGGGTAGCAAGCTTTCTAAATGAAGGTGGGCTCTTTGAAGGAAATGTTTGGCACTGTCAGACCACATACACCTATGCTGGATATATATTTGTGTATGCTGCTATGAGTAAAGTCTGTTAGATCAGAACGAAGGAACTGGTAAGCAACATGCACACCGCATCAAAATAATTATTCTTCAGATGATGGAGAAGCAATAACCACCAATACCACCACTTCCAGGAAGGATTACTGAAAGTATGACAGAATTAGCTCATTTCATAAACAACAGAAATACAACAGCTGACATTTTAGCCGGTTGGATAATATCAGTTTTGAAATAATTTGATCATACATTAGAATACTACGATGGTAGTTCTTAACGTGTTAATTTGGACAAAAACATTAACAAAAACTTTGAAAAGGTTGGATTGCAGCTTATAAGAGAATGCATCACATTATTTTCCAATTTAGAATTAATTTTAATTTGCTCAATTAGTGGCTGTATTTTAGTTCCAAGAGTTTCTCTGTTTTCTCCCTCAATACAAGAAACTCCATCCTACGCATGGCTACAGACGTTTCTACAATGATTAAATTTCCAAGTTCTTTTTTTTTCTCAATCAATCTCACCCCACAATCAAACTAAAAACTGTGAATTGTCCGGGTGGGTTTTGTAGCTCTTTTATTAATAATTATATTTCAATGTAAGTATAAAAGTGACTATTCAAGATTTGTAAAAAATAGGAGATCGTGACTACAGAGAAATGCAAAGGGGTCAAATGTAGGCTATAGATCATAATGTCCCAGTTTTCTCCCAGTATAGAGTTTTTTTTTTTCCTGAACATACCTGTATATATATATTGCCTGGACTGGTGCAAGTTTAGCAAGAATATGAATCCACGGAATAAACTAAAAAAAGAATGGTTTTATTGTGACTTTTTGACATTGAACCCCTGTAGATATGAGTCAAGATAGATATTATTGGACATGTGTTACATTATGTCACAGCATAACTGGATGGCACTGTGTCAAGTGACTGGGTTAGTTGTGAATGGTCTTTGCTGACCTCAGTGCATTTTGATTGTCACAGAAAATTTCATCACCAAGTTTGTGTACACAGTTAAGTAGTTGGTCTTATAAGCACCATTATAAACCCTTGCATGAAGGGTATTATTATTCTAGTTTACAAATGCTTCATGGATAAGAATAGCATGGTTACAGTATACACACACCTTAATTTACATGTACTGTATTATAGATATAACTGAGATAAACTACTGAGCTAAATTGGGGTTGATTGATGTAGTTAAGACTGAGTAATGGCAATTTCTTTGGCTTCTAAATTGTGTATATATTACAGTGCATTTATAAAAATCTAGGTTGGACATTGTTTCTAGCACCAAATTGATTACAGAAATGGCTGACCTAGTAAGATGTAGCTGGAGAAGCGGATCTTAAGATTTAAAAAGGAAAGAAGATGAAAAGAAGAAAGACTCTATTGACGGATTTGTGGTCTTGCAACTCTTGGCACCTGTGCTGATCAGACATTGGCTTGGCATCTGTGACCACCTTCCAACAGCAGTCCCGAAATTCAAGATTCAGTATCTCCAAAGTAGCTACACTTACAAGAAGCCTGAGAAAAATGATGGTTGTGAGCTACGGTCTCCTCCCTGTACCTTTTACTTACATCAAACTGGAATAGTGCTCATGTGTCCAAGGGAAATACATGACAGCTCGTTCCTGCGATATGGAGAACTTTTACTGAGGAATAAAACATTCAAGTCTCACCCTAGCTATCTTTGGCTTTCATAATTTTTGGTCTCTGGTGGGTGAATTAATGAAGCACAATCTCAATTCTCATTCTCAGGCTGTCTCCTAGCTCCCCAATGAGGTAGTCTTGGTCATGCTTATCTTCAAATTGAAGGAGTTCCTTCCTTTTGTAGAGTGGGATGCTACTGATCTGTAGTGAATATATTCCAGGCGCTGGTTTCTTTTTAGATAAATGAAGGTAGCTGACGCCTTCTTTCTGATTTATCCTAAAGAAGCCGCCTTCGTTCCCGTGGTCCACTAAATATCGGTTGTGGTTTGTCAGGGTGGTGAGAGCGGGGATCAGCTCCAAGAGGCGATCCTTGTTGTTAAGGTCGGAGATGTTGTAAGATAAAACAGCTGGTTTTTCAAGGTCCCAGCTGGCCAGATTGACAGCTGCCTCTATCCCCAGCTGACTCTGTAAAAAAGAACAAGAGGTTTTATAAAAAAAAAATTTCCTCCTGAATTTTTCACCTTCTAACATGAAAGCATTGTCATCATCCTTTATCTGTTGAAGCTGTTGGTAGGATTTCAAAAAAAAAAAAATCAGCTACTTAAATTATTGACGCAGCACAAAATGTTATGAACTTAAGAAGATGGCGTCCTTCTCTTACTCCAGAATTTTGCTTTCGTAGAAAGCGATGCTTAAATTAGGAGCAAGTACTTTCTTGCGTACTCCGAATAAATGAGACAATTGTGAGCCAGAGCACCTAATCCTCCTCCAAATTATTGGAGAAAGATTCCAACCTCTACGAGATGGCCTTTCATACTTTATTCGCTGAGACTCACTGAGGAGTTTGTGTCTAATTATATAGTTTAACAGATGTTTGTAGAACCGAGCGGTTAAAACAAATGAATGTTTCCACAAATCCCTGAAGCTGGCCAATTATTATTTTTTTCATTATGGAAACTTTTGTGGATTTCTATAGGACAAAGGCAGGAGAAAAGAACTGATTGTGTATCAGAGCAAATCTGTGGATCTCTTTTATTTTTCAGTAATCTTGGTAATCTGAGTTCTTTCAATTTCCTTAGAGTTGTAGGCAGGGTTGGGATTCAACTGGTGTTACCACCAATTTGGTGATTACGTTTTTACACTTCTGACAAACTGGACTTCAACCAGCAAAGAGTCAAATGACTCTGCAGTAACCCAATTAGGTTGCAGCTGTACAAATATGAAATCAAGGGTTCAGTATGGCCTAACCAAATATAACCAACCATACGTATTAGAGCAGGTTGGATGGATGGGTGAGAGGATTTATTCTAAGGTAGTTCTTGGTGTATTTTATATACGGGATTGAACGTTACATGGGTTTTATGTGTACAGTATATATAAAATTGGATGTACAGACTTGAAGTTAGTTTTGTCCGATGTGTCAGTTCCCATGGATTCTTTAACAAAAGATGGAAAGAAGTCAGAATAACAAACTATATTAAATCCAGTGATGTATTTCTGCACATTGTTATATTATTATATTGATGCACAGTATAAGAAGAATCTAGCACACAAAGGCTGCCTTTTCATACAAAGATTAAATTAATGTTTAACTAATTTCCAGTAAGACTGGAATTGGCAAGATTAGGAATTGAGGAATGTAGGATCAGACTTTCTCTCTCCTTCCTTCCTTCCTCCTTCCTTCCTTCCTTTCCTTCCTTCCTTCCTTCCTTCCTTCCTTCCTTCCTTCCTTCCTTTTTCTTTCTTTCTTTCTTTCTTTCTTTCTTTCTTTCTTTCTTTCTTTCTTCTTTCTTTCTTTCTTTCTTTCTTTCTTTCTTTCTTTCTTTCTTTCTTAACATCACGTATCATCCATAGCCCAGTTTCAAAAACAAATGGCAAGTAATTCATTAAAATCAGAGCAAATAAATGAACAAATAAATTTAATATTTAATCTTTGGTATCACATACATAGGGCTGGATTCTTAAACCCTTTAGAAGCTGATCTATATTGTTATTAACATTATCTATGTCTCCTATGCAAGGTTTGTTTTTAATCTAAAAGCCAAGTTCTTGACTTTCCTGTGAGAACTCTCATGTGCAATTTCAATTACTAAAGAGAAAGATTTATTGCAGTGTAATTTCTGATTTTTCTCTTACCCAGAACGGATCAGACCTCCTATGGTGGAGGCACATGTGAAATAAATATTAACATTGTCATGCTGGTCTATAACCACAATTAAATATGTGTGTGTGTGTGTGTGTGTGCATATGTGTGTGTGTGTGTGTGTGTGTAAATTTTTTATTCAGATTAGAGTAATGTAAAACATAAATGAAAATAAAGATAATAGGGAAATGAGAAGAAGAAAGAAAGGGGGAGAAGAGATGTAGGATAAAGGGGAAAAGGAATAAAAAGTATTACTTTCAACTTTTTTCAGCACAACAAAATCAATTGACAGCCTTAACTTTTACATACTTAGTTATTACTAGCCATTTCTGCAGCAACAAACTAATCTTATCAGCAAAACCCAAAATCAAAGTTCCATTCTCTTCTGTCTGAAGCACAAAATCTAGAAGCAATTTGCAAGTAGAAAGAAAACCAGATATAGTATTTTCTTGGCTGTGATACAGTTTTGATTCAATATTGATCAGCACCATGAATTTAAATCAAGACAGCTTACAACTTTACTATAGTTTTTTTTTTTTTAAGTGAAAGAACCATACTCTAAATGGAAAACTACGCAAATGTTATATACCAGTTGAGAAGGATAAAGGTGCAACTTACCTCTGTATCCAGAGCATTGGTTTCATTCAGGCCTCGCCGTTTCCTTCCCCTTTTCGGATAGCCATTGATTTTACAATCATAGCAGGCTTCTGGAGAAAGAGCGCTATCATCCATTTCACCGCTGACTGGTAGTTCGTGGTTTTGACCTTTCCCCAGCCCCATTCCAGCCACGCAATGTCTACAGAATTTAAAAGAAAGAAAGAACAGGCATCAGACAGACATTAAAAAGGAACATCTGTAGTTGTTAAGGTTGAAAGAAGGGGTCCTTGGTGTTCCCTGAGCTTGGTTGTTTTTCTTGCAGGCCTTTTATTGCCCAACTAGATAACACCATCAGTGCTAGAGAGGAGTAGGGTTTGTGGAATGGTGGCAGAGGTGGTATATTCAGCAGGTTCTGACCAGTTCTGGAGAACCAGTAGTGGAAATTTTACGTAGTTCAGAGAACCGGCAAATACCGCCTCTGACATTTTGGTCAAATTCTATATCTGTGGGTGTGGCTTGGTGGGCGTGGCTTGGTAGGCATGGCAAGGGAAGGATACTGCAAAATCTCCGTTCCCTCCCCACCCACTGACCTGCTTTCCAGCTCCGTTCTCCTGTGCAGGACAACAAAAGAAGACCCAGCCGATCAGCTGGGACTCAATGAGAGGAAGAGAATAGATGGGGGCGGGGCCAGTCAGAGGTGGTATTTGCCAGGTCTCCGAAATACTCAAAATTTCCACTACCAGTTCTCCAGAACTGGTCAGAACCTGCTGAATGACCACCTCTGGACTGTATCATTAACTAATAGAAGACATGAAGGAATGGACCAAACTACAGTATATCCATTTTTTACATCCTCTATTGTCAATGCAACTTTTGCTTGAGAAGTTGAGTTTAGACTTGTGCCTTCTCTTGGGGATTCCATTTCCCACCCTACATAGGTTGGTCTGCCTTAATCTAAAGAAACTAGGAGGTGCTTTTGTTGTTGTTGTTGTTATTGTTTTGCTGTAGATCCAAAAGTAAGAATCTTCTCACCCTTGTCCTATTCGGAAGTACCCTGGTGGGCATCCGCAGACATAACCACCTTCTGTATTGGAGCAACCGTAGCTGCACGGAGCTTGGGATGACCCACACTCATTTACATCCTGGCATTGCCCACTGAACTGTTCAAAATTATATCCAGTGGGGCACATGCATTTGTAACTTCCCAACGTGTTGTGGCAAGATGCTCCACCGCAGATGTGAGAACTGAGGCATTCGTTTTCATCTGGAAGACAAGCAAAGAAGCTTTCATCATCATCCTCATAATCTCTTTGAGAAATTTAGCCATAACTATCTCATTTATCTAATAAATATCCTGCACACAAGTAGATTCGGAGGCAAGGATCCCGTCTATCTGAACTCTCCCTGATCGAGATGGGATTCCTCTCCTTCTTCCTTCTCCCCTCCTCTCCTCCTTCCCACTCCTCTCCTCTCCTTCTTCACTCTCCTCTCCTCTCTCCTCTCCTTCTTCACTCTCTTCTCTCCTCTTCTCTGTCTCCTTTTCTCTCTTCTTCCTCTCCTCTCCTTTTTTAGTCTCTCATCTCCTCTTCTCTCTCCCCTCTTCTTCTTCTCCTCTCTCCTCTCCTCTCCTTCTTCACTCTCTTCTCCTCTCCTCTCCTCCACTCTCTTCTCCTCTCTCTTCTCCTCTCTCCTCTCCTCTCCTTCACTCTCTTCTCTCTTCTCTCTTCTTCCTCTCCTCTCCTTCACTCTCTTCTCTCCTCTCTTCTTCCTCTCCTCTCTCCTCTCTTCTTCCTCTCCTCTCCTTCACTCTCTTCTCCTCTCCTCTCTTCTTCTCTCTCCTCTCTTCTCCTTCTTCATTCTCCTCTTCTTCTTCCCTCTCTTCTCCTCGTTTTCAAATCACTGTTGACACCTGAAAAAGTTCATGCAGCTTTCTTGGGAAGATTTTGGAAGTGATTTGTCATTGCCTCCTTCCTAGGGCTGAGAGACAGTGACTGGCCCAAGGTCACCCAGTGTACTTTGTGCCTAAGGCAGGACTAGAATTCACAGTCTTCATTTCTAGCCTGGTGTCTTAACTACTATATCAAGCTGGCTCTGTAACTAAATAATTATTATTCCTTATGTCTGGGTTATGGTTTGTCATTTTAGTTCTCAACCAGTTCATGGGGTCCGCAAAATATTTGTGCTAATGCCAAAATTACTGAACGCCTTTCATTTTCAACACCTAGTTAAACAGTCATATATAGTTAAATCAAGATAAATGAACAGCTAATTTTTACAATGATTTGTACAAATTATGTTCATTGTTTATCTAATAAGAGCTGATTAAAAACTTGTCCTAAATGAATGCAGCCAATAATTTATAGAATGATGCATTTAATACTAGATTCATTATTAGTCATATATCTTCCAGATGTGTAGACTTCAGCTCTGAAAATTCTCAGAAATGGCATTATTGTCTGGAAAATTCGTCAACCTTAAGTCACATAACTGATAGTGCTGAGTTTGAGGAAACTTTGTGAAACTATATAAAATGATTTATTTCAGAAACTCACGTTAAAGCATCTGCAAGTTCTTCCTTTGAAATAAAACAAGATTTATCCTTTAAAACCTTTATGTGAAATATAATTCAGTGGTCCTAGTAGATTATACAGGAAGCATTTCTACTGGACTGTGAAATAAAACAGCCCACTAGAATTATCTCATAACTTGATTTATTTTGTGACATAAATTATGTTTTTTCCCAATTGTTACAGTACCCAGGCTAGTTTTCTACTTTCAAAAGGGACAATTAAAAAGAAGTGACATTAGGTTGCTTATGAATTTGATTCATAAACTTTGGGTGATTTGCTTACTTATCTTTAACAACTCTGTATGTTACATCTAACATGGTTGCTTTACCATTTTGTTATGTGCTGTTAAAAAAAAACTCCTTTCTTTACCTGTTTCCTTCTGCCAATCTACATTATGAGATCTGGCAAAAGGGTAAAGATAAATAACTCAAAAAAAGGGTTTTAAAGTAATAAAAGTATTATCCATAAATTATGGATGGAAAACAGAGGGAGAGAGATGGTGGCCCTGCCTAGGGCTAATTAATGAACTTGTGACAGAGTGGAAATTTGATCTGGGAATTGATTAGCTCATTTATGGCTCTGAAATAGAACCAATTCTAGGTCAGACTTGAAGCAGTAAGAAGAACAGCTGGATTCATTTTTCTTTCCTCTGTATTTAATGCAACTTGAATTTGGGTTTAGCACATGATACTTGCTGAGAGGAGAAGGAATTGTGTGCCAAGGCACAAGACAGATAATACTGAGAAAAAAAGGGTGAGTTTTTTAAAAAGTATATAAAATGGCACTGAAGAAAAAGTTCAGTTTTGTGCGCGCGTGCACACACACACACACACACACACACACACCATTTTCTTCCCAAATGTCTTTTCAGCTTCATAGTTTAGTCTCCAGTTCTGGGATTTCCTGATATTGTAGTTTTCCTTACCAGCCCTCCTTCGTTTCTTTGAGCTCTGCCAAATGTCAACCAGACTGCACATAATTCAGTGCAGGGATAATAAATACACCACCAGGTTTCATTTGCAAAACCAGAACAGTGATGGTTTTTCAGTTACAGGGAGTCCTCAACTTACAACAGTTCGTTTAGTGCCTGTTCAAAGTTACAATGGCACCGAAAAAAGGGAGTTATGACCATTTTTTGTGATTACGACGCATGGACACGTGATGAAAATTCGGACGGTTGGCAACTGACTCATATTTATGACAGTTGCACTGTCCCGGGGTCACACGGTCCCCTTTTGCGACCTTCTTAAAAAAGCGAAATCAAGGGGGAAACCAGATTTACTTAACCACCGTGTCACTAATTTAACGGCTGCAGAGATTCACTTTAACAACCGTGACACAAAATGGGGCAAAAATTCACTCAGCCAATGTTTCCCTTAGCAACAAAAATTTTGGGACTCAATGATGGTCGTAAGTCGAGGATTACCTGCAACGACGCAACTCAGCAAAACCTGGAAAGGGCTACTGGAACGTTTACTTTTTAAGCTGTAGATGTCTTTTTAAGCCAGCAGTGGCTAACCTTTCTGGCATCCCGTGCCGAAAATTGCGCACACGCGCCAGCTCTCAAAACACAGTGCACCCCGCCCCCCTGCGAATGCACACGAAACACTTCCCCCTTACCTGTACTGCGGATGTGCGTGCCTCCCAGCTGATTTTCAGCCCGTTTGACGCCTTTTTCGGAAGTGACAAAACAGGCCCGTTTTTCAGCCTCCAAAGACTGCAGAGGCTTCCCTGGAGCCACAAGGAAGGCAAAAACGGTCTCAAACGGGCTGAAAATCAGCTGGGGGCCACGCACATGCGCAGTGCAGATAAGTTTGGCTGGGGCTCACATGCCTGCACAAACGGCTAGGCGTGCCCTAGGTTCACCATCACTGTTCTAAGCCAATCTTTCATTTTAAAAAAAGGGATGCTTGAGTAACTTTCCAATTCTTTTTTTTTTTTTTCTGCACCGAAAAACCCACGTTCCCAACAGGCAACCATGTATAAGTGAGAGCAAGCTTTCGTAACCCTAACTAAAGCCAGAAACCTCCTCTTAGAGCCGAGCCACAATAACAATATTTTTTTTTTTAAAAAAAAAGGAAAACCAAGCTGAACAATGGTCAATTGTCACATTTTGAGCCACCAACATGTTATCTCCGGGAAAGACCGGCTGTTCAAATTAACCAATTACATTAGGTGCAGTGCTGGAAATAACCCCGAAAATTAAATTTCCTAATTAAAATTGGATTTTAGAATATTCATGCTGCATCTCAGGAATAATGTTTAAGTTGTTTTGCATGCCTCTGAAAAGCACCTCGGGAGAATTACTCATGAATTAAAGAAAGCAATTTAAATTAGCTTATTTGCAAATGGTAGAAACGCCAACCTACATTAGATTCTGGACCAGAAACAGAAATGCTGGCGGGCAACTTTAAAGTAGTCCAACATGTCACTACTAGGGGGAAACCAATGTTTTTCTGAGATTTTATTAACGACTTTGCTCGTTATACTTCCAGCTAGGCAAAAGGGCAATCTCGTGTGTTTCTCAAAACCATACAGGAAATGACTTTGAATCAACTAAACAACAATCGACTCAGCCAACATTTATTGGCTAACTTGAGAAAGGGACTTGCGTGCTCAGACATTAAAAATGAGACTTGCCAACACATTGGTTCCACTGATAATGTTGGAGATACCCTTGTGGGCAGCTACACCTGTATCCTCCAATTATATTCTGGCAACCATGCTGGCATCGGTGATTTCCATCACACTCGTCCACATCTGCAACGAAAAAATAAAAAGCATAGATGGAAATATTTTGGATTACTTTGCTGGGGGAAAAAAAACAATGGTCCCGTCATCCAATGTAACGCCCACCTAGATATAATTACCAGTTGACTTTAAATGCATTAATTAAGCCACGGTGCATTGAAATGCATTAATGAGCCATGGTGGCGCAGTGGTTAGAATGCAGTACTGCAAGCTACTTCTGCTGACTGCCGGCTGCCTGCAATTTGGCATTTCAAATCTCACCAGGCTCAAGGTGTACTTAGCCTTCCATCCTTCCGAGGTTGGTAAAATGAGGACCCAGATTGTTGAGGGGCAAAATGCTGACTCTGTAAACCACTTAGAGAGGGCTATAAAGCACCGTGAAGCGGTATATAAGTCTTAAGTGCTATTGCTATTCTGGTTTTGCATCTTGTGTGAATTTAATCTATTGGGTTTAATGCATCCTGCAAACTGGATTAAGGGTTAATTTAACAATTAGAAAGCATGCTGGTCATGAAGTGTCAGAGACAGTGTAGCATGGAGGTTAAAGTGTTGCATTGGGATTGGAGATCCAGGTTTAGGTTTCAAGAGACATGGTGGCCCAGTGGTTAGAATGCAGTGCTGCAGGCTACTTCTGCTACCTGCCGGCTGCCTGCAATTTGGCAGTTAGAATCCACCAGGCTCAAGGTTGACTCAGCCTTCCATCCTTCCGCGGTGGGTAAAATGAGGACCCAGATTGTCGGGGGCAAGAGGCTGGCTCTGTAAACCGCTTAGAGAGGGCTGTAAAGTACTGTGAGGCGGTATATAAGTCTAAGTGCTGTTGCTATTAATTAACACGCAGGACAAGGTAAAAGAGCAGAAGGTCATGTAAAGTTCTCCATTGATCTACCTTCGCAGGCAGCACCAGTTTGGTCCAGGGAAAAGCCCCGCTGACATTCACATTTGAAACTTCCAGGTGTATTTTGACAAACTCCCTTGGATCCGCAAAGGTTGATGTCAGTGGCACATTCATTGTTATCTAAAAGAAATACATATATGGATATTAGACGATCTCTCCTTTTCTGTGTGCATGTCTGTTCATTTTGAGGAAGGCTACAGGAGAGTTTCTACAATGAAAGAGAGAGAAGGAGGGACAGGTTGGTCTAGCAGTTAAAGCACCAAGCTAGAAAGTAGGAGTCCATAAATTCCAGTCCCACCTTAGACATAAAACCTGACTGGGGGATTTTGAGCCAATCACCAGGAGACAGAGAGTTCCAGTCTTGCCTTAGACATAAAATCCAGCTGGGGGATTTTGAGCCAATCACCAGGAAACGGTGAGTTCTAGTCCCATTTTAGGCATGAAAACCAACTGGGTGACTATGGGCCAGTCCTTTTCTCTCAGCCAAACTCATTGCACAGGGTGGTTGTTATGGGGAACATAGGAGGATGAAGGTGTGTTGATATTTCTTGTCACTCACCAATACATGCTGAATGGTGTTGAGTAAAGCCAGAAGGACATTTACAAGTAAAGCCCCCAATAGTGTTGACACAAAGAAACTGGCAGTTGTGTTGCTTGGTTGCACATTCATCAAGATCTGAAAGGACAGCAAATTCATTTGTTCAGGTTTTGCTTCTCATACAGACCACATGATGATATACTGCAACTACCTATACAATGGCAGCATGCATCATATCAAATAAAATTACAGAATAACACAGAATACAGAATAATACAGAAGAATTATAATAATACAGACGCAATGGACAATTTGGAATAGGATTCACACCTTGCATGGCGTCTGCCGGGACTTAATGTACCTAACTTTCATTGGTTAGATGGCCTAGTTGACCAGTGATGTTGGCAGGGGAATTCTGGGAGTTGAAGTCCACAAGTCTTAAAGTGGTCAAGTTTGGTCAAGTTTGGAGACCTAAACCTAACCCTAAGTGCCCCCCAATGGGATTTTCCCATGTATTTTACCAGGAAACGTAGATAGGGCGGGTTTGAAAAGTCAGCACCCTCCTAAGCATAGCGATGTGCTAGGAATCTGTTGGAGGTGTTCATTCTTCTGTCCTAATTCCTGGAGACCTAACCCTAGATAGAGCTGGCCTAAACTACCATTCTGGGCTTTCTGTGGATTTGATGAGATGGATACACGTGATCACACACAAAGAATATCAGAACAGACTAATAGAGTTGGAACAGTGTAGAGTTGTAATTGCAGGAATGTTCTTATCTTAGTTGGCAAACCTCAGATAAGGAATGTTTACAAGTAAATACAACTCAGGCAAACAAAGTCACTAATCTAAAGGAGGATTAGAGAGAGGAAGTAAACATGTGCTAGACTTTAACTAGAGATAATTAATTGTATTAACTACTATGTTAAACAGTAGCAAAAGTTAAGCAATAACCAAAGTTAATCAATGCTGGAGGATTACTAAAAATGTGTATAAATGCAAGACTAGACTCCAATAAAGTTCATCATGATTCAGTTGATCATGATCAAACACCTCGACTGCCACGTCATTACAACAGAAAAGTTCTTGGAGGTCTTCTAGTCCATCCTGAAGCAGGAGATCCTATACCATTTCAGACAAATAGATGTCCACTCTCTTCTTTTTAAAACCTCTCATGTTGGAATACGCACAACTTCTGAAGGCAAGCTGCTCCACTAAGTCACTGTTCTCATTGTTAAGAAATGTCTCCCAAGTTCTAGGTGGAATCTCTCTTTGATAAGCTTCCATCGCATAATATTTTTCCCAACATAATATGTTTCCCCAATCTTATTTTTTTGCAACTTATAGCCTGTTTCCCCGAAAATACGACCTACCCTGAAAGTAAGTTCTAGCTTGATTTTTACACGTGTGCCCAATATAAACCCTACCCCCCAAATAAACCCTAATTAAGATCCCACCCACTCCTGAGTACACGTGTAAAAATTAAGCTAGGGTGGGGATGGGTGTGTGGAGCTGCCCTACTAACTTTTGGACAGTTATAGCCAGGCCTTGCACACCCCGGCACCTGACTTGTTGGCCCATTTCTTTGGCAGCTGGCAAGGCTGGCCAGCCTTTCCTGAAGGCCTCTGGAGCTGATAACAAAGTTCTGGATTGATCCAGAGCTCTGTTATTGGCTGCAGAGGCCTCCAGGAAAGCCTTGCCAGCTGCAGAAGAAAAAGAAGTTCCGGAAGGCCTCTGACAGCGAAAAGGAGGCCGGGGCTGACGCGCGCAAGTGAGGTTAGTCAGTGGATGACATCCCCCGAAAATAAGACCTGGTGCTTTTTTGGTGGCAAAAAAAGATATAAGACAGGGTCTTTTGGGGGGAAACACGATACTACTTGCCTACTTTTCAACCTGGGCCTGAAGGAAAACTAGTGGATGATTATAAATATAAATATCAGTCTCTCTTTTTTTTTTTTACCTTTGCAGCTTCTGCCATCTTCCTGCAAGATGTATCCTTTCGGACACGAGCATTGATAGCTCCCCTCTGTATTTTTGCAAATAAAATTGCAAGGCTTTGGAGACAGGTTGCACTCATTCAGATCTGAAGTCAAAGAAGAAACCAACATTGTTCACTGAGATGAATTTAAAAAGGGGAGGAATAATTAATTACAATGATAATCCTCAACCTACGACCACAATTTGGGACTAGGATTTTCACTGCTAAGCATGGTGGTTGTGAAACGAGTTGCCTCCAATTTTACAGTCTTTTTTGGGGAGGGGGGCAGGGTTGTTAAATATATCACACAGTTGTTAAGTAGACCGCTGCAGTTGTTAAGTTAGGAACATGGTCGTTAAGTGAATCTGGTTTCCCCATGGACTTTGCTGGTCAGAACGTCGCAAAAAGGGGGATCACATGACCCCCAGGAACATTGCAACCATCTTTCCTTTCCTTCCTTTTCCTTTCCTTCCTTCCTTCCTTCCTATGCCCATCCATCCATTCATTCATCCATCCATCTCTTGTCTCCTTCTTCCCTTCCTCGCACCCTCCTTTACTCATGCTCTATTCCTTCCTTCCTTCTTCCTTCCTTCCTTCCTTCCTTCCTTCTTCTTCCTTCTGCCCATCATCCATCCATCATTCATCCATCACCTTTCTCCTTCTTCCTTCCCATCCCTCCTTTTCACTTTCTTCCTTCCTTCCTTCCTTCCTTCTTCCTTCCTTCCTTCCTTCCTTCCTTCCTATGAAATGGGATCACATAACTATGGGACATGGCAACCGACATAAATATGAGTCAGTTGCCAAGCATCCAAATGTAAATCATGTGATGATGGGGATGCTGCAATGGTCATAAGTGTGAAAAAATGGTCCTAAGTCGCTTTTTTCAGTGCCAAATGGTCACTAAACAAATTTTTGTAGATCAAAGACTACCAGTATTTGTCAGAAGCCAGATGGAAAGGTCTCAAATTCTTTTTTTTTAAATATTATTTATTGTTTTATCATAAAAATAAAATACAAAACAGAAAAACAAACCAACAAAATGAAAGGAAGCAAAAACATCCATCCAACCCTAAGAACAAAGACCTCAAATTCGAATGGTCACTACGTCAAAGATGGTAAGTCAAGGGCTACTATTGGTCTTTTCATTATTATTTTTATTTAAAGAAATCCACTAGGGTTGACCAAAGAAAGCAGCAAATTTCTAACCAGGTGATTGATTCCTTAAAATGGATTTCTTTTTCAAAAAATAAAATAAAATAGAGGTTTAAAAATTCCTATAATGAAGACTTCAAAATAAGTGCCCAGATTCAGGCATTTGAGATGGGTGCCTACATTAAATAAATAAACGAATGAATTCATATGACACCAAAGGTCATTACAGAGAATTTCCCCAATGACTGAATGAAGAATTCTCGCTTGCTTTGCGTAAAGAATGCCCAATTCCTGCATTCCAATGGAAGTGAAACTGAGCTGATAACCAACAACGTACCTATACAAAGTGTGCCCATTACATCGGTGGTGTAGCCTTCCTTGCAGGTGCAATGGTACGTTCCTCTCTCGTTGACACACTCTCCATTCCGACAAACGTCATGAATCACCTTGCACTCATCAATATCTGCGATTCAAGAAACAGGATTGTAAAGAAAGCGAAACTGAAAGAATAATTTAAAAAGAAAACCCAAATCACTGCCTCTAGGAGCCATGTTCTTTGGATACTTTCTTAGAGGAAAAGAAAAAAAAACACTACTGACCAATGAAAAGAAATCATCTTCCATTTTGGAATCTTATTCAAAATGCTGAATAATTTAGAAAGGGCGGTTACAATTACCGAAAGGCTAGGTTCATTTTCTGTCTTAATTATCGTGTTTCCCCGAAAATAAGACCTAATGCGTGTTTTGAAGTAAAAATTAATATAAGACCCTGGTATAATTTTCAGGGTACACAGGTACTAAATTTCCAAAATCGGCCCAACCATCTCTACTGGATTCTGGGTGAGCATCCTTCCCTAGCTAATGTTGGAAGTCAAACTTCAAGTGGCACTGAAGAGAAACAGAGAGGTAAACAGTGACAGGGATGAAAGTGTGGATCTCAAAGTGCTTGTTAGACTTTGCAGACCCCTTCTCAACTGGATCCCTCAAACTAAAAACACAAGACCTACTGCCCTACAATTTGGAACATAGCCACGTCCCTTGCTAACTATCCCAATAATAAAGACTTGTATTTTATTATTAAACATTGATGAGTTCCTGACATCCTCCCAACTGGTTTGATTTACTGCCTTGTTGCTTCATTTCTGGAACTCCATATCTTGCTCTGCTGTATTTATTACCTTATTTTGTCTTGCTGGATTTATAGTTCAAAGTTTTCACTTTACAATGTTTGGATTGGAATTTCTGCAGCCAAAGGCTGTTGCAGGTTCCTGGGAGAGTTTTTCTCCAGACCGGAAGGCAACTGGTTCATTGGAGGCAAAGTTGAAGCTAATAAAGGGACCTCTACTTATAATCTGGCTGTGTTGCCTTTGTGTCACGCCCTGGGTCATCACACTCACCTTCTCCGGTAGTGGTCAGTCCACGGCCGTATGGACAAAGCTTCTTAAATGCAATGGTGCCATGGAACGGGCAGATCTCGCAATTGGGACCCCATCCTCGCCCACCATCACAGCAGCACTCGGATTTGGTCACCGGATTCCTGTTGCTCGATCCGATCTGGCACATGCTGTGTAAGATTTCGGTGAAGCAGTAGCCTTCTCTGATGTCTGCAAAAAGCAAAAGGAGGTCGGTTGGGAAATGCCGGAAGGAAGATGCCTAGCGAACAGAGGGAAGGACAGGGTTTTGGAAGCAGGAATATAAAAGGAAGAGCATACTTAGCCGTGTTTAGGAATTGGAGCAGGAGAAATAAGGAAGTCAGGCAGCAGTAAGAAAGAAGGCATGACATCTAAAGAAAGAAAAGAGAAGAAAGGACACCGAGTGAGGAAAAAATATGGGGAACTCTGCCCTGGTGATCGAATCTTGAGAAAGAAAAGATGGAGGTGCGATCGAGAGTTTAGAATATCCCAAAGGATTGTTACGTAGCAGCAGAACAATTCAGAGCCGATTCATATACAAAGAGGGGGGAGGAGAAGCATTGATTGGGTAGCTCAGCTTCAAATGAACCTTCCCCCTAAATCCAGTTTACAGCTCCATTTCTATTTATTGACTTATGAAACTTATTAATTTATCAAATTTATTTGTTGCCCAGCTTGTATCTAACGGTATTTCTAGCTGGAGATCTTATGTGCATTGTGTAGGAAGGGAGATTGCTGTGTGTGTGCAGTAGAGATGTGTGCATGAAAAGACTCTGATGAATCCATGAACCATCAGACCTGTGGAGATGCCGTTTCCACACTGTACCGCACCAACAAATTTCAAACCCAAGGCGGTCCATTTGTAGAAGCGGTCCTTGACGTATGACCACAATGTGGCCCAAAATTCGTGTTGCTCAGCAAGACAGCTGTTGTTGAGTCTTGCCCCATTCTATGACCTTTTTGCCCCAGTTGTTAAGTGAATCACTGCAATTGTGAAGTTAGTAATACAGTTTTAAGTGACTCTGGCTTCCCCATTGATTTGGCTTGTCAAGAGGACGCAAAAAGGGGATCACATGGTCCTGGGACTCTGCAACTGTCGTAAATACATGCCAGTTGCCAAGCACCTGAATTTTGATCACCTGACCACGAGGATGTTGCACCAGTTCTAAGTGTGAAAAAACATTATGTCAGGACTCCGACATGCACCCCCATTCAAATCATAAGTCTCTAGCTGCATCTAAAAATAATCAATGATTATTATTTTCAGGGCTGCTGTAACTTTGAACGGACACTAAACGAATGATTATGTCAAGGATTGCCTATATTTTCTATTTTCTAAGAACTGTATTGAATAATAGTGAGTACGTTTGTTGGAACTTCACCATTAATTTGGTGTCACTACATGTTTCCAGGGGTGGGCTTCAAAAAAGTTTTAGCAAAGGCTTCTGTGCCTGGTTGCTGGGTGGGCATAGTCATGGTGGGCGTGGCCTAGTCGGCCTCCTGCACCATGGCGGAGGGAGGCGTTTTTGCCCTCCCCAGACTCCGGAGGATTTCCTCGAGCCTCCAGGAGGGCTCCGGAGTCTCTCTGGAAGCTGGAAACAGGCCCATTTCTGTCCTTCCCGGACTTCTGAGAGGCCTGTTTTTTGCCCTCCCTGCGCGCCCTGCACTTACCTGCATCCAAAACGGGCCATAGGGGGACTCCTGGGAGGGGCGGAGCGGGGTGGGTGGGACGAGCCAGGAGTGGGATTTGGAAGTTCTCCGAACTGCACAGAATGTTAGGTAGGGGCTCTCCCAAAACCCTGCGAACCCCAGCAGCCCTACCCTGCACGTTTCATGATGCTTCCATCACCGAAACAGCTCTACTGCGTTGCCCTCCTGTGTTTTTCCTTCATATCCAGTAAAATCCTACTGTGATGTAAGACCATGGATTTTAATTTAAGCTTCACTTGTGTGCTAATGGTTATCAGAGTTTGCAAATCGGGGAATATTGCAAACGAGGAATTAACCACTTTTATTCCCTTATCCTAAGTTTGTATCTTTCTAAAGGCTTACCTAGACATTCATTCTGGGCTTCGTTGACAAGGAAACCATCTTCACATTCACATCGGTAGCTTCCGTGCGTATTTATACACCGTCCGTTTTCACACAACCCAGGTTTCACTTGGCACTCATTTTCATCTGTTTCAACGATATATCCAAATGCAGTGTTAGCTTACTGCATTCAACATTTAGCAGAAGAAGAAGAAAAAAAACCCCAATCCCATTCACTCCAAAATAATAAATACTTATATCCTTTAAAAAGACAATACAAATATGTAATTGTTACAAATGGAAAACAAATGTAAGTGAGATCCAATCCTATAGTCTTATTTATATGAATAGCTATGAAAGATGGGAGTTTTTAAAACTCTTACATCATTAAACAAATTCTCATTGGCAATAAAGAGCCCTGGTAGCGCAGTGGTTGAAATGTAGTATTGCAGGCTAACTCTGCCCACTGTCAGCCGTTCAATCCTGACCAGTTCAAGACTGACTCAGCCTTTCATCCTTCTGAAGTCAGTCAAATGAGGAACCAGATTGTTGGGGGCAAGATGCTGACTTTTTAAACTGCTTAGAGAGGGCTGTAAAGCACTATGAAGCGGTATATAAGTCTAAATGCTATTGCTATGTGATTCATGAATCAGGAGCCCTGGTGGCACAGTGGTTGGAATGCAGAACTGCAGGCTAACTCTGCCCACAGCCAGGGGTTCGATCCTGACGCAGGCATGGCACAAAGGCAACCCAGCCAGATTATAAGTAGGTTACCTTCTGGTCTAGAGAAAAACTCTCCCATGAACCTGCAACAGCCTTTGGCTACAGATATTCCAGGTTGATTCAGCCTTCCATCCATCTGAGGTCGGTAAAATGAGGACCCAGATTGTTGGAGGAAATATACTTGTATTTGTAAACACACACACACACACCCCCGAGAACGCTGTAAAGCAGTATGAAGCACTATATAAGTCTAAGTGCTATAAATGTGAAAACTGAAATAACAAGGCCACTCACCTATGCAACCTTCACCATCTGGTCTACGCTGAAATCCTGGACCACATATGCACATATATGTACCAATCAGGTTTTTACATGTCATTTGCTTTGAGTCACAGTCATGAATTCCTTCTTCACATTCGTTCTGATCTGGAAGTATTACATAATTGGATATTGATGAAAAGAAATGGAAGTTCTCCATAGTTTGAGAAGCACAAACCTCAAAATATTAATGTCTCTATGTAAAACCAGGAAGCTCGTTTCTACATTCCTTTGGAAGGAACCATGTAAAGATAATTTTCCATCACCCAAATTAAGGAGGGGAACGCAAGTGAAATTCAGAAAGACCTGCTGAAGTTTTAATCCCTGAAATTTCAATATTCCCTGATAGACGATGAATGAAAACTATTTTTTTTTTAAAGTTAGGAAATGGAAGGGTAAGATAGATTGCCTCCTTTTTATTTACAGATGTTCCTCATCACCACATACTTCATGATTAATGAGGTAGGTTTTGCATTCGTTTTCTTCTTCCTCTGTTAAGTAAGAAGCTATTTTTTATGGTTCCACAAAATTGGAACCATTAGTCCCTTAAGGACATTTTTTCAATTTCACAAGGAAAGACCCAGCTTTATAAAAGATGAGGCTTTAATTGATACTCTTCTGATGCATTTAGTCTTAGTTTACAATTGAGAGCTACTTTGGTTTAGTGGTTAAGGCACTGGATTAGAAACTGGGAGTTCTAGTCCTGCCTTGGCAACAAAGCCAACTGGATGGCCTTGGGCCAGTCACTCTATCTTTGCCTGGAGGCAATGGCAAACTACTTCTGGAAAACCTTGTCCAGAAAACAGCAGGAACATGCAGACTCTAAGGAATCAAAATGTTTGAGTGATAGCCAACATATGATATCTAGGAATCAAAAAAACATAATTAGGATCAGGGGTGGGATTCAATTTTTTTAACAATCAGTTCTGTGGGCGTGGCTTAGCTGGTGGGCATGGCTTGGTGATCATGTGACTGGCTGGGCGTGGCCAACTCAACATCACTCACATCAAGGCACACATCTCCTCGCCTGGCCTCTCATGACTGTGGGGATGCTGCAACAGTCGTAAGTGTGAAAAATGGTCATAAGTCACTTTCTTCAGTGCCATTGTAACTTTAAATGGTCACTCCACACAAGCAAAGTACCAGCAAAGGAGGGGGAAAAAACTCCAGGGAAGTTCCAGAGACAGGAAGTCTAGTCCTGCCAAGAATGGAATAAGGGTTAATGGAGAGGCAGTTTCTATAAGCAACACCAGAATGTTTCCTTCCTGCCTTCCTTACAGGATTAGGCCAGTAATTTCTTTTAACAACCGGTTCTCTGAACTGCTTAGGATATTAACTGGTTCTAGCAAATAGGTGCAAACTGGTAGAATCCCACTCCTGATTAAGATGTGCAATTAGATTGTTAATTAGAGCCCAAGATGTGGTTATTATTTGTCTATATTGATTGGCTTGACTTCTTCTTTAGAACTTTTAGGATGTTATTGTATTGTGTTTAAATGTTGTCAGTTTCTCCTACCACTTCTGAAAAACCTTGCCTAGAAAACTGTGGGGACCTCTCCAGGCACCCTCTGAGAATCGAACATGATTGGATGGAAGAAGAAAAAAATTCTACATTTTATACAGTAAGGATTTTACCTTTGCACATTCGCTTGTCTTCTCTGAGCACATAGCCTGCGGGACATTTGCATTCATATGAGCCATAGGTGTTCACACATCGGAAGGCGCAGAGGAGAGGATTCTGAGCGCATTCATTCACATCTGCATAAAGAAACACACCAGTCATTTGGGGAACAAATGAATCCAATCAGGAAAATAGCATGCACCAAGAAATAGATGTACAGAGTATAGAAATGGGTTCTTTCTAGAAGAAATCATTTTTCTCTGTGCTGAAAGCATGGAATATAAGAGTAGAATAGAATAACAGAGTTGGAAGGGACCTTGGAGGTCTTCTAGTCCAACCCCTGCCTAAGCAGGAAACTCTACACCACTTCAGACAAATGGTTATCCAACAGTTTTTTAAAAAAACATCCAGTGTTGGAGCATTCACAACTACTGGAGGCAAGTTGTTCCACTGATTAATTGTTCTCATTGTCAAGAAATTTCTCCTTAGTTCTAAGTTGCTTCTCTCCTTGATTAGTTTCCACCCATTGCTTCTTGTCCTGCCCTCAGGTGCTTTGGAGAATAGCTCTTCTTTGTGGCAGTCCCTGAGATATTGAAACACTGCTATCATGTCTCCCCTAGTCCTTCTTTTCATTCGACTAGACATACCCAGTTCCTGCAATGTTCATAATATGCTTTAGCCTCCAGTCATCTTTGTTGCTCTTCTCTGCACTCTTTCTAGAGTCTCAACATCTTCTTTACATCGTGGCAACCAAAACTGAATGCAGTATTTCAAGTGTGGTCTTACCAAGGCATTATGAAGTGGTATTGATTCTATGTGATCTTGATTCTATCCCTCTGTTTATGCAGCCTAGAACTGTGTTGGCTATTTTAGCAGCTGCTGCATACTGCTGGCTCATATTTAAATGGTTGTCCACTAGGATTCGGAGTGGATAAATATTAGACTTGAGCACCAAATATGAATTCTTTTATTTAACCTTTCCCGCTGTTGGGAGGTGATGTAAAAGGTCTCGAGTACTGAGAAATTCTATCTGCCTCTCATGCACAGATTGGATTTTTTTAAAAAAAACTATAAGCTCCTATCGGGAAGACAATTGGACTATTGGGAAGCATAAAATAGAGCAGTGATTCTCAACCTTGGCAAGTTGAAAATGGGTGGACTTCAACTCTCAGGGGAATTCTGGGAGTTGAAGCCCACACATCTTCAAACTGCCTAGGGTAAGAAACACTGAAATAGAAGACTGAAGTGGATGTGTGCCTAGTTTCCTAAAAAGGTCGCACTTACCTTCACATGTCACCATGGGTCCTGGCTCAAAACCTTCTTCACAAGTGCATTCAAAACTTCCAATGATGTTCTTACATGTTCCATTTCCACACGGAGTTCCAACGACACATTCATCAATGTCTACAATCAATAAAAGCAATTGGAAACACAGTGGGCGTTACTTCAGAAAATTGCAGGTGTGTATTGGAAGAAACCCCAGGAAACTGTAGGGAGACGGGCTTGACTTAGCCCTAGAAAGCTTAGGACTTCCAATGATAGGCATCTCTGCTCACCAATACATTCAGACCCTTGCAGCAGGTAGCCAAAAGGACATTCGCAACGGAAGGAGCCATCGGTGTTGATGCACTGCCCGTTCTTACAGTTGTCTGGATCTTGACACTCATCCGCGTCTTAGTCCCCATATTAAGCAGGCAGGAAGACAAAAGGGAAAAAACAAACACTCTTGTTTCAAACGGTCCCGAGATGAGTCACAGTAAAATAGCAGCACAACATAGGTTGTACCACTCTGTTGTGTCCTGAAAAATATCCGCATACATTTATATTATGCATAAGTTTATAATTTTTATGCAGGAAGTCTGCAGGGATCTTCTAGGATTTTCTGCTACAATAGAAAATAAGCAGAAAATAGCAGAAATAGGAATCTTCTTGATATAATACATATCGAGACAAACACCCAAACATCTCCCCTTGAAGAGAATGGGTCGAAACAGCAGCATTAGATCTAAAAGACTAGATCTAAAAACTTCATGCTTTTTCAATGCTGAGAGTGTGTTTATTTCACCCAGCATGGGAGATACTCCAATTAATCACCAGGAAGGCATCAAAATCATTAAGAACATGAAAATGAGATAATAAAGAAAATCCTGGTCTGTGTAGAGATGGACAGACTGACATTAGAAATTAAAGATAAGAATGAGATAGAATACTACGAAGTTTGGAATAAAATGTACCAATGGTTGGAACTGAGGAAAAAGAGTCGGAACAGAAAACTTTGAGGTTTTACAGGATTGAAGGTGGAAGGTATATAGATAAAGACAATGAAGTATAGTTGACAAAATGATTGTATAAAAAGAATATAAATGGAGTTTATGTCGTAAATATAAACATAAATGAATGAATTCATTAATGTATGATAAGTAGGAAATTATCTGTTTTATGTAGTTTTATGTTTCAGTATGTATGCATGGCAAAGACAAATGCCAGGAAAGTTGCACTGTGTCCAAATTTTAATAATTACTTAATAAAAATTTTCCCCCAAAAATTCACCAAGAACATCAGAGTGATTTTTAGATGTGATAAAATGAGTATCTTTAAGAACAGAGGTCCTCAAACTTGGCAACTTTAAGACTTGTGGACTTCAACTCCTAGAACTCTCCACCCAGCATAGCTGGCTGAAGATTTCTAGGAACTGAAGTCCACCAGTCTTAAAGTTGCCAAGGTTGGAGACCTCTGTTTAAGAAACTAGCAAGGAGGAACATTAGAGTACAATAACATTGCAAGCGAAGTTGACTTACCAATGCGCTCGCCTCCTGGACCAACCAGAATGCCAACTCCGAATGGACAAATTTGCTTATAAGCTTCTGTAAATCAAATACAAATATGAAATGCAGAAAACCAACCACGTTCTTTTGTTTTAGAAAGTACATATAAACCAGACTCCAATTTGTTTGTTTTTTAAATATTCTGTTCAATCACCACATTTTTATACAGGTTCTGTAATTAATACAGGACCTTTACTGCCTACTGTACCAGTTAGAAATATAAGTATCCATTTTATCAATCTGAAAAAAATTCAGGCTATGCAAGCTTTGAGACATGCCCCTGTTGGAGACTGACTCTGAGGGAGAGGAGGAACAGTCGACAAGGAGTGGAAGTGTGGCTCCGGAGGTTGTGGAGGAGGCTGGGGAAGAGCAGAGGCCGGCTGAGCAGCCAGAGGAGGACCCAGGCCCATCCCCTCTCCATCCTAGGGAAGACAAGGGAGGAAAGGATAAGGGAGAGATGTGGTCTACTCAGGAGGAGAGGCCCTTGATCCTCTTCATGGGCTGCAGCTATGACAACTGAATAAGAGAACGGACATGCGTACAGACGAATGCTGGAAACAAAGCATGGAAATATTTCTAGTTTATGGTTCCTCTCTGAGTTTGGCGTCCTTTCCAGTGTGTGTTATCTGTGGACGTCCTCCAGCCCTTATCTTGCCTGGTTTGTGTTGTTTTTTTCCTCCTTCTTGTAACTGTTTGTGTGCGAGTTTTTTGTCTTCCGTCAAAAATATTCAGAGCTTGGAAGCAAAGTGAAGGAATAAAAGGGGCTTCACCTATTTTCGGTGACTGTGTTTGTTTTTTATCCCACCCTGGGCCATCACACTTTGTCTTTTTCAGAAAATAATTCATTTCTCCTTTCATTTAGTACCATGCACTGCTGTAACCATACAAGAGGTTGTGTGTATATACCATCTTTTTCCTCTGGACAAAGTTCACAGGGATCGCCCCATCCTTGCCCGTGCATGTTGCAACAGCATTCTTGCTTAGAATGGTTCCGGGACTTGGGGACCAAACATTTTCCATCTTCAAATTTAGTGAAGCAGTAGCTCACCCTCAGATCTAAATAATTAAGAACATGACATCCGTTAAGCATTTGACTAGAAAGAGATTTTTCACTGAAAATATGAAGAATGTCTTGCAGATCACAATGGAACCTTGAAACTCAGCTGCTTTGAAAGTCATCCAATTTGGTACTCAACCAAATCTGGATGTGAACATTTTGTCCCAGTACTCATTGTTTGTTTGGTACCGAATGCTCAAGCTAGAACTTGTCGGTATTGGCTACCTTGTGACTCACTACATTATTTTCGTGGGGAAAATTTGGTACTCATTGTTTTGGTACTCACTGCACCTCATGGAACTAATTAATGATGAATATTGAGGTACCAGTGTACTGATGGGTGAAATATACTATATTGAAGTTCTCCATACATGGAAGAGCCTCTCCTTAGCTTCCTTCTCATGGTTTGTTTTAGAACTGACCACTCTGCTGAGCCCTGGAAGTTATTTTGTGAATTGACAAATTCCATTCATAGCATCCTAAATACCTATAACACCTTCCCGAAATTCCAAAAAGGCATATACTATGCTCTTACAACCATTCCTGAGCACATCTACTTACATTCAAATCATATGTTGCCTATGTTGATATATGATTATCAGTTGCTATTGACTGTACTAAGTAGTTATTTATTTAAATTTATTTTAAATTTACATTTCTATGCTATATTGTGGGGGAGAAATGGAATGGTGGGCAAGCACCATCTCTTCACCATCTCTTCTCTTACTTCAAGATGAATGAAACTATTGGTCCCATTTATCTTGAAATAAGAAAGATATAAATGGTTCCATTTGTCTTGATATCCTAGTATTAACTCTGTAGGTTGATGGAGAAAACAGAAATTTTCTGATTGTGAATTTTCTGACCTTCAACATCTTATGGAAGGCATTTTTAATGCTCTGAGGTTCTCAACTCCATTCTTAAATTGAAAACTGCAACTTTGGTATTTTAAAGGGTTTACTACATTCTATTAATCATCAACCCAGATCAAGTCTTAGTAAAGGATGGAATTAACCCCAGGATTCCTTATCTACCACATTTAAGTCTACATCTCCAACAAACTCCAAAGAATAACCACATATCTGCATTTTCAGTAAATGCCCTCACTTAAGACTCTGGGGAGAGATAATTCAATTTAACAATCATAAAATATTTGCCTCACTATTCTGGTTTTAATAAATGAATCAACTATATTATTCTGTCTAATTGTCACATTCCAATGCTATAACCACTAATCCCCAACAGCTGGAACAGCACAGAGTTTCCAATTAAATTCTGGTTCTAATTTTGCTACAGTTAACATGCTTTATAGAAGCTTCCAAGCTTAAAGTTCTCACTTATTATGTTACACAATATATAGATCATTGGTTTCCTGAAGCCCTATAATTTGGGGTGGGTGGGTTCCTGACTGATTTCACCCTCTACGCCCCTCCCCGCAATCCCTTAAAAAATTCCTGGACAACTAACTGACTAACCAATAGCTGAGAAATGGTTTTGAAGAACCAGAGAGAAGAAGGGACAGTCTCTCTTCTGTATTCTTCCAGATTCCCAATGTGCCATTAAAGATGGTTGATGTCATCCTTTTGACGCAGGTCAGATCAAGATAAAAGCCCTACAGAGACTCCAAGAATGCTCTTTATTTATTAAGGGAGAAAAACAGAACCTAGAAGGCCTGTCCAAGTTTCTCTTTGTCCCAACTAAACAAAATCACAGGCAGGCACATTCTCACTCTTCCTTCTTTCTCTACCGCACTGTGAATTTTTTTGTCTTCAAGTCATCCTTTAACAGCTTGCACATTCCTTCCCCAAAGCCAGCTCTACATTCCTTCATTTATTTATTTATTTGACCTAGACTTTGGGGTGGATCACAGCATAAGGCATTTTATGGTCATCAAGCACATTGAAGCTTATGAATATTGCCCAAATATTGGGCAAGAACGATACAAGCTGGAAAAAGCCAATGGTGAGGCAGCTTCAGTGCCATATATATATAAGCAAGACAGTTTTGTCCCCATTTTACGACCTTTTTGCCACAGTGGTTAAGTGAATAACACAGTTGTTCAGTGAATCTGGTTTCCCCATTGACTCTGCTTGTCAGAAAGTCACAAAAGGACATGACCTCAGGATACTGGAACCATCATAAATATGTGCCAGTTGCCAAGCGCCCGAATTTTGATCACATGACTATGGGGATGCTGCAATGATCATAAGTGTGAAAAATGCTCAGAAATCACTTTTTTTCAGTGCAGATGTTAACTTCCAACAGCCCCTAAATGAACAGTAGTAAGTTGAAGACTACATGTAATTGCATATTGATTACAGGAAGCAAATATGGCCACTTAAAAAAGAAGAAGAAAGGGGAAGATAATGAGATGAAGTAAAGGAACTAAGTCTAATTATTTTCTCTTTGCTGATAAAAGAGACCATGCCTTGCCCCATATAAATGAGTATATTTGTGGTCTGAAGTAACTACTTCAGATTGCTGTGTTTTTAAATGAGTGACGGACTTTTCAACTTTAAACTATCAAAAGGATTCAAGATACAGAAGCATGGTATTTGTTCACTGGGTTTATAAGATCCTTGTTGCCTTGATGATGTTTTACCTAGAATGCAAATAAGTTGTTCCTCTGACATCAGTTCCCCAATCCTATTTCTTCTTACTCTAATAAAATGCATTTGATTTATGATTAGATCAAATCAGATTAAATATTGGAATGGCTATCCCATTCTTTTTCTTTTTAGAGTGCAGTTGTCCAAACTGTTTGGGAGTATTATAATTCTGTGTCGCCACAAAAGGTTCTTCCATGTCAAATAATTTAAGCACTAGAATAGAGCAAAAACCGCAAATATTTAAGTACAGTTGGCAGCATCTGTGGTTGGCAAGAAAGCAGCCTGAGTGTAAGCCAATTGCTCATCTGGTTCCCTGAACAGAGAATCACATGGAGTTATACCTAAAAATGTGTTACCTTAGTCAAAAAGTACGAAAGAAAATATCCAGCAACAATTCACTTATCTCAGCAATCTACTGTAATTAATATTTGATAAATAGATACTTTCTCAGATGAGGCTACCACACTTAAATGAAGTTTGATACTACCTAATTGCTTTTTAAAATAGGAATAGTGATTTCTGTGGTCAAAGAAAAAGGCTCATATTTTTCTATTTTGTACCACTTGAATGCAACAGAACTGAATAAGCTTTAAAATAGGCAATTTTGTCCATACTTCATTCTCCATCTCTTAAAGATTGAGTTTATGAACAAACTAAAGGCTTGTTAGCTTTATTGTCTTAATGTATCAATAAGTCTCTGTATTCCTGTTTATGAATCTAGAATAAATGATTGTTGCTATTATTTCACAGTGACGGGTTAAAAAAGAAAAGCAGTGAGATTTTAATGTACCATCTTTTAAAAAAGTGTAGGAACAATAGAGAAAAATTGATCACTAGCTAATAAGGAACAGGAAAAAAAATTAAGAATTTTATAGGCTATGTAAAGAATTGCAGAATGAAGAATTACAGCAGGAGGATTTCAAGTGAACTCCTTATCTTCCAATTGCTTTCTGAAAGATGGACTCAATTAACTTTGGAAGATTTGCTGAAAGGCAAAAAAAAATAAAAATTGCCAAGACAACCTTAATCAAAATCCTTAATTATCTAAAAGCTGCTACCGCATTTTTTGGTTGGAAAAAAATATTTCGAAATGGTAAGAAACAATAACAGCAGTAATACAGAATGACTTAGGATTATTGTTTTTTACTGCAAGCATATAAAGCCCCACTCAGATTAATTAATTGCTCTCCAATACTTCTAAGCTTATAGATCTGAAAGTTTTAAACCATAAAATAATGATTGACATCCAGATAAAGGGATTCCTAAATTAAATTCTCATGGAATTCATTTACGGGACTTCCTTCAGAGCTGTTCAATAGGAAAAGATAAAACCACAAGGAGGAGATATATCTAATTTACTCAATTACAAAATTAAACCACAAAACATTCCTTTTCTTTTTCCCTTCTACCCAAGTAAGCAAGGCCAAACCACAAAGTGGTTCTGGATTTCTGATAAACTCCATCTTTAGCATAATTAATTATATTAACTGTGAGAGGAAGTGAGAAGACATTGCCAGAAGGCTAAAGCAGAGTCACCAACCCAAAATCCTGGAAAGAACCATTGTTTCTTCACTACAAAGGCAAAGGAATTCGGTAGAATGACCCACTTAATGATTTCTAGACTGATTTTGTCTACATCTCCAGATGTTACACTCAGTACTCAATATACGGTTAGTACTCTTAGCTGCAAGATGCAGGGTGCAAACCCCTCTGCATTTACATGGAATAAATTCCACTGGATTGAGTGAAACCATCTTTTGACTAACCACGTTTAGCACTTGCCTGAAAAATAAGGTTGCCAAGACAGTTTATGCTGTCTTCTTGAAATTGTCATCATCCTGCTGGGTTTGTGTGTGATTTCAATCCTAGTTAGCCACCTCAAGTAACAATGTGCTGGTTAGGTGACCGTAATAAATTGCCTAGATAAATAAATTAAAACGTGGCAACAACCGATGCCACAAGTGTTTATGAAGATGCATAAGGGAATCTACTGCTGTAATTTACAATTGACACCATAAATTTAGCATCTACATGAAATAAAGAAAAGACTCTTACCCTGACATCTTCGTCCATTAGTGGTCACTATAAAACCTTCAGGGCATAAGCAAGCAAAACTACCTAGAGTATTACTACACGTGCCCAAGACACATAGATCTGCTTCTTCTTTACATTCATCAATATCTGTAAGGAAAGTATACTTAGAATTATAAACAGAATAAGGAACAATTTGCAAAGCCAGCAACCTGCATTCTCCACCATTCCTGTCCTATGAGCCCTGATTTCAAGCTAGGAAGTAATCTGTTCATTTAAGGGGTGGCCACTTCTTCACAGTTCAGTCTCACATTTCTGATACTCTGGACAATGGGGAAATCATGGAGATTCTCCGTCATCTACGGAGGTCATAGCTGTCTCAAAGATGCTTTTTTCAAAAGGCAACTGGACTGTTTTTTGAATTGCTAAAAAAGAAATGTGCATGCTGGATCTAAACTATGAACACTTCAACCCTGTATGAAGAGATACCAGGAAAAGATCAACACGCTAATTCTTAAGGAACCTCATTTGGCCAGTTGGTGGGGATTTTGTTGTCCAAAAAGGACCAATGTTGCTTGCTATAAGATTAGAACAAGGGGTGATTTTTTTTTTAGCTCTGCTTTTTTTCTCTATGACTTTTGTGTCCCCGTTGCGTACCAATACACTTGTCCTCTTCTAAGGCATATCCAGGAGGACAGATGCACCTATAAGTGCCATCCAGATTCTGACATGTACCAGGAGCACATTTACCAGGATCTAATGCACACTCATTGATATCTGTAAGAAAATAAACATAAAACAAAAATGAGTTCTTATTTTCATATGATTGAGCGCTACTCATTTGGTTGACACTGATTTTAAAACAAAAACAAGGAGAAAAACTTTTTTTTAAAAAAAACATAGGCTAGAAAAGATTTAACAATATAGTCTTGTAATGCAACTAACAAAAAGTTAGATGTAGTTTGGGGTCTTGAATGGAACATCACTTTTTCTGATACACTGTTGTCTATATCCCTAAAATTCCAATTTGTTGCGTCACAAGTATGAATTTATCTACAAGCTAGATGAAATTAAACTTATGCAAGTCTTTAAAAAAAGAGGCGCTTCTGACTAATTTATAGGCCAATGAAAAAGCAACTGTACACAATATACCATACTGTGTATTTTCTTCCTGTAAATATTTTTCCTGGAAGAGAAAAATGTTTATGTCTGTCTTAAATTCCAACTGTGTTATTAAAACGTTACAAATAAAGATTCTAATCTGTGAGATGATTGTAAAGTTCAAAAAGGATTTTCTTTTGTAAAGAGAATTCTCCGATATACTGAGAAAGCACCAAACAGAGTTATACTTTCTGTAGAACATCTTCTTCACCAGGACATATAAAAATATCAGCCATTTAAATAGAAATGCAACAAACACTTTGATTAATTTCTTGACGTACCCATACAGAGCCTTCTGTCAGGTGACATCTCATAGCCCTCGTTGCAAAGGCATTCAAAAGACCCAACAGTGTTAATACATTGGCCATTTCTGCACAAATGTCCATTTCCGGTGGCACATTCATCAACATCTAAAAGGAGAAGAAAGAAAGAAAGAAAGAAAGAAAGAAAGAAAGAAAGAAAGAAAGAAAGAAAGAAAGAAAGAAAGAAAGAAAGAAAGAAAGAAAGAAAGAAAGAAAGAAAGAAAGAGGCAAGGAAAGGACAGATAGTTAAAAAGAGGGGAATTGAAGCAAATAAGAATTACAAACCACAACTGCCTTTACCAAAAGATGAGTTTTCCACCAATGGCATCCCAATGCATCCAAGCAGACTGATTCAGCCCTGCTTACACCTTCTATCTCCAATTCTCCAAACACGGTCTACAATTCTTGAGAAACTTTTTATTCCAAATAAAAATGGCTGAATTCAATCTAAGGCATGATCTGATCACCTCTCAGAAACCTTAACTGATATACCCATATTCAAAGAACACCAAAAGGTAACCTTTCCTACTTCTGTTATAACAGCAGGGTTTCTCAACGTTGGCAGCTTGAAGGTGGATGGACTTCAACTCCCAGAATCCAGAAGTTCAACCATTTTCAAGCTTCCAAGGTTAAGAAATACCACTCTAGAGGATAATAGAGTTGGTCTTTTGTATTACTGTTACAAAGTCCGGCAATTTCTTATCATAAATTTAAGTTAAGGAACTAGGATATGTCTCCAATTTCCTTGATATTGGGTGCAACCATTTTTTTTTTGAGTTAGGACTCCATTCAAAGGAAACTTCCTACTTAGCTTCCTGCAGTGTGTGTGTGTGTGTGTGTGTGTGTGTGTGTGTGTGTGTGTGTGTGTGTGTTGGAAATCCACAAGGATAGAGAATGGCCCTAACAAACAATATAAAGATTTGGGTAGGTAGATGTCAGCAGGAGTTGTACTTACTTCTTCTAAAAATTCATTATTACTTATTATTACTTACTCAGGTAATTACTATGTATATACGATGGGCTCCCAATTGCTTGCCAAAATAAATTGGCCTACACTAAACCTTCACCTCCACCCAGCATATGATTGTTAAACGATTAACTAATAAATTTATGCTGCACAACTGGAAAGTTTCCTTACCTATACAGTCATTATTGTGGGACAGGATGAATCCATTATGGCAACGGCAGTTGAAGGAGCCAATTGTATTTCTACAGGTGCCATTTCCACAGGGATCTCTTTCACATTCATTAATATCTGTGAACGGAGTAAGAAATTCAGAATGTTTTCATGTACATATTGTTGACAACTCAAAAAGAAATACGAATCAGTTCACTAGCATGAGTCAAGGTAAAATTAAGTTGGACATATTGGTGAAATCAGACCCAATCTTGAATCTTAGAAATATGGTTTTTCAAAACAAACAAATAAAAGGTCTTATGCTATTTATGTACAGAAAGATGCATGCATCCATATTGTAACGAGAGACAGAGAAACTGAATTAATCAGAATCCAAAACAGAAGTGAGCCAGATCAAGGTTTGTAGCTTTCATTGTGAGCTATCTCACAATGAAAGCTACAAATCTAAACAAATGATGAAAACTGTGGTGAAGGGATCTGAACAAGTCTAAAATGCATGAAAACATTGGCCTGTAAGAAACATGAAAACTATTAATAATTCTTCTACAGGCATGTTTTTGACTTTAGTTCTTTCTTCTGTCTAAGATGTTTCTGCAAGTTTTAAGGGGAAGATCAAATTTACTTGTTTATGAATTTATCTGTGACAGCTCTGGGTAACGTACAAAATATAACAATTTACAATCAAGTTAAAACAAAGAATTGCATAATCAGAGAAGTCTGGAAAAGCCAACAACTATTCAACAAACCACAACACTACACAAGTTCATCATCCACTCTGACCCAAGGAATGGATAGATCCAGTTTATAAAGCAGGGGTGGGCAACTATGTCAATGTTACAACTTGTGGACTTCAACTCCCAGAATTCCTGAGCCAGCCATGTTCTGGGATTTGAAGTCTTCAAATCAAAATGTTGCCATAGATGCCCAATTCTAATCTAAAGGCTCATATAAGTCAGATCATGTAGGGCTGTCAAACTCCTGGCCCGTGGACCAGATGTGTCACACACTGGCCACACCCATGCCCAGTTTAGCCAAAGAGGGAAAAAGTCCTGATATGTCATGTGACGCCACTGTGACGACATGAGTTTGACACCCCTGATGTAGGAGCTACATCTATCTACATCACATTGATAAAATGACCCACAATGAACATTGCCTTTCTGTTACTCACAAGGCTAAAAATATAAATACATACATACCCAAACACATTGTTTCATCTTCATTGGTTTTGAATCCCGTGTGGCAACGACACGTATAACCTCCTTCACGGTCTATGCAATCGCCATGGCTACAAATATTGGGTATCTCTAGACACTCATTGCGATCTGTAATCATAGAAAGCTTAAAAATTTCAGAACATTTCAGGAAGAGAACGGTAGGGGAAAAACAGTTGAAAAAGAGTTCAATCTTTCAAACTATGAAAATTTTGCTAACTTATTTCTTGAGCACAAAGCACAAAATTAGCTTTATATTTTGGAGAAAACTATGACAAGTTGAAGTAGAAAAATTTGGCACCTTATTAGTTCCTCTTTAAAGCATTGTAAGGAAAAATTAATGCAATCCTAACAGTGCAATGGATTAAAAAATGTATGTATTCCTAACAGGTTCAACTTATTGTATCTGTCCATACAAATGTGACTTAAAATGACACACTTATCAAGCTGCTAATATTGCATTTTATTTTCCCTTCCTGAGCAAAATTCAGGGAAATAAAGTCTCTGCCAACACATATTAAGGTACATTGTTGATTGTATCAGCTTTTGACCTGTAGCTTCCTGTTTCTATTGCAGGGAAGGAGCTTGCAGAATTTTAATGTTTAACAAGATGCTAAATCACCACATTTTCCTAAACAATTCAAATCTTTCAATCTCAAAGTGAAAATCCACTTCTGCTTCTATGGGAAAAGGTACTCTTCTCTCAAATACAGCTCAGAAAATGCCAACGAATATACCACCTCCACTAATACTACTATATCTACCAGGCAGGCATCTGGCCCACAACATGCCTGACATCACTATTGTGCAAAAGAAAAGAAAAAAAGTCTGGTTCATTCATATTGCAATACCAGGGGATGCACAAATTGAGGAGAAACAGCTACAGAAAAATAACACAATGTCGTGATTTGCAAATTGAAGCTGAGCTATTGCGGAGGAAGAAATCAATGGTTAGACCAATAGTAATGGGAGACCTTGGAGCAATACCCAAAGGGCTACCTAGATACATGGAAATTTTGAACTTATTGGACCTGAACATCCCGACTTTGCAAAAAAAAAACACCCCATCCTACTTGAACCTGCCTATACGCTCATATGCTACCTTAACAACTCTTAGATCTTGATTAGGACTTGAACTGTTCAGTTTTTACCAGTCCCAGACTGTGAACTGAATTGAAGATTAAATCAACAACAACAATAATAATAATAGTAGTCAATGATCAATGATAGTCAATGATATTTGTGATACATTTTTAAATGTTCAGTTGACTGAGTTTCATGTTTAATGTATAAAAGTTTATAATAATAATCATCATCATCATTAAACATGAAACTCAGTCAACTGAACTTTTAAAAATGTATCACAAATATCACTGACTGGTGCTGATAGTTGATACAGGTTGATGCTAGCAACCAAATTATTCCAAATTCCTTATGAGTTGATTCTAATTTGAATTTAATTATGGGGAATTTTCATTATTGTTATGACATTTGGTTGATGCTTAATTGCTGTTAGCTACTCTACAAGCAGAGAGAGAGAGAGAGAAAGAGGGGGACCTATGAAACTGAATTTGCCCTTCAAAACAAATAAGGAAATTAATTTTTTAAATATATAGTAGTAAAACATTTTGAGGTTGGTGGTTTAAATCAGCTGCTCACATTGCTGCAGAGATAAAAAAAAATTATTACAGTATGTTTATATGAACATGTTTAAAACAGGGTACTCTACACTTAGCAAAAAAAAAAAAAACCCCAAAACCTGGCATCTGTTGTGTTGAAAGAAAGACTGTGCATTCTCTTTGGCTAGTTGTGACTGAATTTTTTGGTCTAAGAAAATATAAACATTGCAAAGTTTATTTGGCTTCTTTGTGAGTGGAAAAAAACAACGTATAGACTCAAGATCAAAATAATGTGGCACTCCATTTTTAAAAAGAGAATTTTAATGCAACTGTTGTGCCTGTGTATATTTTTGAAAGAAGTATCCCTATTCCTCCAATCAGTTAGCATGCTTACATATTTTACAATATCGCACAAATGGCATTAGTACTTACCAACACATAGGCCAACAGGTGTAAATCGATAACCAGGTTTACAATCACAGCGGTAGCTTCCTGGTGTATTCACGCAATCTGCATTTTGTTGACAAACTGGTCCATTCTGGCATTCATCAATATCTATTGGAAATGTGTTTTTTTATAAAAAAAAAAGATCTTAGAACTGATAATTGGTATTAGAGATGAAGGCTGTGTGTTATTTCTGATTCATTTCAGAAAAGGAGCTTCAAATCTGCAAAAGTATTAAAGCAGACATACTGTGCACCTGCTAAAGGAGGGTTTTTGTTGCAACTATACAGTCCTGGGAAGAGGTGAATTTTAATGAACTGGAGATAGATGCTATGAACTGAATCTAAAATGTAGCCCAGCAATATTAGCAAGGATGAAATGGCATTCTCTGACTCTGGGAATGAATATGATATTTTGCACAATATCTGTGCCTTCCTTCCCCATAATATGACAAGTGGACAGCAGCATTCCTCTTCGATCAACAAATACTTTGAAAAGGAATTCAAAAGAATCAAAGAGGCCTTGTCTTAATCTATTGGTAGTCCTCAACGTATGACCATTTGTTTAATAACAGTTTGGAATTACCACCATGTTGAAAAAAGCAACTTCTCAAAAGTATAGCAATAGCAATGGAACGTAGACTTATATACCGCTTCACAGTGCTTCACAAGCCCTCTCTAAATGGTTCACAGAGTCAGCCTCTTGCCCCCAACAATCTGGGTCCTCATTTTACCGACTTCGGAAGGATGGAAGGCTGAGTCAACCTTGAGCCAATCAGGATCGAACTGCTGATAGTCGGCAGAATTAGCCTGCAGTTCTAAGCACTGCACCACCAGGGCTCTTGCAGATTATGATAATCACTGCCTCCCCACAGCCCTGTGATTGTAAATTGTGTGCTTGGCACCTGGCCCGTATTTCTGACAGTTGCAATACCCTGCACTCACATGATCATGACTTGTGATCTTTCTAGCCACTTACTGAGAGGCAAAGTCAACAGGGGAAGCTGGATTTACTTAATGACTGATTGATTCATTTAATAACCAGAGTTAAAAAGGATTGTAAAGTTGGCTCCAGTGAAGACTTGCTTAACCGCATAAGAGTGGCGCAGTGGTTAGAATGCAGTATTGTAGGCTACTTCGGCTGACTGCTGGTTGCCAGCAGTTCGGCAGTTCGATTCCCACCGGCTCAAGGTGGACTCATCCTTCCATCCTTATGAGATGGGTAAAACGAGGACCCAGATTGTTGGGGGCAACAGGCTGACTCTGCAAATCGCTTAGAGAGGGCTGAAAAGCACTGTGAAGCGGTATATAAGTCTACGTGTTATTGCTATCTTCCTCCCTCCCTCCCTCCCTCCCAGTGGTTAGAATGCAATATTGCAGGCTCACTCTGCCCACTGCCATGAGTTCGATTCCAAACAGCTCAAGGGTGACTCAGCCTTCCATCCTTTCTGAGGTCAATAAAATGAGGACAATAGGCTGACTCTGTAAACCACTTAGAGAGGGCCATAAAACACTTTGAAGCAGTATATAAATCTAAATGCTATTGCTATTACTTAGCAACCAAACTTCCAGCCCCAATTTAGGTCGTAAGAGGAGGACTACTAGTACTTACGGATAAATGAGGCGCTACAGCACAAATATGCAGATTCCAAAATCGAGCTGATTAAGGAGGCTCTCTGAGAATCCCACCTTCTTGGCTGCAGGCCGCGCCACTTCCATCTCTACCTACCGCAGGCGATTCTGAACGGAAGCTCCTTACCTTCACAGATCAGTAACTTTTCATTGTAAAAGAAGCCACCCGAACATTCGCATCGGAAACTGCCAATCAGGTTTATGCAAATCCCATTCTCACATATCCCAGGGATCTCACGGCACTCATCAATATCTGCATAAAGAGACAACAGAGGTGCCAACGTTTAAAACAACACTTCTCCCTAATTAAGCCCCAAATGCAGGGGTGGGATTCAACCGATTTGCACCAGGGGGCGGTGCAGGAGGCCAAGTGCATACCCCTGGCCACGCCCACCCTGGCCACGCCCACCCAGCCGGTCATTAGGACAGAGAACCGGTTGTTAAATTATTTGAATCCCACCACTGCCCAAAAATGATCCTTTAGAAAGAAAAAAGACCTATCTCTCAAAATATCTCCCTTAAGCATTACTACAATTCTGTCTCCTCTATCACTGGTTTGTTCCCTATTTGAATAATAATGATAGACCTCATTACCTTATATAAGGTAATGAGGTATATGAACATAACATCAAAATATGATCATATTGTCATAAGTTTATATAATTGGCTAAATGAAAATAAGATGGAAAATATAATTTGTGTAAAAGTGATGAAGTTAGACGGAAGGGGGTGCATGAAATATATATATATTTTTTCTGAGGTTTTCGTGGGTATTTGTATGTGGATCTTTGGTTATTCGGGTTTTCTCCCACATAAAATTGGAAGTATCTAGCCTAGATACTTCCAATTTTATGCGGGAGAAAACCCGAATAACCAAAGATCCAGATAGATAGATAGATAGATAGATAGATAGATAGACAGATAGATAGATAGACAGATATAGATATAGATAGATATAGATATAGATATAGATATATAGATATATAAAACAGTGGCAAAGTAGTATTAAAAAAGGGATAAAATATTGGATAATATAAATTAAGATGAATTAGTGAATAACTAATGAAATTATATGATTTGATAAAATTTACAAACTTGATGAATATAAGAACATATGACTAATGAATATAGAGAATGATTAAGAATAAAGAGATTGATATAAAGTAATGTATGGGAATATAAAAAGGGAAATTGGTAATGTAGATAATGATGTGAAGTTAGACAAAAAGGCTGTATCTACGATTATGGTCATGTTTGATTTAAAATGTAAAATGCCTGGAACCGCACTGTTCACTTAAAGATGTATTTAAAGACATAAAAATAAAAAACTACTTGCCAAACAGAATAAGAATAATAATAATTTAATTTAAAAAAAAAAAAAGACAGAAGGGAATTCTAAGAATACCGTTGGCTTCGTTCCCACGAATTCCTCGGGTTTTCCCATTAGGGTTGAGATTCCTGAACCGTTTCCCCACTTATACTGTGTGAAAAATATTATCTGTCTCAATCTTCTCCTCCCCCCACCCGCCTTTCTGTCAAAGGGCACACAAACAAAATGCCTTCCCACCCTCGCCTCCAACACAATGTCCTCAGGAACCGATGGTGAAAGGTTAGATAAAAATCTTAGGGTTTAAAAAGAAAAAAAAAACGCCTAGCTTTTCCCCCCCACCTGCCTTGACCCAGAATGGATTGGTAGCCGTTCGAGAACCTTTCCACCGATGCTGGGTCGAAGTTGTTGATAACATCCTCCAGTCTTTCTACTGTCTGTAATCCCAAGCCAGGGGGGATTATAAAATGCCAGCGAGGAGAGGACCCCACCTCCCCAAGGAGAACGGGTAGACTGGCACTGGCTGGGTCCTACTGTGTTGTTTAGTCTTGAGAACTTCCCGAGAAAAGGACAAAATTATATATCCCTTCCCCTCACGAGGATTAAAAATAAATCTGTTTAGAACGTAGCTCACCAACGGGCAGTCCTGTAAAGATGTCTATAAAGAAACCAGGCCTTTGACTTCCACAGAGAACTGAAAACTCATCTAAAATGATAAAAAAAAAAAGAGGAAGAACTCCATATTAAAAAAAATAATAATCCACTGAAACAACAACGCTTCTTTTCCAGCCAACTCTTATAGCAACTGTTTAATTTGCATCTATTTATGTTTATATAATAAAATCATTATTAGATAGCTGCTCTGCAATATCTTTTTTAAGAGAGCAATATAGCTATTGGCAATGGGGTAGTTTAGGTTCTCGGTGATGGGTCCAAGATCACCAAATTGGATAGAGACAACAACTCTTTCATGACATTGAACAATTCAAGTGGCACTAACAGTTGTTTATATACCCGTTTTAGCTATATGGTAAATAAATTACTACAGTGGACAGTGGTATATTGCTGGAAGAGCATAACAGCTACATACTCTCTCTCTCCCTCTCTCTCTCTCTCTCTCCCCCTCCCTCCCTCCCTCCCTCCCTCCCCTTTAATGCCAGTACCAACCAGTGCTTGGGATGGGGCATTGTTCACACGGTCTGTTCCAGGCTCGTCCAATATTGTAAGAACAGCAGCACATTTTTTTGGTCATGTTAAAAAGCAGTTCTCCATCGCAAGTTTGATTGTCAGCATTGTAGTTTCTGTAGCAGAGGCTTCTCCTCATATCTGCAACAAGGGAGAAGAAGCATATTAGTGGTCCATCATCTTCATCATCCTCATCCTCAATCATCATCACAAAGCCTCTTATCATCCTTCCTTCCTATGTCCATCCATTCATCCATCCCTTTTCTCCTTCCTTCCTATGTCCATCCATCCACTCATCCATCCATCCATCCCTTTTCTCCTTTCCTTCCTTCCCTTCCTTCCTTCCTATGTCCATCCATCCATTCATTCATCCATCCATCCTTGCTCCTTCCTTCTTTCCCTTCCTTCCTATGTCCATCCATCCATACATTCATCCAACCCTTTTCCCCTTCCTTCCTTCCCTCCTTCCTTCTTTTCCTTCCTTCCTTCCTTCCTTTCCTTCCTTCCTTCCTTTCTATTTCCATCCATCCATCCATTCATTCATCCATCCATCCCTTTTCTCCTTCCTTCCTTCCTCCCACCCTCCCGGCCTCATGCTCTATTCCTTCCTTCCTTCCTTCCTTCCTTCCTTCCTTCCTTCCTTCCTGATGAAATGGGATCACATAACTATGGGACATGGCAACCGACATAAATATGAGTCAGCTGCCAAGCATCCAAATGGAAATCACGTGACCATGGAGGATGCTGCAATGGTCATAAGTGTAAAAAATGGTGCTAAGTCATTTTTTTCAGTGCCGTTGTAACTTTGTCACTAAATGAACTGTTTTAAGTTGAGGACTACCTGTATTGGGATACAGTCTGCTGAGAAGGTCTTTTATGCAACCTCTCCCACCCACCCCTGCACCACCATGCAAACAAATGCACAGAACCCACACAGAGTAATGTTCTTCCATAATTGCAACTGCCTTAATTTCAGTACGTTATATGCAAAATTAATTTTTAGGAACAGCAAAGGATGGCATTTGTACTCTAATTTTTTTTTCCAACACCAAGAATCTTGGTTAAGCCTTCCTTTAAAAGACAAAACATGCTAGCTTTATGAGTCAGTCCTTTCTTTGAAGCCACCTCTTCTCTTTTTTACTCATTTCCCTGTTTAAGGGAAGCTGTTGCAATCCACAACTGTCGGGCTGCAATTTTAACAACGACTGTAAAGTTACATCATCATCTATGGAAAAATGTGTTGCTTGCAGAACCATCCAAAATCCCACGAATGTCACCGGACTTCCTAATTATGAAATGTGGAACATGTTCTTCAAGGGGCCCCAAAACCTTGGCAGAAGAACACATGTGACTGTTCGTCAACCATTTCTTTAAAACCTTGCTCCATTTATGATTTCATATCCTTCTGGAAAAATGTTGGAAGAGGACGCCACATGGTTTTTGGCTTAGCTTTGCTTATACATGTTGAGTTCATTTCAGTTTGGAATTTCAAAAAAAATAGAAAGAAAAATTAAGCAGAAGGGTAAGACTGAAATAACATGCACTGAATAAGAAGGTAAATCCTGAAATAACAAAGTTGTTCACTACATTTTGCATCTTGGAGGAATTTGTTTTTACCTGATCTATGCACCACATCTTATTGATCGAATTGGGGGGACTTAACCCTTCCTGGAACTCAAAACATTATTCACTACACCCAACTGAACCACAAAAGATTGCTCAGTTCTACTTAAAACTACCAGATGATTCAGTTGATGCTACATTAATAACCATGATATAAGCTGGAAGAAGAGAGGACCCTTGTTTTGTTTTTAAATAGATACAGAAACAAGGTCCATTATTTGCAATTAAATTTCTCTAGTGGGAATTACAATTGACTGACCACCATTCATTTAGCAAAGTTTACAAGGGCCCTTCAAAAGATGGCTTAAAATGGTCCTCATACTTGTGACTCTGGCAGCATCCTGGGAGGTCACGTGATCGCCACTTGCGACCTTCCCAGTTGGCTTCCAACAAGCAAAGTCAATGGGGAAGTGGATTGGATTAAGGGACATCTGATTCACTTAACAATCATGGCAAAATTCTGGTCCCAATGACTACCTGTTCTACAGATCAGGTTGGAAGCGGTCTACTCCTTACTAGCATTGATGATGCTACCTAGTTTGGGTAATGAAATATCTGCAAGAAAACAAGCAAGCTCTAAGGACCTCTCAAACAGTCTACTGCTCTGCTCCATTGACTGTGTGTTGTGGTTAGCCAGCAGCAGGTGCGGGTGGCTGAGGAGAGTGAGGACCCAGATGAGGGGCCAGGACCATCAGGGAGTGGACTGCTGCCTTCAGAGATTGTGGGGGCTGGCAGCAGTGATGAGGAGGTTCCCGAGGAGCCTGTGCCAAGTGCGCATGAGCTCACGGCTGCTTGCAGGAAAGAGCAGCTGCAGCAGCATGGGTGACTCGGGAGTAAGGCTGCAAGGTAATGGCCCCTCCTTCAAGAAAATAAAAACTAGCTGTGAATTGGACGTTCTTTGCAGGAAGCAAACACATTTTGAAACTCGAGCCTCGTGGACATTGCAGTATCTTAGTTGGTATTTGAAGACTCTTGTGTTGTAAAATATTTTTAGGTAACCTTATCTGTTATTCTTGACAGCTTCGCACAGTTTTGGCGAGGCTTGTGCTCATCAAAGTTAATTAGTTTGCAGCAGCCCTTTAACCGGGGATTCGTAAGAATCATTAAAAGGTTTCTGTTCCCTTTGGTTCGTGTCTGTTTTATTCGAAAAGGGTTTGGGTGCTTCCTTGATACAAGGATTTTATATAAGATGAGATTTCCACAAATGTCGACTTTACAAAACATAGGAATTACCACGTTTGCATCTTTGTACATGCACAAACATGGCAGCCCGTGATTTGCATGTGCACAAAAATGGGCCCAAAGAAATTTTCAACATACAAGAGTCCTTATAATAAATCCTGGAGTCAATCTTTCAGTCATTCTCACTATTTGGGGGGGGTAAGTGGCTGGACTCCTAAGATAATATGATCTAAGCTACATTTAGGTTTTTTAAAAAAAAAACTACCCAACTTTCCCACCTCTCTCTGCTCCAAAAAAGTTAGGGAAGCAACATGATTTGTTTCAGAGGATTCCCCCCACCCCACCCCCTTTGATGGGATTAAATAAAAACAGTAAACAACTTTTTAATCTGGAAAAAGAAATGGAGGCAACCTTACCCATGCAATTATTTCCACCGTTGACTTGCAGATAATCCGGAGGACAAATACAGGTGAAATTTCCAATGGTGTTGTAACAGGTTCCAGGGCCACAAATACCAACTGTGGCACATTCATTAATATCTGCAAGGAAAATACAAAGCTAGTAGTTCAGACTGACAACAAGGAGGCGAGGGAGGGAGGGAGGAAAGAAGGAAGGAAGGAAGGAATAGAGCATGAGGGAGGGAGGGAGGAGAGAAGGAATGGATGGACATAGGAAGGAAGGAAGGAAGGAAGGAAGGAAGGAAGGAAGGAAGGAAGGAAGGAAGGAAGGAAGGAAGGAAGGAAGGAGAGAAGAGATGGATGGACAAAGGAAGGAAGGAAGGAAGGAAGGAAGGAAGGAAGGAAGGAAGGAAGGAAGGAAGGATGGTTCGTTGCAGCTGAAGACCGCCTGTTGTCCAAGTCCATGTGAGTTAACAATCATTTATTAAGGAGACAAAGAAATCGCCATATGCTTAAGAGATTTTTAATTATTTCATAGCTGAATCCAGTCCTATTGCTACAACTAAAATAGAGATTTGGATGTTGAAAATAAAATAACAGTATTTTTTGAACATACATTTTGTCACTGTTATTTAGTACCTACTGAAATCAAAGACTAGCTGGACTGGGATTTGTTCAGGATACTCAAGATTTCAAATACTGTTTAGAGCCGTGTTTCTCAACCTTGGCAACTTTAAGAAATATGGGCCAACTTCCAGAATTCCACAGTCAGCAACAGCGGTTTAGAGTGAGTCATATATGGGTAAAAAGGAGTAATAAATCTATATTCCCAACTCAATGGAATTAATAATCACATTCTCTACCCTTAAAGCATTTCTCAGGATTAACTGAAAGGTGATATTGTATTGAAGGAAACTATACTGTTAAGACCCTAAGTAAAGGAAGTGTAAAATCTATAACAGATGAAGAAAGCAAGGGAGTCTAGAAAAATGGGCAAAGATGCTTGAAAAGGTCAGTGGATATTTTACGCTAACTTTGAATTAACTAATATTAATTTTGCTTCTATAGTTCAGCATGCTTCTAATATATTTTGGAGAACTATTGTGTGCTTTGAAAGTGGCTCTTTCCCCTCCTTTACAGAGTGGCATGTAACTAAGTATGTGCTATGTGTTGATAGCTATACTTTTGTCAGAGAGAAACTGGCAAAACCAGAGGGAGGAGTCAAGCAGGGAATTAGTCTAGAATTCTTTGGTAAGCACAAAAAGGCAAGGTTTGAGCCTTCTTGAATGTCCCTGAATCTTATCTAGGCTGGTCCAGGTGCAAGCTGCCTGTCTGAGAAGATCCTTTGAAATAGGCATTGGGCAATAAAGTAGCAAAGTGAACTCTACACGTATGGACCTGGTTGTTCACACCTGACAACTTCCTAAGCGAGAGGGAGGAGTCAAACGTGTCATAAGTCTCGAGCCCCAAATGATTGCCAGGCATAATGTTGAAAGAGGCATTTAGCTAGAATCCTTAATACACAGCAACACATTGGTGATTTGCTTACCATCACATACTCGTGTCTCTTCATTCAAATAGTACCCAGATGGACACTGGCACTGAAAGCTACCAAATGAATTGATGCACTGTCCTCCTTGACAAAGTCCAGGGAGTTCTTGACACTCATCAATATCTGTTCAGATAAAATTAGACACAGCATTTGGTTAAAACATCAAACCAACAGAGCTTGGCTAAGAATAATCAGTGTAATAGTAGGATGCCTAGAGAAAGAGAACACAAGCAGGCCTTACCTTCCAAAATGACAGTAATGGGATTGGGTCGAAATCCTTCTCCTCCTGGACACAATAGCTTGTAATCAGCTGAAAGAGGAAACCAATATTATTAACCCGGCATTCTTGCTTTGCAAGAAAAGTTAGAGTCATCACAATATTTTTCTCCTTTCGGCATTCTTCTTCCAACCCCGAGTCCTTCAAATGGAAGATTCCCTGAATGAAAACAAGCATTACCCCCATTTAACACATTCACTAGATATGCATGCATCCTCAATTCAATTCATTTCATGCCCCCAAATTAAATTCGCCATTCTCGTTCTTATTTTCAAATACATCTCTTGTTTTTTGTTTCAAAGTCAACAGATTGTCCTTCTAGGAGAGGCCGAGCTTGAAGGAGGGGTCAAACGTGTCATCAGTCTTGAGTCCCTTCGAGCTCACAAGATATACAGATACAGATAATCAGAAGGGACCTTCTGATTATAATAATCAGAATAATTGGAAGGGACTTTGTAGGTCATCTAGTCCAACCCCCCCACCCAAGCGGAAGACCCTACACCTTTTCTGACAAAGGGCAGTCCAATCTCTTCTTGAAAGCCTCCAGTGATGAAGCTCCCACAACTTCCAAAAGAAACTTCTGTTCCATTGGTTGATTGTTCTCACTATCAGAAAGTTTCTCCTTGTTTCCAGGTTAAATCTCTCCTTGTTCAGGTTCCATCCATTATTCCTTGTTTGGTCTACAGGAGCTTTAGAAAATAGCTTGACCGCTTCCTCCCCGTGGCAGCCCCTCAAATATTGGAAGACCTCTATCATGTCTCTCCTGGTCCTTCTCTTTACTAGACTAGCCAAGCCCAGTTCCTGCAACCGTTCGTTGTATGTTTTAGCCTCCAGTCCCCTAATCATCCTGGTTGCTCTTCTCTGCACTTTTTCTAGAGTCTTAACATCTTTTTTATAATGTGGTTAACAAAACTGGATGCAGTACTCTAGATGTGGTCCTACTAAGGCTTTATAGAGTGGTATTAGTACTTCCCTTGATCTTGACTGTATCCCTCTGTTAATGCAATTTAGGATTGCATTAGCTTTTTTGGCGGCAGCTGCACACTGCTGGCTCATATTTAGCTAGTTGTCCACTAAGAGTCCAAGATCCCTCTCCCAGTTCCTGCTATTGAGCCTGGTTTCACCTAGTCTATATATGTACTTTTGGTTTTTCTTGCCTAAGTGTAGAAGTTTACTTTTCTCTATATTGAATTTCATTTTATTAGATATGGCCCAGTGTTCTAGTCTGTCCAGATCCATCTGGATCTTGAGCCTAACTTCTTGGGTGTTAGCTATTCTTGCCAGCTTAGTATCATCTGCTAATTTGGTAAGTTCCAGTCTTCCTTGTATTCCATTGACTCTTATCTACGACCAATTTGCTTTGACCGTTAGTAATTCAGATTCTTGTAGACAGCCTTAGCATGCAATCAACCTGTAGTCATTTGAATAGCCTTGATTTATTGCGCCTGATAGTTCTCTTATAAATAAACTACCTCCCTGTAATCCTGGTTACATTCTCTTAGGAAACAAGCAGATTAAAGTGTGAGTCAGCTATGATTTTGCCCTTTTCCATCTCACTTACTTGAATTCACAGCTGGACACTGTTCACAAGGAATGCCCCAAGCTTTACCAAGGGAACAACAGCAAGAAGCCTTGGAAACACCAATGCCAATTTCGTTACTGCAAGCTGTATCACCATTATCTCCTCGAGGTTTAATTTCCAAGTAACAGTAGCCAGAGCGTGTATCTGAAGAAGGAAAGTAGCACGTGCTCAAACATCATCAATTCATAAAGATCCAGAATAAAAGAACAGTTCCCCTATAAGTCATGCATTGGGCATTGCTTTGACATTCCCGTTCATTCATTGCTCAATTCATCAGAGGCTTCTCAACTCCTGGCAAACTTTTTAAATTACCAATTGTCAGGTATATATTTTTATTTCAAGACCTGAACCGTGTAGTTGTTGCCTCTTCCCAAAACATTGCTATCGTTTACTTATTTGTTAACATGGTAGACCATGGATTCATCTAGATTTAGAGCAGCTTACTGCAACATTACTTACCCACACAGCCAACACGAGTGGGGTTCAGTTCAAAATCTGGGGGACATTCACAGGTGTAACTGCCTGGGATGTTGAGGCAAGTGCCACTGATACATGTTGTGGGATCTGCACATTCATTGATATCTGCACAGAGAAAAAAGGCAACATTAATCTATAAGTCAGCAAAGGACCCTACTGCTCATTTAACAAGGACACTAAGTTAGCCAAAGTCACATTCTAATCATAAGTGGAAATGTTCAATTTAACTACTTTATGGATATTACAGACTTTTAGAACAGCAAGCTTAATTTGATACCTGGTGAGTTTTACCTTCTTTGGATTTAAAAAAAAAAGTAAAGTAGGTAAAATAACATACAATTGGCAAAAAGCCATAAATAGATTTTAAGAAAGTTTTAAACATATCGGAGTTGGGTGGCTGTAAGAAATGTTTAAAAAATAAAATAATAACTAGGAAAACTTATTTGGGAAGTGGCTTCAAGTGCCCAAGAAACTTCTGGGCAATGCCCAGTTTGGCCAAATTAACTAACTAAATAACTAAAGTCCTACTAAGTTCCAAACTACCATTTTTAAGGTTTCTGAAATGTATTTAAATACAAGAGGGAAAAACAGTCAACTGAAGCTGCTCAGTTATTGTTCCTGAAATAGTGGAAACATGTTTTTGGTGGCTTATATCAGCAATGATTATACCAAAGTTAAGACAGTTACTAAATTGGCCAAACTATTAAGTTACCTGTGCAGTTCCCGCCACTTCTGTCCAATTCATATCCTGTCTCACACTGACACCGGAAGAGGCCAGGAAGATTGTGACATGTTCCAAAGACGCAGATGTTGGAAAGGGAGCACTCATCAATATCTGTAATGAGACAGTTGAGAAGAAATAGGAGACATTGACCGAAGGAAGAATGAAAAGCCACAGCATGAACATCTCTGGGATCATTCTCCTTTTATGAAAATGACAAAATTGACTGCATTGGTTCAACCTTTGTGCATGTGTGCAACGTCATAATACAGTGTTCCTCAACCCTCAGCAATTTTAAGAGGGGTGGACAATTTTAAGAGGCATTCTCCTTTTATGAAAAGGACAAAATTGGCTGCATTGGTTCAACCATTGAGCATATGTGTGCAACGTCATAACACATTGTTCCTCAACCCTTAGCAACTTTGAGAGGGGTGGGCTTCAACTTCCATTCTAGAAGTTGAAGTCAACTCCTCTTAAAGTTGCCAAGGTTGAGAAACACTGCCATAACTCATATGCAAGAGGCTGTGGGCTTTAGATCACCCCGATGCAACCCTACTTCTTTCGTTTTGCTCTCCTTGCTGGCTCTGAAACGAAGAATTAGATAGCCCCCCAAATTAAAAACGAAACCAGATGAATTCAAGATTTTCTTCTTCTTTGTTAGCTACATGTATAAATCTGTACAAATTCAATCACGGTGAAACTCAGCCCTCTCCTCCCTGGTGCCTCATTCCCTTTCTCCCATTGACCTTTGCCTCTAACAGACCCATGATTTTAATCTTCTTTAATTTTCTATGAGAAAAGGGTTTTTTCCCCCAAAGAATCAGAAGGAAATTAACTGATGATCTGTGGGAGTAGCAGGCAGTGTCTTTAGTCTTTCCAGCCGATGTCTCAACTTATTTCCTTTATTCAAGACATTGAGAATTAACAATTACATCTACATTTTCATAGACCCACCCAATACTCACTTTTTGATCATGACCAAATATTTTTTGTTCAGATACAAGTCGTAGCATACAAGCGCTCTTTACGGCCAACTGTTTATCTCAATATCATATAACATTTTTTCCTTCATGCTTTTATAAGAATTATGTCTTGATATACATGACATGCTATTATTCTTGGCAATAAAAATGCAAAATTAACATAACCGCTAAGATGAACGATGCCAAAAGGGATACTCAATTACAGCATCTCTATAACACTTTGCCCCCCTTTGTTTGCTCAAGGAAAAACCTCAGTTTTAGTATGGTTTTTAACCATATTTTAATCTGTGAAGTTTTAATGTTTTAATTTCTTTACTTGTTGTATAACTTCTAAGCTGCCCAAAGTCACATCGTAGGGTAGACGGGCAGCATAAAAACTTAATAAATTTTAAAAACCACAGCTTTACTTGGAACAGCTTACATCTTCTGAGAATATCTGTAACACCACTGAATATTCACATCTACCTATCCCAGGTCATTGAGAAGGACTCCATAAGTGGACCAAAATGTCAAATCTAACCTGGACAACTGGCTGACTGTGTGACAAACCAAAGTTGCCAATGATGTTGTTCACAATGGGATGGTCGCATCTACATTTTGGGAGGTTGAGAGTATGGCAAAGGAGTGGACTATGGGGGTTTAGCTACCTTTTGCTTTTCAACCTCTATTCCAGGGGTCTCAGCCTGGACCACTTTAAAACTTGTGAACTTCAACTCCCAGAATTCCTCAACCAGCATGGCTGGTTGAGGAATTCTGGGAATTGAAATCTACACATCTTAAAGTGGCTAAGGTTGGAGATCCCTACACTATTCTCCTTCTTGGCGATATTCCCTGGCAATATTTTCTAAGACGGGATGTCCCTTGTATGGATAGATGATAGGAAGGTAGAAAAGATAGATTGAAAATCAAAATCTCCTCTTCAAAGTCAAAATCTGGACTTCAAACCTTAAGAAGGCCAAGCAAGAGGGCTGTAGCCTAAGTGAGATTATTTAACTGCTTCATTTACTCAATTACCTTCACAAGCTTTTCCATCGATGCTTGGCAAAAATCCCATATCACACTCACAACGGTAACCTCCAGGAGCGTTTAGACACTGACCGTTTTCACAGAGGTTGACATTTTCAGAACATTCATCAATATCTGGAAAATGAAAAGAGTCACTTTAGTTGAAAATGCGTTCTATCTCTATGCAAACAACTAACTAGGGTTAAGAATGTCACATGAAACATATGGGTGTAGGAAGGATTGTTACATATAAAAATGTAAAACAACATCCAAAAACAAGTCAACATGTACCATAATATGGAATACTTTTATTTAAAAAAATATAGCATGTTTTGTGTGACTCTGAAAGTCAAAATAATTTGGAGCCGAAATTGGAAAACAAGATCTGTTACTATTATGCAAAATTTACATAAGTATATAACTCCAGCCATAAACATTTTGTTATCATTAATGTATTACATAAAGAAAACCAGAACTTGTTTAAAATTTGATGATATATTTTATCTGCTAGAAAAAAGCAAAAAGCTTTAGGATAACCCATGCTTTACGTGCTCAAACTCCTAGGTTCAATATCAGTTTTTCCAGGATTGAGTCTTGTTTGTTTTACTTTAATATTAATGGCAACAGCCTTTAGATTGTGCTTTACAGCACTCTCTGGGCAGTTTACAAATCAGCACATATTGCCCCCCAACAATTGGGGTCCTCATTTTATTGACTTCAGAAAGATGGAAGGTTTAGTCAACCTTGAGTCGGTCGGGATCCAACTTAGGGCTGTGAGCAGAATTTGCCTGCAATATTGCATTATAACCACTGCGCCCCCCAGGCAGGGCTTAGCATGTAATAGGAAAATATCCTGCCTGAAACCTGGGAAAACATGTTATCCATTCAAGCATCACCCTCCCCTAAAAGCTCACCTGTACAGGTAAACCCAGTCCCGGTATAGCCTTCTTTACATAAGCAACGATATGATCCCGCTGTGTTCTTGCAATCAGCATGTGGACTGCACTGGTGTGTGGCATTGGCACATTCATCCAGATCTAAAGAGGACAAAAATTTGCATTAATAAGAGAAACATCCCCAGTTATGTATGCAAAGGTGTTAATGTGTACACAAGATTAAAAAGAAATCTCCAGTAGCACTGGTAATCCTCAACTTACAACCACAATTGGGTTCCAGAATTTCTGTTGTTAAGTAAAGCAGTCTAACTCATAGTTTAAAAAATAATTAAAGAAGGAAACATAAATTAATGCACCAATCAGTCCATCACAAACAATGGTACAGAATGATATATAAATGTTATACTGAGTGTACCAAAAATTTAAACCCAAGGAGAAGCTAGTGGAAATAGATTCAATATAAATAAATGCAACTATGCTGTCTGCTACTTTGCAAACCATTATAAATAAAACTTGGGTTGAATTGCTTAGGTTCTCGAAAGGAAAGTAGAAATAATTGTAGATTACTTTAAAAGGATAAAATGATCATTTAAAAAACATTTGGGCAATGATACAAGAAACCTGAGGAGGGATGGCTTCCTTTTTCTACCGGTTTTCAAGAAAAAAGTTAGGTAAACATCTATAAAAGGCAACATCAATGTATGTTTTGATACCCAGATTTGGATTTGATGCTTAAAGAGTCACTTTTAGATAACAAACATATCTTCCATTCCATGAGAAAGGGATGTAAGCCTACGAAGCTTTTTAATTACAATTTATTTCAGTATTGAATTAAAGATTGACTCAGATCATCTGTGTGGGGGCGGGGTGAAGGGGTGAAGGGGTGGAGGGGGTGTAAGGAAGGAAGAGGGATGAAGAGTTGTTCAAACTCACCTACACACTCGATCCCATCTCCAAGCCAGCCTGGTTTGCAGCCACATTTAAAGCTACCAGCTGTGTTTGTACAAATAGCATTCCGGTCACAGTTGTCAGTGCCGATTTCACACTCATTTATATCTGTGGAAAGAATGGACAAAAATATCAACTGCAATGCATGTATGCTTCCCCTCCCCTTCATTTCTTAATGGTGTGGGAAGAAGAAGGCCAATTTGTGAATGCAAAGACAACCAAGAGTTGTATCTAGAACAGTAAAGGAGATTCCCCCAAAGAATATGATCTATTCCATTGATTACACCGATATCTTGCCTTTCCTTCGGGGGCCCAAAGAAGCACACATACCACCCACAGTTCCATTTCTCCCCATAACAAGCACCCTATAAAATGAGTTGGACTGGAAGACAGAATGAACATCCCAAAGGCATCCAGTGAGTTTTTATGTCTTTAGGTAGACTTGAAGTTGACATTCCCCAGTATAAACCACCATCCATGACACTACATTGGCTTTGACTGGTGCGTTGGTGATTTACCACTCTGTAAGCTTGTTGGCATTCTTTCAATGGTAGTATATTTAAATCCATATTATCAGACAAACAGCGGCGTGGTGGCCCAGCGGTTAAGATGCTGGGTTTGTTGGCTGGAAAGCCGACAACCCAGGTTCGAGACCCGGGTGCCATGCGATGGGATGAGCTCCCCTCCTGCCAACCTAGCCGTTCAAAAGCATGCAAATGCGAGTAGTTAAATAGGCACCACTTCAGTGGAAAGGAAACAGCACTCCATGACCTCATGCTGGCCACATGATCGCGGAAATGTCTTCGGACTGTGCTGGCTCAACGGCCTTGAAATGGAGATGAGCACCAGCTCTTTATCGTCAGCAACTACTAGCAGAGTAACATCTGCAGGGAGTCCTTTAGCTTTACCTTTTACTATCAGGCAAATGCTAGGTGGCTATCCTAACGTGGAGATAAACCATCTGATAGTGTAAGAGGACATTCACACAGTAACCACAACCTTGCACAAAACTGGCTGTTCATAAGACTTCTGCTCTTGTTTGATATATTTAAGATCTCCTGAGAATTCAAACGAAAGAATGAGATGACCTCATCTCTCTCTCTCTCTATGGTGGGAACAAGTGAAACCAAGAGGGGTGAAGGGTGCCCACAACAGTGAAAGAAAACTGGTCAGATCTCACCAAGCCTTGTCCATCCCACCATCTTGACATCCCACCATTTTGTCTTATTCAGCAGACCTATTTTTACTGGGAAATGCACGGATCTGATTTCGCCGAAGGGGTAAGAGGAATTTAACAGTGGGGGTTTTTTTCTCTCCAAAGGGCCAGTTGGCTCTCTTTGATTATTCCAGTCCAAATAAAATCTTATTTCAACTCCCCAGCGTGACAAACAGAGACTCCTTTGTTGGCTGTCTGGTCTCCAAGATCTTGGTACTATCTCTGTGAGTTTGCTGCTCAGCATGACTGAAGATACCCAAAACTGACTCCAAATATGAGCCATATATTCATAGAATTAACTAAAGGCACCCCAGAAAAGAGGGGGAGGGAACGTGATGCCAAGACTATGTAAACGGTTTTTTTCTATCGGCTCTCTCTCCGCCAATTTTGTTTTTCAACAAACTTCTCCTTTGAGAATTTCTTTGGCTAGCCAAAGAAAACAAATATTCCAGTCTAAGGCCGTCCTTACAAGCCAAACAGTTTTCTTACTTCTTCTTACTACAAGAACAAATGTCTTCTTATCTATTTAAGCAACTTCCATTAACATGATGTAAATAGTCTTTGCTCTGTTTTTCCAGCCACTTGACATCACGTTAAAAGGAGGTGAAGTGGCATGAATCATGGGTTACAGTCCTAATTCCACCCATTTTATGAACGCTTAAAGGTGGGTCTAGAAATGTAGGTGATTGTATCTTTTCCCCTATGGGGAACTCAACTGGGGAGGAGCAGCGTTTTGAGCAGAAAAGACACCTCAGAGGAAACTATTAAGAAGCACCACACCTTCTTCATTTGCAGTCTTTTATTTGAGTCAGCAGTCGGCTGTCTTTTACTGAACCACATGAGCAACGATGCAACTTACACAAAAGAATTGTGTGCAGGCTGGAATCACTTGCTAGCACTTGGCAGCAAGTGGTTTACTGACACAAGCCCACAGACACACATCCTTGATGTGAAGCAGACCCACAACATCACACTCATGAACATGACCCACATACACACTGATCCTGTTGGCAGAACACATTTAACTGGGTAAAAGGAGGCATTGTCATGCAAACGTTCTCATTTGCAGAATCTCAAGACAGGCTGGGACTGTCACGGTTTAACACCGGTTTGGGCGAACTGCCTGAGGGAATCATACTTTTTTCCCACTTCTGAAACTGAGAAGTCTTAGAGATGTTGTGCAAAAAATGAGACTTCTCTAACTTCTTAGTCTCTTGCTTACATTGTGTTGCGCGGGGGCCGGGGGTAAAAAGGGAGTAAAGAGGATGGAATAGGAAAATATGAAGAAGGGTTGCAGGATTTGGGTATGTCTAGTTTAATGAAAAGAAGGACTAGCGGCATTCCAATATTTGAGGCACTGCCACAAAGAAGAGGGAGGGTCAACTTATTTTCCAAAGCCCCCGAGGGCAGGACAAGAAACCATGGATGGGAACTAACCAAGGAGAGAAGCAACCTAGAACTAAGGAGGAATTTCCTTACAGTGAAAACTATTAATCAGGGGGAAAACTTGCCTTCAGAAGTTGTGGGGGCTTCATCACTGGAGGTTTTCAAGAAGAGATTAAAGAACCATTTGTTCTGCTTGAGCAGGAGGTTAGACTAGAAAACTTCCAAGATCCCTTCCAACTCTTTCATCCTGTTAAATTTCTCCATTTTAACCATTACAGGGTCAATCCTGGAGGTGACACTGCAGATATTTTTGCCGTACAGATCAAGAGCTAAAAAATTCCTAGCAAGGGCCAACTTTCCCATTTTCTTTGCTGTAATTTGAGGTCTTGGGAATAACTAAATGATTGATCAATCAGTTACCTAGAGGATCTAATGACTTGGCTCAATCATGTAGTCTAAATACCATTTGGGGTGTTGTTGCCCCATATAATCTGTGGGACTCCCAGCTGGGGAGGGATCCATCTTGACTTGAAGAGATTTATTGAACAGATGTTGTTTTGTAGCCAAGCCCAAAAAAAACCCCCCATCTCTGCGAAACGTTGCCCTTTAACATACAGCTTGAAAAACCTTAGGAAGGATGAGTAAATGAATACTCTTTAGGAAAGGACTATTCAGAAGGAGGTTTCAGGTTCAATTGCTGGATAAAATGTGTAGGTCCCAAACTGGGAGGGGGGGGGGGGCGGAAAATCTTTCTCTGAGAATTTGGGAATGGCTGCCAGAAAAGCTATCCTAAGATTAGATAGTTTTCCTAGGAGATTCTTAAAAGATTTAGATTTGAGATGGTTTTAAATGCACTTTGTATCATTTGCATCACCAAGAGCCAATAACTGTCTCTGAGTTCTTAACGTAAACATGATCAAGTTTTTTGGAACTGAATGAAGAAGAGTTGGGGAAAGTTGTAAGACTTCAGATGTACTTAACGGAGTAACAGAATAGCAGAGTTGCAAGGGACCTCGGTCCAGTCTCCTGCTGAAGCAAGCAAACCTATGTCATTCCAGACAAATGGCTGTCCGGTCTCTTCTTAGAAGCCTCCAGTGATGGAGCAGCCACAACTTCTGAAGGCAACTTGTTCCACTGATTAATTGTTCTCACTGTTAGGAAATTTCTCCTTAGTTCTAGGTTGCTTCTCTCTTTAATGGTCTTCCACACGTTACTTCTTGTCCTGCCCTCAAGTCTTTGGAGGAAAATAAGTTGATTTCTCTGTGATAGTCTCTCAAGTGCTGGAAGACGGCAGAGTCCTTCTCTTCATTAGACTAGATATATCTAGTTCCCTCATCATATGGTTTAGCCTCCATACCTCCTATCATACCACTTTGTCTTTCTTCAGAAACAGAATAACAAGAGTCAGGTGGGATCAGTCCAATCCCCTGCTGGGACAGCAGACGCTATACCATTCCAGACAAATGGCTGTCCAGCCTCTTCTTAAAAACCTCCAGTGATGGACCACCCACAACCTCCCACGGGGTGATTATTCTGTTAGGAAATTTCTCCTAAGTTCTAAGGTTGCTTCTCTCCTTGATAAGCTTCCACCCATTGTTCCCTGTCTTGCCTTAATACAATGCCTTAGACAGCTCAGCTGACACACAAGCTGGATTTGAGCCACACTTTTCCTACAGTACTTTGTTCAACTTCCTGCTCCAGGACTTTTCCTTCTTGTATTCTTAATTCGTGCAATATGCACATACCTTAGCTGACCTACTCCACTTTCCATTTCAGATAATTGAACATGACAGCATGAATGCAGCCAAGTTAGCTTGTCATAAGTAATGTATGTCGTTGCATAAAACACGGCATTTCCCTAAACTCGACCCATATACATTAAGAATGGAAGCCAAAAAAGAAGGAAAATGAAAAGTTTTAATATCTGCGTGGAATGTAAATGCATGTCAGTGGGTGGATCATGCACTCAGGGAAACAGCAGGGGGGCATGGGGTGAGAAGGAAAAACTTGTTTACTTGTTAAGATGGAAACAGTTGGTAATGACAAGGGGGATGAAATATGTAGATGCGACTTCAAGCAAACTCCCAGAATCTTATGCAATTGTTTCATGAAAGAAAGAGCTTGTGTGAACATTTTTACAATTCTTAAAAAGTAGAGTTGAAACATTTTGGCATGGCAGCAAGAAGGAAGGAATCCATTCCCTTCGGTCAAGCAGTTCCACACAAGGGCTCACTCTTTAAAATACTTAACACCATGTTTTGGGAAGTGGGGTCTCCTGTCAAGGAAATGAAAACCCAAGCCCTTGGCACTTTTTCAGAGCATGGAAACAGGCTGCGGACATGTTCCTTTATGACACTTGAGCAAAGGAATTTGGACTACTGGGATAAAAGCATGGTCTCTCCCTTCTACTGTAGGCTTTCCAAGGGCAGCTGCAAATTTTGTGTTCGCGTTCAGATGAGCACTAAAAGGAGCACACATGGACACATGCTAAGACAGCAGCAAAACGTGAACACAACATTCCAATCACTGCACTTATTTATTCGACTGACAACCATATAGGTTTGCGATGAGAGCATAAAACAAGAGTAACCTCAACCATCATAGTTGGCCACGGGTACAAAATCTTTGTGGTTAGCCTCCTCCACCCGAAGACTGCATGGCAGCCTAGGGTGGCTGGTGGCGAGCTTTCTTAGATATCCCAAAGCAAGGTAAAGTTCGGAATTACAGAAATGAAATGTCAGCCTTGGAACCCATTTTTTACTTGGAAGCTTCGAGGCTGCTACATTCAGTGCCTGGGAAAGGGGGATTTCATAGTGAGGTAGGAGATTAGACTCAATAACATTCTTTCTCAGAGAGTCAAGGACATGTGGCCCTGCACCTGGGGAGCGGGGGAGTGTCTGGAGGAAGGTCTCCAGTTGGGACGCCGTTTTGATTGGGCCATGTGATGGGCTGATGGATACAGGGGATGGATCTTTGATTTCTCTTTTGGGAAGGGAAAACCCAGAACTCTCAGATTTGGGGTTTCCCAGATGTCCCAATATGACAACTTTAATAAAATGGAACTTTGAGGAAATGCTTGTCTCAGAGTTTATTGGTTTGGAGTTGGTTAGTTGGAACACTGACATAAGGCTGCATTGCAGAAATAAAGATTATCTCGAGAGAAGGTTAAACTGATGTGCTGAATAACGGATTAATCAAGGAGGTGGCTGTTAGCCAGCCTTACATGCTTCAAAGTAAGGGATAATTTGCAATAACAGAAATAAAAATGGATTGTAGAAATAAAACCTTGATAGAGGGAAAATAGGCAATATGTTGAATAACTGATTCATGAAGAAGGCAGCTGGTGGCAGATTTCTTACATGCCTCAAAGGAAGGGATAATTTGCAATAACAGAAATAAGGAAGTTTTGCAGAAATGAAGACCTCGCTAGAAGGAAAACAGATGACGTGATGAATAGCTAGGTTTCAACTATCAAAGGCAAAATCTGTGTCTTTTGCAATCCAATTCATCTTCAATTAATCCTACCATGAAAGACATTATTAAATTAATGCACACGAGAGCTTAGAAATACATAATATATGCTTATTTAAAGAACAATAGCACTCATCTAGATGAAAACCTACCTGTGCAACCTGTGGTCCCTTTCTTTCCAGAATAACCTATTTCACAATGACAGATGAAAGAACCTTTTGTATTCTCACAGCTTCCGCTCAGGCAGATGTTTGGATGCAGTTCACATTCGTTAACATCTGGAGAGGGCAAAGAGTTTTCATAGGTTACAAAATGTGATTAATAGTTGGCTAATATGTACTGAAACCAAGAAGGAGCATTATAAATTTGGCAAGGAAAAACTATGGGCTATTTGGAAGTAGGTTTGTTTGGTTTTGGAGCAAAGCTAGAGCTTAAATCTATAGGGATGCTGAACTCTCCCCCCCAAGTGTATTAACAAGACAACAATTGCTGTTGTTAGATCATAATTGTTTTCTCTCCCTGAAAACATTCTCAAAAGAGTTGGCTGTTGCTGTGTTTATGGCTCCTAAGCTTTTTCAGTCATAACATCAACAGCATTAATATGCTCTAAGGATCCATCTGATTGTAGAAATATACAGTGTTCTTTATGCTAGTTTTTATCATCTCCATATACCAACTTCCTAATAATACACAAATATGTTACACGATTTTTCTATCAAACGCCAAATCTCTTTGTGTATGTGGAAGGACAAGGACTACACCAAAATATCTAAACATTGAGAAATCTTGTTCCTTTTATAAGCCTTCACCTCTGAAGACTTATTTTAATGTGAGTATTTCTCAGGATGCCTTACTTTAGCCTATATGCTTCTTTTAGAAAAAAAATGTAGTAGAATTCTCCAGATTTTGGTCTCCTTCTTAGACAGGGATAAGGTGCAGAAAGCCTATTAAGATGTCACAGTGCGATTATCCGAGAGGTCTTTAATTATTTTATTTACCCCAAAATAGATATATGTTTGCATTCAGTTAAAGAGACTTTGAGGTATCACTAAAAATTAATCCACAAATAAATGGATTGTTATTAAGTGATATAGGTCAATCTATAGTTGCGAATTTAATTGATTCAAACCTCTATTTCCAAGCTAATTCATGGCAGGTGTAATGGATTACAAACTCCAGAATTCCCAACCAACGTAAGACCTGCTTCCTGGACATCTTGCAAGTCAACACCCTCTGGATAAAGCCATTCAATTGCATTTCCTTAGGTTTCCATTCTGCCTTTGTTTCAGATGCAAAATAACAACAACAGATACTCTAGGCTTTCCGCATGCTCTCAACCAGCAACACTGGGTGAAAAAGAATGGCTGGTCTGAGTCACAGTAATTGTCCATGGAAGAATGACGACCTCAACTCTGACATCTTTGACAGGCCCTTGGTGGTCTCTGAGCTTGGTAAGTAGCTAAGTAACATCATCAGTGCCAGTTGTCTGGAACTAGCACCGCCGTTGCCTAGTTTGGGTGCAAGAAAACAACCAAGCTCAGAGAATATCGAGGATCCCTCATTTCAGCCCTGAGCTACAAATATCCTAGTTTATTGCTCTGACCTCCCTGATCCTGGATGGATACTATAAACTACGTCCAGCTTTCATATGAAGAACTGCTTCTTGCTTCACTGTGGGAACTAATAATTCTTGCTTTGATTCCATCCACAAGACAGACTCAACCGACAACCAGATTAGGATAACAGATGTTTTACTTGCCTAGGCAAGTCTTCATGTCTTCTGATGTCATGAAGCCTTCATAGCAAAGACACCTGTATTCTCCAGGGATGTTAGTGCATTGACCACCATCACAGATGTTTGGATTGTTTTCACACTCATCAATATCTAAAAGAAAAAGGCACAAGTAGATATTCGGAGTTAGTTTTCTGCATTCTTTCTGTCTCACAACCAAGTGAAAAATTACACAGGGAGAGTCTGGTCTTTATTTACAGGTATCCCCCCCTAGGAAAGTCCATACAATTTCTTTTGGACTATAATGTTATATTAAAATATCTGTCAATTCTGCATGGTCTCTTTCTGCTTACCTCAACTGCAGTGGTGGGATTCAAATAATGTAACAACTGGTTCTCTGCCCTAATGATTTCTTCCAACAACCAGTTCACCAAACTGCTCAGAAAGTTAACAACCAGTTCTCTCAAAGTGGCGCTAACCGGCTGAATCCCACCACTGCTCACCTGGCATTACTTGGTATGTACAACTTCTCTAGACCAGTGCTTATTATTAATCATTGTGCACTGACACTAGATAGAAGAAATTTCATCTTGTGCAAGTATTACCATCTGTGGGAAGATGGACAGCCAATAAATTGGATAGATGAATGGATAGATGATTGATAGGTAGATAAATAGGATAGATAGATAGGTAGGTAGATAGATAATAAGATAACAAAACCTTTATTGTCATTTTTTACTGTGAACACACTGCCACACATTAAAAAATGAAATTATACTGTCTGTTCTCAAAAGAAATAATATATCTGCCCATACACATACATAATATGCATATACACATGCTATATGCATACATATATATAATAATCGCTGTCCATTTTGAATACCTAGGAGAAAGAGTTCACAAGTTGATGCTATATATATAGCAAAACAAATAAAATAGATGAGAGAGTGAGAGTGAGTGTGTGTGTGTGTGTGAGAGAGAGAGAATGAGTATATGATAGGTAGGTAGATTAGATTAGATTAGATTAGATTAGATTAGATTAGATTAGATAGATAATAGATAGATAGATAGATAGATAGATAGATAGATAGATAGATAGATAGATAGATAGATGATAGATAGATAGATAGATAGATAGATAGATAGATAGATAGATAGATAGATAGTATTTTTTTTCTTTTTAACTCAGAGTGCTTTTGAATTTCTGGTATAATTTCTCAGGATTTTCCCTGTTAAGGTCATCGCATACCAGCTGAATATCCAAAACTTTGCTTGGTTACTCAAAAGAAATGTTTGCAAAACAAAGACTTGGGCTGAGATTCTCTTCTCTTTGGGAAAAAAAAGGGTGTAACTCATCAAAAGATGAGTCTATTGTGGCTTTTAGGAATTAATGCAGCTGCAGAAAACTTAACTCATTTTAACTAACAAGTCCAAGAGGCCAACAATAATTATTCATTCTCTATGCAGCTTGCACCAAACTAACAGAAAGTGTTATAACAGTTGTTTTTGTTAAGGAGATCCAGCATGGAAGACATCCTTTGTTGGCTATTGATCATTTATTAATCACAAGATGCTATCAAACCCTGAAACAATTTGGATCTGGAGCCTTTGCTAAATAGTCATGCAAAATGCACACATGTTTTATTTCTCTCTACTTAGGATGTGCTCGCTTCAAATTTGGCAGGCATACTTTCACCCCTTCTGTCCTTATATCTCTCCTTTTCTGAACCCATTTAAGGGCCTTCTCTTAAATCAGAGGTCTCCAAACTTGGCAATTTTAAGACCTGTGGATTTCAACTCCCAGAATTCTCCAGCCAGTATACTGGCTGGAGAATTCTGGGAGTTGAAATCCACAAGTCTTAAAGTTGCCAAGTTTGGGGACCCCTGTCTTAAATGCTGCTATTTGATGGGACCTTGGAAGCATGCCTCCCCCTGTGGCTGCTCCGGCCCTTTGGAACAATCTTCCACCTGAGATCCAAGTTCCCCTTCTGGAAAATCATGAAGAATTGGTTCTTCCCTCAAGAGTAGGGCCAGGGTGGGGTTGATCCAGGAGGCTAATAGACTGATTGGCCTGCAGCCTGATGGGAAGGGTTATTTTGTTTTCTTGGTGTTATAAATCAAATAAACAAAAAGGTCAACCATGACACTCATTTCATCTCACCCTAATTCCATTTGGGTAGCCAGAAAGTGCAACAAATCCATTGGAAAAGCTGCCTCTTATAGTCATAGAACACAGAATGCTATGGTTGGAAGGGGCCCTGGAGGCCTTCTAGTCCAACCCGCTGCCTAACCTGCTCAAATGGTTGTCTATCTACCTTTGAAAACCTCCAGTAATGGAGCATCCACAACTCCAGGAGGCAAGCTATTCCCGATTCATTGCTCTCACTGTCAGGAAATTTCTCCTAACTTCTACTGCAAGTTGGATCCTCTCTTTAACTAGAGAGATTAATAGGAAACCATTCCAGGTAACAGAATCTTGGAAAGGAAAATAAACTGGCATGCTTGATGGCCAGTTTCTAATCAATTCTAATTAGAATTGCATTTCCACTTTTCTTTCAGAAGCTCAAAGCATTTTCTCCTACTGTTTTCCATAACAACCCCATTGTAGGTGGGCTGAAAGAGAGGGACCGGTACAAAAAGCATTTTCTGAGTGTCTGTGATTGACAGGAGTGGAGCCTTGTTTTCTAGTGCAATATTTAAATTCTAAAATACCACATCACCCTGGATATCCAATAGATTGTTGGGGGCAAGATGCTGACTCTGTAAAACCACTTCAAGAGGGATGTAAAGTACTGTGAAGTGGTATATAAGCCTAAGTGCTAAGTGTTATGGCTATTGCAAGCTAACTCTGCCTACTGCCAGCAGTGTGATGCTGACCTGCTGAAGGTTGACTCAGCCTTCCATCCTTCAGAGGTCAGTCAAATGAGAACCTAGATTGTTAGGAGCAATAGGTTGACTCTGTAATCTGCTTAGAGAGGGCTGTAAAGCACTGTAAAGTGGTACATTAGACTAAGTGCTATTGCGATCGCATGCAGCTTTCATATGCTAAAACTACAGCTCCTGTCATACACACAATTACTCAAACATAACAGGTTTTGATGGAACTCGCATTTGCGTAAACAGGCAAGCAAAGATATATTATGGTCAGAGAAAAATCAGAGGTACGGCCGAGACATTAGCAAATGTTGGGTAACATACAATAAATGTTTACAAATTTACTTTACCAGTGCAAGTTCTGTGATCTGGCATTAGTGCAAAACCGGGTCTACAGCTACATTCATAGCTGCCTTCTGAATTTGTACAGTATGTGTCACAACCGCCATTCATTATGCTGCATTCATCAATATCTGGAACAAAAAAGAGAGAGAGAGAGAGAAAGTGATGTCATATACTTTACAATAGTTGCCATGCTTTCTAACAAGGTCTTGGCTACGGAAATTTCAAAGTTACTAATATAATGCAAACAAGGTAAATTAGCGGCTAACCTTGAGCCCAGAATTATCACTGGAGAGTACAGTAAAAGACACAGATGGTCTCAGAATTGGAAATTCATAGTTTTAGTGGTCTACACCAGTGTTCCTCAACCTTGGTCACTTTAAGGCAGGAGGACTTCAACTCCCAGAAATCCCCAGTCATCCATTCTGGTTGGGGAATTCTGGGAGTGGAAGTTAAACTTCCTTAAAGTGCCCAAGTTTGAGAAAAGCTGATTTACACACCTACTAATTTTACAACTGAATTATTGCAAGGCATTGAACCAAGAGATGCCCTTAAAGGGTGTCTAGAAGCCACAATTGGTCAGATAGCAGCTTTAGAAGTATGGCTAGATGCATTAACAATTATTTAACAATGTTCTGTAAAATGTTATCTTGCATACTTGGAAGTCACCAACCTCGTACTGTTCAAAGTCTTTACAAACCCAGGTGGATAAAGCTGCTCCCACTCTACCCTTTGGCCATTCTCTCTCCCTTTCATAGAAGGTTCAAGAAGATTCATTTTTGCCGGGAAAAAGATCTGTAATTTTCTCAACTTTCCAAATTAAATTATCCACCTGAAAATGACCCTAAGCACAGTCACTGCATAAGATAGTCATAGAATGAAAGGATGGAGCCACCATCTCCAGTCAACCATTCTTACTACGAGTATTCTTTTCTTCTTTTCAAAATATGGAGGTTTTTAAGGGAGATCCTGAGGAAACAGGTAGAGGGTATTAGTTGGGAAGCGTGTTCGGTTGTCAGTTACTGTCTTTTAATTAGCTTTACCTAATGTCTAGAAGTAATGGCCAACTAATGAGAAGGAAGGACTCACTGGAGAAGAGCCTAATGCTGGGAACGATTGAGGGCCACAGAAGAAGGGGACAGCAGAGAAGGAGGTGGCTGAATGGAGTCACTGAAGCAGTCAGTGTGAGCTTAAGTGGACTCCAGAGGATGGTAGAGTACAGGAAGGCCTGGAGGAATGTTGTCCATGAGGTCGTGATGGGTCGGACATGACTTCACAACTAACAACAACAACGTCTAGAAGTCAAGATGGACTTGAAGAAGATTTTCTTTTTCTCAGATTAGTGCCCACTGACTGAACTTGGCTGAACTCAAAATGCTAAAGAGAGGTGAGTTGAACTGTGTATGGATAGGGAACTTCCATGCTGTAGATTAGATTGGAAAAATCTAAAAATTATCTTTCAAAGTGAGATGGCAGCACAGAAATTTAATATTAAATAAATAAATATCCCAGAAGAAGGCCGATTGTCAACTAAAAAGATACTCCTTTGGTCTTTTTAGATGCCAGAAAAAGGGAATGGGGGAAAAACAAGGCATTCTTGAAATGCCTAGATAATCACCTCGGCAGCCCAAAGTTGTCGGAGCATAAAAAGGTTATTGGAGAGCATGATGGATGACTCTTGGAGACGGATGTGTCCTATTGGAGAAGTCACATCCGGGAGTGGGGGAAAAAACAGAGTCAAGGGGGAAATGTATGATGTGGTTTTGTATCGGCTGCACTCAGCCACGTGCCAACATGGCAATTTTTAATAAACCCAATTTACTTTTTCCGAGATGTGGCTAGAGACTTTTGATTTGAATGAAGGTGGATTTATTGTAGTCCTGACACCAGTCACTTTTGCTGCTAATGAGAAAACTACACAAGAGAACAGAATAATAGAGCTGGAAGGGACCTTGTAGGTCTTCTAGTCCAGCTCCCTGCCTAAGCAGAAAACCCCCAATCCTATATCCTGTGCTATTTCACACAAATGGTTGCCCAGTCACCATGGAGTCACCAGGAGTAGCTTGTGACACGAGGGAAACATCATCTTTTCTCCACGGGTGGGCTTCAAAAATTTTAGCAAAAGGTTCTCTGCCCGATTGCTGGGTGGGTATGGCCATGGTGGGCGTGGCCTAGTCAGCCTCCTGCACCACAGCAGGTGGGGGGCGGGTGTTTCCCTCCCCAGACTCCGGAGGCTCTCTGGAAGCTGGAAATGGGCCTGTTTCTGGCCTTCCTGAACTTCTGGGAGGCCCGTTTTTCATCCTCCCACGCCCTGCACTTACCTACATCCAAAACTGGCTGCGTGGGGACTCCAGGGAAGGGAAGGGAGGGGTGGACGGGGCCAGCCAGGAGTGAGATTTGGGGGTTCTCTGAACCATGCGGAATCTTAGCTAGCGGCTCTCCTGAACCCCTGCAAATCCCCCGCAGCCCTCCCCTGGTTTTCTCCCACTTAGTACCATAATGGTTGAACAATTACAAACGTATTGTTTCGGTTGTATACTTTAGGTAAGTGTATGTCAACTGTGAAAAAATACAGACAGCCTTTTTGTTCACTGAATAGCTGATTCGGAAGAAGAAAACTCACCAACGCAAAAGAGTCTGTCTGGTGTAGACTGATATCCAGGGTTACAAGCACATTGATATTTTCCTATCAGGTTGACACAATGTCCGTTTCTGCATAGATTTAGACTCAGGTCACATTCGTTGATGTCTGTTTGAAAAATAAAGAGGGAGAGGAATTCAAATCATTAAACTCTCTTGCCTTCCAACAAGGCTGCACAAAGACAAGAGGGTAATGATGTTAGGAACATTTACATGAATAAACCAACAAAAATGAAGGGATAATTCAGCAAAAGTTATAACAAGAGATGAAATTATAGGCAAAAAGGACTTAACACTGTGACACAAATACTGGAAGAGCCAATAACTCATTTCTGGCGTCAGAGAACTATAAATCTCCTCAAAATGTAAAGACTTTGCCAAGAGGTTTAAGCCAAATTCCAGTACAATGATCCAATTCAAAAAAAAGTTAACAAGAAGAATGTAGAAACAACATTTTTATTGATCCTCAGCTAAGCTTTGTATTTTCAGTTAAATTCAAGGATCAACAGGCAGAAATGAAACATACAGGTAGTCTAAGTTACATTGGCACTGAAAAAAGGGATGTATGCCCAGTCCTCACAATTACGACCATTGTAGAATCCCCACATTCACTTGATGAAAATTCAAGTGCTTGGCAACTGGCATGTATTGATGACAACTGTAGCATCTTCAGAGTGTGGGATCAGCATTAGCGACTTTTCCAGCTGCTTTCAACAAGCAAAGTCCTTGGGGGGAAGCCACAATCACTTCATGACTGTTGTGTTTCAACTATAGTCATTCTCTTAACAACCCTGTTGCCATGGTTAAGTGAGGATCACGATTGTTGCACAAGTCCCAGGTGGTTTGCAATCTGGCGCTGAGGAGGTGCGAGTGTGACAGAACCAAGGTAGGTTGCTGCCGCGCTGGAGAACATGCAAGCAACTTCTGAATTTCCTGCCGTCTTTCCTACTGACTGCACATGGGAACTGGGCAGGAAATGGCAAATGGCAAATGGCAATTACATGCAACCATCATAAGTGCACGCCGGTTGCCAAGCACCAAAAATCACAATCCCATGATCACAGAGACACTGGGATGGCTGGACATTTGAGGACCGATTGTAAATGCCTCTCATTCAGTGCTGGTTTTAAGTTTGAATGGTCACTGAACAAGAGGTCATTAAACCAGGACTACCCATGAGGTATGGGGCACAGTGGCTCAGTGGCTGAGACGTTGAGCTTGTCGATCAGAAAGGTTGGCAGTTCAGTGGTTCAAATCCCTAGTGCCGTGTAACGGAGTGAGCTCCTGTTACTTATCCCAGCTTCTGCCAATCTAGCAGTTCGAAAGCAGGTAAAAAAAGTGCAAGTAGAAAAATAGGGACCCCTTTGGTGGGAAGGTCACAGCGTTCCGTGCACCTTTGGCCTTTCTTTAGTCATGCCGGCCACATGACCACGGAGGCGTCTTCGGACAGCACTGGCTCTTCAGCTTTGTAATGGAGATGAGCACCACCCCCTAGAGCCGGAAACGACTAGCACGGATGTGCGAGGGGAACCTTTACCTTTATTTTTACCCATAAGACAGCTGCTCACAGGTTATTTTCCCTGGCATTGGTGCCACCTGGCCCTTCCGTCTGCCAAATAAAGGGTACGGACTTCCTTTATAGATTTCTTACATCAATTACTACTAAGTTGCGTGTATGCCTGAAACGCTTAAAAAGATGCTCCCCAAAGCAGTCGCCCCTATGAAACAAAACTGGACTGCCTGACCTGTGCAAATGTTTTAATCTGTAGCGGTCCAGGATTTCTCTAAACTTAGTTTCTGGCACAGGACGAGGTAACAGATCTAAATTTTGGGAGCTTGCCCTAGTTTTTTTTTTTCCCGAGGATGATGAGTCATTCTTTCCGTGCCTTATTCAGGATGTTTAAAAAGAAAAACCTCTTGAGGAACTGCCAGGACAGGGTTGGAGCAGCCAATGCCAAGAAAATGGAGACATGTTCAATTGTAACTGTAAAAAGCAACCAGGATGCAGAAGAAAAAAAAATTTCCCCACTGTCGTCATACCTGTGCAGGCAGAAATGTTGGTATCCAACTGATGGCCGGGAGGACATTCACACTTGTAGCTTCCTTCAGTATTGTGGCAAATGCCCCCTCTGCACAACAAGGGGTTTCGTTCGCATTCATCGATATCTGCAAAAGAAGGGACAAAAATGGCTTGTGAAAATGTGCAAGGAGAGGAGAAGAGGGGCAGAGTGTTTTAGGATCTAAAGTTTCCGAAGTGAGAGTGTGTGTTCACTTGCTCTTCTGGGCTCTGTGCCTCCTTCCCAATTTTTCTCTTCTGCCAGCAACTCCTCTAACCAACTTCCAAGTGCTGTTTCCTTCCTTTTCTCTGCCCCAAGGGAGCCCCTTCTCAAACGCTGTTCTCCCCTGCAACTCGCATGCATCTCTTTATCGCTTGGGGGTTCCTGCATTTCCTGTTCTCTTCTGGTCTTCCATTCTGCCTTTGTCTGGCTGTTTCCCTTTCTGCTAAGATGGAGTGACTGAGTCAGACCAGATCTTCTGGATTTGTCGAGATTTGGAAGTTAATTCTGGACCCAAGAAACAACCAAGGCTTAAGTTTTCATGTGCTTGGTAGGAATCTGGGCAGACAACTAACATCTCCCTGAACCTGGTTGTTTTCTTACAGGTGTTTCATTACCAAACTGGAAAACTTCATCAATGCACTGAGGATGTTACCTAGTTTGGTAATGAAACATCAGCAAGAAAACCACCAAGCTCAAGAGGGCATCAAGGGAACCCTCTCCCCCATTTCAACCCTGAGCTACAGATGTTCTCCTTTATTGGAATTAACATCTCCAAAAACAGGGCAAAGGAGAATCATTTCATCCATTACTATCAAAAATATGTGTCTTTCTCCAAGATGAGGAAAAAGGCAGATTTCATGGTACAAGTTTAGACTTTAGAGCATCATGATCACAATTTAGAAAGAGTACAGCCGCTTTCCTCAATCTGATCATTTCTAGTTGAGTTTGGAGGAGATCTGGAGAGGGACAGATTGGAGGAGCATCTTGTACACATTTGACTTTGAGAAGTCAAATCAACTTAAAAAAACAAGAAAGAAAGAAAAAAGAAAGGGAACATTTCCCCCCAGGGCAATTCTTCTTCACAGCTGTTGCAATAAAAATGGAGGTCAGGTACCCACCATCCTTTACAGTAATCGTGACTTTAAGGCAGTGGTGGTATGTTATCAGTTTGGACCGGTTTGGCCTGGTTCAACCGAACCGGTAGTAAAAGAAAAAGGCTCTAATGATCAGCTGAGAGGAGTCAAAAAATCAATCAGCTGAGAGGACAAAAAAGAAAGAAGTGCAGGATCGGTCCTCCGGTCTATCCCTGCACTCTTCTTCATCCTCTCAGTTGATTGGTGCTGCAGGCCTCAGCTGGTGTCAGGTAAGATGCACGCGTGCATTAGGTGCTCGTGTATGCACGGGCAATCGCCACTGGTAGTGGAATAGGTAGGATCCCACTGCTGCTTTAAGGACCTCACAAGATGGACCTCAGGCCCAATGCAAATATGTGATAAAATAACATACCCATACAGTTTTTCATCATCATAAATCCACTTTCGTAGCCCTCAAAGCATTCACAGTGGAAGTCTCCTGGAGTATTGACGCAAATTCCTTGGCCACAAAGATCAGGAGAAATGCGACATTCATCTATATCTGCAAGAGAAGAAAGAAGAAGCTTATTTCAAAAATTAATATACACATGGCAAGCACTGGCTAATAGGGTAAAACACGAATAAACAAAAACCCAAGTCACACAAATATAAACACTTAGTTATTCCATTTTTATTTCCAGGGAAAGTCTCCATCAAAGTACTTGGCAAAGTTTGACTAGCCTTAGAAAAACTTGGGTAGATTATGGGCATGATAAAAACTGCCCAATCTGGAGCTGTGGTGGAAGGATTAAATGGAAGAGGGGAGTTAACAGGTGTGCCAGTATGGGGTCTCCTCCAGGGAAAAAAAATATATCATAGACCAGAGGAATGAAGCTTTATCTTTTGGTCCCCAAAGGAATGCAGTTAGTGTGGTGAAATTCTTATAATAAAGGTGATCAACAATAAACTACTTTGGCCTACTCTCACAGCTGTTCTGATTCCTTGTGCCTGACAGGGAATGAGGAAATAAAGCCCATGTGTAACCTCACCCTGATTCCCAAGAACAGTATTTGATACCCAAAAGTCACACTGTCTCCATATCATTTTTAAAATCAGGCTTCCCCAAGCTACCTTAATCATCTACCTCACAATTCCCCAAATAAATAAGATATCCTTCCTGAGGATTCCTGAGTTCCTTTGACTACCAGGCTGTTTGAATACAGTTCAGACATGGAAATAAGAAACAGCAGTTTACATTTTCAGATAACTGCTATAAACTTATTTTAGACCGCAATCCGCTTTATTTCTCTCGTTATCTTTTAAAAAATAAGTTTTGTCTAATTCAGTGATGGAAGTTGGGTATTAACGGGGAAATAGTCTCAGATAATTCCTCTACTGCTTTAAGGGGAAAACATATGTAGGAAATCACCAGGCTAAGCCTGAGGGAGGAGTCAAACACGTCATCAGTCTCGTGTCTCTCCATATCCACAAGAGATCTAAGCCCAGCCCAGCTTGAATTCCATTGACTTCTATTGACTGCCAATTTGCTTTGACCATTAGTGGTTCAGATTCTTGTAGAGAACATTAGCATACAATAAACCTACATTCATTTGAACCGCCTGGACTCCTGATTTCCTGTGTTTGACAGAAAAGAGATAATGGGCTAATTCTCCCCATCACTGTTAGGATGTTTAGCTGATTATTTTCCATTTAAAGGTTATGGATGCTGTGGGACTTCTCAGTTCCTTACTGGCTAAGAAACATGAACCGGCAGTAGAATAGGAGAATATTTCACCAGAAATATTGCACAAAGAAACAAAACATCATCTGAGGTCAAGAAATTTACCTGTACAAAAATAGTTTAGTCCAATGAATGTTTAATAATTGATATTACATAAGCACAAGCTAGATTGATAAGGTGAGAATTTATATAATTTGTGAGTAATGGTTAAAAAAAAGGATAGCACAAAAGATTGTAACCAACAGACACACTGTATGTATATAATTGAAAGAGGGTTTTATGTTTTTATGTTTTGTTTGTATGTTTCTTGTAAAAAATAAAAACTTTGTGTTGTTTTTTTTTAAAAGAAATTTACCTGTACAGTTCCTCTCATCGGAATCAAGTGCAAACCCACTGTCGCATTTACACCGGAAGCTGCCAATGGTGTTTCTACATTTTCCATAGGTGCACAATCTTGGAATCATTTTGCATTCGTTGATATCTGAGATCAAGATACAGTCATTTGTCAAAATAAAACCCAGTAAATATAACCATCAATAAATCACAATAAATAATATCACTACAATTTTATAATTGGTGAACTATTTGAAGTGTAGCAACTAAGCATTATGCAGTGCTTTTATGCATCCGAAGAGGAATTATAATTAATTTTACATTATATATATGAAGGATAGCAGATTACTTCTAATTTTTCCCTAGAAATAGATTTGATGTGCTTTGTTTTGGTCAAAAGAAGAGCCATCCTGAATAATTTCTTCCCAACTAGCACTTAACTTGCATTAATCAGAACAACAGAATAATAGAGTTGGAAGGAACCTTGGAAGTCATCTAGTCCAACCCCCTGATTAAACAAAAAAACTCTATACCATACTTGGGAGGAAGTAAAACCATTAAACACAACGGACTTTACTTTTGATGTGATATGAATAGGACGGTGTTTCAGTACTATTTTTATTTTGCTGGGATATTTGTTTTGCTTTCTTTATCTTCCCTCTGCAATTCCTTCAAGTTTTCTATGTCCCACCCTGTTTCTGTTACTGAGTCATAAAATGCTTAGGCAAGTGAGATAATTCATTGACAATAATGTCTGCGCTGGGTGCAATCTCCGATTCTTAGAAAATTTATTAGCCACCAATTTCCAATGTCTTAACTGGAATAACATTCCATTCGAATAAGAATGGCTTAGCTAAAACAAATAATCACGATGGATGCTTTACAGGTTGGCAACTGTTACTTTGGATTTCAAAGAAGGTATGACTCATACTTATTTCCTCACCCTTGTCTGATTTCTATCCAACTCCCATCATGACCACCCTTGGCAGACTCAGAGGGGAGAACGATCTTTAAGTATGTTTGAGTTCTTCTTTGGTCTCCTTGGAGAAGACACATCTAGGTCAGTCGATGCCTAGCATCTCCTTCCAAGCCCAACATCTCAGCAAGAATTCAGAACAAGAGAATGACACACCAGCCCTGTAAATGTTCTTCTGTTATCAGATTAGGTAGGGAAGAGTCAACTGTACCATTCTGGGATTATAACTGGAATACCAAAAGATACCACTCTTGAGAGACTTTTTAACAGGTTAGGGAATTTGAAACTGATTGTGAGAATTTGGGAGCGGAGAACCAAGCTCCAATTTTATTTCCAACGGTTTGGGTTTTTTTAACCCCAATTGTTGCACTGAAAATACGATAAGCTTCACCACTTCAGAACTGGGAATAAAAGAGAAAAATTTCCCCATCTTTGTGGTCTGATTTTCAAGAAAGCTGCCCTTCAGATTTGGTCAAACCCAACTGCATTAGAGAGGTTGCGATTTGCCTCAAAGGAAGGCGGGAGAAACTAAACAAATACATTCATCAGAACTCTTCTTTGCAGGGGCAGCCATTTTGTCTCACCTTTATAGAAAGGCTTCCCATTTATAACCTCTCCCCTGGTGGAAAATCCCGGTCCCCTTGGGCAAAGAGCTTCATATTCAGGGGTGGATCTTATGGGACATTCATCACAGTCAGGTCCCCAGGCGGCCCCAACAGAGCAACAGCAAGCATCCAGCCGGTGTCGTCCTCCGATGGGTGAGGTGCAATCTTCATCATCGTGTTTCAAATAGCAGGACTCCAAGCGAATATCTGTTGGGGGGATATTTAACAATCATCAACGAATTATGGGTAGAGTAAAGGAACAAGGATACACCACCATCTGGAAAATCTTGAAACCCTCCACCTTTTGCAATTTTATAATGTTGATTTTACATTTTTAAATTATCATCTCAAATTACGCGGTTTTATTGTCTCAATTAAATGGTACACCTGCCCAGAGCCCCTCTGTGAGAGAGATGGGCGGTTAAAATGTTTGATATATAAATAAATATAAAATGGGGCACAGAGGGAGGCAGGGAATGAATATGGAAAACCACATAGAGCTATTAGTCCAAAGCTATACAAGATATGCTCGTATGTTTTTGTAGCCGAAAAACTAATTTCTTAGCAGAAACTAAAAAGCTTAGCAGACATTGCACATTTAGATTAGCTTTAGATTAACAGAGTTGGAAGGAACCTTGTAGGTCATCTAGTCCAACCCCCCATCCAAACAGGAGAGCCCACACCATTTCTGACAAATGGCAGTCCAATCTCTTCTTGAAAATCTCAAGTGATGACGCTCCCACAACTTCCAAAGTAAGTAAACATTTAAGCTATGTTTTGTTCAAATCAACTATAGATTTAGGCTTCATGCAACTTCCAAAACCATAAACTATGTTTTTCAAGACATAATGACTGTCAACAAAACATGCAGATGCAAAGTGAAATAAACCATGTTAGGGCTATGAATGTTTGAGCCCTATCATGCTTAGCGCCTCTTCCATGAAGGGGAGTCATTTGCAGTCCCTTTTCCTAAAAAGACTGTCCATTTTGAATAAAATGGGGTGCTGAGAATGGCTTTTGTATTTAAGAGTCTTTTGGGATGCCTTTAGCTAGTTGCACACATTATGTTTTTCCTATTTCTCTCCCAGATCCCTCTGCTATTCTATTCTTTTCAACTGCTTCTACCCATCTGGCATAGAAAACTACAATCAAAGCAGAAATATCCATCTTTCAAATCATAAGCTCATTTAAATTAGAGAATCACAAAGTACTTGGTGAATAATAACAGTTTCCTTTGCTGCCACAACTGTTAACCATTTTATTTGGGAATCCTTATCATTTTGCTGTAGATAAAGATAACATCTTCTTAGGTCATGTCTAGATGGCCATCCCAACTGTCAATGGCTTTAAAGATTAGGAAAACAAACGTATCAGAAACAGCTTTCATAAGACTTAACAAGCCACAAGTTATCCCTCCTGGTACATATTTTATTCTCTTCAAAGACTCACTGAAAGCAGAGAACTGAGAGAAAAAATCTGTTTTTAGCATTCTCTCATATGGTGGACAGCAAAAATTACTAGAGAAGGAGTAACCCTTGGTTTATAGGAGATTCCCACAGTTCTATCAGAATAGACTTGGAAGGGACCTTCTAATCCAATCTCCCTGTCAAGGAGACCCTATACCACTTCAGACAAATGACTGTCCAGTCTCTTCTTAAAGACCTCCAGTGATGGAGCAGCCATGACTTCTGAAGGCAAGCTGCTCCACTAGTTAATTGTCCTCACTATTAAGAAGTTTCTCCTTAATTCCAAGTTGCTTCTCTCCTTGATTCATTTCCATCCATTGCTTCTTGTCCTGCCCTTTGGGGCTTTGGAAAATAAGTTCACCCCCTCCTCTTTGTGGCAGCCCCTCAAAATACTGGAATACTGCTACCATGTCCCCCCCAGTCCTTCCTTTCTCTAGACTAGCCAAACCCAAATCCTGCAATCATTCTTCATACGTTTTAGTCTCCAGGCCTTTAATCATCTTAGTTGCTCTTCTTTGCACTTTTTCCAAAGCCTCAACATCTTTTTTCTAATGTGGTGACCAACACTGGATGTAGGATTTCAGATGTGGCCTTACTACCGTACTAAGGCTTTATAAAGTGGTACTAAGACTTCACATGGAAGAGATCAATCGTAACATAAAGCCATGAATGAGTTTTCATCACAACTTACAACATTAGAGCCCTGAACACTTACCAATACATCTTCGTCCAGTTGCATCCAAGATCATTCCATTGGGACACTGACATATGAAGGATCCCAAAGTGTTGACGCATTGGCCATTGGTACATACCCCAGGAAACACTTGACACTCATTGACATCTTCGCACATATTGAAAAAGAAAGATGTAAAATGTCAGTAAAGATATAGATCAGGGGCCTTCAAACTTGACAGCTTTAAGACTTGTGGACTTCAACTCCCAGAATTCCTCCTCCAGTCATGTTAGCTCAGTCCACAAGTCTTAAACTAGCCAAGTTTGAAGACCCTTGACATAGATGGATCCAATACCTCCATCATACTGTGTTGTTTTTTTTTCAAAAGGGAGAAGTCTATCTCTATTATTATTTTAGACATGGTTTGCCAACTATATTTAGAAGCAAAAGAAACGCATACATTATTCATTTAGGGCACAATCTAGGGACATTTGTGATTCGTAGGAAAATGCTTCCATTTTTAAGAACTTAAATTTAATTATATCAAACAGAGCTGGCTTCAATTTCCTACTGTGGGAAAAAGGTACTGCCTCCATATACGGTAGCCCCAGGCAGACAGGAAAAGATAGAACAAAAATAAAAATATAAATCAAAGATATAATTTGATTGTTGTCATTGTGGGTAGGTGGGTGGGAGTTATTCCTTTTTTTAACTGTTGGCTTTTTAATCTCTGTAAGTCACTAAGAGTGAATTGGGCAGCCATTACAAGTTTTCATAAATAAACAAACAAATAAATACATGAGAGAATTACTGCAGGCCACTCATTTTTGGAAAAATAAGGGACAAACTTGCAACTGTAGGTTCCAAATTTGTTCTGCAAAAACATCTGACATTTAAAAGGGCTGCGTGCCAGGCTCTTGACACAATTGCTTAAGAAAGCATATTTAAGAGAGCGGTAGGGAGGGGGACATTGTTTACCATCGGCCCCTAAGGAAAATGACTCCGTTAACTTTTCAAAATGCTGAAAAGGCTGTGCCCATTGTATCCAAGACTACTATCTTGGAAGAATAACTTTCCATGTCTGAACACTGAAAAAATGTTCCGAGTCTTCCCTTGCAATCTGGATTAGGCGGAGCCCCGTTTTCCTCTCCTGGGTTAGATAAGTTATGTACAGTCAATCTGTGATAGAATAGATCCAAGCTATTGGGTCATTATCTTGGAAAGCAAAAAAGCAAAAAAAAAAAAAAAAGAAGAAGAAGAAGAAGGAGAGAGAGAGAGTGATGGGCCATTCTTTGTCTCACTCTCCTCCTGAAACAACACATATGGGAATCATTTGTTTTTTCAAACGGATCGGCAGCTGTGCTGTGTCAGGTTGTGTTAGTCGGTCTGACCCAACACAGTATAACAGGCTCGAGGAAAGAGCTTAACGGACAGGACTATGGATGTCACTTGGAAGCTTGGTGGTCAAGGCAGACTACTCCATCAGCACTACTTCCAGTGGTGACTGATACAAAGGAAACAGTGAAAGGAGGCCTTCCAAACAGGCTGGGGAAAGGGATAAACGGGGAGGGAAGACCTTCGAAACATGATGCGCACCATTCCTTTCACTTTCTTTGACAACCGCCATGGATGGGAAGAGGACCTCCTATCCGGTCTTCAAGGGTCCCTCCACAACTGACTTTAACCAATTCAATTCCTCGACAAGCATTTCTACTTAACCGTCTGCTTCTCAAGCAAGGTTCCCACCCGTTCTGCTATCAGATCTTTCTAATATTTCTGGGATATTGCAAGAGCCCTTCGTTTTTTGTTTTTCTCCACCAACTTTTTATGTACTGCAATGACTGTCAACCCTGAAGTGAACCTGGCTGAGGCCATCTTGGGGGCTTCAGAGTTGCCACACAACAGAGGGAGGGAGGAAATAGCTAGATAGGGTCTTGTAGTCAAAACAAATTAAGTTTTCCTGTGGGAACCAAGGACATTCCGAGAGGTGGCTGGCCAGGGGACGAGTGAAGTAACCAAGCAACCTGCCAGCACCTTGATTGGACAGCTTGACCAGTCACTTCGGGGAAAGGGGAAACTTTTACTTTTTCATTAGGTGAAAGGCGCGAGAAGTTTCAGAGTCGGCTTTCACCAGTGGTGCCAGTATGATGTATCCAATAAATTGTCCTTTGAGGGATTTGCCTGCCTCAGAGTTCTGCTTTCAATGGGTGTATTACTTGGAACGCTGACAATGACACTGTTCTATCATGTCTGGAGACAAGGAAGACGAAAACCAGAAGGATCTACAGACCCACCCTAGGAAAAACGGGTTAACACATCATCTGCTTGGAATATTTTGCAATACCAAATGCAATGTTGTAATTTGTGGCTCGTCCTTTTTCCCTCAAGAACCGAAGGAATTGCAAAGACCATTGTTAATAAAGATGGATGAATCTGTCTCTTTTGACTCACTTTCTTATTTTTCCCATCTTTGGGTTTTCTTCTATCGGGGGAATTTTCGCACAAAAAATTGGACCGCGGTTATTGCAAAGCATGTTTTTGGGGTATGCAGATTTCCTTTCTGAACACATTTTCTGAAATGTACTGCATTTTTCTGCATACTTGTTCCTTCTATGTCATTCTCTTTAATGCATGCATTTTCATACATTGTATAAAAAAATTGGCAACCCACTCTCAAAATTCTGAAATGTGCAACTTCATTGAAGAATGAGTATAACCTTTAAAAGGATTTCTGAAACCCAACTCTTCTGAGATTTAATGTCCTTTTTTGTTTTGTACTTGAAACATTACACTCTCAGTGTCAAAATAGGGAGTTTTGTGAAATTCCACTCTAAAAAAGTTTCAAAAGCAAACATTCTCAACACAATTATTAAGTGGATATTATTATTATTATTATTATTATTATTATTATTATTATTATTATTATTATTGTTATTATTTTATTATCTCCCATTGACTACATTGGGTTCAGAATAACCCAATGTAGGCAATGGGAGATAATAATAATAATAATTAGTATTATTATTATATTCATATTCAATTATGTTCATATTCCAAGGCATAAGTACTTACCTTCACACTGATTTCCTCTAATCCTTGAATATCCCTTTGAACATATTGGATCTAAAGCAAATGAGAACAATGTCAGAACACGAACTTAATTGGAGAAGAAATGACACAGCTCTTCTATGCATGAGCACTTCCAGCTAAATTAGAAATTAATAATGATTTAAGGAAGGAAAAGGGTTACAAGAGGAACAAAGTACTCCAACGGTGATAATCAGGGCAGTATTAAGAATGTTTTCTTGGAAAAATGTACGATATTGTTTCTAATTATAATGGAATTGCAATGTCTACATTATATCCTTGCATACAAGTTAAAGGAGTAACAACAAAAAGACTATTCACAATAATCTGTGGTAAAGTTTGTTCCTGGGAAGTTCTCTGTGGTTTGTTAAGCAATCTGCAAGAAAATTGAGTGAACATTCCCTGCACTTGCAAGGCATGGTGTAACACTGAAGTAAGAAACATTTCCTTCTAATTATATTAACGAATATCTATATGTCCACCTTTCTGGTTGCTAAGGAACCCTTTTTTTTAACTATTACCATCTGGCAGACGGTGCAGGATAATAAAAACAAGGACAAATAGGCTGAAAAACAGCTTCTATCCCAGGGCAGGAGCTCTGTTGAATTCTGCTGCATAGTGTAGTGTTGGTGCGATGTCGGGGGTTTTCGGTTCAATGTGTGGAGAGTGAAGGATGCGTGTTTGTGTTTCTTTTCATGGTCATGTGCACTGAAGATGGTATTTGATTTTGTAATACGAGGTGCAATGGCCATAAAGTAAAGTAAAGTAAAGAATTGTTCCCAATTTCACGGCACATAATCCACCCATCAATTATATATTATTTATTCCTGTACGTTGCTGTACACTGACCAGAACCACATAGGTGAGATGGCCAGTGCAGAAATTTCATAAGTAAATAGCATAACCTTCAGAACACAGATAGTCCTTGACTTATGACGCCACTTGAGCCAAAAAATTTCTGTTGCTAAGCAAGACAGTTGTTAACTGAGCTTTACCCCCATTTTATGACCTTTCTGACCACAGTTGTTAAATGAATCACTGCAATTATACTGTTAGTAATAGATTCATTAGGTTACTGTGGCTTCCGCCCCATCGACTTTGCTTGTCAGAAGGTCACAAAAGGGGATCACATGACCCCAGGACACTGCAACTGTCATAAGTACATGCCAGTTGCCAAGTGTCTGAGTTTTGATCGTGTGACAGACACTGCAACACTTATAAGGGCGAAAAGCTGTCACAAGCCACTGTCTTCAGTGCCGTTGTAACTTCAGATCATCACTAAACAAATGGTGGTAGGTGAAGGACTATCTGTAAGTCAAGAATTCTTGAAAACCGTTTCCCTTTAACTGAAGGAGTTCATTTCACAGCTAAAAGGAAGGGACCAGGTGTTGTGGCCTGTCAGCCACTGGCCCCTACAGCAGCTGAATCAGAGGAGGAGGAAGAGGCATGGGTGTCAGAGTCAGCATCAGGGCAATCTGAGAGCTCCAAGGTGGAAGAGGGAATGGAGCTGACAGAGATAGAGATAGAGGTGAAGCCCAGGCCATCCATCACCCCTCAGATGAAGAGTCAACAGCCCCCAGGTCTGGAGCTGGCTGATGCGGAATAGCAGGAACAGTTGGGTCCAGTGCCTGATGCATGGATGCGCAGAAGGCAGAGGAGAGGAGAGCAGTGGAAATCTATGGTCCGGTCCTTCGGATGGAAGAGCCACCACTGCTAGTGAACCCTCACCCTAGCTCGGGGATGAAAGGCAGGGAGAGGAAATGAATGGGTGTGGCAGGCAGAGGAGAGAAGAGCAGTGGAAATCTATGGGCCGGTCCTTTGGATGGAAGAGCCACCACTGCTAGTGAACCCTCACCCTAGCTCGGGGATGAAAGGCAGGGGGAGGAAATGAATAGGTGTGGCAGGCAGAGGAGAGGAGAGCAGTGGAAATCTATGGGCCGGTCCTTCGGATGGAAGAGCCATCACTACCAGTGAACCCTCACCCTAGTTCTCGGGATGAAAGGCAGGGGGAGGAGATGAATAGGTGGGGGAGGAGATGAATAGGTGTGCCAGGCAGAGGAGAGGAGAGCAGTGGAAATCTATGGGTTGGTCCTTCGGACGGAAGAGCCATCACTGCTAGTGAACCCTCGCCCTAGCTCTGAGGATGAAAGGCAGGGGGAGGAGATGAATAGGTGTGACAGACAACTATTCATCTCCCCGCTGGACGGATTTGTTAGCCTGTGGTAAGAGACAGACAGACTTTTTGTGGGGGCTGCTGGCGCTCCTAATAAAGGAATCGTTGGTTTAAGCTACAGAAGGGTTTGTCATGTTTGGGAGCTAGATCAGAACAACAGATTAAGAGGCTCAACTTTCTGGCGTTCTTCTGCCAAAACCATGTGTTGATGAGACATGATTTGGGAATTACTTCCTCCTCCTCCTCGCAGAACGTTTCTCCCCCACTGCAACAGATAAAGCTTTGCATCGAGTCTCACCTTTTTCACACGGGACACAGGGACTGCCCCAAGCAGCACCCAGCGAGGAACAGCACTGGGATTTCAACGTGGCCCCGTTGATATTTATTTCACACCTCCCATTCACGATGGTCTGCCAACAGGTGCCTTTGACTGTCTCTGTTGGAATAAACACACAGAGCACCATAAACAGAATGTACCCTCAAGGGACCCCTTGTATGCCTCTCCGATGTGCAAATGCTAATTCAATTATCCTCACCGTGACCAAAACCGGTCAGGTGTGCCATTACGACACTCTTAAAAACCGGATGATGAAAAAGGGATACGCTCAGAAGAATACATTACCAATGCAGATGGTTCTTGTGGTATCCAAACTACTTTCGGGAGAACATTCGCAGACGAAAGAGCCCAGGGTATTTTTACACACTCCGTTAATGCAGGGGCTGGATTCGCATTCGTTGATATCTAGAAGAGCAAAAAGCAAATTTGAATGGCTGGAAGGAGGACAGAGGTTCAGAGAGTGCTCTGCTTTGATTATTTCAAAATAATATATGTATCCTGTTCAGCAGAGAAGATGGAATTCCGACATTTGGATGGTGTGGCACAAAATGGTTGCAGTCAGTGGTGGGATTCAGCCAGTTCGCACTACTTTGGGACAACCGGTTGTTACCTTTCTGAGCAGTTTGGTGAACTGGTTGCTGGAAGAAATCATTAGGGCAGAGAACCGGTTGTTAAATTATTTGAATCCCACCACTGGTTGCAGGCAGCTCTTCATGGATCCTCCAGCATTCTGCTGGGAGAAATTCATTGGGTTTCTCCTACGATACCCAATCAATAGCAAGGACCTATTTATTCCATGTAAGCCAGTCACACCTGTCTTCAACTTATTGAAAGAGCAACTTGCAAATGAAGAACTCCATGAACTTAGCTTCATTCATTCCTGGGTCTGGATTAAAGCAACTGGGTCAAAAATACAGGTAGTTCTCGACTTACAATTGAGCCCAGAATTTATGTTACAACCTTTCTTGCTACATCCACTAAGTGAAGCACTACAGTTGTTAAATAGTCCCACAGAAGTCTGCCAAAGTCCTTCGGGATAAATCTGATAAGAATACACCTTTATCTTTCTTGGAATGCTGCCAACGACTCAATTGCCAATTAGTTGTACAAGACCAAATGGAGCACAAAGTCAACACAGAGCTTCAGGGTTTAAACCAACCAGAATGATCAAAGTTGCTTCCTGCAAAGGCTCATGTCCCTTTGCTCCTCCTTTCTTATGGGAGGGGCTAATCACCTCCAAGCCTTCCTCCCAAGTCGTTCCTTTTGTCTTAACTGTTCTTGCCTTCTGGCAGCTCTGCGCATGCGCGCACTGGTAACAGGTTCCCCCTGTTCCTCTGCCTTGCTGCTGTCAGATTCTGAAGGCTCTGGAGTCAGCACATAACTCCCAGATGGCCATGGCCCCATTGGATGTAGAACCCTCATCCAAGTCCTCCCCAGACTCCCGGACTGACCCATGTTCCTCTCCACTGTCCAACTCTGCTGCCATCTCCGCAGGCTGCCGGCGGACCACAAAAAAGGGGGAATCACATGAGCCTGGGAAGCTGCGACCATCATAAATATGAACCACTTGAATTTGGATCATGCGACCAAGGCAATGAGGCAACGGTTGTAAGAGTGAAAAAAAACACCATAAATCACTTTTATCAGTGATGTTGTAAATTTGGACAGTAACTAAGTGAACTGCTGTAAGTCAAGGACTATCTGTACTTGAATTCCTTAATTTTAAACTTTAGAACAGGGAATATGTTACAGGCATGAAGTGAACAGAGTTAAAGCGAACAGAATTATTACTACACAAATATGAAATAATCCTATTAAGAGTAACTGTAGCCTCTAAATTTGACACACACACACACACACACACCCGCTTTAAGAACCAGGCAGAACTTTTGAGGGAAAAAAATCGAGTCTTTTCATTACCTTCACATGTTTGTAGGTCAGGTTTGAATACAAACCCCTTGGGGCAGGTGCACGTGAAACTTCCAGGTGTGTTCCTGCACTGTCCGTTGTCACAGAGCAACCTGTTCACGGCACATTCATCAATGTCTGCAAAAATAATCAAGATAATTCAGCAACGTCTGCGAAAATAACAAGCCTCGATGATTATTTGGGTGGGGTCTCTTTCATATGAAGCTGTAAAATGAATGTCTATTTAAGGAAAGCAATAGACTTCCCTAATAGGAACGTTTTTCCATATAATATTATGAAGAAGGTTTTGGTTAACATCAAAGTCAATGGAAATGGAGTAACTATCGGCAGTTTTTGTGCTTTGTACAATGAGTTTCCAAGCCTTCTGCCTACGGCCAGGAAAAAGGGGTATTTCAAGACACATCAAAGATGTCATGAAGATAATCTATGTTTTTCTTCTTCGAACCATTTCCTCCCGCGAGATAAAGCGATGAAGTCGTGGGAAATCAACAGAGCTCCATAGGGAGGGCGGTACCGTGTAGACCCCTCATAAAACTCCAAAGTGATCCGGTGAACCTTATATTATGTGACGGTATATAAATATACTATATATACTTAAGAACAGATTTTATTCAGCCCGATATTTTATCTGCATGCAGCATTTTATCAACATGGCCTGCTGGAAGGCAATAAAGGAGGAGAATTTGATCCAGGAGCTGAGTCATCAACGCAGAAGACACGCCAAAACTCTCTTAATATGTCTAGCTCAAAACTGATAACTTTTTCAGGGCACGGGGCCACACCATAGACCAATGGTTCTGAACATATGGTCCAAGGACCCCATGATGTTGACACAAAGGCTTTAAGAAATGTTATGTTTTAAGTCTTGGGGGTCCATGGTAAAGAAAAAATTGAGAAGCAATAGCTGCTCCGTGTCCGTGGCATTTCTTAAGCTACACATGTTCCCTGGGTGGTACTAAATGGGTGATGAATAAATGGGTAGCAGCTGTACTACCCATTGGAGCCTCACAGCAATAGAATAGAATGGAGTGGAATGGAATGGAGTGGAATGGAATGGAATGGAATAACAAAGTTGGGAGGGACCTTTGAGGTCTTCTAGTCCAACCCCCTGCTTAAGCAGGAAACCCTGCACCACTTCAGACAAATGGTGGTCCAATCTCTTCTTAAAAGCCTCCAGTGTTGGAGCATTTACAACTTCTGGAGACAAGCTGTTCCACTCATTAATTGTTCTAACTGTCAGGAAATTTCTTCTTCATTCTAGGTTGCTTCTGACCTTGATTAGTTTCCACCCATTGCTTCTTGTCCTGCCTTCAGGTGCTTTGGAGAATAGCTTGACTCCCTCTCCTTTGTGTGGCAGCCCCTGAGATATTGCAACAACGCTATCCTGTCTCCCCTAGTTCTTCTGTTCATCAAACAAGACCTTGTGCAAGTGCTTCAAGGCAGGAAAGCCAGTTGAGCCCCATTGCTCTCACTGGTCCAGAAAAATAACCTCCCTAAGTACAATGAACAAATAAGGATCAAGCAATCTGATAACAAAGGAAAACGTAGCACTGGGGATCAGGAAGATGAGAAGAAAATTAAAAGGTTAAGCAGAAATAAGGGAAGCAAATGGTAAACCCTACCTATAAGTTGAAACTAATATAAAAAGGATGAGCTACGATCTGGGAGAGTATTAGAGAAATAGAGAAAACGTCATACCTAAACAGATTTTCCCAGTTGAATCCACCTCATATCCAATGTTACATACGCATTTGTATGTTCCACGCAGATTTTCACATTTTCCATTGGGACATATGTCAGGATCCAATGCACATTCATTGATATCTGCAAAAAAAAAAGAAATAGTAACAGGTATGTGTAATTTTTTTTTTAACCCATCATAACAACCAGGACATAAAAATGGTGGGGTGACCTAGAGGTGGAGCTCTCGCCTCACAATCAGGAGACTGTGAGTTTGATCCTAGGATAGAGGCTGATATTTCTCTCTCTGGGCCCATTGAGAATATATCTACTGAACAAAACTCTGCATTGGTGACAGGAAGGGCATCCGGCCATTAAAACACTCAGCTAGCTCCATTCAGTTGCCCAGACTCCATCCCGCAAGGGATTATGGGGTCATTAAATGATGATGATGATAACAACCAGGACATTCATTTATCTATCTTTTCTTTAGAGCATTTCTTGCAAATGTCATCCCATACTCCTTTACACCCATTCTGAATGAAATTCAGCTGTAAGCTTACCATTTCCTGATGCTGTAATTCCTGGTCCACTCGGACAAAGACTTTCATATTCCTCTGGAAGAAGAAAAAAGCGAGAAAAATTAGATAAGAGATTTAGAATTAGATTTCAGAAAAATGCAGAGGTTTCTAGAGTCTTCTACAAGATGATTTTGGAGTAATTGGGCACACTGACCTCAACAGGACATGCTACCCAGAAGACACAAACACAAGTTTGTAATTTCAAGATGTTGAAGTGCAACTGTTTTGAAGTAGGTTTGTCTCCTACCTCTTCTGGGATGTATTTATTTTATTTATTGATTAGAAAAATTATATTTCCGCCTATTCGCACATGGTGACATAAGGCGGCTTACAGGGATATAAAAACATCACATATATATTTATATAAGTAAAACTAATAAAATAAAATAATCAAATAATAAATTATTAAAATAATATAATAGTTCCGCACCCCTCACTCTGGGGACAACACATCACACAAGCCATTTAATGGGCTCCATCCTGCTCTGGGTTCCCCAGGTTAGCGGTTAGAGAAACACTGATGGTTTACGCTGCAAAACCATGATTCTTTCAACCACGATTGAGCAAGCCACATCAATCTTGCCCTCACTAAGCTATCATGGGTAATTTGAACATCACGCTAAGCTCAAAACACCACTTGAGCACTCGCCTGATGTTTAGGAAGGCCCAGAAGCAAGAGAAATGACCATGGCTTTTCATGCCACGGAAACCGCAAAAAACAACTGCTAGAATTGCAGACTGTAACACAGTTGTACATTAACAATTAATATAGTCACTTACATCTCAGCAAATGAAATTGGTAAACTGAGACATAGCTAACATGGGGGGGAAAACCTACCCAACCAACATAAAAGGGTATATGAAGACTACGTTAGCACAGCAGCACTGATGATGTTACTTAGTTGGGTCATTAAATGTCTGCAAGAAAACAGCCAAGCTCAGAGAGCACCAAGGACCCCACGGTTCAACCCTGAGCTACAAGTATTCTTTTCTACCAAGACTAAAACTCATAGACTGCACAGAAGAGCATCTGACTTCCCAAAGGAAAATGTCCCTCTCATGAGCTATCCAAGAAAGGAAAAAACCACAAGAAAACCATATATCTTGCAGCTCTCACCATCCTAAAAAATTAAAAGCTGAGAGCCGTCTTCTATTTTACCCTCCGTTCTCCAACAATAGTAAAGGTGCTCAAAACACAATCCAGAAGAGAGGGGGAAAAAATGCTTCCACATGTGGAAATGTTCTGTGAAATTAATTCAAATGCAAAACAGAAGTCTATGGCTCAGGGCCATTTGCATTTACAAAATGTTTCGGCTCAGTTGCATAGTTTTTAAAAAGGAGAGCTGATAGCAGCAAGCCTTGTCTTGCTCTGATAGCTCTCCAGAATCTTTCTTGCTGTTTGAACTAACATGGCCGAGAGTAGCAGTCTTTCTTTCAAGTTTGCACGTTGATTAAAGCCAGTTTGATTTGCTTCAAGAGATCCTTTCTGTCTCCTTCTCAGAACTGCCAGTTAAAATAAAGGTTAAACATATTCTCATGATATTTTTTCTTTAAAAGAAACAATACATCAATTTCTGGACTCTGCATTCCAGAATATTCTTTTCCTGAGAGAATGGGCCAAGAAACTTCAGTGGTGTTTCAATAACCACCGCCTAAGCAGAGATTACAATTTAGGAGGAGTTTGGGGAAAACGGATTACAGCTACAATGTGCAAACATACATATGAGAATATTTACAGTATTTGGCAAGTTCTATGACCCTAAAAAACTTCTTACATAATGATGTCATTTTCCATTTCTTCTGTCTTCCATTAGGGGCATGAGAAATGTACAATCTCTGATATTATATGCACATCAATGCCATTTTATCATCAGCTACTACATTATAAAGATTTTTGCACACCTGTCCTAGAGGAATCTGTCATTATATAACATTTTTTCCCCAAACATACACTTTTGCCACCAAATAAAATAAATATACCACTTGGCAGGTATCCTTGTGTGAGGAACTAAGTTCATTTGACAGTGAGATGGGCAGCATATGAGTTTACTCAATGATAGATAGATGATAGATAGATAGATAGATAGATAGATAGACAGATAGGAGAGAGAGAGATAATAGACAGGCAGATGATAGATGATAGATAGATAGATAGATAGATAGATAGATAGATAGATAGATAGATAGATAGATAGATAGATAGATAGACAGACAGACAGACAGACAGACACAGGAAGTGAGAGATGATAGATAGATAGATAGATAGATAGATAGATAGATAGATAGATAGATAGATAGATAGATAGATAGAGATGAGAGAGAGATAATAGATGGACAGATGATAGATAGATAGATAGATAGATAGATAGATAGATAGATAGACAGACAGACAGATGTGTGTGAGAGAGGGGGAGAGAGAGCGACAGATGATAGATAGATGATAGACAGACAGACAGACAGACAGATAATGGATGGATGAACCATTTTAGAAAAAGCTACTTAAAGAAATGCCAAAATTGTAAGTAGGTTTTAAAAAGTAGACAAAATTCAGGATGAACCTGATAACATGCACAAAAAATAACGAAACTTGTCTGCCACCGAACAAAATAATTTTTTTTTAAAAAAAGAGTAGCATTTGTTAGATATTTTGACAACTCTGTGGCCTGAAAAGATTGAATCAAATCCTTGTTAGCACCTCTCTCTGGAGCTGACCAAACATTCTATTCTGGCGTTCTGAACATCTTTACAAATGACAAAGAAGGGATGTAAATCTCAGGGTGGGTGAAACACACTGTACCTGAGTTTTGTGCAGGACAGGGTTGGCAAGGCTCTCCAAAGGCAAAATCTGTGCTCGCACAGCAGCATTCGGACTTTGTGACTGCACCAAATAAGGGTTTAACGCACTGGCCCCTTCTGTATTCCCCATAGCATGTGCTTCGCATGTGCGTATCTGAAGGAGAGAGATTACAAAAAAAAAAGGCAAAAAAGCTGTCAAATACATTCAATAGGAAAGCTGTACAGATAGTTCTGGTTTTGTCATTGCCATGTTTAGAGACTGTTTTGAGGTTACAACCATGATGACAACGTAACTTTGCAACCAATCCTCACATCTGAAACCTTCGCAGGTGCACAGAGCAAAGGAAAGCTGAAGTAAGATCATCAGCAGAGTTGTGGCTCCCCTCAGCAACCTCTTCTGTTAACAACCACGTTGTTGGTCTCGACTGTGGTAGCTACATGGTCTTACCACCACAGTTGAAGTTACTGTGGACATATTTGGTGGCTACTTATGACTTGGATTCAAACTTTCAACCATCTTCACAGCATTTTCTCCCATTGATTCAGGAAGGGTTCAAGAGACAAATAGTCTTTTCTTTTCTGAAAATGTTTTTAATTTAAAAAAATAATAATCTTCAGCCATTCACTTTGAGTAACCATCTTTCTCTGATTCAATAAACTCTTAGTATCTGCTAAATCAGGAATGCAGAAATTGTGATGTTTCAGACATTGTCGAATCAACCCTGGCGATCAACGGGATAGCAATAGCCCTTAGACTTATATACCACTTCACAGTGCTTTACAGCCCTCTCTAAGTGGTTTACAGAGTCGGCCTCTTGCCCCCAACAATCTGGATCCTCATTTGACCCACCTCGGAAGGACGGAAGGTTGAGTCAACCTTGAGTCTGGTGAGATTCGAATTGCCAAATTGCAGGCAGCCAGCAGTCAGCAGAAGTAGCCTGCAGTACTGCACTCTAACCACTGCATCATCACGACTCAATGTCCTCACATCCTCATCAAAGCCCTACTTTCACCATCCCTCTCCACTACAGTTATGTGTAAATTGTAGCTGTCTACAGAAATTCTCAGTCATCCAGGTCAGTGTTGTCCCAAAAGTGCTTTTTTCAAAAGGCAACTGAAAAAAAATAAATTCAAGCTGCCTTTTTTTTGGGGGGGGGGGGGAGCACTTTGGGGGGTAAATTGTAGTTCAGCAATTCTGCAGAACCCAAAACTAATGGCTGAAGGTTAATTTCCCATCAGATTCATCTTGTGTCTAGCACATCGAATGCCATTCGTTGTTTCAGCCCAAATCTAGCTGTGTTTTCTCATGAAACTCAACAGAATTGATGCTGGTAAATCTGTGTGCAAAGAAGCTGCAGCAGGTGGCAGCATTTAACTAACCAAGACTAATTCAAGAATCTAAATAAACAAGGCTAGTTCTGGAAACTGCCGGATGGAGGACCTCCATGAAACTTCCAGACTGCGGTCTAGACGAGGAAGTCATCTTCAGAGAAGACCTTCCTTCTGCCAAGAGAACCAATAGATTGCCCTCAACTTAGAACCACAATCACAAGTCCAAAATGTCTGTTGCTAAGTAAGGCTGTCGTTAAGAGAATTTTGTTCCATTTCACGACCATTTTTTTTTTGCTGCAGTTGTTAAGTGGATCACACAGTCGTTAAGTGTATCTGGCTTTCACCCCATTGACTTTGCCCTTTGGGAGCCAGCTGGAAAGGTTACAAATGGTGAGCACGTGACCCAGGACAGTGCAACAGACATAAGTACATGCCAGTTGCCAAGTGCCCGAATTTTGATGATGTCACCATGGGGATATACTGGTGTTAAGTGTGAAAACTGGACATAAATTATAAATCATCAGTGTATTTGTAAGTTTTAACCAATGGTTGTAACTTGAGGATTGCCTGTATGCAGATGCAATCACATGATGCTGAGCTCAAGTCAAGGAAATCTTTAAATACACCTAGTCCTCAACTTACAATGGTTCACCTAGTGACTGCTCAAAGTTACAATGGCACTGGGAAAAAAGTGACTTATGACCATTTTTCACACTTACAACCCCATGCTCAACCCCGTGATCCTGTGATCAAAATTCAGATGTTTGGCAGCTGGTTCATACTTATGACCCAAGGTCACACGATCCCATTTTAAGACCGTCTGACAAAGAAAGTCAGATTCACTTAGCAACCGTGTTCCTAACTTAACAACTTGAAGGGATTCACTTAACAACTGTGGCCAGAAAGGTCGTAAAATGGGGCAGAACTCGCTTAAGGTTTGTCTCGCTTAGCAACATATATTTCGGGCTCCATTGTGGTGGTAGGTTGAAGACTGTTGTGATGACCCGGAGTGTAAACAAATGTAACAAAATCCAAAATGTAAATAAATGTAATGCTTCCAACTTGGCCGCACTGTTCAATAATTCTCAGTTAAAACATATTCAAAAATAGTCTTCAAAAGAAAGCAATACAGTCCGAACTTAATGAGCAGATAAAGGTGAAATAAAAAACCAAACGAACTACAATGAAGGAAATTCCTCCTCTCCCTCAGAGTCTAACTCTAACAAGGGCATGACAACTGTTTGTAATGCCAAAAAATGTGCCCCTCAAGTCATACACCGACAATCGAAACATAGTTTTCTCGAGGAAGGCCTAAAAACCATCACCAAATTTTAGCCATCCTAGTCACCAGATTCCAGGGGTTTTTTTTTTCATCTAAGGCTCCTAACCCAAAGGATTAATCTCTTTCCATGGTTCATTAATCCCTTTTTCTTTTACATTTAGCTACTCCATTCCCTATCCATTTCTGCCAAGTCAGTGATATTTTTATTTTATTTTTCTCCATATTTTATTTTTTATTTATTTTTATTTTGTCAAACATGTATTAGACAACAGATATAAATATAAACATGATTATTAATACATGAAATGAATACGAATAAAAGGGAACATTAAGACAGGGACGGTAGGCACATTGGTGCACTTATCCACGCCCCCTTACAGACCTTTTAGGAATGGGGTGAGGTCAACAGTAGACAGTCTGAGGTTTGAGGACAGACCACAGGTCAGGGATCTTCAAACTTGACATCCTGACAACTTGTGGACTTCAACTCCCACAATTCCTCCTTCAGGCATGTTAGCTCAGGAATTCTGAGAACTGAAGTCCACAAGTCCTAAACATGTCAAGTTTGAAGACCCTTGCCATAGGTCATTGATAGGATTAACCCAAACTGGGGAATACTAATGGTAACTAACTTGGGATTTTCCAGCTACAGAAATCGTGAAAGACTATCAGAAGCTGTTTATCTCTTCTAGAAATATTTCAACCTGACTGGAGTTACAACTTCCTTGAACCCATTCGCACTCTACTTGCTAAAACAATTCTACTTCGTTATTTTGCCAACCTGTCAAAGGCTAAATATACAAAAGAGAGTTAATCAGGTTGCCATTTGCTAAGGTATGTTAATTTGATGGAAAGTCACTCCGTGTACCAGAACTTAGGTCAGGCATGCCATCTTGCATTTATTTTAAAAGCAGGAATTTGGAACGAATTCCTAGTTCATAGATAACTCTTGGAATGGACATAATAATTGAATAAGTGACTCCATTTTAAGGCAGATTCGAATCATTCTGGCTCCCGCAGTAATATTGTGTGTTGCCTTTCTGCGTGTTTGAGATCTGAATCACAGCTGCAAGAAGCTAAAGCGCTGGTCAGCACAATCTGTACGGGGTTGGGGCTTATCAGAATATTTTTATTAATGGTTTCTTCCATGCTCTTAAATTTTTAATATATTTTCATATTTTTTTCCTTGTTGAAAACAGCAATGGCATTCCTGCATGGCACCAAATTAGGAAGAGCCAGAGAGAATATTTTAATTGCTAAATTCCTACTAATTGATCATTGTTTCCTTTCCTTCCAAGCCCTTTTCAAAATGAGGTTGAAGGAGGAAATTTGTAATCAAGACACATCAATTGCACAGCGAATGGGATTCATCAGCCCTATAAATGGATTGGCACTCTATACTCAGGAACATTGGGGATAAACACGTGTTTTTTTAAAAAACAAAGTTGGATGTTTTTCAGGCAGGACATCAATTCTTCAATGGTTTCACTCAGAAAGGCCAAAATGTCCATGTTTTTTAACATACGAGGCTGAGAGTGAGCCACAAATACAACTGTCAAATTAAGTATGTTTTTTCTTTACTATAATCTACACGTATTAACAGCAGGTAGAATTGTATTTGCTCAAAATTGGAAAAGTGATTAGATATTGATAGAGGGAAAAATAATTGAAAAAATATTTGAATGTGCAGAAATGAATAGATTAACAGCCCGTGAACATGTTTCATTGGAAAATCTGATTTATGACACACCCAGGGGGTGGAGGGAAACAGGGTCATAGGTGATAGTAAACTATGTGTGTCAGAATTAGCTTCATATGGGTTAGTGCATACATGTTTTGGATTCTTTTGAAGCTTGGCTCAAGGCTCATGATTTAATTAGGGCAATTGCCGGAACCCTGACAGAAATTATTAAAGCTCAGGTGTGCCCTGAACTTTGTTGTTTCTCTAAATCAAGGGTGTCAAACTCAATTTCCTTGAGGGCTGCACCAGGGTTGTGTTTTACATCTGGGTGGGCGTGGCCAGAGGGCGTGGCCAGCTCAATGTCACTCATTGAGAGTCCATTTCCAGCCATGATGGCCTCCTGCAGCCCTCTGCCAGCAAAAACCAGGCAACATTCCAGTGTATCCTTCCACAGGCTGCTGCCTTTTAGACATGATGAAACATCAACATCCAGAATTACTAATCCACCTTGACTGAGAATTCTGCAATCCCTCAAAATCCCAACACATTGGTAAGGCGCCAGATTTGGAAATACTGTTCTAGAGCTTTTCTCTAGAGCGAAGCCCCTGAACCGTAACTGTCAGCCGCGACAACTTACCGACACACACACGTCCATCCAGCCCAACTGCGAGTCCAGGGAAGCATTCGCATTTGAAAGAACCGTCGGTGTTGACACAGCGTCCGTTCATGCATATTCCTGGTGTCTCACATTCATCAATATCTGTCCAAAAGAAGGGGAGGAAAAAAACGTTTTATTGAAGATTAAAGTTGAGGTTATTACTTGGGATGAGATGCAACGGTTCCGTGGAGCTTACTCATGGTGTACCCAAATAAATAGCTTATGAGCTGTTGGGTGAATATCTTCAGCACCATCTTCTTCCAACTCTATCTGGTGAGATCTCATAGATCGAGAAGATCCATAGATCAGATCCAGAAAGGGGCTCTGGAAGAGGGATTTTTCAACTCCTTGTAGCATTTCCTTTGAGGTCTGGATGGCCATCACAACAGTTGGGTTTCAGAAGGCCACAAAACTTGGCTTATTCAAGAGAGCTTCAACCTTGAGGTGAGAATGTTATGTATGAGCTACTCCCTCCTGTAACACGGAGATTAATGAATGACCTGTTCTTTCTCTGCCACTGCATGTTGTACGTGTTGTTATTTATGCTTTAGGCTTTGCACTTTTAACTTTATTTATGGAAACATGGTCTGAAAGCCACTCAGTCCGTTTTGGTTGGAGAGGCATAGAAGTCCTGCAAGTAAATACATGAATGTCTTTCTCCTTGGCAGTTCCTTGATTACAGTAGTGTTGAAATTACCCGTAGCTAGCAAGGAAAAATGTACCAAGTTCAAGGAACTACCAAGGGGAAAACCACACCCCCACCAATATTGTCTGGGCAAGCTATTGTACACAGACAGGGAACAAACCCCCCACACTCAATTGCACTGATGATGTTTCCTAGTTGGGTAATGAAACATCTCCAAGCAATCAATCAAACTCAGAGAGCACCAAAGATTCCACAATTTACCCTGAATTACATATAGTCTCTTTTATTGCAAGGTCAATATGATTTATCTTCCAATGACCTCTCTCTCTCTCTCTCTCTCTCTCTCTCTCCCTCTCCCTCCCCCCCTCTCCCCCTCTCCTCTCTATCTCCCACACTCTCCTCTTTTTCTCTTCTCTCTCTCTCCCCCACTCTCCTCTCTTTCTCCGCCGCCTCTCCCCCCACCTCTCATTCTGTGTCTGTGTCTCTGTGTCTCTGCATGCATGGATTTATTTTGGCTCTCCCATAAATTACCACCATCCTTCCTGGTCTTCCATTTTTCCAGGCTCCGCACACATACTACAGAATTGATCACAATTGTGTCACTGAATTTGTTCGTTGTTTGCTTTGACACAAACGTGCACTCTCACACACTCCTGCCCAGCAGGAAATAAATGCCTTTCTTTTCCTGATATGTGGCTGTGCATTCCCCCCCCCCATCTTCTTGCAATTCTCCCCCTCTCTCTCTTTCCACTGAGAATGAAGAGAAATGTTTTAAAAATACCATGTGGGTAGATGCGTAACCTTTAACAATATAATCATATCCTAACACCTCCCTTCAGTATACACAACGCTTGGCATGTGTGGCCTTTTCTTTCTTTTGCCCCCCCAACCTTAAAAGGGCAAACAGAGAGCAAAACACCTCTGTGTTTCATTTAGCTTGTGTTGTTTGGCACACAAGACAGTCTTGCTCGTTCAAAGCTAATTGCTAATATCTTTGACGCATTAGCTTCTAATCTCCTGTTCAAGCCAAAAAGGCGAACAAACGGTTAAACTTGCCTAGGCAAGAGGTTAACTTTCTACCTCTTTGCAATAAGAGACAAAGAAGGCCCTTACCTCTGCAGTAACGTCCATCTGCTGCTAACTGGAAACCAGGCTTGCAAATACACTTAAAACTTCCATCTTCGTTGATGCACATCCCATTCAGACACATGTTTCGTATGCTGCATTCATCCATATCTAAAAAAAAGGAATGCACAGTCAAACCAAAGTTCATCATCGTGAAAGAACATAACATCGTCCCAATGAACTATACGATGCTGGGCCAAACATACCCCATTTTATGGGCTCCTTGATGCTCTCTGAGCTTGGCGATTTCCTTGCAGACCTTTCATGACCCAACGCGGTAACATCACCAGTGCTGTGACGAATGCTACCTAACTGGGTGATGAAACGTCTGCAAGGAAACCAACATTCCCAGAGAGCACCGAGTCCAAATTTCAACCCTGAGCTACAAATGTCATTTTCTACAGGTAAATCTCTTTACGCTTGGATTTCAAGGATGTATATGAGGTCTGAGTAACTGCGTAGTTGAATTGTGACTTTCATTAGACCAGACCAATCACTCTTCTGCTTTCCAAGGATAAACCCCTTCCAGATCAGGTCTTTTTTCAGATTAACACTGATACTTTAAAGGCTGACAGTTATCTTATGGTGGGAGGGATCGCTTAACACTTTTCTGTTGTTAAACCCAGCACTGAAGACAGAAGGCAGATCCAAATCCTTTCTTATGTTGCTAAAGTAAGCCTCCCAGCATTGTGAACCACACATCATTTTGTCTGAAGCTACTAGAAATTATACCACAGCAAGATCTGGAGGAACACATGTTCCTTCCCTGGAGTTTTTTTTTTTTTTAAACCACAGGAATGTAAAAATAATAAATCTGGTAAACTAAACCAAAGGCTAGTGTTTTGTTTCAGCTGTGACCAACCAGATGCCCAAACAAGCAGGACATAAACGCAACAGGGCATCTCACTCATGGTCCTAAACAAATGGCATTAGCAGATGGCCTTTGATATTGGAGGTCCTTTAGGACCATTATAAACTAACCATCGCAGGAGAACATTGGAGAAGATACAGAGGGGTCTTGGCGCTCTCTGACTTGGTGGTATTCTTGAAGATGTTTCATTACCCAACTAGGTAACATCATCAGTGCTGTGCTAATGCTATGGTACCAGGTTGGGTAAGGAAACATCTGCAAGGAAACTACCAAGCTCAGAGAATATCAAGGACCCCAATATTCAAGGGATGGTCTGCCAATACTGATAGGCTAGAATATAAACCGAGAGCAAACTCCACTCCTTACTAGCACTGATGATGTTACCTAGTTTGAGTAACAAAACATCTGTAAGAAAACCACCAAGCTCAGATAAATTCAGTTCAACCCCGAGCTACAAATATTCTCCTTATTTGTTACAGAAATCTCACAGAGAAGCAGATAGCGGTCACATCTTCAGCCCTGCACATAACGGCTTGTCCATGGGTTTAATAACACACCAGTTTTCCAAATTCAGACAAAGTTCTGAATTGGAGGTTGTAGACAGGGGCATTATAGCCAAATAGAGAGAATTAATTCAGAAGCTGATGCAATTCAGATGGCCCGGAGACTTTTTGGCAGCATTGGGGGGAAAAAAATGGCATAAAAAATGTTCTCTCAGACCACGCTTTGTACCACACTGGTTTTATTGCTGTTAAGATATGGGATTTAGGGAGGTGATGAGAGGGAGATATTTGAATGAAATAATTTGACAGATTTCCAGATAAAGATATTTAAGCCAATACCTAAAAGCAGCTCAAACCTTTAGCTGTTCCCTCCAAACTAGGATGAAGAATAGATTCCTGAAGGGTTTGCCCCTGCTAACAGATTAACAGAGTTGGAAGGGATCTTGAAAGTCATCTAGTCTAACTCCCTGTCCAAGCAGGAGACCCTACATCATTTCTGACAGATGGCAGTCCAGTCTCTTCTTGAAAGCCTCCAGTGATGAAGATCCCACAACTTCCAAAGGCAGCTTCAGTTCCATTGGTTGATTGTTCTTACTGTCAGAAAGTTTCTCCTTATTTCCAAGTTGAATCTCTCCTTGTTCAGTTTCCATCCATTATTTCTTATCTGGCCTTCAGGTGCCTTGGAAAATAGCTTGACCCCTTTCTCTGGGGCAGCCCCTCAAATATTGGAAGACTGCTATCATGTCTCCCCTGGTCCTTCTCTTCACTAGACTAGCCAGGCCCAGTTCCTGCAACCGTTCATCGTATGTTTTAGCCTCCAGTCCCCTAATCATCCTGGTTGCTCTTCTCTGCATTCTTTCTAGAGTCTCAACATCTTTTTTTATAGTATGGTGACCAAAACTGGATGCAGTACTCTAGGTGTGGTCTTACTAAGGCTTTATAGAGTGGTATTAGTACCTCACTTGATATTGATTGAATCCCTCTGTTAATGCAATTTAGGATTGCATTGACTTTTTTGGCTGCTGCCAGATTAAAGGTCACATTTATCACTGGAGGACAGTGACCTTAAAACAATATTAAAAATCAAGAAATTCCCCTTAATATTGAAATGACTCCTCTATATATGGCATGTTTACCTTTTTTTCTGACATTCTAAATCTGGCAAAAGTAATTTATGGTTTTTAAAAATGTGTCTCTATCCCAAACAAGAATGTTGGCCCGCAACCTTCGAGCTGAATCACTGAGATAGTATTCTGCCAAAAAATGCGGCTTGTGACCAGTGCTTGAATGTTTGTTAAATGTGTGCAGATGGTGGACCCTCTCCCAAGGACTGGGAGAATGTAATAAACCAACTTTTCTTTTCTTACAAAGAGGGAGTTTGCAAGGGTTTCTCAGGCCCTATGATGCAATTTTGGGTCATAATGAGAGAAAAATCAATATATCATTTTTTTAGCAGCCAAAATCTCACAGAAGTAGCAAATCTCACGAGATTTCAACCTTCCTGTCCAAATTCATGCAAAGTTTTGGTGAACTTGTGAGATTTTGGCGAACAGATTGTTCACACACCAAAACTGTGTTTACATTTCTTAGAAGGACCAGGATATGTTGCAAGAGTCCCTTGCTAATGAGTTCAGGATGCTTCCTATGATCTAAAGAGCATTCCCAGGAGTATCTATTTCCATCATAAAAGCTGTTTATGAGATGTGCTGTTTCTCTTGCAGATCTCATGTAGTTTATTATTCATGGATCCCCAGATCCAACCACACGGAATAACAGAGTCGGAAGGGAGCATGAAGATCTTCTAGTCCAACCCCCTGCCTAGGCAGGAAACCCTACACCATTGCAGACAACTGGTTATCCAACCTCTTCTTAAAAACTTCCATTGATGGAGCATTCACAACTTCTGAAGGCAAATCCTTCCACTGAGTAATTGTTCTAACTGTCAGGAAATTTCTCCTTAGTTCTAAGTTGGCTCTCTCCTTGATTAGTTTCCATCACACCACACAAAATTATTTATTTGGCATTCTAGGGAGAATTAGGCAAATTACGATTATGAGAATTGTGGGAGAATTATTAACCGTCTTTGTCTCCAGAAGCTGTGGGTGCTTCATCACTGGAGGTTTTTAAGAAAACACTGGACAGCCACTTGTCTGAAATGGTATAAGGCCTCCTGCTTGAGCAGGGGTTGGACTAGAAGACCTCCAAGGTCCCTCCCAGTTCTATTCTGCTTGTGATTATGTTTAAAGGCCATGTGGATCTCAGCTGCTGAGTTGGCAAATTGAACTTCGATGCCTATAGGCTGCTCTAACTGAAAGCCATGAGGGACTTTACTAGTCAACACCCAGGCAGAGAACAAGCCAAGAGAGACCTTCCAAGGCAGGCAGTTAGAAGAAGTGAAGGAGAAGGGATTCAGGATGGATTTGGCAGTCCTCACCTTCGCAGTTCCTTCCATCAGCTGACACGTGAAAGCCAGCATTGCAAACACAGTGGAAGCTGCCATCGGTGTTAATGCATCGTCCGTTGTTACATATCCGGCCGTTCTGCAAACATTCGTCGATATCTTTTAAAAAAAGCCAACAGAGACATAAATATGAGTAGTGACAGTCCTCAACTTATGACATGTAATTGAGCCCAACTTTTCTGTTGTTAAGTGAAACATTTGTTAAGTGAAATGGTCATCAGTGTGAAAAATGGCCATAAGTCCCTTTTTTTTTAATCCCACTGTAACTTCAAACAGACTCAATGAACTGTTGTAAATTGAGGACTCGCTTCACAGTGAGTCATAACAAAAGAAGCAACTTGATCTGCTACGGAGGACTCCACTCCTTTGAAATCACAAAACACCAAACGGACCAGGCTGAACACTTCAGTTGTGTTGACCTACATCCGGAGTCTCCAAACCTGACAACTTTAAGACTTGTGGACTTCAACTCCCAGAATTGCCCAGCCAGCATAACTAGCTGAATAATTCTGGGAGTTCAAGTCCACAAATCTTAAAGTTGCCAAGTTTGGAGACCCCTGACTTACATAGAAGGGATGTAAACATGTGTCTTTTTTTCTGCCACTGGAATCTAGTGTGTTACTGTGCGTAACTTTGGCTGCATCCTGATAGAAACTGAGTTTCAGGAATGATGTCACTCTGCAGGACTTACATCAGAATTCTTTCAAAAACAAGTAATCCTCAACTTACAACTTAGTGGCTATTTGAAGTTATGGTGGACCTCCCCAGAGCTCCTTACAGTACATTCTCCTCATCCCTGTTGAATGGATATTTGTATATCTCGGTCTATCTTTCCATACACTTTGTACTATAAAGTCATTTCTACGGCCACTCTCTTTTCATACTGCTAGCAATTTGACTTCCAGGACTGGGGTGGGATAGAAGGGGAGGATGTTTTGGCAAAATGACACAACTCATTGAATCTCTTTTCTTCTTTTACAGCCCATTGGTCTTAAACTTTTGTTTTCTAGGCGTTATCTTTTAGCCCTATGTTTGTCATATAGATTCCCCTTAATCCAGCAGAGAGATATTTTTTTTAGATCTGGGCACTTCCTCTGCGTGTTCCTAGTACAATTAAAAGTAGAATAAGAAAAAAAGCTAAACACACAGTTCCGCTAACTATATCTTGGAGCATAAAGATCACCCTTTGCAAACTGATTTTTCTTGTATTCTTACAGGAAAGTTGGCCTCGTTTCCTTACATCAGAAGCCAAGTTTTGCCTTCCCCATCTAACATTGAACAGTTGGCGGGTGGGGAGAACACTATCTCATTTTTTAATTCAGAGACTAGAATCCTGGGAGGTCCAAAATAATTTATCACATGTTATCTACTTTTCTTGCAAACCAAGAAGCCAGAATGAGATCCTAGCAGTTCAGATTCAGAGGAAATGGACTACGGTTTAAGACTTTAGAAATAGCAACAAATATAGACATTTGTGAGACAGTTTCGGTGTTTCTACAGGGCTCTACTCTACCTCGGCATTCTGTTCTCATCGGGGTACTCTGATATCCAGCACGACACTTGCATATATAGGAACCTTGTGTATTCACACAGTCGCCACCAACGCATGGATTCCTTTCACATTCATCCACATCTGTAAGAGACAGAAGATATATAATATATATATATATTTGGCAAGCTTTGGCAAGCGCTGCCGAAGTTCCTGCCTTGCTTCACTTCTGTAAAGCATGCTTTTTACAAAACCCAGTAGCGTTTTATATATATATTACTCTGGTTAGGGAATATTCATCCTTCATCACCCCAATACTTTGATATTAAGCCCCGTTACTGTGGGAAAGTTATATACGTTTCTCGGATTGGAATGGAATGATATGTTATGGAGCCATTTTTCTCTGCTTGGGTGAACGCAGACTTATCCGAATGAATCTTTAGAGCAAGATTTTAGTCTTCTTGGAAGAAACTTCTCTGCGTGTTTTATTCACCCCAAGGATAAAACACTCAGACACAAACTGAGCAATGTGATGATGCGTGCAGTTCAGTGCGGGGAGACGTGTATATTGGAGAAACAAAACAACCACTTCACAAACGCTTGGCATGGCACAGGAGGACAAGCCCCTTGGGAAAGATTGAGGAGTCCATCTGCATTTGAAAGACAAGGGTCACTCTTTCGAAGGCACCAAAGTCCACATTCTGGACAGAGTGGACCGCTGGTTTGAAAGAGGGGTCAAAGAGGCCAGAGATGGGATTCAAAATCCCAGCAACTGGTTTGCTGCCCGGTTGCTGGGTGGGCGTGGCCATGGTGGGCAGGGCCTACCGGAACTTCCTGTCTCTTCCGGGCCTCTGGGAGGGTGAAAAGAGCCTCCCCTGGCCTCTGGAGGCCCACCGGAAGCTGGAAATAGGCCCGTTTTGCCACTTCCGGTTTTCCAGGAAAACCATTTTTCACCTCCTAAGGGTCCAGAGGCCTCCCCTGGGCCTCTGGGAGGGTGAAAACAGCCTCCCCCGGCCTCTGGAGGCCCTCTGGAAGCCGGAAACAGGCCCATTTCCAGACTTCCAGGACGTTCTTCCCCCTCCCAGAGCCTCACCACGGACTTCCCCCTCCCCACTCCATCGAAAATGGGCCACATGGAGGCTCCTGGGAGAGGAGGGGAGTGGTGGGAGGAACAGGGCCAGCTGGTCGTTTGAAATACTGGTTCGGTGAACCAGCTGTTGCTTTAACATCCGGTTCGTATGAACTGGTACGAACCGGTAGAATCCCACCCCTGAAAGAGGCCATCTATATTAAGACTCGAAAGAGGGAGAAGTATACGACACCACCTATCTCCTGTTTCCAACCCAGTCCTTTCAGCAGTTCCAAGAAGGTTCCACAGCCATTTGCACTCTGATTCAGGTGGCTCAGATAAACCCTCAAGTGGCCTCAATGACTCTCAGAGGGAGTGCTAACGACCAGAGGACTGCAAGGAATATAAATCCTTTCATTCCCCACCATTCAATCAGAGCTGAAGAAGATTCTTGGGTGAGAAGTGAAACGCCTTCAAGGAAAAACAATGTCCAGTTGCCTTTTGACTCAGAATGGAATCTATTCCTGACAAATTCGCCGTACGGTCTCAAAGGCTTCTGAGCAAAGCATATTCCAAATTCTGCTCGTTTCAGAAAGGAAGCATGCAGCTGAAAAGTGAAAGAAGGGAAAGGAAGGAATAAGACATGGTATCATAAGTCTGATGGACAGACGTACCTATGCATTCGCCTCTAAGGTCCAATTCAAACCCTTTCTTGCATTCACAGCGGTAACTTCCAGGGGTTGGGATGCAGCGTCCATTAATACAGAGATTTTGATATACCTGGCATAAGTTGGCTTGAGTGACATTAACTGAGGCAACAGCTGAAATTTGAAAAAAAAATCTAAGTTCAATATCGGATGCATTTGATACATTTTTTAAAAAATCATTAAAATCTATTAGAGCAATTACAGTGAGATTGTATCCATCATTGATAAGCATATTGTTATTACAAATAGCAGTTCCCAATCTACCTGTTACTTCTTTTTCCTATTAAAGCCAAGTTCTTACTATCATTTCATGAGGAAGGATTTATTTGCCAAGCTACCCACTTTGGACCTAAGCCGATTTGCTGATAAATAACCTAGATTTGCAGTCTGGAAAAAAAGAAACTCTTTCAAATCCACCCAGTCTCTTTTGAAACACTTTCATCCTAATCCAATTTTCAACAAATTACATTTGATTTCTTAACAAACACCACCTTCTAGCTAGAAGACTAGAAAGGGAAGAGAAGAAAGTATGGAAACATCTCCAGGTTCTACCCAACATAATTAAAAATGAAAGTTTGGGAGTAGGAACACCTTATTCTTTGCACCAGAAAGCAAAATGTACAAAACGATTAGCGTCTACAATAATCTGGGTAAGCTGAAAGATTGTTTGCTCTTTCACCTTGGCTGTTTTCTTGCAGATGTTTCATTACCTGACTAAGTAACATCATCAGTGCTGTGATGAGGCTACCTAGTTGGGTAAGGAAACATCTGCAAGAAAACCACCAAGCTCAGAGAATTTCAAGGACCCCAAAAGTTCGAGGGTTGGTCTGCCAACACTGATAGGCAAGCCATTAGAATATAAACTGAGAGAAAAACCCCACTCCTTACTAGCCCTGATGGTGTGACCTAGTTTGGATAACGAAACATCTGCAAGAAAACAACCCAGCTCACAGAGCCCCAAGGACAGAGCTGGTTTTCAGCCGGTTTTGATCGGTTCTGCAGAACCAGTACCGGAAATGTTGAGTAGTTCGGAAAACCAGCACAAAGCACCTCTGACTGGTCCTGACCCCATCTATTTTCCACCTCCCATTGAGTCTCAGTTGATTGGCTGGGTCTTCTTTGGTTGCCCTGCACAGGAGAACAGAGCTGGAAAGCAGGTCAGTGGGGTGGGGAGGGAAGGGGATTTTGCAGTAACTTTCCCCTGCCATGCCCACAGAACACCACACCCACCAAGCCACGCCTACAGCTGATTGGCTGGGTCTTCTTTGGTTGCCTCCACAGGAGAACAGAGCTGGAAAGCAGGTCAGTGGGGTGGGAGGGAATGGGATTTTGCAATAACTTTCCCTGCCATGCCCACAGAACACCACACCCACCAAGCCACGCCTACAGCTGATTGGCTGGGTCTTCTTTGGTTGCCTGCACAGGAGAACAGAGCTGGAAAGCAGGTCAGTGGGGTGGGGAGGGAATGGGATTTTGCAATAACCTTCCCCTGCCACGCCCACCAAACCACGCCTACAGCTGATTGGCTGGGTCTTCTCTGGTTGCCCTGCACAGGAGAACGGAGCTGGAAAGCAGGTTAATGGGGTGGGGAGGGAATGGGGATTTTGCAGTAACCTTCCCCTGCCACGCCCACCAAGCCACACCACACCCACTAAGCCACGCCCACAGAACCAATAATAAAAAGAAAATTGAATCCCACCACTGACCAAGGATCCCTCATTTCAACCCTGAGCTACCAATATTCTTTGTTGGCACATTGTTTGCTTTACATAAAGTCACCAATGATAAAAAAAAAAAACTGGCGAGGGCCTATTTTACCGTCAACAACAGCACAAACCCCAAACCAGATGAAAGGGGAAAATGAAGTATTTAAATTGAGCCTTACGTGGAGGTCTCCGAGAAGGCAGGACCCCCTCTGGCGGAAACACCGGTGGTGGGAAGACGTCAGGTGGTAAAGGAATGGGTGGTCTTGGGAAGATGGGCCTATCCGGCCTCCCTGCTGGCAAACTCCCATATATACATAATTTGCGGAACTCATCTGAAATAAAATGCATAATTATTTAATCAAGAATGACTGACGGTTGCTTTTTATATTTATAGCAAGGGTGCCCAACCTTGGCAATTTTAAGATCTGTGGATTCCAACTCCCATAATTCCCCAGCCAGCCAGGCTGGGGAATTATGGGAGTTGGAATCCACAGATTTTAAAGTTGCCAAGGTTGGGCACCCCTGGGTTAGAGCCAGTTAGAGACTAATTCTCAGAATTAAATACAGCGGTTGAATTATTGATATGCTCTTAAGCAAAAAACATCTTCTATGTTTGGATGGGCTTGAATATTTCTGCAGCTACCCTGTTTCTCCAACAATACGGCCTCCCCCAGTAGGAAGTCCCAGCATGTTTTATAGGCATGAAATGAAATTAAGCCCCTCCCCCCAAATTAAGGCCTATATTAAAACATGCGAAATGGGGGGGAATGGTGCAGGGGGCTTGCCGTTAGGAAGTACTTTTGTTGCACACCTGGATATGGTGCTGCCTGCATTGACCCCGATACGAAGTGCCCCACCAACGCCGAGGTCAACATCCAAGCCGTCGCTGCCCGCCTGCCCGAAGATGCAAGGGGGGGGAATTAAGTCACCCACCGAAAAGACGGCTTAGCCATTTTTTCAGGGCTCAAAAAAAAAAAAGACCCGGCCTTATTATATGAGAAACACGGTAAAGAGTCTATTTTTTATATTTTTATTTTTATCCTGACTTAATTATTTTTATAAATAAGCCAAGGCAGTAAACATCCTTAATATTCCTTCCTCCTCCTATTTTCCTCAGAACAACTTTGTGAGGTGGGCTGGGCTGAGAGAGAGGGACTGGTCCCAAATCACCCAGCTGGCATTCATGCTTAAGGAAGGACTAGAACTCACCGTTTCCTGGTGGTTGGCCCAAAGTCACCCAGCTGCCTTTCATGCCTAAAGCAGGACTAGAACTCACAGTCTCCCATTTTCTAGCCTGGTGCCTCAACCACTAGACCAAACCGTCTCTCGGTTGGGGAAATGTACTCATGTCTTGCCTTCTTACCTTTGACTGATAGTTTGACTGAGAGGGGACACCTGGCGCTATAAGAAACTAAAACTAAATCAGAATCATTTTATTAATGCCTTCTGATTCACCAGAGAGCCGCCATGAGTGCTGCTCACAACACATGAAAGAACGTGTCCGCCTTGCAATGAAAATCAATCTAATCTCCTTGGAGAATTGTGTTTCCTCATCTCAGGACTGTGGAGATGTCTTAGCTCAAATCGTCCTACCATTTTGCATATCCCACTCCAAAATAACAAGGGGTTTTATACTTTTAAACGGCACGTCGCGAGTTCCATACCAGTAGCACGAATGGGGCACATTTCTGGGGCAGTGGTAGCTCCCGGAGACCAACACCGTCCAGAGTCACAACAGCACTGGGTTTTGGTGAGCACTTGCTGGAGTTGATTGTTGCAACGGCCGTTGGTGAGAGAGGTAAAGCAATACCCGGGGCGCACGTCTGTTCCAGAGAAGAAATGGAGACAAGACCCTTCAATTCTTGAGAATAATAATTCTTTGGCAGATAAAGAGTATTTCTCCCCTTATACATCAATCTCATTCAACAAGGAGTCTACCCATCACACCCACCTCGGTATGAATTATATCACAAATTAACAGAGTTGGAAGGGACCTTCTGGGTCATCTAGTCCACCCCACCACCCAGCCCAAGCAGGAGACCCTACACCGTTTCTGACAGATCTCTTCTTGAATGCTTCCAGTGATGAAGCTCCCACAAAGCCCAAAGGCAACTTCTGTTCCATGGGTGGATTGTTCTCACTGTCAGATAATTTCTCCTTGTTTCCAGGTTGAATCTCTCCTTGGTCAGTTTCCATCCATCATTCCTTGTCTGGCCTTCGGGTGCCTTGGAAAATAGCTTGGCCCCTTCCTCTCTGTGGTAGCCCCTCAAATATTGGAATATCCTGCCTCCCCTGGTCCTTCTCTTCACTAGGCTAGCCAAGCTCAGTTCCTGCAATTGTTTATCATATGTTTTATCCTCCAGTCCCCTCATCATCCGGGTTGCTCTTCTCTGCACTTTTTCTAGAGACTCAACCTCTTTCTTATAGTGTGGTGACCAAAACTGGATGCAGTATTCTAGCTGTCATCTGACTACGATATATTACAATAATATTTGCTCCTTCGGGTGATGACATGTGTAGAATGTCATAAGAATGATTGAGGGATCTCAGTATTTCTAATCTAATAAAGAGAAGGACTGGGTATGATATGATAGCAGGCCTCCTCTTCTCTATGACAGCCCTTCAAATACTGGAAGCCTGCTATCATAGCATCCCCAGTCTTCCCATCCTAACGAATCCTGCACATGTCATCATCAGAAGGAACAAATCTTTCCTGGTGATGGATCGCCTGCCTATTTAAAAGGCCAAAATTTCCTTTCCAAAATACTCTGCATTGTTATTAAAGAGAAAGAAGCTTGAGGAAAGTGGCAGAAAAATCTCATTTCCCCAACTAATGCAAAAAGTTTCTGGGTTCTGTTCTTTTCTTCCATAAATGCTGCACAAGATTTTGGTTGAACCTTGGTTAGCCTCGATTTGCAATAATTGCGCCTTGGATAAACCTCATGGACTACGATATTCCTACTGCCCCTCCCCAAAAAAATCTATGTAAGGGTTAACACGGGTTCTTTCAGAAAATATTTCTATTCCCCCCCCAATCCAAATAGATTATATGGTTAATGTCCATCCTCTCCTTAGTGGGTTTTCTGTAGTAAAAAGATTTAAAAAAATAAAACCGGAAAGGCAAAAGGAAAAACTATGGAATCCCTATTAATTTTAATAACTGAAGCAGGGCAATGGCTTCATAAAACTCTTGCCTGAAAGATCCCCAGGCATTTCAAGTCAGATTAATTTAAAATTAAATTTTTAAAAAAGTTATACGTATACCATTGGACCAGTTGTATATTGAAAGTATACTTGGGATATCCGTGAAAAAGAATACAGATAGTCCTAAGTTCACATAGGGACTGTTCAAAGTTACCACAGCACTGAAAAAAATTGACTTATGACCGTTTTTCACACTTAACGGCCATTGCAGTATCTCTGTGGTTACATGATCAAAATTTGGATGCTAGACAACTGGTTCATATTTATGACAGTAGCTATGTCCCTGGGTTGTGTAATCCTCTTTTGTGATCTTGTGACAAGCAAAGCCAGTGGGGAAGCTAAATTCAGTTAACAACCCAGTTACTCACTTAACAACTGTGGCAAGAAAGGTCGTAAAATGGGGGCAAGTTAGCTGAACAGCTGTCTCACTTAGCCACAGAAGTTTGGGGCTCAACTGTGGTCGAAAACTGAGGATTACCTGTAGCTATAAATATATAAGCAAAACACCCCTTACGCATCATCACAAAATCTCCAGAACCGTAGAGCCTACAAACTTGAAATTTGGCACAAATGTTCCTCTTGGCTTCTAGGTGCTCACTAAGAAAGGATTTTTCCAAATGACCATCAGAGCATTCGTATTTCGGATATTATTATTATTAACACACTCTGATGCTAAGGAGTTCTACTTCCCCCTCCCCACCTGAAAAGAAATGTGTTCCAAATGCAAAACACAAGCAGAGGAGAGGAATTTCGGTTTCAGTTTTAATTTCATAGCACCAAGCAGCTTTAGTACAGAACAGTTGAGCTAAGCCATACCCAGGCTCCTTGCTGTCTCCTTCTTGCTCACACAGCAAATACTGCTTCAGTTTCCAAACAGCCCTCAATTCTCTCACACACTGACAGGACGTTTGCCCGATGAATACCGATGGATGCTGGTAGGCAGAGGCAGAATTTTTTTTTCTTATTTTCCTCCCCCCAAACTAAGCCTGACCACATAGTGTACAGAGCTAGCTTATAAATATAAAGTACATCAGAAGAATTATGATCTAAAGAAAGAAAGCGAATGAAAAATGAATTAAATTAAGCATTCTGGGACAAGCAAACTGTCCAGCCCCTCCTTGTGTTCTGAGTAGCATTTTCTGCCTCTAGAAAGTCAGCCATGCTTGTCCTTCTTCTTGAGCCCAAGAAGTTCAAGACAAAACACAGACTGCAAGAGAAGACAGCTACGAAACCCAAAGGGCCCGATTTGGAAACCCTTTAAAAAGCGAGACACAAAACAGAAAGCATCGCAAGTCGGTCCTTCTCCTCTTATAAGATACAATCTATTTTTCATACTCATAGAGCTGGAAGAAATCTTTTTTTAAAAAAAAAAAATATTGGAAGAAAGATACTGAAGTTTCAAAAAAAAAAAAAGTCAGAAGACAGATAGTGGAGCCAATTCTGGCAGCCGCCGTTAACAAAAATTTTAAGCCGGAAGACTGAGGGATTCCTGGAAGTGTAAGAGACACCAGGATATGAACACCCAGACTGGGATTTTATTATTTTAGATTTTTTTTTTTTTTCTAGAAGAAAAATCTGCAGTGTTTTGTGTTCATCATTCTGGAAAAGCATGTGTCAAACCAAGATGATTAGGGGACAGGAGGCTATAATATATAAAGAACGGTTGCAGGAACTGGGTACGTCTAGTCTGATGAAAAGAAGGACTAGGGATGACAGGATAGCAGCGTTCCAATACCTCAGGGGATGCCCCAAAGAAGAGGGAGTCAAGCTATTCTCCAAAGCACCTTAAAGGCAGGACAAGAAGCAATGGGTGGAAACTAATCAAGGAGAGAAGCAACTTAGAACTAAGGAGAAATACCCTGACAGTGAGAACAAGTAATCAGTGGAACAACATACCTCCAGAAGTTGTGAATGCTCCAACACCGGGCATTTTTAAGAAGAGCTTGGATAACCATTTGTCTGAAGTGGTGTAGGGTTTCCTGCCTAGAGAGGGGGGTGGACTAGAAGAGCTCCAAGGTCCCTTCCAACTCTGTTATTCTATTCTAAACCAAGCTATTGGCCTTCCCGGGAAGATAGGACCAAAAAGTCAGAACAGAGAAAACTGCCTATCTTAAGTGCTGCAGATGGCAAATTTGGAGGCCAAACAATCCCCCCATTTATTCTCAAACTCAGGTAACAGAGCTCTCTGACCTGGAACCAGGCTACGTGGAATACTTGCAGGGTCAAAATTTGGGTTTTAGGGTTTCGTATCTTAATTTGATGCATTCTTGATTCAGTTGAACCCCTGCAGCTGTTAAAGTTAGTAACCGGGTTGTTACGTGAATCTGACTTCTCTGTTGACTTTGCTTGCCAGAAAGTCTCCCATTTTTCATTCGCTTTCTTTCTTCAGATCATAATTCTTCTTGATGTACTTTATACAGGTAATCCTCAGCTTTCGACCACCGTTGAGCCCAAAACCTCTGTGGCTAAGTGAGGCAGGTGTTAAGCAAATTTTGCCCCCATTTTATGACCTTTCTTGCCACAGTTGTTAAGTGAATCACCACAGTTGTTAAATGGGTAACCAGGTTGTTAACTGAATTTAGCTTCCTCACTGGCTTTGCTTGTCACAAGATCACAATAGGGAGATCACGTGATCCCGGTACATAGCAACTGTCATAAATAGGAACCAGTTGTCTAGCATCCAAATTTTGATCATGTGACCACAGAGATGCTACAATGGTCATTAAGTGTGAAAAATGGTCATAAGTCCCTTTTTTTCAGTGATGTTATAGCTAAATGAAACAAACACTAAATGAAGTGTTGTAAGTCGAGGGCAGGGGTGGAATTCTACCGGTTCAGACCGGTTCGGGCAGACCGGATGTTAAATTTGCACCTGGTTCAGCAAACCAGTGTTTGAACTGACCGGCTGACCCCACCCTCCCCTCCCCTCCCAGGAGTCTCCAGACGGCCCATTTTCAATTCAAATGAGTGCAGGGTCTGCAAAGAGGCTCTGGGAGGAGGAAAAACAGGCCTTCCGGAAGTCTGGAAATGGGCCTGTATCTGGCTTCCGGACGCCCTCCAGAACCCCGGGGGAGGCTATTTTTGCCCTCCCAGAGGCCTGAGGGAAGCCTCCGGACTCCGGGGAAGGCGACAAACAGCCCTCCCGGAAGTTTTGGTAGGCCGCGCCCACCCAGCAACTGGGCAGCAAACCGGTCGCTGGGATTTTTGAATCCCAACCCCTGGTCGAGGGCTGCAGTTGGAAGCCTTTTTTGTAGAGTTTTTGCAGGAAATGGAGAGAAATCAAATGTCAACATATGGGTTTGGATTTTAAAAAGAGAAAGGAGGGAGAGAAGAATTTGAGGGCAGAAGTGAAAGACTCGGCAAACTAGGGCAGCCGAAGAGAGAAGTAAACACTGACTAAGCACACGGCGTGAAGAAGAGCAGTGAACTGAGATTTAACTCAGCGTGGAATGCTCTTTTTCATCCTTGAATTACCCTCACAGCGGGACCTTTTCCTATCTCCTGCCTTAAAATCTACTCTGTCTCAGGTCCAAGCCTTTTCAGTCTGAGTTGCTCCAGGACGGAGATATTTCTTAAGGAATCTACACATTTCTGCAAGAAGAGTTTGTCTCCCATCCCAGATTGTACTAAGAAAACCTTTTCAGAAAAGATGTTTCGGCTGAGAATACGGTTGATGTGGAACAGGAAACGGAAAAGGGCTGTTTTTAAATCAAACCTGAGACAGGCCAAAAGAGCTTTACAGCTGAATTGCAGGCATAGAAAACGAGCAAAAAGGAAAAAAGAAAAAAAGAAATTTTGAACTGACATGAGTGCGACTAATTCCAGACTGGACTTTGTGCCCAGTTCCGTGGTTTTTGGCTAATGTCTTTGAAATGCTGCAAATGTAGAAGATGCAAACTCGAGCTATCTGCGGGGGAATGGGCCTGAGTTTTGCATGTAAGCGTGTTTTGTCTTGAAAACGTTGCTAAAATTAAGAATGGCTCGGGGTCTGGAAATACGTAACACTTTCACTATTTCTTGTCCTTGCTGAAATATCCAGCAATTCCATTAAAATACTTGAGTCTCCAGCCGTAGCAAGGAAGGAGCTAAGCTTGGATTCTGTAAAAAGTATGGTCACCCTATTTGCACTGACACCGAAGATGTTGTTTGGGAAAGGTCATTTGTCCCCAAAAGCTGCTAAACCGGGAAAAAGAATATATCCAAACATTCTTTTACAAGCTCATCAACAAGGCTGGGGCACATTCCTTCCCACGTCTTTTAGGAATTCTGGGATTAGATCTTAGGTCAAGGATCGATTTTAGTTCCTGATAGCTTGGCTAGCTGTAGTCTTACTCACACGCTGGATATAAAAGCAGGAGACAGACAGGAAGGAGATCCAAATGCATCCAAGACCATATTTAAAAAGCAGGGTTCGCAAACTTTTTATAAGGCTGACTGCTCTTACTATACGTGAACAACATGCTAGGGTTGTTTAACAGATTAACAGAGTTGGAAGGGACATTGGAGGTCATCTAATCCAACCTCCCACCCAAGTAGGAGACCCTACACCATTTCTGACAAATGGCAGTCCAGCCTCTTCTTGAAAGTTTCCAGTGATGAAGCTCCCACAACTTCTGAAGGCAACTTCTGTTCCATTGGTTGATTATTCTCACTGTCAGAAAATTTATCCTTATTTCCAGGTTGAACCTCTCCTTGATCAGTTTCTATCCATTATTCCTTGTCTGGCCTTCGGGTGCCTTTGAAAATAGCTTGACCCCCCCCCCACTCTCTGTGGCAGCCCCTCAAATATTGGACGACTGCTATCCTGTCTCCCCTGGTCCTTCTCTTCACTAGACTAGCCATCCTCAGTTCCTGCAACCATTCTTCATAAGCCTTAGTCTCCTGTCCCCTAATCATCCTGGTTGCTCTTCTCTGCACTTTTCCTAGAGCCTCAACATTTTTTTTATAATGTGGTGACCAAAACTGGATGCAGTACTCTAGATGTGGTCTTACTAAGGCTTTATTGAGTGGTATTAGTACCTCACTTGATCTCAGTTCTATCCCTCTGTTAATGCAATTTAGGATTGCATTAGCTTTTTTGGCGGCGGCTGCTCACTGCTGGCTCCTATTTAGCTGGTTGTCCACTAAGACTCCAAGATCCCTCTCACAGTTACTGCTATTGAGCCTGGTTTCACCCAGTTTACATGTGTTAGTAAGGAGAAGGGCCAGGAAATGGATTTCGATCAAGGACAAAACCAGTGAAACACATTATTTTAAATAATAAGAGATAAAATATGCAATAATAAAAGGTAAAAATAATAATAAAGCCTCCTGGATGTCTAACTGATAATTTCCTAGACATATCCAGGAATATCTGCGTGGTGTTAGTTGAAAAAGTCAAGATGGGGTGGTTGAAGCTATGACTAGTATCGTATCACAAGTTGCAATGTATTGTCTGGAATTCCAAGTACTGATTTCTAGAATGAGTGAATACAAATATATTTGTCACTCTATATAGAGCAAATGATTTTGTGTTGTTGTACATGTAACGTTTTGGGTAATTTGTGAGGAAAACACATTATACCGTACTCTTGTGAGGTCCAAACTACAGTAGACATCAAATACCACCCTAAACTTTTTTTAGAAAGGCGTCCAAAATGAATCACCTCCCAAAATAAATGTGTTCCAGATTTCTAAGGGAAAAGTAAAGTTTATACAATTGGTCCTATTCCATGTCAGTTTTGTTCTGCATTTTCCCCTCAAGTGACCCCTTCTGACATTAAGTGATATGCAAAAACCTGTGTTTGGGAAAGGTATTGTATTTCAAACAGGAACACACAGAAATTGTCCTGACTTAACAAAAGAAAGATGGTAAGTCATAAGGGCTGCATTCTTCTAACCTCTTTCTTTCTTTCTTTCTTTCTTTCTTTCTTTCTTTCTTTCTTTCTTTCTTTCTTTTTTCTTTTCTTTCTTTTTCTTTCCTTCCTTCCTTTTTCTATCTCTCTTCCTTTTCCTTCCTTCCTTGCTCCCTCACTCCCTCTCTTATTTCTCTTTTAATGAAGGGAGTGGTTCCTTATTTTTTTCCCCTCAATCACTGATTACTTTTTTCCCCCTTCTCATATTATATCTGTATTTCCAGTACATCTCAAGTAAAACCAACCTAAGTTGCATTCTTACTCTCGAAGACTGCTTGACATATGCAACTCCTCCTTGTACTGTTGCCACTGATTTTTTTAAAAATGCACATATCTATCAGGAAAGGCTAGCTTAAATGAAAATAGTTTTTAAAAGTATTTTAGCAATGTTCCTTAACAGGAGAATATTAACTTTGACTAAGGATCCTATTGCGAATGACCAAATTTTATGGTCATTTGAAAAATTCAAGAAAGCTGCCCACAAGGTATATCTGCTATTGGATTGATAGGAAACTCTTTAATTGATTTGGCGGGGGGGGTGCTTTTTAATTAATTATATGTGCTGTTTGAACTTAGAAGTAGTGGGAAATCGGTATGGGGACTGAAGTCATGGAGTTTTGAAACATAACTTCAAACCCAAATCAAAGAAAGCTGTTTCCTTAAAACAAACAGGATTTGCCAATATCTGATTAGGGGAAACCAGAAAGAAAAATTTTCTCCCTACTAAACACTCAGAAAGAAATTTACAGATGAGTAACCATTTTACAAAAGCTAACTTTGGGGAAAATCTTTCAATACCTTGAAAAATATTCTCGTGATATTTCTGTGAATTTCTGCATCTCTTTCTTGGATTCCAAGAGCTGGATTCTAACATGCGGGCCCATATCCACACCCATGTTTGCAATTCTTTACTCACCAATGCAGCCAGTGCCATCTGCGGTTGTGGCATATCCAGAGGGACATTTGCAAAAGTAACTGCTGATAGTGTTAGAACATTCTCCCCCTTCGCAGATGCCAAGAATGGTGCTGCATTCGTCGATATCTATGGATTTAGAAACAAGGATGACTTGAATGGAACAGAACAAGGCAGAGGACCAGGGACAGGACAGGATAGGATAGGATGGATGGGGTAGGGTAGGGTAGGGTAGAACAGAGAATAGAGGAAAGGAGACGAGAAGAGTTGGGAAAGGAGAGGAGAAGAGGGACACATAGAAATAATAGAAATAATAGAAAGTAGAAGTAAAAATATTGACCAAGTGTCAGCATTCACACACACAAAGAATTTGTCTCCAGTGCCAAAACTCTCAGTGTATGTGCAAAACAGTTTTAGCCGGATTAACTGAAAGCAAAGACATCACTAAAAAATGTAATGCCCCTTGTGTTAACAATACTCTACAAAAGCTGTCCCAGTGAAGATCACTCATCACACCAGGATGGATGGATGGATGGACAGATGGATGGATGGATGGATGGATAGATGGATAGATGGATAGATGGATAGATGGATGGATGGTGAGTGGACAAACATCTGTTTCTAGGAATGAAGTAACCAAAGGGGTGGATCTATCAGTGTAGATTTCAAGGCCCTGCAAATAACATACAAGTTAAACCACCAAATATAATTTGAATGGCCTTAATACTCTTGGTGTTTTGTTGCTAAGGTTCGGAAAGTCATTAGACTTACTTAATAGCTTTTGCATCAATGAATCCAGAGCACTTGAAATGAAAACAATGGTATTTATATTAATGTCAACACTAATATAAACAGTGATACATTGTTTGGGTTAGACTTGGCCCTACGATGAAGTCTGGAGATTTTGCTTTCAGTAAAGCCAGATTTTCTATAAACAGAAGCACTACTAGCTTAAAGATAAAATACTTGAAACTAATCAATTCACAGCTATAGACATTCCCCCTCTCTGTTATTCAGAATTCTTGTCAATATCCTTAACAAGCATTCCATGTTCTACTATTTTATTCTTAGTTTTGAAAATCTTTATGATCTATCATCGCAAAAGTCCTTCGCATACACATTCAGGAAGAAAATATCCAATGGCTTTTAGTGACATTTTGCGGAAGCACACAAAAAGCCTCATAGTTTTGCTGATTATCCCTCTCAAATATTAATAGGCTGCCAAAATCAGGTTCTGTAACAGAGTTGCACGTCACTAAGGATTGTTAATCAAAACTTAATGGGTGACTAATAGGGAAAGATTTTGATAAACATCACGAATTCTTTGGAACATTTTGGATTTGCCAGCAAGAAAAAGATCTTCCCATCAAGATCACTTAGTCTTTGGCTGCCATAAGCAATGGACAGAAATGTAGTTTGGATTTTAGAACATGCCCTCAAATGTTAGTCTTTCTCGACAGAAGCTAGATTGTACTACAGAGGCTACTTCAGGCATTACAACCTAGTTGATCCACTTGACTTCTAGCTGAAAGTCCTCCAACTTGACTTCCTTCTGATGCATTGAGGCTACAAGATTTCTCAATCTGCATGGCCAACAGTTGGATGTTCTTCTCAACACATCTCCCCCATTCAGAAAGACTATCTTGTCCTTTGTGCTAGATTTAGGCATAGAGAACTGTGTCATGTACATGTGGGGAGGTCCCAGACCAGGAATAAACAACTTGGTGCCTTCTAGAATATTTTGAGCACAACTTCAGCAACTCCTTGCTCCTGGCAATGCTTTGACAAAAAGTAAACCAAAGAAATGGAGAGCTTTGAACTGTCTATATGCCTTTTCTGTGGCTTAAGCCATAAAGTAGCTCTTGCCACACATAATTCTAAAACCTTTACAACGATGTTTTTTTTCTATCAAAAGGTAGTCATCTTCCAAAGCTAGTCAGATGGCTTAAACCGAAGTAAGTCTCCAGGGTTTATTAATCTTCAAAGAGTTGAGGTAACCTTGAATAGGAAAAGGTGAGTATTGAAATCAAGAGTTGTGTGTTTATCTTTGATGTTAAAATTGGAACACACTTGAAGTGGCAATTCGATGATAGGAGAACGCAGTTCTGGTCTTTGCATTCAGGGAAGTGGTAGGTCTAATGTGATCTTGTTGTGAAGGGTAGCATGGCCATCAACCGCGGACTGAAAATGCAATTCTCTCAAATTATTTCCCCTTTTAATAGTGGGCAGTGTTTGTTTGTGTTTTTTTTGGTCATTGTTTCTGCAGTTCAACTTTCAAAAAATAAGGACATCTGTTCTGCTGTAGTATAATCACATCAAGTAAAAATCGCCCACTCTTAACACCAAAGTCCCTTGAACTCAGGTTGCCTTTTGAGTTTTCGCCGAACACTTTTTAAAAGTTGTTTCAGAAGATCTAACGTCCTCAATTTGCACTTCTATCTGCTAAACTATTTAGGAAGGGCACACACAGGAAGCAGGGGTGGGATTCAAAAATCCGGGCAACCGGTTCTCTGCCCAGTTGCTGGGTGGACGTGGCCATGGTGGGTGTGGCCTTCTGGAACTTCTGGGAAGGCCATTTTCCATCTTCCCTAGAGGCCGGAGGGCCTCTGGGAGGGTGAAAACAGCCTCCCCCAAGCTCTGGAAGGCTTCTGGAAGTCGGAAACAGGCCCGTTTCTGGAGTTCTGGAACGTCTGGTTTGGCCACTTTTCACCTTCCCCAGAGTCTGGAGGCTTCCCTTGGGCCTCTGGGAGGGTGAATACGGCCTCCCCCGGGCTCCGGAGGGCCTCCAGAAGCCAGAAACAGGCCCATTTCCAGACTTCCAGAACTTCTGGATTGGCTCGTTTTTCACCCTCCCACAGCCTCCACATGGACCCTGCACTTACCTGTGTCAAAAATGGGCCATGTGAAGACTCCTGGGAGGGGAAGGGTGGGTGGGGCCAGCTGGTCGGTTCAGTGAACCAGGTGTAAATTTAACACCCAGTTCACTTGAACCGGACCAAACTGGCTGAATCTCCCCTCTGACGGGAAGGGAATATTTTACCTTACTGAATTATCTTTGATTGTTGTTCAACATACTCCTAGGAGTTTTCAAACAGGACATCCATTCATTCCAACTTTAAGTTCTCTTGGTACATGCTGTGCCTCTTAAAGTTTAACTGGTTATTCCTTATATTATCCAGCCTACAAGAACTTAAATACAGCTGCAGAAGCATTTGCTCAGTTTGGGTTCTACAAGACTATTGCTCTGGAAATATGATTGCATCAGTTCAAAATTCCAGCAACCACCTGCATTTTGGATGTCCTGCTTTGCAAACCCACTGAAACAAGAATTCAAGCCGAATTCAGTCAATGGGAATCGTTTCAGTTAATTCCACGTAATCTCGTGGAGTTAAGTTTCTGAAATGGACTGCTACTGAGTTTCTCTCTGAAAAGAAACACTTCAGTGATGTTTGAGAAGTTAAGACGTTCCTACGCCTTGGCTGCCCTTTGGCCAACATCGCTGGCAGACAGCATGAAAACTCTATTTGTCTGGATCAAATTCTTTACAAATTGGTTTACATAAGACAAAATAAAAATGACAAAGTAGTTGTTGTGTAAAGATTATTATTTTAGCTAACATTTAAAAATAAGTCCTATGTTATAAGGCAGCCAGTCTGAAGACTCTTAGGCATTACATTCAGGACAATTTGTGTTACTACTTTAACAAGATGTATGTTTATATATCTGCTTTGTGATTCACTGCAATGAACAGTTTGCTTAAGGATAACATCTAAATAACTCCACTGATAGCCATAGTTAGACTATTTAATGCTAAGTAAGCTAAGAATCAAATCCCTGGGAAATAGTGGGACCGTGAGTAGCCTCCAAAATTTCAGAGCAGCAAAGCTTGGTAAAAATGTAACATCCCTATTTAAGAATCAAAGAAATGCAACAGTTTTTAAGTTCCATGAAATGGAACATCTGAATGTACGCACTTTGCCATGAATAAATACGTTTTTGCCAACTGATAAGAGGAAACATACGGAATGTGAAATTTTCTATCTTTCCATAGGGAAGCTTTGAAAGACTTACCATCACATTTCTGTGTCACTTCATTAAACTTGTGTCCAGCTGGGCATTTGCACTCAAAAGATCCAACTGTATTAATGCAATTTCCTCCTTGACAAATCCCAGGGATAGCTTGGCATTCATCCACATCTATCATGCAAAACAAAAAGAACACCAACATTAATTTGCCCATCAAGATACAAATGCACATTCATTGCTTCTGTATCCTGCACTAGATTTCTTCCTCGGGAGAGATTTGTGAATTATTAACATTATGGCTGTGCTTTTTTTTTTTTCCCCAGAAAAGATTCAGAAGTGGCCATGTTTTTATATGGATGTCTGAAAAATGACATGGCTGCTTTAATGAGGTGCTATAGATTTTGATATAGCTCTTCTAAACCATTTTTAGCCCTATAAATTACTTTCTCAAGGATAAAAAATATGTACATTTACATTTGTTCTACTGAAGAATATCACCTGACATTTTAATGAGGGTTCTGTTTTATTCTTGGAGAAAGCCAACCTTCTGCATATATCAGCAATCTTCAGGCACATCCAATATCTCTGCCTCATTAGACTTATTTTTTTTTTGAGATTATATTTAAAGTAAAATTACACAGGGATCTGCAGTGCTGCAACGCAAATAATTACTAGAAAGCACTCCATCTTTTTAGATCCTGTAATAACAAAACAGAGCGTGTCTACAGCCCAGTGATTTATTAGATCACAAAGAAACCTATATATATAGCAATAGCACTTAAACTTATATACCGCTTTGTAATGCTTTATAGCCCTCTCTAAGTGGTTTACAGAATCAGCATTTTGCCCCCAACAATCTGACTCCTCATTTTACTGACTTCAGAAGGGTGGGAGTCAAGTCAACCTTGAGCCGGTGAGAGTCAAAGTGCCAAACTGCAGGCAGCCAGCAGTCGGCAGAAATAGCCTGCAATACTGCATTCTAACAACTGCGCCGCCACAACTCATAACTATTATATTGAAATAGTTGCACCTAAAAAAGCTGAAGTTGATGCTAGAAGCAATGTCATCAGTTTTCCCTCGGGGTCAATGGACATTTTAGGACTGTCCACATTTGCTATGGCAACCATGACACACTCTCAAAATATCCAATATGCCCATTGGTTTAAAAATGCCCTGCCACTGTCTAAACCAGTGATAGCGAACCTTTTTGTTGTGATGTGCCAAAAGCGTCACACATGCAATAGTGCGTGTATGTGAGTGCCAGCGCCTACAATGAAATGCACCCTGCCCCCTGCAGATGTGCATGCAACCTCCATGCCTCCTTACCTGCACTGTGCATGCGTGCTCCTCCCAGCTGATTTTCAGCTAGTTTGAGGCCATTTTCGCCCTCCTGGAGGCTTGAGGGAAGCTTCTGCAGCCTCAGATGGCCAAAAAAACGGGCCCGTTTTTGCACTTCCGTTTTCAGCATGTCTGGTTTTGGTACTTCCAGTATTTCCCAAAACAGGCCCGTTTTTTGGTCTGCAAAGGCTGCAGAGGCTTCCATCGATCCTCCGGGAAGGCAAAAAAGACCTCAAATGGGCCAAAAATCAGCTGGGAGGCACGCGCATGCACAGTGCAGGTAAGTTTGGCTGGGGCTGGCTCTGTGTGCCACCTGGGGCACGTGTGCCATAGGTTCACCATCACGGGTCTAGAGCAATATTTCTCAACCTTGGCAGCTTTTAAGATGTGTGGGCCTTGTTTCCCAGAATTCCCCAGGCAGCATGGCTGGCTAGGGAATTCTGGGAATTGATGTCCACCAATCTTAAAGCTGCCAAGGTTAAGAAATACTGATCTAAGCTATAGAGGGGAACGACGACAAAGAAGTTGTATACATTTCCACTACTTTGTTCTTAGCTCGTTCTTTGCAGCTAAAAGTTTTCCTTCTCGACGGATACCATTTCTCAGAAATAAAGAGCTGTATACAAATATGTAGGTCTCTTGAGACTTGCCAAAATAAATCAAAATTGTGTGAAGATGGGTTGGCAGAAGCTGAACAATGTCATCCAACAACTTGGTTTATAAATTGCGGGACATATGACCCATTGTTAATCTGTAGCAAACAGAGCTCTTCTACAAACACTGGACTACACTAAGTTTAAGCAAGAGCCAATGCTCGGTTTGGACATTATAAATGCTGTTTATGTAGTTTTTTGAGAGCTATTGCAGCTGTTGAGAGACACCCAAAAATGATTTATTTCTTTTTATTTTTTTGCTAAAAGCGTAGTCGATGTTCCTACAACAATGCTAGGTCTTGAATTCTCCTGGGAGAGATTTTGGATTCGCAACAATAATATGGGGTGTTCTGCATCATCTTTACTTTTCTACACTCACAAAATTACCGTCTCTTGCTGAACGACATTTTAGAGGCAGGTCTTGAACACACAAAAAAAAGAACTCCTTTGGAGACAGGATCTTGAGAATATTAAGCCCACACCAATTCAGCACATAGCTGCTGTCCCTGTTAACTTTCTCCTATTTCCTGCCAGACATTCAGACAATAAAAGAATTTATACAGCTGGATGTATTCGAAATAAAAGCCAAAAACAGGGTAAGAACTTTCAGCGGCACACACAGACTTCAGGCATCTTGGCACATCTTGGGATTCAAAAATCAAACATAAATGGATTTCAATTAGTATATTGTGTAACAGGCTGTTTTTAAACCCAGGAATCTTAAAAGAGTCATTTCTGGAAACGGCTCTATTAGTGTGTTTGAAAAAAACATGAAAAGAAAACCTGGAAGGTTTGCAGGATCACCAAAGTTAGTTTTGTTTGCTATAAAAACTCAGGGCTTTTGACCATATTGGGTTTTCAGTATTGAAGTTATGAAACATAGGAATCTTATGGTGAAAACCAGGAAGTCTTCCATAGCTACAGGAACTGAGGGTATGGTGAAAAAAAGAGTAGAGCTAATAATAATGGATCTACTAACCAGGGGTGGGATTCAAATTTTTTAACAACCGGTGCTGTGGGCGTGGCTTAGTTGGTGGGCATGGCTTGATGGTCATGTGACTGAGTGGACATGGCTTGGTGGTCATGTTATTGGCTGGGCGTGGCCAACTCAATATCACTCATATCGAGGCATGCAACTCCTCGCCTGGCCTCTCATGACTGTGGGGATGCTGCAAAAGTTGTAAGTGTGAAAAATCATCATGTCACTTTTTTCAGTGCCATTGTAACTTTGAATGGTCACTCCACATAAGCAAAGAACCTGCGAAGGAGGGGAAAAAACTCCAGAGAAGTTCCTGAGACAGGAAGTCTAGTCCTGCCAAGAATGTAATAAGGGTTAATGGAGAGGCAGTTTCTGTAAGCAACACCAGAATGTTTCCTTCCTGCCTTCCTTACAGGATTAGGCCAGTAATTTCTTCTAACAACCGGTTCTCCGAACTGCTTAGAATGTTAACAACCGGTTCTAGCGAATAGGTGCGAACTGGTAGAATCCCACCCCTGGATCTAATCACAGTTTCTGCACCTTCTTTTGTGTAACACTGTCTTTGGATGTTGGGCAAAGCCTTCTTGAAATAGACAGGTAATCCTCAACTTACAACCATTCATTCAGTGACTGGTCAAGGAAGTGGTGCGGTGGCCTAAAGGTGGAACTCTCGTCTCACAATCAGAAGGCTGTGAGTTTGATCCTAGGTAGAGGCAGATATTTTCTCTTTGGGGACGATGAGAATGTATCTGCTGGACAAAACTGCACACTGGCCACAGGAAGGGGATCTGGCCATTAAACACTCTGCTAGCTCGATTCAGTTGCCCAGAAGAGGTTGTTAAATGATGATGATGATGTTTCAGAGTCTGTTCAAATTTACAATGGCACTGAAAAAGAGACTTAAGACCCATTTTTGTAGTTATAATCGTGGCAGCATCCCCATGGTCACATGATCAAAATTTGGGTGCTTGGCAATTGGCACGTAGCTATGAAGGTTGCACTGTCCTGGGATCATATAATCACCACTTGTAATCCTTCCACCCCGCTTCTGACGAGCAAAGTCAATGGGGATGCCAGATTCGCTTTGTAATCTCCTGATTTGCTTCCCAACTAAAGAGATTCACTTAACAGCGGTGACCAAAAGGTCATAAAATGGATCGAGACTCACTTATTGAATACCTTGCTTAACGACAGAAATGTCAGGCTCTGTTGTAGTTGAGGATTAGCCGTGTAAAAAAAAGTGTCAGGATTCCGGAAGTTACCCCAATTAAATCATGAGTCTCGATGCAAACTTCCAAAACTTCAAAAAAGGATTTATTGGGAGTTAAAAGGTCCAGCATTGCCTGGGTGTAGCCGACTCTGAGACACATCATTCATTGTCACCCTTGACCCTGGTTTTCCCCCACCCTCTGGGTGTATCCTAATTCATATTCTCCAGTGGGACACGTCCACAGCCAAGAGTCATCAATCATCTTCTCCAGTTAGAGAAAAACTTCAGTCACCTAGTTAGTGTCTTTGAAAACTATTTATGGAATGCACTTTCGATTTCCAAGCTGCCGCACTGCTCCCCCCTCCCTTTCTGTCGGCGACTCTAAAAAAACCCAGAGAAATAGTTTATGAGTTGACATAAAAATTGTGAGGCACCTTACCTTGGCAAGCTCCTGTTCGGATGTTTGGGATGAATCCCCTTCGGCAAGGACTAGGCTGGGCTGGGCACATTTCACAGGGGTGACCCCATGCTCGGCCCACCGTTGCGCAGCAGAGGGTTTTCGTGCACACGATCCCGCTGAGCTGCCCCTGGCACATCTGGTTGGTCACCAAGGTGAAGCAGGGCCCCGTCCTGTAATCTGAATTAACAACAAGGAAACCTCATCAGGAGGGCACTTGGAATGAATTAGAAGAGAGAAGAGAGAAGAGAAGAGAAGAGAAGAGAAGAGAAGAGAAGAGAAGAGAAGAGAAGAGAAGAGAAGAGAAGAGAAGAGAGGAGAGAGAGAGGAGAGGAGAGGAGAGGAGAGAGAGAGAGGAGAGGAGAGGAGAGGAGAGAGAGAGAAGAGAAGAGAAGAGAAGAGAAGAGAAGAGAAGAGAAGAGAAGAGAAGAGAAGAGAAGAGAAGAGAAGAGAAGAGAATTCTTTATTGGCCAAGTATGATTGGACACACAAGGAATTTGTCTTGGTGCAAATGCTCTCAGTGTACATAAAAGAAAAGATACACTCATCAAGAGTCAAGAATCATCAGATACAACACTTAATAATAGTCATAGGGTACAATAAGCAATCGAATCATACTAGGAAACAGTCAATATAGATCGTAAGGATACAAGCAACAAAGTTGCAGTCCTACAGTCACAAGTGGGAGGCGATGGGTGATAAGGAGTGGTGAGAAGATTAATAGTAATAGTAGTGCAGACTTTGTAAATAGTTGGACAGTGTTGAGGGAATTGTTTGTTTAGCGGAGTGATGGCTTTCAGGGAAAAAACTGTCCTTGTGTCGAGTTACGCATGAGCGACTCGAATATCCATTAGTCAGCCTTATCACACATGGTGGACCTGTAAAGCGCAGGACTTTTGGTGTAGAATTTGGTCATGGTTAGAGGAAATGACAGGGCTTAAATTTCAGTATACACCAGAGATGTTTTTATTAGGAATATTGGAGAAAAATGTAAACAAAGTTGACACCTACTTAATTATACATGTAACTACTGCAGCAAGAATAACATTTGCCCCAAACTGGAAAGCAAGAGAAATTCCAAGTGAAGAAGATGCTTTGATTGGGAAAATATTACACTGCGCCGAAATAGATAGGCTAACACTAGAATTGAAAGAGCAAGATGAACTAGAATATTACAAAGTATGGAACACATTTTATAAATGGAGGGACATGAAAGAGTGTCCACAGAACTTAAATATGAAAAGAATGTGATAAAAAGGTACAAAAGATAAAAGGAAAATGGGATCCATAAAAATGTATATACATTTATGTATGTATGTACATAAATGTATAAATGTATGTACATAAATGTATAATTTTCTTTCTATTTCTAATTGTAAAGAGATTGGGCAGAAATGTATGTCAAAGAAGAGACACCATGTTCACTGTTTTCATTGTTTATATTTAATAAAAAAAATTTTTAAAAAAGAATATTCATTAGTCAGCTTTTAGTCAGGCGCATCCCTTTTTCAGATCTGGTCCTGCTGAAACCAGACAGAGACACTGGAGTTAGTGAGTAGCCAAAGTCGGTCAATAAATCAAAAGTCCCTCAAATTGGATCAAGAAAAATCATAGTTCAGAAATAGTTCACAATGCAAATGAGGAAATGGAAGTTGGGATCTCTTCTCTTTACTCATTTTGTGTTTTCTCTCTTTTCCCTTTTTGCACTGAGACAGCTGACCTTAGAAAAGATATAGAACAGGGGACTCTCCAATCCCCGGTCTGTGGGCTGGTAGCAGTCCCCGGCCCATTGTAAACTGGCCCACGCATGCAGTGTGTGCTCCATGTGTGCAAATGGTGGATGCATACGCCAAACCATCGTTTCCCCTGCCCACCGCTGCCAGTCTTCAGAGACGAAAAGGTTGGGGACCACTGCTACAGAAGAGCCATTAAAAGAGGGGGTTCGGCAGGAGAATACACAGTCCCGAGATGGAAGGGAGCATGAGAAAGAAAGTCAAAACAACCCTGCCTTGATTTTGTTTAGTATAAGATGAGAGGGAGAGAAGCTTAGACCTTCAAGGTTCTTGTTATTATATCCTGCAGCAATAAAATCGCATTCTTGGATTTCCTGCTGTCTCCTTTTGTTGAACTGGCCTACTTCGAAAGGCTTGCAGATCCAGAACAATCAAGAAGAGACTCAGCCTGAGGCTACGTGGCAGATGTGGCCAAACCACAGCATCCAACACTTCTGAATTCCGTCAGTTACCATAACTGGGTTACAGCACCATTCTTTCATTGGGTCAATTTGTCATAAGACTGAAATCTCTCATTTTTTGGCATTGGCAGCCCCATTTGGGAAACTTGGAGCACGCTCCAGAAATCTGGGCTGTTCAGAAAGGTTGGTACAGTAGTATTAATGATCAACAGATGTGCCTTTTGGTAGCAATACGTAAGCTATTTTTTCGCCAGAGGCACTATGTCAGGGCCGCAAAGGCAGTGAGGCAGCCTGGTAACTCCATGGTTATCAGTTTCAAAATCATTCAACTTGTTCAACCTGAGCTCCATCGAAGTGGATCGTTGCTCAATTAATAATGCTGACGGTCATCATAGAAGTAGAACGACTGTGGCAAAAGAAAGCAAAGAGTAATAGGCATCTAATGCCAAAACAACCTGAACACCATCCATTGGGAGCATCACTTGAACACCGTCGGTATTGCCAAGGCATCAGTCCACTGCAAAAGGGCCATTTTATGTGGAACAGCTTACATCCTACAACGATACCTCTAACACAGGGATGGGCAACTATGGCCCTTTTATGAATTACGGACTTCAACTCCCAGAATTCCTGAGCAAGCCATGCTAGCTCAGGAATTTTGGGAGTTGAAGTCCACGAGTCATTAAGGGGCCATAGTTGCCCACCTCTGCTCTAACACCATCAAACAATCACTTCTACCTATCCCCGCCATCAAACAACCACTTCTACTATCCCAAGTTCTAGGGAAGGACTTGATAAAAATGCCAGATCTAGTTGGGACATCTAGCTGACTGTGTGACAAGCCATAATTCTTCTCTGTGTGATAAGTTGGGAAGAGAAAGTATCATTGGCCCAAGTGTCATCCAATGTGCTCACAAGCTCTACAGTCAAGTAAATTCTTAACTTATTTCTCCCCTGTCCAACATCTTAACCTTTACACCATCCTGATATCCAATATTCTGTGAACCAACCACTGATGTCTGAAAATAATTGTTTACAGCTCCAAGCTACAATTAAAAGCAGCCAGGCTTGGTCAGTAATCTATGATGTAATGTATGAACCCTACCACTAAGTTGTTTTCTGCTTGAGGTTCACTTCATTGGGGATCTTCCCATTACTAACCAGATTATTTGCCCTTTCCAAACCACAGTAAAACTAAGAAGCCAAGCTTTTCTCTCTTTCTCTCTCTCTCTCTCTCTCTCCCCCTCTCCATTTAAGTAGGCCTCAAGGGCAGAAGCTTATAAGAAAATAGATGAAGAGCAACTTTCAGGAATAGACAGAAATAAAATCGTGGCCATTTAACTGCAGGGAAGCTTTTTCTATCACTCAAGGGGACAGTGCGTGGGATACATCTACTTTAATTCATTCACGGTTGGGCGAACTATATATCTGAGAGGCGAATTAAACTGTGTCATTAATAAAACGTTATGTTTTGTTCCATTATCCCACTGAAACAACCCAACGTTGGCAGCGCCAAGTTCTGTCTCTGGCACATGTACCGCAACTCCGTTTTTTCTCCCATTAAATAAAAGCCTTTTCAGTAAAACCATGTGTGGCACAAAGAAAATGTGAGTTCTCCCCTTCTAATGAAGGTCATTACGAAGGCTGAACATTCTTCCCTCAATTCTTGGTACCTATCCAGACATTTATACAGGATAAATCTCAGTTCTCAAACATGTTTGCTTGTGGGCCATACTAGCTACCTAGATTTTTTGTAATGTACAGCATTAGAGGCAGCCTGGAAAGGCCTGAATCAATATATCTACAGAGACTCTCAGTCATCCAGGTCATGGTTGTCTCAAAGGTGTTTTTTCAAAAGGCAACTGGACTTTGTTTTTCCTTGAGGAAGAAGAAGTTTCACTTCTCATCCAAGAAGCTTCATCAGTTCTGACTGGATGGTGGGAGATATGGAGGGATCCTGCCATTCTCAGTACTAACACCTCCCCTCATCCAGCCAGAACTGACGAAACTTTTTGGATGAGAAGCAAAACAATAATAACTACTACTATTACTGCGACTACTACTTCCTTCTTCCTCCTTCTTTCTTCCTTTCTTCCTTTCTTCCACCTCCTCCTCCTCCTTCTTCTGAAAAACACAGTTCAGTTGCCTTTTGAAAAAGCACCTGAGTCAATATTCCCCAACTGGGCTGTCCATTCGTTTGGAACTACAGCTCCCATGAACCTAACCAGCAGAGATGAGAGTTGTAGCAGTGAAAGATAATATTGGATTTGATTGAGCTTGCTAACTTAACAGTACAATAAATGAAAAATAAAATGCAGTTCTGCACTGGCTATTTGGAGCTGAAACACAGCACTGGTCAAGATGTTCTGGTTCCTTAGTATAACTACATTATCAATGAATTATAAGAAGCTGCACATTTGGATGTACTCAAGGAAATAAAGAACAGGATGCCCCCAAATAAGTTGAACAATTCCTCATCAGTTCCCAGAACCACAGATATCCTCTGGGACAAATATTCATGGATGGTTCATCACTAACACTACACTGTTAAGCATTCTTTTCAGCAATCTAAGTTAATAACACACCTTGTAATTATTATTACTACTATATACCGTAACTGGAAACCAAAACCCTTTGCATTTGCTCATATATTCATTTATTAATCAAATTTATACAACGTTCAGTTCACTCTAGTTTTATTGTTGCTGTTGTTCGGTCATTAAGTCATGTCTGACTCTTCACGACCCCATGGACTGGGTCTGTGACAATTCACCAAAGCCAACTTGCCACAGCCAACGTGCCACAACCAACGCGCTGTGGGACAACTCACCACAGCCAATTCCACCCTAGGACTACTTGACGCAGGACAAGAGTTACACTAATATCAAAGAAATAGCGGAATAGAAACATTAAAGGAAGGATGCAAAAGGAGAGACAGAATGAAATTTGAATGGCAAAACTTTTATTTATTTTAAATAATCAAATAGAACTGTTAAATTTTCCACAGCAAGTTGTCTCATGGCAAGCTGGCCCTGGCAAGAAGTCCTGCAGCGAGTTGGCCATGGAGAGTTGGCCATGGGGAGTTGGCCATGGGGAGTTGGCCATGGGGAGTTGGCTGTGGCAAGTTATCCCATTCGACCATGGACCATAACATGCCAACCCCCACCACCCATCCCACTGTCCTCCACTGTCTCCCAGAGTTTAGCCAAATTCATGTTCGTTGCATCAATGACTCTATCTACCATCTCTTCCTCTGCCGCCCCCTTCTCCTTTTGCCTTCAATCTTTCCCAACAGGAGTCCTCTCTTCTCATTAAGTGGCCAACATATTTGGGCTTCAGCTTCAGTATCTGTCCTTCTCAAAAAAGCCAGGGTTGATTTCCTTTATAAAGTGTCTCTGAGTAGTTTACAAATAATCATAACATCCATGAAAAATAGACGTCTCATCTTAACCCTGATAAATGCTTTCTGTTTGCTCCCGCCCTACTAAATACGTTTAAATTTACACCCCTAGTGTGCAAAACACTAGTTTCCAGCCTTAAAGGATGACTAAAGCCTTGTACAGATACCGTGATATCATTAGACCAACCAAACCGCTGGCTCTGTGGTTCTTTTAGAAAAGGGTGTGAATCTGCTTACTATACTCGTCAATGCTTCCTTTTGTTCTGTTCTGTTTAGCTTATTTTAATCACTGTAACATGCATAGTTGTTTTTTTAAAACACTGCAAAATCGCTCGCCCCTTGTTGTCGATCACTGTATCACACAGATAAATATTTTAGGAGTGTTAAATCTTCCCTAGGGTGCCAGCTTGTCCCGCACATCTGCTCCTTTCAAGTTGTGTCCATTTGCTGAACGCTGTTAAAACACTGCTTCAAAAAGTAGTGAAAGCTTCTAGTGTGGTTTCCCCGAAGTTTCCTTAAATGGCTTAATTAATGGCTTGATTATCGATTGGGCCCACCCCTAGTTGGGAGTTCTTCCCAGGCATTTGCAGCCTGGAAACTTATACACAAGAGCCCATCCTCCTGACAAACCATTTGGAACTAATTATCCTCACCTGGGCTGTACAACCACTGACCCAGTAAGCTGAACGCAACCTCGAAGGCATTTGTGTGCAGTTGCCTGCCAGATCCGTAACAACACTTAACTCAGGTTTTTTTCTGCAGACAGCAAAACAAGAGGGTTATTGAGAATCCAATGGGTTGCTGTATCAAAGCTTGTGATCTGCATTTGTGCAGGAATGCTACAAGCTCTAAACAGCCTTCCCTTCCAACCCTTGTTATCAGTTATAGCCCAAGTATAATATGTGGCTGAGGCTCAACATTAACCATAAGTTTTGGGGTGTTCGTGCTGAGTACCCCTTTTTTCTCAGGTCTGACAGCGTAAGAGAAGAGAAGTAAGAGAAGTTTATGATTAAGAGAAGTTTATGATTTTTTTAAAATCCCTCCCGAGATAATTTTGTTGTTTTATTTATGAATATAGATGTGCATGAACGACAGAAAGAGAGAGAGAGGGAGGGAGAGAGAGTGAGTATATGCACATATAATAGAGTATCTGTACATTATTTGCATTTTATTCTGCCATGCCAAGTTTATGCTATCCAATTTAGTCATTTTAATTTCCTCTTTTTGTATGCATGTAGTCCAAGTTAGCCTTTTAGCATATTCTGACTTAATATACTGTATTCTTCTAGCCAATTTTTGGAGGGGTATGCATGTTCTTTTCATAACTATCCTGACACTGTCCATTTACCTTTGGTTATTTTGAATGTTTGAATATCAATTCCTTTTGTTCTGGTTCATGACCATGACGAAACGATTTATTATGTAGCAGGCCTGACTAAGATGTTCAGTCTTGTAGTGGAGTTCCTTGTGTAGAAAGTTAGCATCCACCCCTCTCCGAGAAGAATGAAAAATTTTGAGAAATATTAAAAAGGCAGAAGATTATATTTCCCTGGATGAGAAATTGAGAAACATGCTCTTGGAGTCAGAAAGCAGCCCCCGCCTCTCTTGATGGCCCTCAGCAGATGTCAACACTTAAGAGATAAAGACATAGTTCTATTCATAAGCAGGTTCCCTGTAGCAAGGTCTGAACAAAGGTAGGATTAGCCCTCAGCCACGATAGGAGTTGCCCAACAAGCCCCTTCATTGCACCAGCAGACCAAACTTCAACCAAGCATGGCTCAGACAACCTATAGAGCCAGCTATGACCCCTACAGCCAATAGAATACATGTTCTTGCATAGGAAGAGGAAGCTCAAGGTCAAAGCCCAAGAGAAGGTATAAAAACCCCTCACTCTCAACTCCGTGGAGTCAGCTGCACTAGAACCACCCATGTGGTTCTGCTTCATCAATAAACCATCTTTCCAATCACCCTCCATGTTTCCAGTGTCTTTCTCCCGGCTTAAAACTGAATTCTTCTTCCAACACTTGCATTCAGCATACACATAAGGCTGAAAAATATACAGCTCTTTTTCCCACCACAGATTCAAGAATGACATAAGATCAGTGGTGTGTTTCAAATATTTTGAGCACCAGTTCGGTGGGTGTGGCTTGGTGGGTGCGCTTTGCGTGTGCACACACACTTTGCATGCACATCAAATGTGCACTTAGCACAGGGGCAGAGGCTTCCTGACTCACTTCCTGCAATCCTACACTCTCCCTGTCACTTCAGCACCTGCCGCACCGCAATCTGCACAAAGCAGCTGCATTTCAAAAGCAGGGAATACAGGTTAATAAGGGAGCCCAGGTGGGCGGTTGGGCCAAACAACAGAGCATTGGAGAGAAGCGGTTCGGTCTCCGCTGCTCATTGTCGCTATCGGCTCAGGAGAACCGGACTGAACCGGTAGAATACCACCACTGCATAAGATGCATCTTCTAAATATCTCCCTAGTGAGCAACCGTGGAAGCAGGGGTGGGATTCAAATTTTTTAACAACCGGTTCTGTGCACGTGGCTTAGTTAGTGGGCGTGGCTTGGTGGTCATGTGACTGGGTGGACATGGCTTGATGGTCATGTTATTGGTTGGGTGTGGCCAACTCAATATCATTCACATTGAGGCACGCATCTCCTCGCCTGGCCTCTCATGACTCTGGGGATGCTGCAACAGTCGTAAGTGTGAAAAATGGTCATAAGTCACTTTTTTCAGTGCCATTGTAACTTTGAATGGTCACTCCACACAAGAAGAGTACCAGCAAAGGAAAGGAAAAAAACTCCAGAGAAGTTCCTGGGACAGGAAGTCTAGTCCTGCCAAGAATGTAATAAGGTTTAATGGAGAGGCAGTTTCTGTAAGCGACACCAGAATGTTTCCTTCCTGCCTTCCTTACAGGATTAGGCCAGTAATTTCTTCTAATAACCGGTTCTCCGAACTGCTTAGAATGCTAACAACCGGTTCTAGCGAATAGGTGTGAACTGGTAGAATCCCATCCCTGCATGGAAGATCTGAGACCTCAGAAAATGGCTTCCTGCTCATTTTTGTAGAAAGTGTTTCAAAGTCCACATTCTTCTCAAATCTAGCTTGTTTTTAAAGCTGACCCACTTTTGATGCTTGCAGCTGGAAAGTTCTAATAAAAATAATGCTCAAGAACGGTTTCTGAAATGATTTATGGTGAGAGCTCAAATCCGACACTTAAAACTAAATCTATAATAAAAAGGAAAGCTTTCAGTTCTGTCCTCTCCAATTATAAGCACTAAGAATCCAGATGACTTGAACAGTTCTCCCCCCTCTTTTCCATCACAAAAAATAATACTGTACCGAAGAGAAGACATAAATAGTTTCCCAAATAGCATACAGTATATCTATTACATTTTAGACACCTAATCGACATCCTGAGATCTTCATTAAGGGAAAAAACAAAAACTTCACACTGCAAAGTAATAATTGCCTCGACTCTCCCTTGCTGAATGTAGCTTTTAAAATGTAAAATCAGCACACATAGGATTCTAATCACTAATAAACATTCTTTTACATAGAGGACAAAATCGTTCTGCTTAAACTTGGATAGATGAACAGAAATATAACCACCCAGAAAGGAATAATATGTATTTTGGAAGTGAAGTCACAAACTATGGATGTAGAAAACAAACATTCATAGATTTCAGTAGAAGATAATATCTGTAGTTGAATTGTGGAGGTTTTGGTGCTCTCCAAGTGTGGTTGTTTTTTTTTGCAGGCATCATATTACCCAACTAGCTAGCATTATCAGTGCTAGAAGGGAATGGGGCTTGCTCTTTGTTTGTATATAGTGGGTTGCCTTCTCGGGGTTGGTCGGAGTGTTCTTGGTGGTCCCTTGATTAGGCTGGTGTTTACTCCTTTCTTGTTATCTAATATTACTCTTGGTGTTAATCTCTGATAATCAGTGTTTGCTGACTTTTTTGAATGGTATGTAGATGTCATTTATCCTCACGTGCCTGTTGATGGCTGATTGAGGGGAAGCCTCTTCTATATGAATATTGTCTTCTATTAATAGTGTTGATGATGAAGCTAAGTAGCTCTGCAGCTGCTCCATCCATGAATGGAAGATGGGGTTCTCCTCCCCAGGTACATACTTTGACATGGATAGCAGAGAATATCCATAGTCCAGAGTTGAATTGTGTGGTATTTTGTGCTCTCCAAGTTGGTTGTTTTTTGTAGGCGTTTCATTACGCAAACAGGAAAATTTGTAACATGCAATAACACACTGACAAATGATATTTTGTAGCCCATAATAGGCAGCAATGCAAGCCACGCTTACTGTTGAAACCAAGCTACTAAATCACAATACATCATGATCGCAGTAAACCACAGTTTCTTTCCTTGTAGTTTGTGGAATAACTTCACAATGCTTGGGTTCACACAACACCCTAAATGAAAGAAACGACTGTATATCAGCTTAGCACGGTGTGAGAACCTATGTACACTGTGCTTAGCAGCTAATGTAGCTGACCCAAGGCCCAATGGTTTTGGCCATTTTGCCCTGAAAGGCAATCCTAAGAGAAGTCATAAGTCTCTACAAAGGAATATAGATCTTTATGACACAAACTAGAGCACTTTGATGCCACAACAGTTGGTCAAGCCATTTTATTTCTCTCAATGGAAACCAACTGCACAGATCTCAGAGAACATCATTGTATCCCTGCAAACAACCATCCTAGGCATAATTATAAGTGTGCCAAGCTTTTCAAGTGGAAGCATTAATACTTGATGCTAGTAGTACTTGAACTCAATCATAAAATTGATTTGTCACAGAGATTAAGACGCTTTAGAATCTCAACTTGTACAATCACCCTTTGGCTACACCTCAGAAGCCGTTGTTACTGCATTGCGTATGGTGATGACTGACAGTGCACAGCAACACAAAACACAGCCAGAAAAGAAGAGAAAAACACAAGGTAGTTCCTGGAACACAATCAGAAAGCTGAAAGATAGTGCAAGTAGCTAAGGCCAACACGCCCAAGCTACTGAGCATATAAATCCTCGTTTGCCTTGTTTAATTCTGTTGCTTGAAGAAATTTGTGCTCAGCCCAGCTCCAAACCCAGGAGCTAAACCAGGTTAAACATAGGATGGCGTGGTAGGAACCCTTCATGCTGAGAACAAAATAGGAAGCAACTGGAGAAGACAATCACAGCATCTATATGTCATGCTTTTTTGCTAGGCTACATGTGTTGCACAAATGCAGTCAGAACCATTTATAAGCCAAGGATGACAAATTAACTTTTCCTGAGTTCTTGTGTCTCATTTATAAAATCATAGTTTAAACAAATCATCATAGTGTGATGTGTAAACCCAGCCACTGACCACTACTGGCCTTAATTTATACCAAGATACTTTGTATCTAAGCCCAATACAATTGCACAGAGTAGGTATGGCTCCAGGTCAGAGGTGAGTCACTATGGACACTTTACAAACTGTGGACATCAACTCCCAGAATTCCTGAGCCAGCATGGCTGTTTATCTTAACCCTAACTCTACTTCAGCTTCATCAGCCTAAGAACTGACCGTCACAAGCACTCCTTACATTGGTGGAAAATCCTACGGTACATTTAATAGAATCCTTCTTTTTAGCCTTTCCTTCCTTCCTTTCTTCCTCCCTCCCTTTCCTACTCCTTCCTTCCTTCATCAGGATATGGAGATTCAGGCAGCCATCCAAAAAAGGCAACACAGTTCTAGGCCGCATAAACAGAGGGGTAGAATCAAGATCACATGAAATGTTAATACTACTTCATAATGCCTTGGTAAGGCCACACTTGGAAGTCTGCAACCAGTTTTGGTCGCCACGATGTAAAAAAAGATGTTGAGACTCTAGAAAGACTGCAGAGAAGAGCAACCAAGATGATTAGAGGACTGGAGGGTTAAATGTATAAAGAACGGTTGCTGGAATTGGGCATATCTAGTCTGATGAAAAGAAGGACTAGGCGTGGCATGATAGCAGTGTTCCAATATCTCAAGGGCTGCCCCAAAATAAAAGGGGGTCAAGCTATTCTCCAAAGCACCTGAAGGTAGGCCAAGAAGCAATGAATGGAAACTAATCAGGGAGAGAAGCAACCTAGAACTAAGGAGATATTTCCTGATAGTCAGAACAATTAACCAGTGGAACTACTTGCCTCCAGAAGTTGGGAATGCTCCAACACTGGGAGTTTTTTAAAAAGATGTTGGATAACCATTTGTCTGAAGTGGTGTAGGGTTTCCTTCCTAAGCAGGGGGTTGGACTAGAAGACCTCCAGGATGCCTTCCAGCTCTGTTATTCTAAGACATTTCAAAAGACTGATGGGACTTCTTCACACCATGTGGTGGATCAGGTTTGTAGGAGCAAATGAAGTCAAATTTGTCAGTCACAAACCTTCCCATATCCTGCCAAGAGACTGAAGTGACTCTACTGGTCAAGCCAACACATGTTTTAACCAGTGCCAAAATCCAGAATCCTTGCTCTAACTCAAAACAAGGCACGTGTTGACGCATTAAAGAAAAAGAAAAAGAAGAATTTTTCATCCGTTGCCATGGCAATTATTTCAGTGTACCAGTGTAAATACGTGCAACATCTGGAGCTAATGGCGCAATGAAGCTGCTCATAAACTCATCCACTTAATATGAACACAGAACATCAGCATTTAAGTTTTGGGTGGAACCTTGGAGACGTTAAAACAGCCTTGGGACGAGCTCTTAAAAATTCCCAGTCCTCAAAGCCAAGTGAAGTAACAGGTTCAAGAAAGTTTTGCTAATATATTTGCATATTTTATGTAAATCATTTCAGTCCGTTCTGTCTTTTCTGTGTGCTTGCAAAGTTTAAAATTTTATGCAAGCACACATTGCAATTGGAAAAGTAGATGCAACTGTAAAACTTCAAAGGCCCCTAGATTATTCATACAAGTTTTCATTTAAAAAACGGACTATGTTTAACTCCAAAGGAAAAAATTGATATTAAATGTTTGCTGTTTAGCAAGGAATTGCATGTCTTTCTTTGCAGGTTCTTTTTTCCCCCAAATTCACCCTCCCAATATTTTCAGGTAGTCCTTGACCTATAACAGTTCATTTAGTGACGGTTTAAGGTTACAATATTGCTGAAAGAGTAACTTGTGACCATTTTTCACACTTATGACAACATCCCTATAAGTCATGTGATTTACATTCGGATATTTGACAACTGACTCCCATTTATGACATTTATAACAGAGGGATACAGTCAAGATCAAGTGAGGTACTAATACCACTCTATAAAGCCTTAGTAAGACCACACCTAGAGTACTGCATCCAGTTTTGGTCACCACACTATAAAAAAGATGTTGAGACTCTAGAAAAAGTACAGAGAAGAGCAACCATGATGATTAGGGGACTGGAGGATAAAACATACAATGAAAGGTTGCAGGAACTGGGCTTGGCTAGTCTAGTGAAGAGAAGGACCAGGGAAGACATGATAGCGGTCTTCCAATATTTGAGGGGCTGTCATAGAGAGGAGGAAGGGGTCAAGCTATTTTCTAAAGGGCCCAAAGGCCAGACAAGGAATGATGGATGGAAACTGAAGAAGGAGAGATTCAACCTGGAAATAAGGAGAAACTTTCTGACAGGGTTGAGAACAATCAACCAAGGAACAGAAGTTGCCCTCGGAAATTGTGGGAGCGCCATCACTTGAGACTTTCAAAAAGAGATTGGACTGCCATTTATCAGAAATGGTGTCGGGTCTCCTTAGGCAGGGGGTTGGACTAGATGACCTATAAGGTTCCTTCCAACTATTATCTGTTGTCTTGTCTTAAGACTCACTTAACAACCTTAGTATTATTTTAGCATCCTCAGGAGATTTACTTAACAGCTGTGGCATAATGGGGCAAAACTCACTTAGCAACATAAATTTTGGGGTCAGTTCTGGTCTTAAGTTGAGGACTACCTGTAACGGGAAAACTGAGGAAATGTATCGGTTTACAGGGCTAGAATGATAGAAGAAGATAAAACTGAAATTGCCATAAGAAAACTTTCTGAAAAAGTTTTTCCTCTCACTGGTTGGAGTTTATATTAGCATGTATCTTCTCTCCTATTAAAATCCCCCTGCTAGGGACACAGTGGCTCAGTGGCTAAGACGCTGAGCTTGTTGATCAGAAAAGTTGGCAGTTCGGCGGTTCGAATCCCTAGCGCCGCATAACGGAGTGAGTTCCCATTACCTGTCCCAGTTTCTGCCCAACCTAACAGTTCAAAAGCATGTAAAAAATGCAAGTAGAAAAATATGGACCCCTTTGGGGGGAAGGTAACAGCGTTCCGTGCGCCGTGCGTACCACCTCTGGAACACCACCCCCTAGAGTCAGAAGCGACTAGCACAGATGTGCAAGGGGAACTTTTACCTATATCATTCCCTGTGCTGAATTTCAGTCCAGTGGCCAGTTGTCCATTTCTAATCACAAACCACTGAGAATTATTCTTGGGGTTTTTTTGTGTGTGTGTACACGCTATGCAAAGCACATTCCTTTGGACAACTCATGCGAAATCAATTAGATAGCCTAATTAGTTTTCCAATCCATTAGAGTCTCGCATGCACGTCTGCAGAGAAAGATGGACTTTCATGAAGGCAGCCTTTGCAACATGGAAAGAAAGGCAGACAATGAGAAAGAAATTAGTTTTGGCTTGCCTTTTTGAACCCAATTCTCACAACCCAAAATTTACCAATAAGTCAAAAAAAGGCAACTACATTCGGTTTGCAGCTCAAAGGATTTCATAAAGAATGTCCATCGAACATAGTCCAGAGTTTGACTCCCAGAGGCTGCTTGCACAAGTTCCTGCAGTTTTCATTTTTCAAAACTGGTTTGCCACTGTCTTCTTCCTAGGATAGAGACAGTATTACTGGCCCAAGGTCACCCAGCTGGCGTTGTGCCAAAAGCAGGACTAGAACTCATGGTCTTCAAGTTGCTAACCTGTTACTTCAACCACTACTCCAAAGAGGCTCTCACAATCAAGTAACAATTTTAAAAAGTACTGTAAATGGGAAAAAAATAAAAAGGAAAACTACAGCCGAAATTAATATTTTTTATCACTGGTGACCGAAGAAAGTAACAGAGCCGCAGCAAAGTTTCATAATATTATTGTTATTTCGCTCCTGTTTTTTTTTCAGAATAACCACCCTGAAACGGCTAACAAGTAACAACCATGTTACTAACTTTAACGACTGCAGTGATTCGTTTAACAATTGCGGCAAGAAAGGTTGTAAAATAGAAATTTTGGGCTCAATTGCACTCGTTACTCGAAGACTACCTTTACAGGGGGGAGTTTTCAACTTAAACTTTCTGAGCAGCTGAACGATACTGTGAATTTAAGCATTTATCTAACATGCACCCTGGGTTGTTTGCTGAATTAAGAGAAATAATGGGGCAGCTGAACATGTTAAAATCCTTTGGGAGTTGGGAGAGAAGGAGAAGGTGAAAATAGAGGGATGTGAACTCCAGGACATCCTGTAAAAGATAAATTTCTCCACAAAAAGAATAGTTTATTCATACACTCTGTATGTTGGGTCAATTATTACTCAACTGCTTTGGAGACCAACCAAACGGACTCCACCCACTTTTAAAGTCTACTGTAATCAACAGAAGAATGAATGGTTCAAAAGCAAACTCTTGGCTAATATCCAAACCACAACCCAAGACTTAAAAGCATTAAAAGACTACATATAAATAGCCTGTCACAGGAATAATACAGATCATTATCCATGTCATAAAGATAGAGAAGTCCTGGTTTCCTCAGGATGGCTTAATTCATCATGATATGAGTGAAGATACTTTTTTGATTGACATTTCGCAACAGGTTAAATAACCGATTAATTTGGAATGATGCCTTCATAGTTACGTATTAATCTGACAGTAATTTGTCTTATCATCTTAACATCTTCTTGAAGGTTCCTAGCGAAATATCAAACAGAAAGGAAAGGACATAAATCCTAACAGACAAATGGGAGTTCCTTGATTGCAAAACAATCCTCATTCATCCTGCAATGCCTTTCAATGTTCAACCTTTTTCCTGCGATACAGGACAAAAAAAAATCAGTTTTGGCTGATTAACAAATTAAGGTAATCACCACAGACAGTTCTGTGGTTTCTTATAACCATTATAAATCAAGGTGCAGTAGAATTCAGATTGGCTTAAGGATTTACGATGTCCAAAATTTTGGGATACATTAAAAAAATATCAAACATTGGCTAAATTCAGGTAATTTTTAAAATTTAAATTTAAAGCATAGTTGTTTTAAAGCATTGCTACAGAACAAGTAATCCTCATTTAGTGATTACAATTGAGACTGGTAATTCGGTCATTAAGGGAAGCGCTAATTAAGTGAAACCACAAATGGGCTTATGATCTGACTTCAAGTTTCATTTTTTATATAAAACAGAATCTACTATCCTAATGAGCAGTGTGGTAGCCTAGTGGTGAAGACGCTTGCCTCCCACTCGTAAGGCCGAGAGTTCAATCCCAGGTAGCAGCTGTTGTTTTCTTTCCTTAGGGCTCAAAGAAAGAATATCTGCTGTGAACTACCCAAGGTGTCAGGAAGGGCATCCGGCCAGTAAATGCTCAGCTCTATCCAGTCTCCCCGACTCTACCCTGAATTAAAGGATTTGGGGGTCGTGAAAATGGTTTTTGTTTTTTTTAATCTTCTGTTTTACAATATTCTTGCAACAGTAAAGGGTATGGAAGGTATAAAGGCAAGATAAGGTCACGTTAGAAAGTTGTAAATGTGAGATGAGGGAGTCTCCCAATTCCTTGCCAGCAAGAAGCATATGGATGTTCAGCCAATACAGTAAGAAAATAAATGCAAACTACGGAGGCTCAATCAACAAATACCCAGACAGTGTAAACATCTGGGAATCTGTTCTTGTTCTCGCAGATCATCAGGGGAACAAAACTAACGTTCCACCCAGCTTAGCTGTTTTAAAGCTTTGGCAAGACCGAGTTCTTCCTTCTTCCATGCTGAGAGGCCAATCCAAATCTAAACTATGGCTAGTAAAGGTCATTTAGGAACCGCTCTCTAGTCCTCTGCATTGATGAATACAGATTGCAGGAAGGCCAGGTTTGTTTCCACTCAAGTTTTATTTCATAAATTACAACTGGCTGGCTTGCCAAACATAAGAAGCAAAGCACATGATATCTCACTGTGATGCATGAATCAGACTGAGGGAAAATTCAGCAAAGGATGATTGTGCCCTATTATAGAATTATTATTATTTTTTGCTCTGCCTATCCAGCAAATTCAGGAATTTCCAAAAGGGTGTTTTTCCTCTTGCAGGCAGAGACAAAACACATATTTCTTCATAGAAATAACAGAGTAGCAAGAGTTGGAACCTTGGAGGTCTTCTAGTCCAACCCCTACTCAAGAAGGAGACCCTCTACCATTTCAGACAGGTGACTGTCCAGCCTTTTCTTAAAAACCTCCAGTGATGGAGAAGCCACAATTTCTGAAGGCAAGCCGTTCCACTGGTGAATTGTCCTCAATGTTTCTCCTTATTTCTAGGTTGCTTCTTTCCTTAATTATCCCAAAGGTGCTTTTTCAAGAGGCAACTGGACTTCCTTGTTTTTCTTTGAAGACGTTTCATGAAATGGGACCATCTTTGGGACAACCATGACCTGAATAACTGAGAATCTCCACAGAGGCTCTCCTTCATTAGTTTCCATCCATTGCTTCTTGTCTTGCCTTCTGGTGCCTTGGAAAAATAGATTGACTCCTCCTTCTTTGTGGCAGCCCCTCAAATATTGGGACACTGCTATCATCTCACCCTTAGTCCTTCTTTTCATCAGACTAGACATACCCAATTCTGGCCATTGTTCTGTAGGAAGTAAGCACCCATCCTTCTCCTAGACAATTGAAATATCCTAGGAAATATTACGAAGGCAGAATATTTCCCCTAAAAAGAGTAGAATCTCAGAAGCAGAAACTCACCTCAGAAGTAGAAGCTCACCCCCACCTTTGTTAATGGGTGGGCCATTAAGGCCTGGGCCAGAATACTTTACAAAGATCTCCAGGTAAAACTATAGCAATTGCCCAAAGCCCTTTCAGTGTATCATCATCCAGTAAGGCTCAACCAAGCCTGGAACTCAGGACAGCTTACAGAGTTGCCCCTGCATGGCCCCATGGGAGTCTGACAACCAATCAGAATACAAGTTCCAATTCAAATCCCAACAAAGGTTATAAATCCCAGGCACTCTCAGCATTTCAGCCCTTCTTGACCTTCTCTTCTCACCTTGAAGCATGTGATCATCCTTTTCACTTTGGAGCTCCAAGCCACGTGGTCCTGTCTACCATTAAACCATCTTTCCAAATTAGCCTCCATGTTTCCAATGTCTTTTTCTCCACTTGGAACCGAACCCAGAAGGATATTTCTACCAACAGTTCTTTATCTGTTTTAGTCTCCAGGCCCCTAATCGTCTTTATTGCTCTTCTCTGCACTTCTTCTAGAGTCTCTGTATCTTTTGTATATTTGGGGCAAGCCAAACTGGAGGCAGCAAAAGACAGGAGGTTCAATTTTGTCACTGATTTACAAGGAGAATCCAAGGGTGGGACGGGGTGGGGGGGAATACAGGATGAACCCTTAGAGCTCAGAAATTCCTCAGATCTTATGGACAGTCAGCAATTTCCCCAACCAGTTGCCTGGCTTATTTCAGGCCTATCCTGGAAAGAAGAAGAAAACTCTAGTCCTTCAAATTTTATCTTCAAACTTTTTTTAAAAAAAAATCATGCTTATCCAGTTCAAATGCTGTTCCGAGCCAAGTATTTAACAGATTATGCAGATGCAAACCCCAGTTTGCAAGAAAATGAGCCCAGCTGGGATATGCAGTTAACTAATTAAATCCCAGACCAGTATATATATATATATATATATATATGTATATGTATGTAATGTAGCTCTTGGCAAATGTGCATTTCGTGCATTTTGGGTCAGCATTTACATTGCTTTAAGGGTGCCTTGAGCTTAAATGGACTCCAGAAGATGGTAGAGGACAGGAAGGCTTGGAGGAACGTTGTCCATGGGGTTGCGATGGGTCGGACATGACTCTGCAAGTAACAACAACGAAGGGTGCACAAAACTTAGTCTATTGTAGGATGTTAGAAACTGGGAGACCGTGAGTTCTAGTACCACTTCAGACACCAAGCCAGATGGTGACCTTAGGCCAGCCACTTTCTCCCAGTCCTGGGAAGGAAGCAATGGCAAACCACTTCCAGAAAATCTTGCCCAGAAGGGACTTGGCAGCTTCTGAGGATACCAATGATGAAGCCAGAATTGCAACAACAGGAAACCAATTCTGTCCTTTTTAAGGGCTTGATTGTAATGCTGGGATTCACGTACAAACGCCCAGAATTTCGGGTCAGAAGGTTGCAACCACATGTCATCATTTGGGTGACCCTGGGGTTAGGAATGGACACCCGCCATGTTCTCGCCTGCGTTCCGCCCCAGCCGAGGTTTCCACGCGGGGCTGAGATGCAAGGCAGATGGGAAGCGTTATATTATGTTCATATGACTAAAGCTCCCGAGGAGACGAGGTTTACAATGTCACAAATCATTACGACATAATCTTGGAAAGCCTTTGGAAAAGGAAAAGAAAAATCAAATCATGGTTCTAATCCTCTCCTTTTTCCGACACACAGTTTGGAAAGGAATAAAATTCCTCTCGCCCTTGTCATGGATATTCACCGATTTCCGTGCCTGCCATTCAGAGAGCCATGGTGGCGCAGTGGTTGGAGTGCAGTACTGCAGGCTACTTCTGCTGCCTGCCAGCTGCCTGCAATTGGGCAGTTTGAATCCCACCAGACTCAAGCCTTTCATCCTTCCGAGGTGGGTAAAATGAGGACCCAGATTGTTGGGGGCAAGAGGCTGACTCTGTAAAACTGCTTAGAGAGGGGCTATAAAGCAGTATATAAATCTAAGTGCTCTTCCTTCCTTCCTGTTCTGACCAAGGCTTCCCAAGACTGTAATTAAGCACATGCTTAGTTAAAACAATTCGTTTTATTTCAACACTGGGAATTATTTTCATTCCCAGCCAGTAATGACTCCCAAAGAGTCCCTTCGAGATAAGCACCCACCTTTCTTTCCTTTGAATTGCTGTCAACAACTAGAGTGCCAAATGAATTATAAAAAACCAGCCGAAGTACATAGTCCATACAGAGCTTCAAGGATTCATCTGAACAGAATAAATGACTTTGCTTCCTGCAAAGGTTTCTCTACCTTTGCACTTCTTTTATACCTTAGGGGAGGGGCAATCACCTCCCAGCCTTACTCCTGAGTCACTCCTTTTGTCTCAGCTGCTTTTGCCTTCTAGCAGCTCTGCACACATGTGCACTGGGAACAGGCTCCCTTTGCTCCTCTGCCTTGCTGTTGCCAGACTCCAGAGGCTCCGAAGGCAGCAGTCCCCTCCCAGATGGTCCTGGCCCCAGCTCTGCATCAGATGCAGGACTCTCATCCAAGTCTTCTCCAGACTCCTGTACTGGTCCCCATTCTTCCCCACTGTCCAATTCCACTGCCGTCTGCACAGGCTGCTGGCGAACCACAACCCACCCTTCCTTCCTTCCTTCCTTCCTTCCTTCCTTCCTTCCTTCCTTCCTTCCTTCCTTCCTTCCTTCCTTCCTTCCTTCCCAGTGGTTACAATGCAGTATTGCAGGCTAACTCTGCTCACATTGGCAGGAGTTTGATTCTAGACTAGCTCAAGATTGACTCAGCCTTCCATCTTTCCGAGGTGGGTAAAATGAGGACCCGGATTCTTGGGAGCAATATGCTGACTCTATAAACTGCTTAGAGAGGGCTGGAAAGCACTGTGAAGCAGTATATAAGTCTAAGGGCTATCGCTATGAATCCTAAGTCACCTGTCTCTGAGTCAGGGACGCAGGTAGTCCTCAACTTAACAGAGTCCAAAATTCTGTCATTCAGTGAGACAGTTGCTAATAAATATGAGTCAGCAGCCAAGCATCTGAATTTTGATCGCATGCCCCTGGGGATGCTGTAGTGGTCATAAATGTAAAAAAAAAGGTCATAAGTCACTTTTTTCAGTGCCGTTTGAACGGTCACTAAATGAACCATCGAGGACTACTTGTATACGAAGTTGCCTTAAAGTTCATCAGAGGAAGATGATGAAGACTGTACCGTCGCAGGGTCATGGGAATCACCATTTGTAACCTTCCCCGCTGGCTTTCGTCAATGGGGGAAACCAGGTTCACTTCACAATGGCACCAATTCGCTTAATAATTGCAGTGATTTGCTTAACGGCTTCGGTCGAAAGGTCTCAAAACGGGGCACAATTCACCTAACGATCGTCTTGCTTAGACACAGAAATGTTGGGCTCTGCTGTGAGTTGAGGATTTACATGTATACACCAGAGGTGGTATATTCAGCAAGTTCTGACCAGTTCTGGAGAACCGGTAGCGGAAATTTTGAGTGGTTCAGAGAACCGGCCAATACCGCCTCTGACTGGCCCCGCCCCCATCTATTCTCCGCCTCCTGAGTCCCAGCTGATTGGCTGGGTCTTCTTTGGTTGCCCTGCACAGGAGAACGGAGCTGGAAAGCAGGTTAGTGGAGTGGGGAGGGAATGGGATTTTGCAGTATCCTTCCCCTGCCACGCCTAGCAAGCCACACCCACTAAGACACACCAAGCCACGCCCACCAAGCCACGCCCACCAAGCCACACCCACAGCTGATTGGCTGGGTCTTCTTTGGTTGCCCTGCAAAGGAGAACGCAGCTAGAAAGCAGGTTAGTGGGGTGGGGAGGGAATGGGATTTTGCAGTATCCTTCCCCTGCCACGCCCACCAAGCCACGCCCACCAAGCCACACCCACAGCTGATCGGCTGGGTCTTCTTTGGTTGCCCTGCAAAGGAGAGCAGAGCTGGAAAGCAGGTTAGTGGGGTGGGGAGGGAATGAGGATTTTACAATATCCTTCCCCTGCCACACCCGCCCAGCCACGCCCACCACGCAATGTTATGCCCACCAAGCCACACCCACAGAACTGGTAATAAAAAAGTTTGAATCCCACCACTGCTATATACCAAAGAAAGGAAAAAGGAAGTGCCACTATAGAAACCCTTTTTATTTTCATCGCTTTCAACAAAAGGGAAAATTTAAATAAAAGGCTGGGAAAACCGAAAACATATGGAGACTTTTTGCAATGCCAAGCCAAAGGACGGATCATTCACAAGATGCCATATTAATAATATTAATATTGTACTACTAGTCAAAAAGTTCTTGAAAAACAGTTCTTTAAAAAAGGGGGATTTTGACATTGGCCAACAATTCTGTTAGAATACAGATTTAAACATGAGATTTGGAAATAATTAATATTTTTATCTACATGTTATTGTTTGCTTTCCATACAGGCTAAATATCATGGAAACGGAACATCAAATAATGTAAACTTTTCCACAAACAGATATAGCAAGGTATATAAAAAATAAATAAAGTATTGTAGTATTGTATATAAGACAGCAGGACCATTTCAGCTCCCTTGGCTCTACTCTGACACTTGGTCAAAGTGCTTTGGATCTTTTAAAAAAAAAAAAAAAGTTTATGAAGGATAAAAATGTTAGTACGTTTATTTAGCGTGCTATTCTGATATGGAGGAATTCGTTTGCTAAAAAGCAATCAACACGTTTCTTAAACAGCTGGCAGAAACTTGCATTTTCTAAAACAAAAAAATGGATTTGGATTTGTTAAGATCAAAATTGGGGAGGGAAGGTTGGGATCAAAATAAAACTTCCGACAAGCTGAACAGGCAGACACTGTGAAGGAAAACCAGACACTGTTTGTACATGAACTATGCGCACCAAGAAAGCAGATGCCACACTCTTTAATATTTGGAGTGACTCGAATCCAAGCTGGATCCTCTCCAGAGAAAAAGGAAACAGGCTGGAAATGCGGCTAGGCCTCTACTTTCTACAGAAGGGTCGGGGAAAAGATATCACAAACTTCCTCTGAACTACCGAGAAAGTACACACAGGACAACTTAAGGAAGGGAGAAGACATCTATAAGAAGCATCTACAAATAATGATTCCAAAGTAGACTTGGAATAGAATAATAGAGTTGGAAGGGGCCTTGGAGGTCTTCTAGGGCAGGGGCCGGCAACCTTTTGGACCTCAGGGACCAACAAGCTCATAATTTTAAATCCCGCGGGCCACTAATATGAATTTTGACTGACGGTGGCTGCGGGAAAAAAAAGTCTGCAGGAAAATTCCCCACCCTGTTTTCCTATCGATCGATCATTCTTTATTTGGGATCGCAGGATACCGTCTCCAGCTTTGTTCTCAGGGGGGCGGGAGAGACTTTTGGCTTCATGCAAGGAAAGCAGCAGAAGCAGCAGAAGTCTTTCTTTCTCTCTCCCAAACTCTGCCGGAAATGAGTCTTTGTGAGACTTGTCGCGCTGGCGCAGCCTCTTGGGGCAGGAGGCTTTGCAGGGTCCCAAAAACTCATTTCTGGCAGAGTTGGGGGGAGAGAAAGAAAGACTTTGGCTGCTTTCCTTGCATGCAGCCAAAAGCAGAAGAAGAAAGAAGCGAAAAGGAGCAGCCCGGTGGCCAGGCCAGGCCCGTGGGACGAGTGGGGCAAGTTCCCCGCCTCCGCCCTTTCCCCCCTCCCCTCAGTACCTCGTGTTGTTTGCAATGCAAGCAACGCAAGCCTTGGGTTCCCATGGGCCATAAAAATTAATTGCTTGGGGGGTGCTTTGGGGGTGACATTTCTCTGTGGACCACCAAAATTTTCTCACAGATCATCAGTGGTCCCCAGCCCACTGGTTGGCAACCACTGTTCTAGTCCAATCCCCTGCTTAAGCATGAAACTCTATACCATTTCAGACAAATGGTTGTCCAATCTCTTCTTCAAAATTTTCAGTGCTGGAGAATTTACAACTTCTGGAGGCAAGTTGTTTCACTGGTTGATTGTTCTCACTGTCAGAGAGTTTCTCCTTATTTCCAAGTTAAATCTCTCCTAGATTAGTTTCCATCCATTATTCCTTGTTTGGCCTACAGGAGCTTTAGAAAATAGCTTGACTCTCTCCTTCTCTCTGTGGCAGCCCCTCAAATATTGGAAGACCGCTATCATTTCTCGCCTGGTCCTTCTCTTTACTAGACTAGTCAAGCCCAGTTCCTGCAACTGTTCTTCGTATGTTTGAGTCTCCAGTCCCCTAATCATCCTAGTTGCTCTTCTCTGTACTTTTTCTAGAGTCTCAACATATTTTTTATAATGTGGTGACCAAAACTGGATGCAGTACTCTAGGTGTGGTCTTACTAAGGCTTTATAGAGTGGTATTAGTACCTCACTTGATCTCAATTGTATCCCTCTGTTAATGCAACTTAGGATTGCATTAGCTTTTTTGGCTGCTGCTACACACTTGCTTGTTCATATTTAGCTGCTTGTCCACTAAGACTCCAAGATCTCTCTCACAGTTACTGCTATTGAGCCTGGTTTCGCCCAGTCTTTGTACAGGTAGTCCTTAACTTACAACCATTCTTTCAGTAACCGTTACAACAGCGCTGAAGATGCGACTTACAACCAGTCCTCGCATTTATAACTGAGGTAACATCCCTGAGGTCCCATGATCAAAATTTGGCATCCGGGATCTATGTGCAATGCCTGCAGCATTCTGGGATCACGTGATCCCCATTTACAAACTTCCCAGCCAGCTTCTGGCAAGGAATCCAAATTTGTTTAAAGAGGCATCGTCGACTTAATCATAAGTGATTTCGCTCAACAACCATGGCAAAAAAAAAAGGTTGTAAAATAGTTAAGCAAGTTACTTAACTGCCTTGCTCAACAACAGAAATACGAGTGTCGGCTGCGGTCGTAAAGTCGAGGACTACCTGCACGCATCTGAAGCTTGGTTTCTATTGGTAGCACAGGAAATGCAGAGATATGCTCATAGTTGTAATTCAGCAATACCTGGACAGCTCCGGGTTGCCAAATGTTGATTTAAAGGCACCAAGATAATTAGAAACTTGATGCTTGATCAATTCTGCAGTTTAAGGTCTAGATTTTGCGTGTACAAGTTAATTTCACAAAATATTCTGTTTAGAGCCAAGCATAAAGATATCTGTCTCTAGTTCCACTTGGGAAGTGTGTGTTGTAATTCCATTTTGTGGCAGAAGACAACATAAAATTGTTGTATTTTGCCACCTTGCACATTTACCTACTTGGGTAATCATTGATTTTTCCCACAAAGCATAATTAATGATAACGTTGGGTCTAATCCTACATATTTGGAGTTTCTTGCACAGTGGGAAAATCTATCAGTTTAGGCTGGAACAGGATAGGATAGGATAGGATAGGATAGGATAGGATAGGATAGATAGATAGATAGATAGATAGATAGATAGATAGATAGATAGATAGATGTTATGAGAGATAGAGATAGGTAGAGATAGAGATAGAGATGAGAGAGATGAGAGAGAAAGAGGGAGGGAGAGGGAGGGAGAGAGGGAGACAGACAGATAGATATTAGGTAAACTGGAGTGAGAAAGTTGTACACTTGACTGAACATATAACCTACTCTTTGAATTTTTCATATCCTGGGTGAGCGCATTTGTTCCAATTAAAACATGTTATCGTCAAGAAGACAGCCAGATGACAATTACAATTCAACAGCTATTGTTACTGTCTCTGTCCAAATGCTATTAAACTTGATTTAATTTCCTTAAAATGTATTCCGTATAGCCAATAAGTGGAGTCATTGTCTCATCTGGAAACAGCTGTGTGAGTTGCTATGGCGACCCAAGGGAAAAGTTCACAAAACTGATAACAAAACCCTTATAAGTTTTACAGAAGATCTCCATAATACTAGACAAAACAAACTGCAAGACGTCAGGCAGGATAGGCAGTAATTTCAGCACTTAAATATAACTCTGTCTGCCAAAAAAAATGTATCCGAGACGTTTATGTGTATTAAACAGAGAACTGAAATATACGTGACTATATTTCTTTTATTAGCTAGCTTTCACAATTCATCATCAAATGTGAAATGTAATAAAGGAATAAATTTCATTTTTTTCCCTCTGCAGTATCTGACCAGGTTCAGCCCATTTTCAATCTCTCTTGTGCTCCATTCTCCCCTCAGACCATAGTTCATGTCAGTTTTCAGAGAGTTATTCTACTAATGGACACAGGCAGGTAGATATAAATATATTTACAACCATTCACTAGGTTGGAAAGAATTTTAAAAATGGGCTAAAGATTCGTGAAACTTGAGAGTTTGGGGCAAAATTTCACTCTTGTGAGTTCACAGTCTTGTGTACAAAAATTGAAAGGTCGTGAGATTGGTTGATCTTGAGATTATGTACTTTGAAAGAAAAAAAAGGGAGGCTCTATGTGTGCCATATAAGCATGGTATAAATTTTGTACAGCCAAACCCTAGCATAGTCTCAGTGGGAAGGAAATGGCTCAGTAGGAAATGACCTGGCTGAACCCGAGGGAGGAGTCAAACATATTATCAGTCATGAGTCCCATGGTGCCCACAAGAGCTTTAAATCCAGACCACCTTGAATTCCATTGACCCTTATCCACCGCCAGTTTGCTTTGGCTGTTTGTAGCACCGATTCTTGCAGACCAGGGGTGTCCAAACTTTTTGCAAGGAGGGCCAGATTTGGTGAGGTGAAAATGTGTGGGGGGCCAACCATTCAGCCTGACATTCACGGGAACCACTGTGCGGTGGAGGGAAAAATGCCGGCCAGCAGGGATGAGTGACAGGCTGAGCCGGTGGGGAGAAGAGGCTGCGGGCCACTCAAAATTTGAAAACAGGCTGCAATTGGCCCCTGGGCCGAACTTTGGACATGCCTGTTGTACGCAGTTTAAGCTTGCAACAAATCTTTACATTCATTTCAACTGTCAGGATCTTCTGATTTTTCTGGGGTTTGACACTCAGACTCCAAAAAACATGACAGATTACACTGAATCACTTCAAAACACCACACTTACTGTAGGTACAGGAATCTTGCCAAACTAAGTTGAGCAGTTGCTTCATTCAAGATATATTCTGAGAAGTTTTAAGGAGGAGCTATCTTGACTCTCTTTCCGTCTAACCCAACTATCTAGCTTCACTGTCTCTTGGTCCTCTGGAAGGCAGCCCCTCCCTTCTGAGAATCCAAACTATGTTCCACTACACATGCAGTTTTCTAAAAATTTATTAAGCCTAATTCCCACCAGTGAACTTCAATAGTTTAAAAAAAGAAATCAAACTTTTTAGCGCATTTGCACTTCACCTTAGTTTTAAATGGCTTTCTATGCCCCAAGACAGTTTAGAGTTTTCCACTGTTTTAATTGGAAAATGGAAATCCCACCTACCTCTTTCACACTGAGGTCCCGTGAAGCCATACGTGCAAGCACATCTGTTTGGGGCCACACATCTTCCTCCATTAAGACATCCATTTTCGCAGACAGCTGCAAGTGGAGTAAATAACAAAGGTTAACAAGAGGCTACCAGAACTTGGGTTTTCATCATCAATATTAATTTATAAGTTTGTTTATTTTCAAGAGGATAAATAAAAGTTGAAGCTCAAAGAAGCCCTACTCAAGGTAAACTACTTGTAGAAACAAGCAATCAAGCTCTCTCATGAATGAAGGCAAATATATGCGTGTCCCAGGACAATGTTGCAGGATCCATTCTGGGTCGGTTATGGGGACCTTTCGTCTTCCGAGCTTTTAGAGTCATGCTGGAGCCCATCTTCAAGGTACTTTTCTCTCTCTGACACACTCAAGATGGGCTTCAGAATGAGTCCAAAAGCTTGACAGACAAAATCTCTGGTCTGGGTGACGGGCCCAGAGTGGATCCTGCAATCAAACTCTCCAACTCATAACCCCAAGAAGTTCAAAGCTTGTGTTTCTTTCTCTTGGCTTAAATGCAAATGGATCTCTTGCCACTTTGTGTTTCTCAAGCTTGGAGATGGAGCACAGCTTTGCCCTGTTTTGATAAAACACTTGATCTCAAGGTCTTTGCTCTTAGCCTCAGTGCTCAACCCAATAGATAGTTCTCTAGAGAACCTAACAGCATTCTGGCGTCATCTGAAAAGCTTTGGAAAAGGTCTCACAGAAGTTAGCTATAGCTTTCCTGAAGGGTCCTTGGTGCTCTCTGAGCTTGGGTTGTTTTCTTGCAGATGTTTAATTCCAATGATTAGGTTAGCCTAATTTTGGTAATGAAACATGTACAAGAAAACAACCAAGCTCAGAGAGCACCAAGGACCCCTCATTTCAATCCTGAGTTACAAGTCTCCTCCTCTGTCCATTTTTCTCTTTCTCATTGAATGCAACTGTCCTGCATACAAAAGAGGAGGATGGAAGGGTGTTGATGTCCCCTTCCCCTCATAGTGCTGGCACCTAATGACTCATTGTTCATCATCCAACTCTGCCTGGAAGCACAAATATCACCACCTAAGACTTGGAAGGCAGGATTTCTGCTTCCCCGATCATGCACACCGTAGAAGACTTCTGGAAGTCATATTAAAAGGAAGAAAATGGCAATATAGTCCTGAGAAAGTAGAATGCCTTAAATAGTAACTCCAAATAATCTCACCGATTTTATTTGATAGATAAGACGGGATAGATAGAAGTTCTGAGAGACTTTCATGATTGCATTATGCTATCCTACCACAATTAAGTCACCTAGATGTAATGGAGATGTGTGAACACCTTAACTTGACTTGAAATGGCTAACTGCATGAAAGTGCACAAAAGTCATCTTCCAATACCCAGGGGATAAAACAAGATGTATTTATGGGTATCCCGCCTTTATCTCTACATATAAAAGCGAGATACCACTCACGCATCATCACAAAATCCCCAGAATTGTAAAGCCTACAAACTTGAAATTTAGCATGTATGTTCTTGGCGAGAAGATAGGGAAGGCAACAAACAGCAGCTAAAAACCAGAGAGGGGCATGGCAGACATGGTGATGGGCACTCAGAGGATACACAGGGGGCAGAGCACACTCAGTGGGTGGTAAGGAAGAGGTAGGTAAGAATCTGTAGGGGATGAAGGGGTCCAGGTGCTAGTGTAGATAGAGCGGATGTTAGGCGGCTCGGGTGAATTGGACGGATGGAGCTAGGATATTTAAAGCACCGAGAGGCAGTAGCTCTCAGCGCTGGCTTTGCTTGGAAGTATCCATACTCGCTGTTGCATGTATCCCGGTTACTGGAATAAAGTGAAGATTACTCCAAACTGTGAGTCTTGGCTGCTTTTTCCCGGCAGGGAACCAGGAGACCAGAGTCAGCTGAGAGTTAGCTTCTAGGTGCTCACTAAAAAATGACCATCAGAGCATTTAGAGTATTTCGTATATTATTATTATTAACACGCTCTGATGCTAAGGAGATCTACTCCCCCTCCCCATCTGAAAAGAAATCTGTTCCAAATGCAAAACACAAGCAGAGGAGAGAGAGGAGTTTCAGTTTCAGTTTCACCCGCAGCTTTAGTAACAGTTACTCAGCTTTTAGTTCCTCCCCCCCCCCACTTAGCAAATCTGTTTCAGTTTCTCAACTCCCTCCACACTGACCACTAGCCAATGAATACTGCTGGATGCTCAGAGGCGAATTTTCCCCCTTTTCCCCCCACCAACACCATTTTTCCCCACCCAAGCTGGGTTCAAGTTAATTATTTATAACTCAAGTCAGCAAACATGCCTACTCCTTCCTCCTATTTTCCTCACAACAACAACAACCCTGTGAGGTGAGTTGGGCTGAGATGACTGCCCAAGGTCACCCAGCTGGCTTGCATGGCTAAGACAGGACTAGACCTCCCGGTTTCTAGCCTGTTGCCTTAACCACTAGACCGAACTGGCTCTCTTTACAATTTACTATACTTTCCATAATAACACAGATTCGCTTTTTGAATGCAAAAGGAACTGGATGGCGCCAACAGTTAGCGATGACAAATTCGTCACTGATCGGATACGAAATACTTAAAACTTTCTTTATGACACCTTTATGACACTAATACAAAAACGTCTACAACACTTAGCCTCAGGCATTTGTCTGAGGAATATTCCAGCCAGTAATAAATTTTCCTGGCACTTCTTGAAAAGTTACAAGCTTCTCTGAAAAATTACAGGCAATCCACACGCAATCCTGCCCTGATCTGGTGGCTGATTTTTCTATTTTAACTCCAGCCAAGATAGAAGTTCTTAGATGAGGATTTGGCAACCGAAACAGAGAGTTGAAGGGCTGAATTTCACAACATTTACTGTACTCAAAATTCCTCTGAACAGAACGGTGACATTTCTTTGTCTGGATCTAATCTGGAATCTGCATCACATTGATTGGAGAAGGTTGTTCTCATGCTACTTGGTGTGTGTGTGTGTGTCTGTGTGCGGAATGGAAGACCCGCCATGAAGGGGTATTCTTGCTACTGTTGTTTTTGTAAGCTGGTGAACTTCCTCCCTGAATTGTTAACCACAAATTGTCAATTGCTTCTTTAACATCTCGTCGGTGTCGTTGGGGCTGGAGGCTAAAACATACAATGAATGGTTGCAGGAACTGGGCTTGGCTAGTCTAGTGAAGAGAAGGATCAGGAGAGACATGATAGTGGTCTTCCAATATTTGAGGGGCTGCCACAGGGAGGAGGAAGGGGTCAAGCTATTTTCTAAAGCACCCAAAGGCCAGACAAGGAATAATGGATAGAAACTGAACAAGGAGAGATTTAACCTGGAAATAAGGAGAAACTTTCTGACAGTGAGAACAATCAACCCATGGAACAGAAGTTGTCCTCGGAAGTTGTGGGAGCGCCATCACTTGAGACTTTCAAGAAGAGATTGGACTGCCATTTGTCAGAAATGGTGTAGGGTCTCCCGCTTGGGCGGGGGGGTTGGACTAGATGACCTACAAGGTCCCTTCCAACTCTGATTATCTGTATCTGTATCTGAATTCAGACTGAACATTCTTATTACTTACGCTGTCCACAGTGTGTTCCGGTGTATCCCTTTTGACAGAGGCAATGATCGTCACTGCACGTCCCGCCATTCATGCACCTGATGTTGCAGTGTTGCACTTGAAAAGAAAGACAGTCCGTTATTTATGGGTCTGTACAACAACTACACACAACAGATGCAATCAACGTCCACGCTTGGGTCTGCTGATGACATCCTAAAAGGCGCAGGCAGAATGCGACCCTTATCGCCTTTGGAGAATGGAATGGTGTGGTGGACCAGAGGTGGAGCTCTCGCCTCCCAATCAGGAGGCTGTGAATTCAATCCTAGGTAGAGGCAGATATTTCTCTCTCTGGGCACAATGAGAATGTATCTGCTGAACAAAACTCCACATTGGCAACAGGAAGGGCATCCAGCCTGTAAACACTCCGCTAGCTCCATTCACTTGCCTAGACTTCACCCCGCAAGGGATTATTAAAAGGGTCATTAAAAGATTATGATGGTTGCCTTTGGAGAAGAGCAAGAGCAATAAGCACTTAGACTTATATACTGCTTTATAGTGCTTTACAGCCCTCTCTAATTGGTTTATGGAGTCAACATATTACCCCCAACAATCTGGGTCCTCATTTTATGGAAGGATGGAAGGCTGAGTCAACCTTGAGCCTGGTGGGATTTGAACTGCCAAATTGCAGGCAGCTGGCTGCAGAAGTAGTTTGCAATATTGCACCTCTAACCACTGCACTACAGAGGGTCCTCAATCAGAACACTGACTGTAGGGAAGATTCAGGAGAAAGCTAGCAGGTGAAAACTAAAAAAAAACTTACATGGGAAAATGTCAATATCAAAGGTGCATATGATTTTTAAAGAAAATATCATGCAAATATTAATGAAAAATATCGTGTTTCACTGTTTATTGTATTTCAATGCCACTAGCAAGTTGCCAATATAGGAGATCTAGCCACCTAGCAAAATTTGAAAGCATAGTTGGCCAGGTACCAGTAAACTAGAAAGTGACACCTGGTTGTTATCAGTGGGTGGGGAAACAGAGAAATCTTGCAATTTAATTCTCTACTTGTTCTACAAGTAGATGCCACTTAAAGCAGATGCAGAATGTAAAGACTGGAAAAAAGTTCCAATATAAAAGTCACCTTCAAAAGGATAAGGCCATGGAACTGTGATTTCTAAACCACAAAGCATAACCAACCCAAAAGTATGACTAACCCTTGATGTTTAAGTATCCTCCAAACTATGATGTAAGAAGATGCTGTGATTTTACTTTTAGGATCAAGCATTGCAAATATGCTGGGGTTAATGAAAATTATTTGCTCCTTGTTGCTTATCTCAGCTTTTCCCTGGGAACTCAAGTCAAGTGTACATAAGAGTCTTTGGTAATTTTAATCTCTCACAATAATAATTTCATAAGGTAAATTAGGTTACATAAAAATTTCTGGTCTAAACTCTTGTAAAAAGCCCTGTGGAAGTGTAGAACTTTATCCTGAACCTGCCAAAAGCGATACTTGGGATTTTATGGCAGGGGTGTCCAACCTTGGCAACTTTAAACCCTGTGGACTTCAACTCCCAGAATTCCACAGCCAGCCATGTGGGAGTTGGAAGTTCACGGGTTCTTAACATTGCCAAGGTTGGACATCCCTGCTTTATGGGGTATCTTTGCACAGAAAAACAGAAAAACCCACACCGACCTATTCATTTACAGCGTGCTAAAGGAAGATTCCCACATTATGCTAAGCTTGGTCACAGCATGATGTAAACCCAGCCGCTGTGAAATCTGCAAAACTCGGACAATTAAATCAATGGGACCTTAGGCCAAACTTGTTCTCCTCTGTGCCTCTACATATAGGTTTTTTTTTTCTTAATGGCACCAATAGATTTTATGTTGCTACAGCAAGAAGCTTCAAAGGAGCTACTTTTGATCCAAACCACAGCCCCAAAGCAGATGGACACGTCCATTTTTCTGTTTGTTCTGATCCCAACGAGTAGAAGCCCACCCAGAAGTAGCTATCTACATTTCTGAAAAATCAGCCTTTTTAATATTAAGCTACATATCATTCCACTTTCACTTTGCTCTTAGTAGGACTTAATTTTAGCAAGAGGAAAAAAAAAACCAACCACCTTAAGAATAATTAGGTGGCAGACACCATCTATTCCATCCTAATCTGATCAGGGACAGAGGCAGTGATGGCTATAGCTTGAAAAATGGTTCAATTAAGCTTTATAGCATTGTAAGAAAACAGGCCTGATTAGAAAACACATAGGAAATGATATCATCTGTCAGGCAGGGTAGAAACATAAAACCACAAAACTGATTTCAATTAGAGTAGAGCGTGCCAAAAGCTAACTTCCATTCCCACATAATTACCCAAAAAGCCACTCAAATATTTTCAAATAAGTTTAGCGTAGCTTCAATACAGTGTCATAGATTCATATATAGTCTGTGTATAGATAGTTGTCAACTCAAAAGAGTTTGTTCAGTGACTGTTCAAAGTTATAATACCACTGACCATTTTTCACACTTACAACCGTATTCTTTAACTATATTCAAAGGCATGTTCTCACTCCAAAGAAAACTATTTCTTATGTATTCATTCATTGGCAAGCTAGATGCTGTACTTGAATCACCATTTTCAGTGGGATTGTTTGAAACTCCAGTGGGTGGGATTGTAATTGTACAATACGTTGAGTTTTGTAAGTAAATGTTTACTTATACTATTTTACGGTAAATGTTTTCTTTACTGTTACAGTAAAGTGGAAAGCATGGCATCTATTCAAATTGACTCTGTAAGTTTCACGGAAAACTGCATGCCCCACAATATCTCCGTGTTAACCACCGGTAACAACACATTTCTAGTTTCAAGAATTTCAACATAGCCTCTCTTGGAGGACCTACAGAGTTTCCTGTGAGTTTCCACATAGCCCTAAAAATTAAACAATAAACTGAATTTTGTTTGCTTAGAAGTCATCAAATTGAGCCTAACCACAGGTGAAAGCATGGATAAATACCCTTTCGTTCAGTTTGATCCCAGAAAACCATTTACAAGAAAATGAATTAAGGTGGACTTCCCACAACAAATAAAAGTAAGTCAAAATGAAGTTTGGTAATGTTTAATATTTTGTTATGTTAAAGGACTTTAACACATTTTATGAACACATAACTTATGGGGTTTTTTTTCCAGGTTAAGATTAAGTAAATGAGATAAACCCAGCATAGTAGGAAGCTACAAATTTTTGTTTAATTTGCATTTTTAAAAGAGGTCAACCTAATTCAGACACCGGGGCAAACAGAATGATAGAAACACGGTTAATCTTTGTACTATGCATCTCCTAAAAATTTGCAATGCAGTTCTTGGCTTCCGAACTACACTCAGTAATTTGGAATATCCATGTAGGAGAAAATTCAACAGAATAAGTATACAAAGAGGACACATATTCAGGGAAAACACATACAACTGAAATGCAAACTCAACGGATCCTCTCACTTCAGAAACCCTGACACCCACACACCCCCAAAGCTTCCCCGGAATAATTTTGGCACGGGGGGGGGGGCTCACTTTTAAAGGTGAGGAAAAGCACTACCAAAGCAATCAGACAATTCTGTCGCTACTTATTGAATCCCAAGTGAAATTGGTGACTGTAACTTCTTCAAAGAAAGAGAGGGAAAAGAAATTAGCTCACATAATCTGCTGTTCATTTGTGCAATTCTGGGGCATGAGAAAGTGGCCACGAACATGGATCTACAGAACAGGGCTCCAGAGGGAAGCTGAGACAATGGGTTGTGGTTTGTGAGGAACAGACACTGAGGGATCTTGGTGCTCTCTGCTTGTTTTCTTGCAGACGTTTCATTAGCCAAACTAGGTAACATCAGCAGTGCTAGTAAGGTGTGAGAGGAGGAGGAGGAGGAGGAGGAGGAGGTGAAAGAAACCTTGGTGCTCTCTGAGCTTGGTGCTTTTCTTGCAGACGTTTCATTATCCAAACTAGGTAACACCATCAGTGTTAGTAAGGAGTGAGATTTTCAGGGAGGAGGAGGAGGAGGAGGAGGAGGAAGAGGAGGAAGAGGAGGAGGAAGAGGAAACCTTGGTGCTCTCTGAGCTTGCTGGTTTTCTTGCAGACGTTTCATTACCCAAACAAGGTAACATCATCAGTGCTAGTAAGGAGTGGGGTTTGCTGTCTTTTTATATTCTGGTGTTGATCTGGGTGCTGATTGCTGGTGGAGAGATGCTTGGATCCTTTTTGTTCCCCTTTGGGCTGGTTGATTGTTTCTTTTGCATACTCTATAGATGTTCATAATGTCCGTGTGTCCATCGATGGCTGATTTGACAGAGTGCCAGGCTTCTAGAAATTCCCTGACGTTTTTGGACTTGGCTTGTTCTAGGAGGATCACATTTTCCCAACTGAAACTGTGGTTAAGTCTGTTTCTATGTTGTGAAACTAAAAGAGTTTTCATCACGTTTTCTGACTGCCAGTTGGTGTTCCTGGATGCGTTCTGCCATCTCTCCACCAGCAATCAGCATAAGTTGCCGAACCCAGATCGGCATAAGTTAACTCCAGGATTAAAATCAGACCAACCATCAAGTAAACAATATCCCAATCAAGAAGCTGGCAATGAAGCCAACAGTAAACAGCCCAACCAAAGAACCTCTAAGACCATCCCAACCAACACTGACAGGGCAAGACACTAGAATATAAACTGACAGCAAACCCCACTCCTCACTAGCACTGATGATGTTACCTAATTTGGGTCATGAAATGTCTGCAAGAAAAGCACCAAGCTCAGAGAGCAACCAAGGAGCCCTCATGTCCACCCTGAGCTACAAATATTCTCCCTTATTGGAACAGAGACTGCAAGGAGGTAACAACAGGAGTGGGCTATGGGTTGGAAGCATCTGGATGAACTAACAAGCTGGACTCTTGGCCAGACTAATGGATCTGTGCTTCCATCTCATCCACAATCTCTTTGAAATCCTTACGGAAGAACGGAATTGCGGGAAACATCTGTGAGGTCTAAGAGGATAAATGCAGAGGAGGATCCGGAATTTTATTTTATTTTATTTTTTTTTACCAAAAGGCATTCATGGCTGTCTTCACCAGCCTTGTCCCAGTGCTGAGGTCCAGGCAAAGAACAGATGTAAAGTTTTAAGCATTTCAGGCTGTTGCTTAGTTGAAAGAATGGTGTGTGGGGGGTGGGGAAATCTTATGATGGTTCACAATCTTATTTATCAATGAACCACTGGAAAAGTAAGTCTAAGGTTGAGCAATAGAGAAAGAGTCAACAAGAGCTGACATTTTTTCAAGTGTCACTTCCTCCAATTGGTGTCTCCCGAATACAGGTATTCCTTGACTTAACAGCAGTTCGTTTAGTGTCCGCTCAAAGTTACAACGGCACTGAAAAAAGTGACTTAGGGCCATTTTGCGCACTTATGACTGTTGCAGTGATCAAATTTCACTCTTGGTAGCTAACTCATATTTATGATGGTTGCGACATCCTGGGATCACGGGATCCCCTTTTGCGGCCTTCTGAAAAGCAAAGTCCGCGGGGAAGCCAAGATTCCCTCTACAACCCTGTTACTTAACTGAACATCTGCAGCGATTCCCTTAACAACTATGGCAAGAAAGATCATAAAATGGAGCAAAACTCACTTATCAAATGTCTCACAACAGAAATCTTGGGATCATTTATGGACGTGTCCAGTGGTGGTATTCAGCCAGTTCGCACCGGTTCACACGAACCGGGAGCAAGGATTTGGCATGGGTCGCTGAACCAGTAGTACCATCTGGCTGGCCACGCCCCCAACCCAGTTGCCCAGTTGCTGCTCACTTGCTTGCCCCGCCCATCCGATGTCCGATGCTCGTTTACCCTGACTGCCCAAATCTCGCCTGCCCAGTCACTCCTTAAGGTATTTCTTTTTTTTTTTAATCTCCCGACAATCAGCTGTTCCTACGAACAGCTGTGCCAGGATTCCCCTCGCTTTTTACTGCTACACGCAGGAAGCTCCCTTCTATTTTTTGCCTTCCTGGGCCCCAGGGAAGCTTCTTGGGAGCAAAAACGTCCCCCTAGAGGCTCCTCTGAGGCCAGGAAAGCCCCAAAACGGAGTGTGGAGTGCTGTGTGCTGTGTGCCTCTCCTATGCTTTTTTCTTCCTGAGGCCCAGGGGAGCCTTCTGAGAGCAAAAATGCCCTCCCCCCGAGGTCAGGAAAGTTCAAAAAATGGGGTGGGGGTAGGGAGGGTGCTGCAAAAAAAGCCATGCCCACCCAATCACATGGCCACGTCCGCCTAGCCACACCCACCTAGCCATGCTACAGAACCAGTAGTAAAAAAAAATTGAATCCCACCACTGGTCGTATCTCAAGGACTACCCATACGTTGGGTTGCAATTCCCCCTCATACCTCTCAGACTCAGGAAGATGGGAATTATAGTCTGAGAATCTGGAGTATATTTCAGGTCAAAAACTTGTGTTTTAATAAGTAAAACATTTTCCTGAAACTCCTTTTTTTTCTGGCATGGGATTAGTGAAGCAGAGGGCTGAATTCGTTATATGGACCTAATTAAACAATGCCCAAAAAATAATTTAAAGAGCACCCCTGCAGTGCAAATAAACCAGCAAGCAAAGAGGGAATAATTTATTAGATTTATGTCCTGTCTCTGGATCAAAAAGAATTGTATTCAACTTTGGCCAACAACGACAACAACAAACAGGAAACAAAACTACATATGAATTCAAAACACAATTTAAGAAGAACGCAACTGTAAATACAAAACACCAGCCATCTAATAAAAGTAGAATTGGGCTACTGATCTCACACAACACTGGGAAGCCAACCGACGTGAGATCTAAACATTCATGCTGCCTACAAGAGACATTAACTTTCTATTTGCATGGTATTAATTTTATTCTACTTAATGTAAATGTTTACCCTCCTTTTCGCTTTCGTCTCCTTTACGAACTCATAAAACAGTTCCAGATGAGCCTAATGCATCTGAATGTTAATTAATACCATTTCCTGAAAAATTAGGTCACCGAACACCCCTATACATGCCTCTCAATTCTGCTTGGAAGCCTCTGGTGAAAAAATGACCAGATCTTTCAGGACTCACAAAAATTGTAGTTTGTTCATTTCTTAAAAAAAAAAAAAAAGATTGATGTGTCAAGTGTAAATTAGAAGACGAAATCAAAATCTGCCATGATAGGATGTTGTTTGTTATCTTTAAAATGACCATAAGGAATGCTTGCAAGTAACTCAAACCTAGGTACTACATCAGGACGTCCAACCTTGCCAACTTTTAAAACTTACGGACTTCAACTCCCACATTTCCCTAGTTGGCTGTGGAATCCTGGGAGTTGAAGTCTTCCCGCCTTAAAGTTGCCAAGGTTGGGCAGCTCTGCATTAGATTCTCTTAGTTGTGGGCAAACACAGGTCACTGTTTAGTTGTCTCAACTACTAAGATACGAGGAACCCATCAACAACCTGTTCTACTAGGTTAAGCATGCAAGCAGAGACGACCGATCCAAGTCTTGAATGCATACCTGATTTTGAGCCGCAGGATGGAGAAATCTGGCCATTTGGACAAGTGCACATGTTTGGCCTTGAGCAAAATCCATCTCCACAGGAATGTCTGCAAATCGCTGTAAATAAGAAAGAAAAGGATAACACTTTCAGAGATACTGACTGGTGAAGTGAGAGGCTGATGAATGACTGAACTCTTCGGACTATCAAACCCTTTCTGGATTGACTGATCTTCAGGGACCCTTCGTCAAACCTAAGAGTCAAGGCTCACATTATTTTGTCATTGCTGTTGCTGCAGCCTATGCTTAAGTATAGAGCTGGAAAGAACCTTGGAGGTCTTCTAGTCCAGCCCTCTGCTCAGGCAGGAGGCCCTATACCACTTCAGACAAATGACTGTCCAGTCTCTTCTTAAAGACCTCCAATGATGGAATAGCCACAGCTTCTGAAGGCATCTGTTCCACTGGTTGTTCTCACTGTTAGGAAGTTTCTCCTTAATTCCAAGTTGCTTCTCTCCTTGATTCATTTCCATCCATTGCTTCTTGTCCTGCCCTTTGGGGCTTTGGAAAATAAGTTGACCCCCTCCTCTTTGTGGCAGCCCTTCAAAATACTGGAATACTGCTATCATATCCCCTGAGTCCTTCCTTTCTCTAGACTAGCCAAGCCCAAATCCTGCAACCGTTCTTCGTACGTTTTAGTCTCCAGGCCTTTAATCATCTCAGTTGCTCTTCTTTGCACTTTTTCCAAAGCCTCAACATCTTTTTTCTAATGTAGTGACCAAAACTGGATGCAGGATTCCAGGTGTGGCCTTAATAAGGATTTATAAAGTGGGATTAAGACTTCACGTGATTTTATATATACGATGCCATCCTTGACAAGTGGATGTCCAATCGCTTCCTCAAAACCACCAGTGTTGATGCACCCATAACTTCTGGGGACAGGTTGTTTCACTGATTAATTGTGCTCTCTGTCAGGAAATTTCTCCTTAATTTAACTGTATTTTGACTTTTTAAAAATAAGAATAAAATTTAAAAACAGCAAAACAAATGAGAGATTTCCTAATAAATAAAGAAATAACAACTTACGGACAATACATTGATTTCCACCAGGTAAAGTTTTCCACCCAGGACAGCAATATGCATTGTACCGTGATCCACATACGTTAGGTCTGTAAGAGAGAGAGAAAACAAAAGGAAATTTTGTCATTCTTCAAATTCTATTCATGAGTTCACAAAACCATCTTCATTTGGTCACCAAATTATTGTAACTCATTTTCTAGGACTGAAAATACACCATAAATACGTTGCGTTCACAAAATGTCGTAAGCTTCAAAATAACCAATCATGGTTAATATCAACACAGGTCTATAATATACATTAAGCCATTGTGAGAATTCTGCATTTTCCTTTGTAATTTCATTCACAATCAACGATTATGCCACATTTTTAAAGAACTGTGAAGAACCATTATTTAGGATACTGATATAGTCTATCCAATGATCAAATGTGCTTGGTAATGTCACAAGCATATGTTTTGATACTTCTTACCCTTTGTAGCTTACTTATTTATATCAAATGTCAGGTGAGAATGGGATGGGATGGGATGGGATGGGATGGGATGGAATAGAATAGAATAGAATAGAATAGAATAGAATAGAATAGAATAGAATAGAATAGAATAGAATAGAATAGAATAGAATAGTGCAGTGCTTCAGTTAGCAACTGTGGAAAGAAAGCTCATAAAATGGGGCAGAATTCACTTAAAACTGTTTCATTCAGCAGCAGAATATTTTTTTTGGGTGGGGGGGTCAATTGTGGTCATAAGTCCAGCCCCACCTGTAGTTCATTTCAGACACCATCTCAGCAAAAGCTCATCCAGGCCATGGGTACATTCCCCTATAAAAGGTTCCACTGTGTTTCGACTTCACGTCCCTCCCCATAGCTGGAACAGAGCAAATTTGTTTGGAATGACCCTCTTATCGGTGCCAAACATGACTCCAGTGCTTCAAGGCAAGATATCAAACCCTGATTTCCTGCCGAGGGGAAAACGAGATGTTTATCGCTAATAGGAAGTGGCTCTTACTGCTGGATTCTGGGGAAAGAATACGATACACAATCGAATGGATGATGGAGTTGTTTTGGTCTAAAGCAGCCTTTTGTAAATCGACAGGAACAACGGGGTTTCAGAAACAGGCCCTCTGAAAATCAGTTTGGCACTCTCTTTAGCTTGTCCATAACAAAACATATGCAACTTAATGTGCCTTTTGACATTGACAATTAATTTTACACAGGGGTGGGATACAAACTTTTTAACAACCGGTTCTGTGGGCATGGCTAGGTGGGCATGGCCATGTAACTGGGTGGGCATCGCTTTTTTTTCAGCACCCCCACTGGGTTTGTTTATGGTTTTTTTTGCCTCCTGGGCATTTTTGCTTCCAGAAGGCTTCCCTGGGGCCCAGGAAGGCCAAAAAATGGTGCGCAGCTCCCGACCCCTGCATCCCTTTGTGCCTCCTGGGACTCAGGGAAGCCTCCTGGGAGAACCAGTAAGACAGCGAGGGGGATCCCGGCACAGCTGAACATCGGAACAGCTGGTCGTCGGGAGGGGGGGAAGAAATACCTTAAGGAGTGACTGGTTGGAGGAGAACGCAGTCAGCGATGTCACGCATGCTCAATAAGGACTGACTGGGCGGGGGAGGGAGAGGTGGGTGGAGAGGGGCGGGGGCCAGCCAGGGTCATGATTTTCCTGTTCTCCAAATCGTGCAAAATCATAACAACCGGCTCTATAGAACCAGTCTGAACCGGTAAAATCCCACCCCTAAATTTTACAAGAACATCCCAAAGTTGTGGAATTTCATGCTCAAAGAGAAGCGGGTGCAATGGCTAGGAATCAGCCCAATTAGGCATATGTATGTATGTATGTATGTATGTATGTATGTATGTATGTATGGCATTCAGCTTTGTTTGGGTATTTTCCCACGTCATTGTAGTTGTGCTTTTAAAGTTGTAGCAACATTTCAGCAGAATCTCATCTGCCATCATCAGGCTTCTGTATGATGATGGCAGATGAGATTCTGCCGAAACGTTGCTACAACTTTAAAAGCACAACTACAATGACGTGGGAAAATACCCAAACAAAGCTGAATGCCATACATGTAAGTATCCACAAAAACTATATGTATGAATGTATGTATGTATGTATGTATGTATGTATGTATGTATATTGTGAGAAGGGTTACCAAATCAAGCATTAGGAATCTTCCATTAATACAAAATGTACATCAGAATTCAGGAACCCCTCTGAATCTCATTTATTTCATCTGCTAATTTATATCTGAGCACAATTGAGGCAGCTTCAGGTTCCTCTTCCAAAGCTGTGAAGTGTTCTTGAGTTTGTTCCCTGTTTTCTCTCTGTGTCTTTCCACCTTGCTTGCTGGGTCCTCCCAAACCTGGAAGCTCACCAAACCGAAGGGTGTGACTCATACATAATCCTGCAGCAAGGCAGTGATGAAACATGGCGTAAACTTTTAAAAGAGCAGGATGATCAGTAGACCAAATTCCATAGCCGTGCCAACTGTATCCTTTCTGCGCGATGGTTGGCTTTCGATCAGATGTCTTTATGACTTCCACCTCCCTTAATCTGGCTGTACCAGGGTTTGTTTTTTCCATTAATTAATTCTTCCCCAGCTTGTGGTTCTCGTCTGCACAATTTCCATTTTAAAAAAGGGATACAGACACATATTAACAGAGTTGAAAGGGACCTTGCAGGTCATCTAGTCCAACCCCCCATCCAAGCAGGAGACCCTACAACATTTCTGACAGATGGCAGTTCAGTCTCTTCTTGAAAGCCTCCAGTGATGAAGCTCCCACAACTTCTGAAGGCAACTTCTGTTCCATGGGTTGATTGTTCTCACTGTCATAAAATTTCTCCTTATTTCTAGGATGAATCTCTCCTTGTTTAGTTTCCAACCATTTTTCCTTGTCTGGCCTTCAGGTGCTTTGTAAAATAGCTTAACCTCTTCCTCTCTGGGGCAGCCCCTCAAATATTGGAATATCATGTCTCCCCTGGTCCTTCTCTTCACTAGACTAGCCAGGCCCAGTTCCTGCAACCATTCATCGTATGTTTTAGCCTCCGGTCCCCTCATCATCTTGGTTGCTCTTCTCTGCATTATTTCCAGAGTCTCAGCATCTTTTTTTATAGTGTGGTGATCAAAATTGGGTGCAATATTCTAGGTGTGGTCTTACTAAGGCTTTATAGAGTGGTATTGGTGCCTAACTTGATCTCGATTGTATCCCTCTGTTAATGCAATTTAGGATTGCATTTGCTTTTTGGGCTGCTGCTGCACGCTGCTGGCTCCTATTTAGCTGGTTGTCCACTAAGACTCTAAGACCCTCTCACAGTTACTGCTATTGAGCCTGGTTTCACCCAGTTTATATGTGTCCTTTTGGTTTTTCTTGCCTAAGTGTAAGACTTTACTTTTCTCTACGTTGATTTTCAATGTATAGGGGGAACTTCTTTAACTCCTACAGCATAGGCTTTATCACTGCAAGATTCATAACAGGAGAAACGTTATTCAGGTAGTACTTGAATTATGACCACAACTTGGCCCAAAATTTCTCTTGCTAAGCAAGTTCAGTGAAGTTTGCCCCATGATATGAACTTTCTTGCTACAGTTCTTAAGTGAATCACTACAGTTAAGTTAGTAACACGGTTCGTAAGTGAATCAGGCTTCCCCATTGTCTTTTGTGAGGAGGTCGCAAAAGGAGATCCCATGACCCATGACACTGCAACGGTCATAAGCAGGGGTGGGATTCTACCAGTTCGGACCAGTTCTATAGAATCAGTTGTTATGGTTCTGTGCAGTTCGGAGAACCAGCAAATCGCATCACTGGCTGGCCCCTCCCCTCCACACCCACCCCGCCCAGGAGGCTTCCCAGAGGCCCAGTCAAGGGTGGTATTCAGGGGGTTGGGGGAGGGGAGAAGTGGCCTGAGAGCAGAGCTGAACCTTCCTTAGGTTTGAAGCTTCTATTTTTCAGTGCAGACTCAGGCAGCAGATTGCAGAAAGGTAGATCTCTGAATGAAGCTGTGATTCTGCAAGCAGCTCAATCTGCCTGCCTGCTTTGCCTGCTTTTGGGTAAAAGTTGCTCTTTTTTTAAATAAATAAAAAATCCAATCTCTACATATATATTTACAATATTTACATGCAAGCCATGCCCAGCCAGTCACGTGACCACCAAGCCACACCCACAAATTAGGCCATGCTCACAGAACCGGTTGTTAAGAAACTTGAATCCCACCCCTGGTCATAAGTATGAACCAGTTGGCAAGCATCTGAATTTTGATCACGTGAGTATGAGGATGTTGGCCATTAAGTGTGAAAATCGGTCATAAATCACTTTTATCAGGGTTGTTGTAACTTCAAACGGTCACTAAATGAATTGTTGTAGGTAGAGGACTATCAGTTCATTCAATTTCAATAAACTTCTTGCCGAAAGCCGATTGGAAAGACGCAATAGTATTTGAGCAGCATTGGGGGGCCCTAGTGTGAAATCTATGGATCTGTTGTGGCCATTTGGACAGTGAAGAGGTTGGGGAGGAACATGGGCCAGTCCTGGAATCTGGGGAAGGCTCTGATGAGTGCTCTGCATTGGAGGCAGGGATGAGGCCAGGGCCGTCTGACAGTTATCAGCTGCCTTCGGAGTCGGAGATCAGTGGGGAAGAAGAACAGCTGGAGCCTGTTCCCAGTGTGCACATGCACAAAGCTGCCAGGAGAAGGGAATAGCTAAGAAACAAGGGTTAACTCAGGAGTAAAGGCACAGGTAGATGGTGGATGGCCCCTTCCATAGGGAATAAAGAGGAGCAAATGGGGAGCTGTGTTTGCAGGAGACAATTCGTTCAATTCATTAGGGTGAAGATGTGTTCCTGACTCCTTGCCAAGTATTGTCTGCTACAGAGTGGCGTTTGGAAGTTATTGGCCTGGCAGCTCTCCAAGCCTGATCAAGGTCTGTAATTATGAAGTCTCTTGAAAGACTGTTGGCCGGGACTTTACTAGAGAGGAATTTACTTTAAACTAAATAAAAGGGGTTTTATCGGGACGAGGAGTCGGCTTCGTGCTTTTGGGGAAGCCTAGGTCAAAACAGGATCCAAAACTATTTTTTTCCACAGGAATATCCGTAAAAGATGCACATTGCAATGAAAACATCTCCCAAAGGCCTACTTGGGTCAAGATACCCCATTAGGAAACAAAGGATCATCTATCCTCCAACTACCATCTATCCAACCCAGCAAAATCCAAATTCTGAGCAAGAAACTTTGCTTGGCAGCTCCCAGAGAGAGAGACAGACAGACCGACAGACAGACATAGGATGAACTATTACTAAGCAGATAGCTTTTTAATGCTTCTATGTAAATCATATTTTTGAGACTTGGCAGCAAAAGCCAGTCTTGTTGCAAACAAATTTCTGCCAACAGCACCATTTAATAACTTGAGCCTGCTTGCGTCTTTAGGATCTGCCTTTTCAACCCTTTAATGTGCAAGGAAAATTCTGCCAATTATAAACACGGGGGTCTCCTCTGGAGCTAATTGCTCTAGTCTAGAGGATTTAACATGAGCCAGGGCTGAAGCTTACTACATACAACAGCTGTTACAGCAAGCAGAATGATTATGGGGAAAGGAAAAAATAAATAGCGAATAGGTCTTAATGTTACATTTCAAGGTGAAAAAAGAACAAACAAACAACGAAGCTTATTTGTGCCTTTGCTGTTATCTTTCTACAGGGGTATCCTTTTTGCTAGACCATCAAACATTTGCAAACCTTCCTTTCTTATCCTAGTGAAAAACGAAGAATCTCTGGAAAACAGGCCATCAAATTTGCAAGCCTCTCTCCCCAACTCCAAGTATGGAAAATAGCAATAGCGTTTAGACTGATATACCGCTGCACAATGCCCTTACAGACCTCTCTAAGCGGTTTACAGAGTCAGTATCTTGTCCCCAACAATCTGAGTTCTCATTTTACTGACCTTGGAAGGACGGAAGGCTGACTCAACCTTGAGCAAGTCAGGATAGAACTGCTGGCAGTGGGCAGAGTCAGCCTGCAATCCTGCATTCTAACCACTGCACTACCAAGGAAGGAAGGGAGGGAGGGAGGGAGGGAGGGAGGAAGGAAGGAAGGAAGGAAATAGCAATAGCTCTGACTTATATACTGCTTCACAGTGCTTTTACAGCCCTCTCTAAGCAGTTTACAGAGTCAGCATCTTGCCCCCAACAATCTGGGTACTCATTGTACCAACCTCGGAAGGACAAGACTGCTTCAACCTTGGCCCCCCTCATGTTATCCCATGAAGAGGGCACTTGGTGCCTGTGGACTCCCATGAATGTTTAGAATCTCCTCCCATCTGACTTTAGGTTTTGGTTCAAATTAATTAATAAACATCTATGTTTTTCCTATTCGGTGGTCAATCAGCAGTTCTCACGTGTGGATCTGACTTTGATGCCAAAGGGTTTTAATGTCTCTAGTTATTCCCTACCAAGACATCAAAACTGCCATGTCTACAGCTGTGATTTCCCCTCCCCCCCCTTGCTTACATTTGAGGAAAAGCAAACTATACTTTTAATCAAAACAATTTGTCTCCCTGTCATCTTCTTTCTGTACACTGCAATAACTGTGAAACCAGTTGTTTTTATAATTACACTAATTGTACTATCATTATGCGATCAAATCTGGCTCTCAGATCATCATGTCTTGGAGAAATGCTATTCTAGAGGGTCTGAGAACTACTTAATTGCACAACATTACACACAAACCAACAACCACCATCTACGTTTGAGATAGCATTGATCCTCTGGACAAGCAAAAACTAAGCTGAAGTGCCTGGCCACAGTAAAACAAATATTTACCTCAGAAGAAAACCATGGTGATTGCTTCTAAGTCTCCTAAATTGTGACATATTTTTAAACACAAAACATTTATCGTGTGAAATGGACTTTTTCTACTTTATCATTCCCTTTTATCTACCCCGCTTTGCCTGTGCAAATTAAGACTTTGAAATTTCTAGTCACAGAAAATTTCTTTCAGTGTATCGATCTAGTACCTAAACTAAGTAACCATGAATCCAGGGCTAGTACTCAATGAGGCTTGTGGTTTGCCACATGTTATTAGCATAACACTAGTGCATTGATATTTAACTAGGGTTTGTTGAACATGATCCAGTGGCCTATTTTATCTATAACACTGAGCCAAAGTTTTCCAGTCATGCTAAGCTATTGTTTTAACCCACGGATTACCAAATAAACTAGATTAGTTTCATTGGCACATAAAGTCAATGTATAAGATTTGAAGTCACAGAGTTGCTAAGTTCACACAATGCTAAGCCAAAACGAAACAAATTACATTATAACTCAGTACAATCCGTGACAGTGATTGTGTTAACAAATGAATTCAGGTTCTGCTTTTTGCATAAAACATTGAACCATTAAGTACCCAACAAGCTGATTTTGAAGAGAACTTAATTAAGGTTAAAACTAACCAAACGTAATATGCTGGACCTAACAAAGTAAGAAACCTATATCCTAATTTTTAAAATTGTTGTTGCCATCTGCTTTTTTTCTGTGAGTTGTAATGATAGCTCTCTCCCTTAGTTGACTCTCACAACAACTCTATGGAGCTTGCTTACCAGAAGTGGTATTCAGCCAGTTCTGACAGGTTCTGGAGAACCGATAGCAGAAATTATGAGTAGTTTGGAGAACCAGCAAATACCACCTCTGACTGGCCTCGCCCCATCCATTCTCCGCCTCCTGAGTCCCAGCTGATTGGCTGAGTCTTCTTTGGTTGCCTTGCACAGGAGAACGGAGCTGGAAAGCAGGGGGATTTTGCAGTATCTTTCCCCTGCCACGCCTACCAAGCCATGCCCACCAAGTCATGCCACACCCACCAAGCCACGCCCACAGAACTGGTAGTAAAAAAAATTGAATACCACCACTGGTGCTTACAAAAGAAAAGTATTGAAGGTTTTTATTACGTATATTAGTGTATAATGAAGTTTTAACTGTTATATTAGATTTCTGGTCAATGGCCATCAGGAAGGGTTGATTTCATCTGAAAAATCAATGAAATAGCCAGGCTGAGAATTAACTGGCCCCAAATCTCCTGGTGAACTTCATGGTCAAGTATAGATTCCAACTTGAGTCTTGCTAATTACAGGTATTCTTCGGCTTATGATCACGATGGAGCCCAAAATCTCTGTTGTTAAGTGAGACGTTTGTTAAGTTTTTGCCCCATTTCATGACCTTTCTGCCACAGTTGTTAAGTGAATCTGGTTTCCCCGTTGACTTTACTTGTTACAAAAAATGATCGCATGATCTTGGGACACACACACACAACAATGGTCATAAACAAGAACCCGTTGTCAGAAGGTGGTCACAAAAGGGGATCACATAACCTCGGGACACAGCAATGGTCATAAGTATGAGCCAGTGGCCAAGCATCCGAATTTTGATCATGTGACCATGGGGATGCTGCAGTTGTCCTAAGTGTGAAAAACAGTGATAAGTCACTTTTTTCAGTGCGGTTGTAACTTTGAACAGTCATGAAATGAACTGTTGTAGGTTGAGGACTGTCTCTACTAGAGGACAGATGAACATTGTGTTCATCATTTCAAATATGTTCACATTTTTTTCTTTAAAAAATAAATTTCAAAATGAACCCCCTCCACGGACTACTTATGTTCATTGTAAGCACAGTTTTGCCCGTCAGATAATTATATCAGGAAGATTTAGCACACAAGACCCTGCTGTCTTTGAAGAGATCATAGTTTCTCAAGTTGAATCTTATTTATCTGATTTGTCAATCGCTTACAAGGTAATAGGTGTAAGTATAAACATGAGTAAGAATACAGGAAATCGGTACGAATAAATGGGGACAATAGGACAGGGAGGGTAGGCACAATGGTGCACTTATGCACACGCCCCTTACATACCTCTTAGGAATGGGGTGAGGTCAATAGTGGTTAGTTTGAGGTTAAAGGAGTGGGGGTTAGAGGATGTAACAACAGAGTCAGGTAGTGCATTCCAGACATTGACCACTCTGTTGCTGAAGTCGTACTTTCTGAAATCAAGTTTAGAGCGATTAACATTGAGTTTGTATCTGTTGTGTACTCTTGCATTGTTGTGGTTGAAGCTGAAGCTGGTAGGACATTGTAGCAGATAATTTTGTGTGCTACGCTTAAGTCCAACCATAGGCAGCGTAGTTCAAGATTTGTTTTTCTTTTAATATCACTTCCCTAAGGGAATGGAATTAATTGATTGCACTAGAGTAGGGGGGTCTCCAACTTGGCAACTTTAAGACTTGTGGACTTCAACTCCCAGGATTCTAAGAGTTGACGTCCACAAGTTACCAAGGTTGGAGGCCCCTGGTACAGAGATTAAAGTTACTCAGACCTTTGACATAAAGACATAATTCCTCTCTTACAATGAACACAGAATTTTTTAAAAAGAGAGAGAATATCATTGTGTTCTGCATTCATTTATCACCAAGGGGCAAAGGAGTCTCCTTATTCCATTGCTTCTTGCAAATCTTTTCACACACACACACACACACACATCTCACCATCCCTCCATCATTTGTACCTCCTTCATCCCTTTCTTGCTTCATTATTAACAGGTCCCACAGGAAACACTTAGTCATTAATGAAGGAAAAGTTGTGAAAGGATTCCATTCAGGAGCAGAAGAGCTAAGCAGAGTCAAAAGGGGGGGTTTTCCCCCCTCCCCGCCTGCAGCTGTAAAACCTGGATGAAAGTGAGGAATTCAGAATGGCAGCCAGCATGGCCAAACACTTGACTGACCTTGGTTTCCGTCACAGCGAGAATAGCCAAATACGGTAACCGATATTACTCAACACGAGGGACCTCAACTGTCACAGAAACTTCCTAGCAATGCTGGAATGTGAAGATCTCATTCGATCTGACAGAGGGGTGCCATTCTCACTGTCAAGGAAACAGGCAACAGCTCTTAGAGGCAGTTTTCCCTCGTCGGTATAAAAAGCAGCCTTGTTTCTAACAAAACACTTCAACTAGCACTGGCTAACAGATGTAGCTTTACTTATGTACTCAAATTGTAGGGCTGCCCCCATCCCAAACTAGTGATTCTGGGCAGCAAACAATCATCGCATCCATTTAAAAATTGCCTGAAATAGCAACAGCACTTAGACTTATATACTGCTTTATAGTGCTTTCCAGCCCTCTCAAAGCGGTTTACAGAGTCAGTCTCTTGTCCCCAACAATCTGGGTCCTCATTTTACCTACCTCGGAACGTTGGAAGGCTGAGTCAGCCTTGAGCTTGTTGGGATTTGAACTACCAAACTGTAGGCAGCTAGCTGCAGAAGTAGCTTGCGGTCTAACCACTGTATCACAGAGGCTCCTTGATAGAGGGTTTCCCAGGGGTTGGAGTAGAAGACCTCCAAGGTTCCTTCCAACTCCACATTGTCCAAAGACATTTTCTGTGGTCATGTGGTCAACATGATTATATGTTCCCTTCCCACCGAAGTGGTACCTATTTATCTACTCGCATTTGCATGCCTTCAAACTGCTGGATGGGCAGGAGCTGGAGCAAATAACAGGAACACATCCTGTTGCACAGCACTCAGCTTTCCAGCTGACAAGCTCAGCATTTTTAGCTGCAGAGCCATCAAAGCCCCCTTATTTATTTTAAACTTCTATCCTGCCATCATATAAATACATCGAAATCATTGCTTAGTTTCCTGTCAGGCTGCACAGCCACCATGTTGGATTCCTCACAATGCAACAAGCTAAAGACATGAATCTCCAAAAATGTGACCAATAACTCCCCTCTGACTAACTGCTTGCTGCAGAAGGGATATTCAATAAAGTCTTAGCAATTCCCAAATTCTAGTTATCCAAAAACAACATGAACGTCTCATGTGATTATTAACTAACCGTCAGTTTAGGAGAGCATCTTTTTTTAAAAAAAAAACCTGAGCTTTAACATTTGGATTTATTTATATCATGCAGGTGGGGCTGAAATTCTTTGAAGTATCTGCAAGGGCATGGCATCACCCCAAACTGTTCGGTGACAAATAGCTGTTGAGCTAAAGATGGAACATTTTTCCATCTTTTCTTCAGACTTCTGTTTATTGTTGTTGTTGCTTCCCAGCCAAAAAGCAGCTTGCCATCTTGTTCTACTTGGGTACACAGCATGGCACTAAGTACGATGAAAGCTTCCAGTCAGGTGCACCAGCCAGAAGTAGCAAGGGGGAAAAAAAATAAAACATTTGAGGTTTCTCTCAGCCTAAACCAATATTTACCAGTATGGTAAGTCTGATCTTCGACAGCAGCCATTTAGTGGTAAGTAAGGGGTTAGAAATCGAAAAACCGTAAGCCTCAATTATAAATTGGAATATTAAAGTTACCACTGAAATATTCCAGAGACCAACTTTCACCAAAGCAAGTGAGATTTGGACCGCAGAAGGCAAAGGCAGAGGAAGTTTTTAACTATATATTGTTGGCCATGGTAAACTGAAATGAGTTCTGCTCTATGTCAATTAGAGCTTCTTAAAATTCAAAGAGTCTGTCCTACTTCAGTGAACCGTAAAGGCAAGAAGCTACATTCCCCAGGAATAACCTGAATACAGAAAACTCTGCGGCTTTGTCGGGATGTCCAAGGAAGATGCTGTTTACCTGTTTGTTACCTTTCGCTGCTTTTTCAGCGGAAGATAACAAACAGGTAAATCCATTCTTTGCCATGGTTTTCCCAACAACTCTGTGAGGTAGCTTGAGCTAAAACAGGATGGCTGGCCTGAAATTCCATGCCTGAGGTTAGACCTGAACCTGGAGCCTTGCTCTGTCTTGAACACCCTAACCACTAATCCACACTGTTCTTATTCATTTAGGTTTTGGGCAGGGGTGGGATTCAAAAATCCCAGCAACTGGTTGATTGCCCAGTTGCTGGGTGGGCGTGGCCATGCTGGGTGTGGCCTACCGGAACTTACGGGAGGGACGTTTTCCCGCCTCCCAGAGCCTCTGCATGAACCCTGTACTTACCTGTGTCAAAAACGGGACTCATGGAGACTCCTGGGTAGGGTAGGGTAGGGTGGGGCGGGGCGGGGCAGGGCCAGCCAGTCGGTTCAATACTGGTTCAATGAATCAGATGCAAATTTAACATCCAGTTCTCTCGAACCAGTAGAATCCCACCCTTGCATTTGGGTGGTATCAGTTCAGCTGCCAACCCTTCTCCACACTCACAAACAAGGTATGTGCTGCAGTGGGGTCCTTTTTCATATACTACCTTGATTGCAAAACCCCTCCTCAAGGAGTTATGGGCAGTCCTCGATTTATGACGAACTGCTTAGCAAATGTTCGAAGTTACAACGGAGCTCTCTAGAGCTACTTACGGTAGGACCTGGTTTCAAAGTTCCAATGTCCCCCAGGTTCATGTGATCTCATTTTGGACACTGGGCAACCAGTCCATATTTATGACCATTGGCAGTGTTTCCTGGTCATGTCACTATGATTGTTGGCATTTGTATCCCAAAATCGGTGTTTGCTTCCATCCTTTGGCTAAAATGGGTTCACTGAACGACCATCATATTCACTTAACAACTGGTACAAAAGGCTGTAAAATTAGACACAGTCATATGGCAATCCACTTAACAACCGCTGTGACTTACGACCATAATTCCACGTTTGATTAAGATCGTAAGTCGAAGAATACCTGTATTGGCCTCAAATTAACCTATTTACTTAAGGTGTTTATTGCTTGGATCTTTAAAAAAATTACATTGTGCTAGCTGAGCGTGTGGATATTTTAAACTGCCTTACTAGTATATGTTTCATTTAGACTACTCCATATTCCTAGGCAGCTCATTATTTAAACAATATATTTTTGCTTTGCTTTAATTATACTGTGAACTGCCCTGGGATAAATATTTTGGTGGGTGGTATATAAATATTTGAAAGTTTTAAAAAAATGCCACCAGCTGCACCCATTCAATGCCTGGTTCCTTTCAGCACTGATGTAATCAATAGGTGAGCCTATTTTGAATACAAATTTTTAGAATTTCTCTTTCACTCCTGAATTTTCATCACAAGTTGCTTACAGGATCAACTCTCTTGACTGATAAACGTGGAAGCCAAAGGCCCAAATTATGAACACTACTTAAGGGGAGAGCTAATCTAATAGTTGACAGAAAAATAGAATAGCAAAGTAAGAGAGTTGAAAGGGACCTTGTAGGTCATCTAGTCCAAATCTGAGAAAGTTATCTAATTTTTAGAATTTCTATCTTTCACTCCTGAATTTTCATCACATGTTGCCTACTGGATCAAAATTTGCATGCATTGTTTAATTGTTGTGGTTGATGTTGTTAGAGTTAAGAGGCAATGGAGAAACTACCAATTTCTAGTAGTTAATGTCATGTGACTGTTTTGATTCATGTCTCTTGAACAGCTTTTTGATTGGTTGTTCCTAATTTCTGATCATGTTTACCTGCAGTCTTCATAACACGAAAACCTTATCTAGAAATACATTCCATCCCTGGTTATGTGATCTGATTTTAACTAGAAACGTCAGAGTGGACCTGAAATTCTCTACCTATAAAATGTGTTCTACTTCTGAATTATAACCTCTTGATTGATAAAATTTTAAAGTTTGCCCATTTATTGGTCTCTCCTACCCAGTCCATAATTCTAATTGTTCCTTCTTTGTACACTAAACAAAAACTGAAAAACTATTCAGTACTTTTCATGATATCTCTGCCATAACTGTCCAATCAGAATTAAAACCTGAATTACAGGGTCCTGAATGTATGTGCTAAAATATCAGTTCTGGCTTAAAAACCCTAATGGCTGGATTCACAAAATACTGTAAGTCCAAGCAAGCCAAGAAACTAAATTATATCTCAGAAGTCTCCAAACTTGGCCACTTTAAGACTTGTGGACTTCAACTCCCAGAATTCCCCATGGCTGGCTGAGGAACTCTGGGAGCTGAAGTCCACAAGTCTTAAAGTGCCCAAGGTTGGAAAGTCCTGTTATAGTTTAATGCAATGTGTGAATCTCATCAATGTATTTGACCCTGGTCCAGAAAAGAGGTGGGACGTTCTTATATTTGAACAAAGAAGTCAGTTATTTTATCCTCCTGGAGGGGCTAAAAGAACAGTTGGAGAATCTGAAGTTTAAGATCACTTAACTCCTCTGAAAATTCTCCACAAACATCCATTACATGTAAGAATCAAGTTAGATATTTTTCTAAAACCAGATTGATTCTTCTCTTCCACCACTACCCACCAGCCATTATTTCTCTCAAAACTACAGTTACAAGAAAATAAAAGTCAACCAGCATCTGCTAATGATTTATACAATAATGCTTAGGTCTCTGAATATATTTGAAGAAGAATGAGAAAAAAGAGAAAGAATATGTATCTTGTTACAGAATTTGAGAATATCACAATCAATATTATTTTCTCCCAGTTGAGTGGAGAGTTAAGCAGATATTTAAAGAATCCCTTCACCTAAAAGGATTGAATGTTAGAAAAATTATGTTTGGTTGAATTGTATCTTGTGTTTTCCCATCTTGGTTAAATTTATCCAACATGCCACATTCTCAATATTTAGTTGCAATATTTCCTGGACATTTTTCTATGAAGGAATAAAGCTGCATAAATCATTCAAATGCTGATCTTTTAAAAAAGCAGATATCAATCTCAATTTGATGTAGTAAAAATTATTCTCTGTCTTCATAAATACTTAATTCGTTGTTTGAGGGATGGGGTTAACCATCAAAACCTTTTATGTTCACTTAATGATGTTAATAAATATTGACTTCAAGAGTACAAAGCTCAGAATTCCAATACACTACATTCCAAAATGTCAGAAAACGTCAATAACCAATTGAAGCCCAAGCTTGAAAACAATGTTATGGAATCACAAAAGTGCTCATTTTTATGTGTCACAAGACTGAAGTTTGCCTGCAAGTGCTAATTCACCTCTGAACACCAGTGCCAAATTATCAAGCTATTTCAGAACAAGCCCAAAAAACATTTGTTCGGTGTTTCCAGGAGCAGGAACAGAGATTAAAAGATATGTTTTTGTGTGTCTGAGGAGGGAGGGACAGAGAGAAAGGGTACCGTATATACTGTATACAGTATACAGGTGGCACAATGGTTAGAATGCAGTATTGCAGGCTAATTCTGCTGACTGCCAGCAGTTCAATTCTCATTGGCTCGAGGTTGACTCAGCCTTCCATCCTCCCAAGCTCGGTAAGATGAGAAGCCAGATTGTTGGGGATTCTGTAAAATGCTTAGAGAGGGCTGGAAAGTATATAAGTCTAAGTACTATTGCTATACTGTATGGGGCCGGAGGCTAAAACGTATGAAGAATGGTTGCAGGAATTGGGTATGTCTAGTTTAATGAAAAGAAGGACTAGGGAAGACATGATAGCAGTGTTCCAGTATCTCAGGGGTTGCCCCAAAGAAGAGGGAGTCAAGCTATTCTCCAAAGCACCTGAGGGCAGGACAAGAAGCAGCGAATGGAAACTAACCAAGGAGAGAAGCAACCTAGAACTAAGAAATTTCCTGATAGTTTAGAGTAATTAATCAGTGGAACAGCTTGCCTCAAGAAGTTGTGCGTGCTCCATCACTAGAGATTTTTAAGAAGAAACTGGACAATCATTTGTCTGAAAGGATATAGGGTTTCCTGCTTGAGCAAGGGGCTGGACTAGAAGACCTCCAAGATCCCTTGCAACTCTCTTATTCTGTTATATCTAAGCCCTCGTTTCTCAACTTTAACTGGCTGAGGAATTCTGGGAGCAGAAGTCCACATATCTTAAAGGTACCAAGGTTGGGAAACGCTGCTCTAGGTAATGAAATAGCAGCATCCTGCATCCTTTCTTCTCAGCGTTCAGGGAAAATAAACTTGGATCCATTTCTAAAAAGGTGTTTAGAGTGAGTAAAGGACTAATGTAATGCCTGCCTGCAGCTCTTGAAAGCTGCTATGTCTTTTTTCTTGGACTGCACAGTTGTCCTCTGCGGCTTCTACCACATGGTGCCAGAAAAAGGGAGTGGCCATTTTTTAAGACTGTAGATAAGGACTCCCATTCATAACTCTTTCTGTAATTAAGTCCAAGGCATTGCACAACCCTAAATCCTAACCCTTTAAGATACTATAAAATGTAGTTCACTTTATGTATACTTTGAATATCTTAAACAGCCTTGCACTAGTCTAGAGAAAAAACGAAAGAAAGAAGGAAGGAAGGAAGGAAGGAAGGAAGGAAGGAAAAGAAAGAAAGAAAGAAAGAAAGAAAGAAAGAAAGAAAGAAAGAAAGAAAGAAAGAAAGAAAGAAAGAAAGAAAGAAAGATGGAACGATAGACTTAGGGCCTGGCAGAGGCGACAGTGGTATTTACTTCCTAGGCTCTTTTCTGGGATAATCAATACAAGACTCTTAAAGAACTCCTAAATCATGTGTATAAACTATGCAAATATGCAAACAAGCAAATTCTCCCCAACAAGGAAGACATAGCAATGTCATTTAAAATTGATGCATAGACTATAATTCATCTTTAAACATTTCATTTAATCATTAAATGTAATTTTCAAAAAAAGGCAGACTTGAATTAATGTACACAAGAGCCTATTCCAGTCTAGAGTTTATTCTTTGCAAAGTAAACAACCACAATAAAGAATTTTTAAAAATGCTCTGCTTTTGCTTCCTCTTAGCTACAGTCAAAGGAAGCTTGGAAGATTTTTTTTTTTATAACTTCTCTGCAAATGGCTTTGGTTTTTGAAAAGTTTTTGATCTTTCTGGAGCCTGAAGGATTGGTAAAGCAGAAGTAGTCAAAAGACCAGTGTGTGAAATATTGATCTGCCCACAATCCAAAAACAAAAGGAAGTAAAAGTATGTACTTCTTGTAGGATTAATGTGCTTCCCAAATGATGTTCTAGATTAAGGGTCTTCAAACTTGGCAAGTTAAAGACTTGTGGACTTCAACTCCCAGGAGTCCTGTGCTAACATGACTGGAGGAAGAATTCTGGGAGTTGAAGTCCCCAAGTCTTAAAGCTGTCAAGTTTGAAGACCCCTGTTCTAGATATACTAAAATGATGCCAAAGAGATTCAAATAACAGCCTTATTTTTTTCCCCTTTTTGCATTACCATTATGTATGTATGGACACAGAATGGAAACATCTCCCCAACAGTAACATCCTACATACAAAAACCCAGATTTTGCAATTCCAATTAAACTAAAATATCTGATTTCATAGTTATCCTACTATTCAACAATTTTGTGGGTTATACCAGTATGCCTTGTGAAATCTCCCTTTCTCTCTCGCGTTGTGCATGCGCATACCTGCACACATGCATGCAACACAACTTCGGAAATTGTGGGCCCTCTATCACTGGAGCATTTTAAGAAGAGATTGAACAAAAATGTATACAGAACAGTCTCCTTCTTGAGGGTCTCCTTCTTGAGGAGAAGGTTGGACTAGATCACCTTCAAGGTCCCTTCCAACTCTAATACTGTTATTAAGTAGAATGAAGGTGGTAAGCTCGAATTAATAACCAAAGGGGACAATTTCTAGAATTATTAGCATAAGGATTGATAAAATTGCAAATATGACAGATAAAGGCAACAGGGGATATGAATATAGAAATGAAACAAGAATTTTAAATAATACTGTAAAATAAGATAGGAGAATATTTTAAGAAAAACGATAATATCGCATGATGTGATATGCAACTGAATAAGTAAGATGAATAGGTAACTATTGTCATGTTTGTGTTGAGATGTGAAGCCTGGAACCACACTGCTTGCCAAATGAGAACTTTTATTTTAAAAAATGAAAAATAGGAGAGGAGATTGAATGATGAAATTACTAAGTATGTTTCAATGATATGGTAATTGGCACTAGGAGAGAGTACGGAAATGTTGAAAAATTAAGCAGTGAAAGATTATAACAATGTGAATATGTGTATTAAGAGATAAGATTAGTTTTATTAATTTTGCTTATACTAAAATGTATAATGTATTGGTGCCACACTGTCTATGTATTGATGTGTATGTGTAGACTGAAATTTAAAAAAACTTGATTATATAAAAAAGGTCCCTTCCAACTTTGAATATATGTATTCAGAATAAAAGAGTTGGAATATTCTCTCTCTCTCTCTCTCTCTCTCTCTCACACACACACACACACACACACACACACACACACACAGAGTCAATCTTCACCAAGTCATAAGAAGGCCAATGTAAAAAAAGGCAACAACCAGTCCCATTTGTAAGTAGGCTCCTAAAATCTCCAAGAAAGGCCCACCAGAATCTCTAGATGCTTTGTAAAAAGGTACTTTTTTTCACTTTTGGAACTGCCAGTAAAACTCCTGGACCTTGACTTTTCTGGTCCCATATTCAAATGCAAAATACTGAACGGAGCACAAATTTGTCAATGCATGGTCAAAAGAGAATGTTTCATATAATATAAGCCACTTAAAAGCAAAATTGCATGCATGTGTTCTTTAAAAGAACATTCCCATGAATTCCACAGGACTTACCCTGACTTATTAAGTCTTAGCAGCTTTGTAGTTTAACCATAATACACAAGACCACAGCACAAACAGAAACAAAAGCAAGATGCAACATTATAAACTCCAAATGAATCCACTTAGTGAAAGCAAACACACTCAGTCTAGAGATATCCCAAGATTATTAACTGAATGATCATAGAGAAGAATTGCTGAGCCTAAACGTTGTTCTTTGTCTCAAGAAGAGGCTGGATAGCCATTTGTCCAGAATGGTATAGGATCTCTTGCTTGGGCTGGGGGTTGGACTAGAAGACCTCCAAGGTCCCTGTTATTCTATGTTCTAAATATGCACAATCCACAATACCATAGTAGGATGATCATTGCACATAAAAAACCAGGGAGAATGAATGACCCAACAATCTTTAGAACTTTAAAACAACACCCCTAGCAAATGGAACACAAACTTTAGTGATACAACTGCAATACACCCCTCCATATTTATAGAGTAACATAGCTGGGGTTGAAATCAGATCGTTTGCATCCAAATGCAATTATGGAAGCAAGCACAATATAGGAAAATATGCACCTGTTTTAAATGTTTCTCTATACCACACGAAGTACCAAAAGGTAATGCTAGAAGTTGTTAGAGCTTAGCAGGTTATCTGTTCATCAGAATTTAAGCAACTTATTTCTGAAGGGCACCCAAAAACTTCACCAACTGCTCTTATTATCCATTTCTCTCTTCTCCAGGTTCAATACCTACAAGAATCCCACTTCTGGCAACTGTTTTCCAGGAATTAAACACACATAGACACGCACACACACACACACACTTAAGCAGGACAATATCTTTTAGGCAAGAATGCTAGCAAGGGAAATAGGACATTCTTCCTGCAAACAATATATTTCTTGGAAAAAGGGAAAGAGTGCAATTTCTCAGCAGTTACAGCAAATGCTTGTCTGTTCCCAGGCTGGAGACCTTTTGCCTCTTGCAATATTTGTAAGTTGAGCTTTTAACCCTTCAACGAATCAACGTGTCCCATGGCCTAACTGTCAAAACCAGGAAGGGAAATTTGCACTTCGTGACAACTGAGCCGCGAGATGGGTAGCGAACGAATCTGATCAACGAAGGGCCGTTGCAATAAAGGCTCATTCTCTTAAGATGCTGCGGGATTTCTTGGCGGGGAAGGGAAATCAGTTTTTGCACTAATGCAGGCCAGCTGACGGAGCCCCTTGGAAGCAAGCAAGCAAGCAACGGTTTTCCTGGGACTCCAGCTGTGTGCGAGTCTGTCTCTGCCACCTCTGCATCCTTTTCCTAGCCACGTTGCCAGGGAGACAGCCCAGGACCCTGCTGCCCTTTCCAGACCACACCCTGCATCCTTCAGAAGCAGTGAGCACACCGGGCGCCTCTTCCACCCCTCAGCAAGTCAAGCGGGGACAGAAAGTCCTCCAGCCCTTAAAGAAGCAAAGCGCCCAGGAGGGTCCCATTTCTGGAAAGGTGGGTTCTGAGCAGGGCTGTCTTCACACACATTACAAGCCCTGGTAAAAACTATGTACTGAGGCCCCTGGGATAACTAAGCCACAGAGTTGCTGTATTTCCATGATACAAGGTGCATTGAAGGGTTAATATGCCCCGATGATTATTAAGGGGCCCCAATGCTCTTGGGGCAAACAGGCAGGTGCCCGCCGTCCGGCCCATGCGTTAAGGCAAGCTCCGGTTCCCAGGATCAGTGGGTCCCTATTCCAGCCACTTTGAACCCTCCAGATGTGCGGGGGGGGGAGGGAGAAAGTAGAAGAGCTCGTTGACAGCTCCCATCTCCACATCTGGAGGCCTGGGATTCTCAGCCGGGGCATCCCCAAGACCACGTCCGTTGCGGGACTGGGGGAAGCAGGGCTGGTCCCGCCCGGACCCTCTCCCGACCGGTCTCCCTCCCGTCTCGCCCCTTACCCTTTCAGCGCGTCGTGCCCGGCGGCGCCTCCCGCTTGCCCTCTTCGCTTGGCTCTGCTGGCCCGGCTGTTGGTCTCCTTGGCAGCGGCGAAGGCGAAGGAGGAGGAGGCGGCGGCGGCAGCAGCGGCGGCGGCGGCGGCGGCGCCCTCCGCGGCTCTCAGGCTGCCCTCGGCGATCCCATCGCCCGGGGAAGGCGAGGCGAGCAGCAGCCCGGCGAAGCCCCAGGCGACGGTCACGAGCAATCTGCCCAGCCGCATCTCGGCGGCGGCGGCGGCGGCGGGGATGCTGGAGCGGCGGGGCTGCCTCCTTCTCCTCCTCCTCCGGTCCTGCCTTGCAAGCTCCGCACGGCTGCCCCTCGCCCTGGGATCGCGCCCGCGCCGCTGCGAAGGGCTCGCTCCACGCCCGGCTCCTTCTTTCTTTCTTGCTTTCCTTCCTTCTTTCTTTTCTTTTCCTTTCTTTCCTTCCTTCCTTCCTTGGCTAACCCGGGGCGCTCAGCAGAGGCTCTCCCAGCCGGACCTGGGGAGGGGGGTGGAGGGGGCGAGAGAGAAGGGAAGAAGGGCGAGAGAGCCCGGGCGTTAGACAGCCCCGTCCCTCGGCCGCCTTGGCAAAGGGACACCCGCCCCCCCCTCTCCGCGCACCCTTCTCCACTCCCACGCGCGAGCAACGCCCCTTCCCCAAGCGGGCGCCCGCTGCAAAGAAAGGATGCCCGCGCGCGATCCGGAGCCAGGCGCTGTCAGCCGCCTCGGGAAGAGGAGGAAGAGGAGGAGAAGCGGCTCCGGGCTGCGCTGCCCCGCCCGGCTCTTCTCGTCCTTCTCCTTCTCCTTCTTTTGCCCCACCGCAAAGCCTCCCTAGCCCCAGTCCGGGAAGGAGCTTGCTTGCACCCACGGGAGCCGCCGCTGCCGCTGCCGCCGCTGCCGCTTCTGCGCCTCTTGCCACGGGGGCCGCCACATCCAGCGCTCGGCTCGCCCGTCCGCCTTCCTCCTCGCTCGCTGGCTCTGCCCTTCAGCCCGCTTTGCCTCCTCCACCTCCACCTCCTTGTCCCCTCCCCTCCGCTCTTTCTCTCCCCCCCCTCACCCTTCCCGTCCCCCCTCTCGGGCTCCCCCCACCCCTCCTCAACTCCCCCCCACCCCACCCCTTCAAGTATCGTCCGCGCCGAGCCCTTTTCTCTCGCGAGAGGGGAGGAAGGACCAGAGAGCAGCCAAAAAAAAAAGAAAAGAAAAGGCGAATGGAGACCTATTCCAAAAAAAAATGAGAGGGGGGAGGGGGGACAGAGAGAGAGAAGGAGGAGGAGGAGGAGGGGAGAGAAAAGAAAAGAGACTCTCCGCCCTCCAGCCTCTCCTGGGCTCTTCCCTCGGCCGCGGCTCCCCTCCCCTCTTGCACAGCCTCGCGGCTCTGTCCGGGCGCCCGCCCTTTGGACCAGCAGGGACCCTCCAAAGCAAAGGGGCTCCAGCCTTGGCCACTTGGAGCCTTGGAGGACTTCAACTCCCAGAATGCCCCAGCCAGCTTTGCTGGGAGTTGAAGTCCTCCAAGGCTTCAAGGGGCCAAGGTTGGAGACCCCCAACCTGGGCAGACGGGGAGGGGGGGGGAGGGAAGAGAGAGAGAGAGAGAGAGACGCGGGCTGGACAAGCCGGGATCGAGGAGCGCCACGGCCCGCGGCTCCCCCCCCCCCGACTTGGTATCGCCGCCAGTCCTCTTTGGAAGGCTCCGGTGGGCACCGAGTCCCAGTCTGGACGGCCGGTTGACGTATCCACGAGCTTTAGAAGCTGGTTTAAAAGACCAGCGAGAATAACACTCCCCCGCCCACCCATTTTTTTTTTCTTTTTCTACTTGCACCCAGAGCTGTCCGGCCCGGTTGACAGCTGGAAACCCCAAGCCAGTAGGTTCAAACCAAGTGGAATTGGAGGGGGGGATGGACATGTATACACCCCCATACACCCCCACACACAGGTGGGGCGCCTGCCCCAAAACTATTTTGCAAGTTCCCCCACCACCACCAAAAAAAGCATCTCAACTGAATGGCTATAGAGACAGTTTAGGGGCAACAGCAAAGGAAAAGTAGGCTCAGGTGTCTATTTTACCTGAACTAGGGATGCTCGCATTCAACGTTTTTAGATTTGCATCCTAGGATCAAAGATACCTAAGTTTGATACCTGTTATGAGCTACTGCCGTAGAAAGATGTCCATACCTGTTAGCAACAGGTGAGGATAAGAGTCCCAGTTTTGCTACATAAATGGACAACTAGAGGTAGTGTTACACCCAGATGGTATCTATCCATGTTTGTTTGCTTGTTTATATCTATCTATCTATCTATCTATCTATCTATCTATCTATCTATCTATCTATCTATCTTTATGTATCAATCGCTATCTATCTAATCTCATTTGTTAAATTTTCACCCCATCCAACTCCTCTATAAGATAACAGAATTAAATTTTTAATGTGTCCAGAGTGCCTACAGGAAACAATAATAAAGATTATAAGATAACACTGGGTGTTTACTCCAGAGTAACTGAATCTGCAGCTGAATGCATGGATTTCAACCTTCCTCAAAAGACTGGATTTGAGCAAAGAATTCCGAAATATTTTTTCCATCAAAGTCAATCCAGCTACAGCTAGGAATATCACGAGGTCTCCTCCCCCCTCCCCGGTTTAAATTGGAACTTAAAGAGAATATCATTTATTAAATCTGTAGGACTTGGAAGTACTTAGTTTTGGCGAGGTGGTGCCTGTAAAACAGGCCTATAAAGTTTTTTTTAAGAGCGATAGAGACATCAGCCTATACATGCCTCTTTTATGGAAGAACTTATAAGCTTTGGCACGGGGGACTGCAAAGTGTGTTGTTTTTATGCCGTGTCCTCACATATGTAAAAAATTGGTCCCCCTGGAGAAGTTGCTTGCATTTTGGAAAACCACAATAAGCCGCTCCTATGTCACTTGCAAAGCCTCACAGTCTTAATGTTCTGGAGATGTTTACCAAACAACGTGACACATGAGTTCCCACCCTCCTCATTTAGGAGCCCTGACATATGGTGAACTCTGTCCCAGGGTTTTAGCCTTAAGCAGGCTCTCCAATAACTTGATCTTCTCCTCAAACCTTGCTGTGTTCCCAGAAATTTTGACTTGGTGGGACCAGGAGGTACCAAGCATTTCCTAGAAGCATGGGCATGTTGGGCTCATGCTGCCTTTTTGGGGAAATGACAGTCTTGCCTTTCGTCAACGGAAGAGTGGCTTTTGCGTAGCATTATTAGGAGCCCCTGTGGCACAGTGGTTAGAGTGCAGTACTGCAGACTACTCTTGCTGGCTGCCTACAATTTGGCAGTTCAAATCCCACCAGGCTTAATAAGGTTGACTCAGCCTTCCATCCTTCTGAAGTGGGTAAAATGAGGACCCAGATTGTTGGGGGCAATAGGCTGACTCTGTAAACCGCTTAGAGAGAGCCGTAAAGTGCTATAAAGCAGTATATAAGTGCTATTGCTATTATCCGACACCTAAAGCTATAGACAAGGGTCAGCAACCCGCAGCTCCAGAGCCGCATGTGGCTCTTTTATCCCTCTTCTGCAGCTCCCTCCTTTCATCCCTTGGAGAGATGAGGCACCTCATCTCTTGCTGGCTCTCGCGGGCGCTTCTTCCGGACCTTGTTGGTGCTGGTTGTGGCTCAGTTGCTTGGGGAGACACGTGACTTGCTCTCCGCCCTGAGACACTGGCCCAACCCAGCCACACCGTGGCTGGGGGGGGGAATCATGTGACTGGGTAGGAGTGACTGAGTGGGAGTGGCTGCCACGCCCACTCAGTCACACTGGTTGTTAAATTATTGGCTTTTTCTGTGGGAAATGGGTTCAAATGGCTCTTTGTTTAAGGTTGCAGAGCCCTGCTATAGACTGTACAGGTAGGCCTTGTCTTGCCACCTTAGCTCCTGTTTAAAATTACGACAGTATATTCTTATACTGATAAGAAGAGTATTATTAGTAATTGTTAAATACATGAAATATATACCTAATCGACACATGATTAAAATGGAATGGATTTATTATATGCAAAAAAAAAAATCATATATACATTTTTTAAAAAAATTACGATGGCACTGAAAAAAGGGACTTAAGACTATTTTTCACACTTAATGCAGCATCCTCGTGATCAAAATTTGGACGTTTGGCAAGAAAGGACGTAAAATGGGTCAAAATTCACTCAACAACTGTCTTGCTCCAGTCATGCAGGCTGGATTCACATTTCCTAATAGAGGTTTGTCCCCGACTTATGACCACAATTGGGGCTAGAATTTCCATCACTAAGCAAGGCAGTGTCAGCCTTGGAAGCCATTTTTTACTTGGAAGCTTCGAGGCTGCCCCATTCAGTGCCTGGGAATTTGGGAGGGGGGAATTTCATAGAGAGATCGAAGATTAGACTCAACAACATTCTTTCTCAGAGAGTCAAGGACATGTTGCCCTGCACCTGGAGAGGAGTGTCTGGAGGAGGGTCTCCAGTTGGGACGCCAATTTGACTGGGGCATGTGATGGACTGGTGGGTGTAGGGCAGGGGTGTCCAAACTTTTTGCAAGGAGGGCCAGATTTGGTGAGGTGAAAATGTATGGGGGCCGACCATTCAGACTGACATTCACAGGAACCACTGTGCAGTGAAGGGAAGAACACCGGCTGGCGGGGATGAGTGACAGGATGAGCCAGCAGGAAGAAGAGGCTGCGGGCCACTCGAAATTTGAAAATGGGCCAAATTGGCCCTTGGGCCAGACTTTGGACATGCCTGGTGTAGGGGATAGATCTTTTGATTTCTCTTTTGGGAAGGGAAAACCCGGAACTCTCAAATTTGGGTTTTCCCAGATGTGCCAGTATGACACCTCTAATAAAATGGAACTTTGAGGAAATGCTTGTCTCCGAGTTTATTGGGTTGAAGTTGGTTAGTTGGAACACTGACATTAACCCAAATCTGACAGGTGAGCCACACCCCATTATATAATCTTTTTTTTTTTTTGCCCCGGTTAAGAAGTACAAGTTGTTAAGTGAACCATGCAGCCATTAAATAAATCCAGACAGGGTTGCCATCTGGCCGTTTTTCCGGCCAATTTGGCCGTGAAAAAAATCATGTCTCCGGCCAAATATATTTGGCTAGAAATTTGGCCATATGAAAGTTGCTTGACTGTGAAATTGAAATTTTGGCCGAATACCGCTTTTCAATACAATATATTCGCATGAAAATGACTGCCAGATCGTCTGAAAACCTCTGAAAAACGACGCGATACACAGGCCGAAGCCTTCTGACTGTGAACAGTGCTGCGTAATATAAGCGGATGTTAACCCGGATGTAAACATCTCAGTATTGTATTGTTTTCTCGCCAGCCGGCACGCGGCGTCACGGAAAATCCCAGATGTGCGACCGAGAGAATACGCCTGTGGTACATGAAGTGAGCTGCCTAGCCTGGATGTGAGTAAAGAAACGCAGAAATTCCCATGACGTCACGTCACATTGTCGAATAAAGACTATTTTTTATGATTTGATTATTTAAAAACAGTTAAGAAAACAAAAAACAATATATCGTCAAGTTATATTGCATAAAAAAATTTGGCCGGAAAATTTGGCTGTGAGAGAAAATAATTTGGCCGAATTTGACCGTATTTTGACTTGAGTTTGGCCGCAGAGCCAAGCTGCAATCTGGCAACCCTGAATCCAGCTCTTCTCTTTGCTTGCTAGAAACCAGCTGAGAAGAGTTGCGGGCGCTAATCCCAGAATCCCAGGATGCAAATCCATGCTGGCTTGCCACGCACCCAAATCTTGATAGAGTAGAGTAGAGTAGAGTAGAGTAGAGTAGAGTAGAATAGAATAGAATAGAATAGAATAGAATAGAATAGAATAGAATACCTTTATTGTCACTGCATTCCACAAATACAATGAAATTTGAAAGCTACTCCAGCACAGTGCCCCAAACACCACATCACAATCATACTACAGAGTATTTAAAAATTAAATAATAATAATAATAATAATAATAATAATAATAATAATAATAATAATAATAATAATAATAATAATAATAAGACTAAATTACAAATGCACTGTTTAATTCAAGACAATTATTGCCTTGAAAAAGAAACTGTTTCTCGGTCTATTAGTCCTCATTTTAAGACACCTATAACGCCTCCCTGATGGTAACAGATCGAAATATGAATGTTCAGGATGAGAACGGTCTGTGGAGATTTTTAGTGCTCTAGAGAGGAGTCTGGTCTTCACAATCTCTTCCAAGGAAGAAAGAGAGCAACCGATGATTTTTTGTGCTGTGTTTATAACTCTCTGGAGCATCTTCTCATCCACTGCAGAGCATCCAGCATACCACACCGTTACACAGTATGCCAAAATGTTCTCGATGGTAGACCGGTAAAAAGTAACCAGCAACTTCTCACCCAGACCACTCTTTTTCAGCAACCTCAGAAAGTGCAGGCGCTGTTGGGCCTTCTTTGCAGTGGCCATAGTGTGAGATAGATCGTGTGACTATGGGGATAGTAAGCGCAAGGACCAGTCGTAACTTTTTTTCGGCGCTGCTGCAAGATCCGCTAAATGTAGGATGGCAACTCGGGGGAAACCTGGTTTGTTTTCACCAAGGTTTCTTGACAAAGCTATATATATATATATATATATAATTTTTTTGCTGACTCCATACAGCACACCAAACTAACTCCATTTATGGCTTAATGCAACATCTGGAGCCAGCCTCACTCACACCGTTTCCCATTGGGTATGGGTGGGAATTGCAGTTGCGTACCACGCCTCTTGGCTGCTTATTGCTCATCCAGGGACCTATGCTATAGAGATTCAGAATGGCGAAGCCCTTTGCCTTCTCCAGATGTTGAGCAGTTCCACATCCCAGTTCTCCTGGTCACTCTGGATGAAATGATCCATCAACAGGGCCTGGGAGTCCCAACCCCTGACACACATCAAAGGCATCCGCGCCGCTGCTGCTCTCTTCTCAGCATCGAGCAAATTAGCCAACCCTGTTTTCTGCAGCCGATTAAACGGCACCAGATGTCCGCGTCTGCTCCATGCCACATCTTCACTAGCCACGAAGACTCAAGACTCACAGGAAGGGCTTTTGTTCTGCTTTAAGGCACGGCTGCCAAGAAAGCAAAAGGACCCTTGGCCAATGCAGCATTTTTCCCCTCTACGTTCAAGCCACTGCACTCATCACAAGGAGGCTGTCCTCTGGGCACCTGGCTGGGGTGGGGGAAAGCCTTTTTTGGAGTGAGGAGAACCAGAACCACGGTCCCTTATCCTGCGAAACGAGATGCCTGCAGGCCACAAATTCTGGTTAAAGTAAAAATAGGACACCAATTGCAAAATGTGACATTCCAAGTTGATTTCCGCTGTTCAGAGACAAGGAGCAACAATCGCACGATGCCATTTGCCAAAATTCTTTGCTGCAAGTAGGCAGAAAAGAGAGAGAGAGAGAGAGAGAGAGAACAGATAATCAAGTTGGAAGGGACCTTGTAGGTCATCTAGTCCAACCGCCTGCCCAAGCAGGAGACCCTACACCATTTCTGACAGGTGGGAGTCCAATCTCTTCTTGAAGTTTCAAATGATGGCAGACATACACAAACACACACACACACACACACACACACACACCCTAGGCTTGCATATCATCATGCCATCTGCAAAAAATTAAAAAAAATTAAAAAGGAGAGCCCACACCTTTTGGCATCAGTTCTGGAGTTTTTCTACATTTCTTTTCTTTTCTTTTTTTTTAAATTCCCACCAGCCTGAGATGACAAAATCGGGGAAGTTTGTTAAGTTGCAACATACCTAGCCAATTTTTACATTAACGGTCACTTTAGGGAAACAGCTCATTTGGGATTCTCGGCAGCTTCTTGGCCTCAAGAAAACATCAATCGGAGGGAACCACAATTATTATGTGGATGTCAAAGTCACCTCAAATGCCCCAGCCAGCACATTATTTCGGGGTGAAGGGGGACCTAATAAAATTCAGGGTGGAATTGAATTCCAAAAGAAGTCCTTTTTTGATTTCTCTGAAATGTAATAAAATTTCCCCTGCTGGTCACTGTGTAAGAGGAGTTGCGTTTTTCTTTTTGTGTTACTTAACATTTTATTCATTGCATTGTAATATTCCTTCTCTAGTTGTCTACAGAGATTCTCAGTCATCCAGTCATGGCTGTCCCAGAGGTGCTTTGCCCAAAAGGCCTTCCTTGGTTTTTTTTTTTAATCTCAAAGGCATTTCACTTCTTATTCGAGAGGCTTCTTCTGACTGAATAGCGGAGGAGAGAAGGGTTTATACACCTTGCAGCCATCTTGTCATTAGCTATGGAGGATGGAATAAATCCTTCCACCCTCCTTCAGTCAGAACTGAAGAAGCTTCCTGGATGAGAAGTGAAATGTCTTCAAGGAAAAACAAAGTCCAGTTAGTTGCCTTCTCTAGGCTCAAAATATCCACTGGTAACATAATGCCCCACTTTGGGAAACAGCATTTCAATTAAAGTGAGTCCACAAATGTTCCGTGTGACAAGTCACAAGAGATTAATAGTGGCATGTACTCATGAGGTATGTGCTCATTCCGTTCCTTTTTTATTATAAAATGTAAAAGTATTAAGCTCTCAAGGATGTGAGGAATGACAATTACTATTAGGGCACAGGTTGAAAGGAAATTCATTAAAAGTAAGATCGATCTTATTATTAATTCAATGGAGTGCCCAGGAGGATTTTTTAGCAAAAAAATCCAACAACCTAATAAAACATTCAAAACCCAAGTTTAATATTAGGCCAATAAGCAATCAGTAAACAACAGCCTAATCAAGGAACCACCAAAGACACTGAGAGGGCAAGCCACTTGTACATAAACAGAGAGCAAACGCCACTCCCTTCCAGCACTGATGATGTTACCCAGTTCGGTCATGAAACATCTGCAAGAAAACAACCAAGTTCAGACAGCATCAAGGACGCCACAATCAAAACATCAAATTTTAAACCTTCTAGCTTGTACCTAGATAAGTACAGGGCTGTGAAAAGGACACTGGAAGGATGCACTTAAAAACAGGCCTTCTTAAAAACGGGCCATTATTCCTACATGCTATATGGATGAGACTCACAGGCCAATAAGGTCCATCTTAATAATTCATTTCTTCATTGTTGTACCTGGAGAAATTCCCATTTTGAATTTACAGTACTCTGAGGTCCGATATAAATTTCAGTTCCAATTTCTGTAAACTGAAACAAAGGCTATCCTAGTTCAGACAAAACAATGTCTATAAGGTTCTAATTAAACAGATGGTCACAATTAGGAGTAAAATAGTAGCAAATTGACAAAAGTGGGGGTTGCATTTAGCATGTTGTACAAACGCAGACTAATATTCAGTGTTATCTGAAATGCTATCCTTTGGGAATTCACCTATTGATCCGAGAGCCAACGTTGAATCATCAAGCAATGAACTGACACTAATAAATAATTATATAAACCAGCTTACAGTCTGAATTTCATTGTTCAGAATTTCAGAGTAAGCAATCATGTGGATACAGAAATGCCCAGATTTTCACACAGCCTGCAAATAACCGACACGATCATATATATAACCTGACACAATTAGTTTTTTAGGAGATTTTTATGAAACAGTGAGGTATTAAGTAAAACCATCCAATTTGGCATTAAAAGAAAACAGCATTTATCTGTTTTGCATTTGACTGAGTAAAACTGTAAAAGGCCACTTTCGGTCAATCTCATTAGAGATAAAACATTTTTTCCCCCTGCTAGGCTGAGGATTGATAGCAAAACAAAGCTGGAAATCATTTATCATTGTAATTGTAAATAAAACTTAAGACAAGGATGTTATCTTTTAAAATGGAAACATTCAACATTGGACAAAAAAAAAAAAAGAATAGGTTGACTGGATTCATCCTTCATGCAAAGACCTGGGTTCGTTTTCAAACTGGTTTATTGAAAAGGACCCTATGGCTCCGTTCACACATCAAGCATAATCGTAAAAGAGGGCTTGCACACCACCGTGGTTTGGTTCCTTCCTCAGGCCAAGCCTGAACTACACCACATTTTGACATGAACCCCACCTAAGATCCTAGAAAAACCGTCCCCAAGGAAGGAAAACAAAACAGGCTTATCTTAATAGGAGCTCACATTTCTCAGAATCTGTCTTCAGCTGCTCTAAGAGTTATTCAGCCCACATAAGAAGTCAATTAATTTCATGATTATTTTCTGGGCCCATTGGGACGGCTGTGGTGATGTGTTTGCTGTTGCCTTGCCCTCCTGCTAAAACAATGTGGATGACAGTATATGAGATAATAGCATGAACTATGCAGACCACCTATCAATTAACATGGCATTTTGGGCGAGCACTCATCCATTTCTTGGCGGGGGTGTGTGTGTTATTTTATTTTACTGTTCAAAGTGTCACTGGCTAATTTGCCAAAAGGGAATACCGGGCTCTTATTTACTGAAGAAATTGTCTGTTCTCAGTTTTTGAATTCCTTCCAGTACAAAATATCCTCAGCATTATCCCAAACAAGGAGGACGATATATCCAAAAGTCCTTCTTTCTGCAAAGGTCAACACAAACAAGTTATTTAGCTTGAAGCAGAAGGATAGCAGAGGGGGGAAAGGTAGTTTTGTCCCGGGGCTTCAGTTTTGCGAAAAAAAACTGAGGATCTGGAAGCAAAGTTAGCAATCCCCAATAGACAAACTCAGATTAAAAAAGCAAGTTCAGTTTAGATATGATAGATTTATGGTTTTGATTTCTAAGGAGAGATGCTCAGTGGTGCATGGTAAAAATCTCAGATTCAGGCGTTTTGATAGAGGCTAAGATATAGGCTAGTTATAGGCTAAACCAGGGGTGGGATTCAAATTTTTTAACAACTGGTTCTGTGGGCGTGGCTTAGGGGGTTGGCATGGCTTGGTGGTCATGTGACTGGGTGGACATGGCTTGGTGGTCATGTTATTGGCTGGGTGTGGCCAACTCAATATCACTCACATCGAGGCACGCATCTCCTCTCCCGGCCTCTCATGACTGTGGGGATGCTGCAACAGTTGTAAGTATGAAAAATGGTCATAAGTCACTTTTTTCAGTGCCATTGTAACTTTGAATGGTCACTCCACACAAGCAAAGTACCAGCAAAGGAGGGGGAAAAAACTCCAGAGACGTTCCTGAGACAAGAAGTCTAGTCCTGCCAAGAATGTAATAAGGGTTAACAAAAGAGGCAGTTTCTGTAAGCAACACCAGAATGTTTCCTTCCTGCCTTCCTTACAGGATTAGGCCAGTAATTTCTTCTAACAACCGGTTCTCCGAACTGCTTAGAATGTTAACAACCGGTTCTAGAGAATAGGTGTGAACTGGTAGAATCCCACCCCTGGGCTAAACCGCCTGGAAAAGCCAAGGGAAGTCATCAAAACCACAGGAAAGCAAAAGTTAGACTATTTTGGACATGTGATGTGACATCCAGAAAAATACAGCATACTTCATTTAATCCTCCAGGGAAAGATTGGAGGCAAATGAGGTCCAGGCAGAAGAACATCATGGCTTCAAAATCTAAGAGACCGGTTTGGACAAAACTCAACAACACTTTTTCGTGTGGCTAAAAATCAGGATGGCTAACATGATCGCCAACATTCAAGTAGAAGGAGATAGGCTAATTCTAATTCTGCAGGGCCATTATTGTGCATGCACAACATAATGTGCAGTCCAGATCAACTGGCAAAAGCCATGTCCAGTTGTTGTTGTTTGCCATGTTCAGTTGTTTCCGACTCTAGGGGGGCAGTGCTTATCTCCGTTTCTTAGCCGACAGAGCCACCGTTGTCCAAAGACATTTTCCGTGGTCATGTGGCCAGCATGACTATATGCCAAAGCCCACGGAACATTGTTACCTTCCCACAAAGTGATACCTCTTTGTCATTTGCATGCTCTCAAGCTACTAGGTACGCAGGAGCTAGGCCAAGTAATGGGAGCTCACCCTGTCCTGTGGCACCCGGGACTTGAACCTGGCCAGTCAGCTTTCCAGTTGATGAGCTCAGAGTCTTTAACTGCTGAGCCATCGCGTCCCTGCCACTGGTTATTTTCTAGGTGGACTCATGATACAGTCATCCCAAGCTTGTTTTCTATCCAGAAGACTCCTTTTCAAAATCCAGAAGAACCAAGTAGGGCTGGAAGGAAAAATAAATCTGACCTGGAGAACTCAGATAAAACTTGGAATTGGTTAGGCTTGTGCTTTGCACTAAACCAGGGGTGTCCAACCTTGGCAACTTTAAGACTTTGCTGGCTGAGGAATTCTGGGAGTTGAAGTCCACAAGTCTTAAAGTTGCCAAGGTTGGACACCCCTGCACTAAACCATGGGTTGTTTAATAATAGTCTGCTGAGTGAGCTACAAAAGGTTAGCTGGTGCAACAGGTCGATGAAGCATGGTGGCTGTATTCATACATAAGAATTCGCCATGATGTGACATGTTTGGTTCTGACGTAGAAAACAAATCATGATTAAGAGAAGTTTTGACTTATGAGACACGTGGAGTCCGTCTGCGGCTAAGGCAGCTCTCTCTAATCTGCCTCCTCCTGCAATGAGTTCTTAAAACAAAGAACAATGCTTAACTAAGAATCTACATAATGTGTAAAGAAACATGCAAATCAACTAGCACCACTTTCTTATGGGAAAGATCAGGCCAAATCATGCGTCCTTGAGGTCTCTCCTTCATCTCTGTCATAGAATCCAATTCTATTAGTTTATCTGATGCTACGTGGTAATACCTATTCCCAAAGTCCAGTTAGTTATAGAAGGTAGTATGAAAAGACAGTTCAAAAGCACAGGACTTCAAAACATCGAAGAATTTTACAAAGAACTGTGGCAATGCTTCTACCAATGACAGAATCACATTGTCTAGGCAAATTCTAATAATCTCATATTACTTAGAGAACACTCCTTATACGTTCTGAATAGCAATTGCTATTTACATTATTATACATCAGATCTCTAGTCCAGATAACTTGGATTATGATGAAGAGATCAGGTAACATCAACCCAATCATGAAACTAGTGTTGTAGGGGAAATAAGAGAAAGGAAACATTATTTTTGCCCTCTTGAGCTTCTAAATAGCAGGTGGGAGATACATCTGATAAAATAGTAAGTCTCTGCTATTAAATTCTGCCTTTTTAAAATAAAAACATTAGGAATTCTCTGCAGGACCTTTGACACACAAATATATATTCTACAGCTAGTTAATTACATTCTGGCTTCAACCACCCTGTTTTGCTGGAAAACATATTCTGAAAATGATTGGGTTCAAAATTATAGCAACCAGAAATCATGGAGAATGGGTGGGTGCATGCATGTGTCTTATCTCCAAGAGACATTTGAGGCAGGAATTTCAACAAATACAATTTATATGTCACTCTACATAATAAGGTGCACTTAATCAAACTATCTTCTGCACAACTGCTGCAACTTAGCCAGAAAAATAACAATAGTTGAAGAAAGACTCTGGATCAAAAAGTTGCACAGATCTTCATCATTGGGGACTCATCTCCTTACAGCACCAAAGCCAAGATGGCACAGTTCTTAAAATATCCAACTAGAAAGACACAGGAAGTAGGCTTTCGTAGAATCACCATAAACCCTAAGTGGGGCAAAGGCTACCTTATTTCTTGTGACACAGATAGAGAAGAGCGGCAGAATGCCCAGATATGCAGATTTTTTTAAAAAATAAAGATCTTCAGGTGATCTTTTACTTCTGATGACTTGACAGACATGTCCAAATAAGTCTTCTTGGGAACAGTATGGGTTTGACATGGTCTTCTTCAGGGGTGGATTTTTGCCTTCTCAGATTATTTGTAGTCTTCCTGATTATCTTCTATCCAAGCTTTTACCAAGTCTGACCCTAGTGCTTCGAGATCAGCCAAGGTTAGGGTTTTTCATGTTCTTACCTATTATCCTCAAAACTGTCACACATCAAGATTTTGAGTAAGTCTTTTCAAGATCAAATAGAACATCTTCCAGCTACACAACACAACTAAAATCTATAATCAGTTTATTCTGTTGGCTTCTAGGTAGGGATTACATTACCAGTTTTTTATATAACAATTCGTTGGTTCAAATTTATTTTAAATGGTTGTACTCCAAAAAATGTTTTGTGGCAATTTCAAAGACTTATTAAAGCTTACATCATAATGTAGTTACTCTTTAAACTGCCGTAAGTTTCGGTGGGTTTCGTTGCATTTGGCATTTTTCAAGAAAAAAGACAAATCTGTGTAAGTAGCAATCAAAATCATTTTTATTTCTTGAAACTGAGACTTTATTAACTAGACTGGTGAGACCATCCTTGCTTTGAATCTCCATCCCATAAGCTTTTGAAATGGAAAATGCAAATCAGATCAAATCAAATCTTTTTATTATGGCCTTTCGGTCAGAGAAACCTGCAATAAAAGTAAATAAACTTCAAAACAATTATTTAAATCCTTCGTTATTGATATATATGAATTGTTAGCACCTACAATTCTTCCGTGCGTCCCATACCTCAGGATAATTTACTTAGTTGTAAGCTTTGTGGCTTGCAGAATTTAAAGCTGCCTTTTTTTCCCCCTCAGTAACAACATCCTCAGTGGGTGTTGTTACTGTACAAACAAAATGTGGGTCAGCCAAATTGGAACAATGGATTAGGAGTTTCCCCGAGTTTCATCCCTTTCAAACTCCTACTTGACCCGAAGAGTTGCAGCTGCAGAATCAGACCTCACATTCCTTAAAACAACATGTCAGTTGTGGGAATAGGCGTTGCTGTCTCTCGTCTCTACCCCCAATCAGTCCCTTGCTAATGAGATGATCCATCTCCATGGGAGTGTCCCACTGATGTAGCTCAAGTAACATGCATGGTATCGGAGAAGAGGGATTACCACGAACCCACCTCGCTGTGGGAACAACACACACTTCCACGTTCATCTCACTCGGCTAGCAAATATTTTGAATGCCGTTATTCCAGTACTAGGCACACCATTTGTTTTTGATCAAAACCTTTTTGCCTAGCCACACAGCAATTCCATGCTAGTTTAGAAGTGTTGGTAACTACGTTATAATGCCTTGGTTAACGTCACACTTAGAATACTGCACGCAGGTTTGGTCAACACAGCATGAAAAAGATGTTGAGACTCTAGAAAGAATGCAGAGAGGAGCAACAAAGATGATTAGGGGACTGGAGGCTAAAACACACGAAGAACGGTTGCAGGAATTGGGTGCATCTAGCTTAATGAAAAGGCCTAGGAGTGACACGATAGCAGTCTTCCAATGTTTGAGAGGTTGCCACAAAGAAGAGGGGGTCAAGCTATTATTCAAAGCACCAGAGGGCAGGAGAAGCAGCAATGGGCTAATCGAGGAGAGAAGCAACCTAGAAATAAGAAGACATTTCCTGACAGCAAGAAGGATTAATCAGTGGGACGAACGGCCTTCAGAGGTCGTGGGTGCTCCATCACTGGAGTTTTTCAAGAAGAGATTGGACATCCACTTGTCTGAAATGGTACACAGTCTCCTGCTTGAGCAGGGACTTGGACTAGAGGACCTTACAAGGTCCCTTCCAACTCTGTTATGCTGGCTGGGGAATTCTGGGAGTTGAAGTCCATAAGCCTTATTGTTGCAAATGTTGGACACCCCTGATTTAAACTCTTGTAAGTTGAAGAACTGCCTGTTTAAAGGCAAACAGACCCGGATTTGCCCCACAGAGGCAAAGTGCCAATGCGTTTTAAATTTGTAGGGTGGAAAATTAGAGGGATGCTTATTCTTTTGTTAGCCTTCAACACAGAGACTTTATTCAGAAGCCATCTCGTTTTTTTAAAAAAACCCTGGCTTATTAAACATGTAACTAGGGAGTTACAAGTGTTTTTCAATTATTATTTTTTTGGCAGCTCTTGGTTTCTCTTTAATTGAGACTTCTATGGATTGATTAGAAGCAGAAGGACCAGATCAGAAACAAACCAGGAAGCCACTATTATTCGGATAATGTGTAAACCCAGATTGGGAAGAAGCAGACTGGTTTATTTCTCCCTCATAGAGTGACCATGCCAGAAAGGTGACTTAAGAAGCTTCTGCCAACCTGATTGTTTGATATGTTGTTTTAACACATCAGAGGAGTGACGCGGCACTTTCACAATTTGGATTTATCATGAAAACATCACTCAAAATACATACCTGAAGTAGGATAACGCCAACTGTAACAAGCTACGAAATCTGTGAATAATTTTCTTCTTATACTCACATGAAAAATTAATGCTGCTAATGTACAATATTGTTATATACTTATTTTCTTTGTTCCTTGCCTTGAGATGGTATTGGCAACCACTAGGCGGTGATAGAGGGCCATAAAAAACCCCATTAAATTTGTTGAAAATTCACAAAGTTTAGGTCAACTTGGGGAAAAAAAACCTTCCATGGCTAATTAAAGGTTATGCTAAAGCCAAAGAATTAAGGAAGAACCTGCAGTTACTTTCTAAGACAAACCAAAATCCTGATTGGATAATGATAGTGTTTGCTCTCAAATTCATAACTTTTACAATAATCATGAGAAAAATCCCTCTACTGTGGGAAATCTACATTAAACTGGAGCAACTGGGAACCACCCATAGCTAGTCATTCATTTCTATAGATGTAATAATAATTGTAGAATCTCATGAACTTGGAGGTTTCTTTTTTTTTTTTAACTTGAAATCTAGCCACTTTTGCTAAATACAGATAGTCCTCAACTTACAACTGTTGAGCCCCAAACTTATGTTGCTGAGAAATTGGTTAAGTTTTGCCCCATTTTACGACTTGCCACAAGAGTTGATGTGAAGTTAAGTTAGCAACACTGCATGCTGCAATGGTCGTAAGTGTGAACAATGGTCACAAGCCACTTTTCCCACTGCTGTTGTAAACTTGGTCACTAGACAAATGGCTGTAAGTACAGGACGACCTGCAAAGAACAAATGAGTAGTTCTTCAGTCATTCTGTAACCCACAAAATGGTTTTTTTTTAAAACGGAAGGCAACAAGCGTGGATATACAGGTCATCCTTGATTTACAACAGTTCATTTAGTGACTGTTTACGACGGCACCAAAAAAGTGACTTCAGACCGTTTTTCACACTTATGACCTTTCCAGCAGCCCCGTGCTCAAAATTCAGATGCTTGGCAATGGGTTCATATTTATGACGGTGATGATCCCCTTTCTGCGACCTTCTGATGAGCAAAGACAATGGGGAAGCCATTTTGGTGACTCTAGATAACCTAAAATGCTTTTGTTTCCACATGGAAACCGCTTCTGAACGTCATGCTGATGTGGGGAAGAATGAAACGTTGACTTTGGGTTTTACAGATTAGATTGATAGATCTTTAGAGAAGTGACTTGTTCACACTATTACGGAAAAGCAAAAGGCTGTGATTGGATGCTAATGCCTTATTTGTGATGACCCAAAGGGGCGTGGCACAAAGGCAACACAATCAAATAATAAGAAGAATCCCTGTAGCACCTCCAACTTTGCCCCCAATGTCCAGAGGTTACCTTCGGCTGGAGAAAAAACTCTCCCAGGAACAGCCTTTAAGTGAAGGAAATTCAGTCAGAAAACAAAGCACATGCAAACTCTAACTAAAAATCCAAACAAACCACGCTGAAGTGGGGCAGGAGAAGGAGTTGGCAGACTTGAAAGCCCAGCAAAACACACACAGTTGGGAAGACGCCAGCAACACAGATAAGCCTCGATGATACCAGATAATTCACTATTTGCTCCCAACAGTTTGCTGTGCGCAGCTTCCGTTTTTGAACAGCGTCCCCAGCTTCAGCTAATGAAGGGAATCAGGGCCCATTCCTCCCCCATGAGCCATGCAACTCACGTTGCTCCCTTCTCTGTTCCTCTATGTGTGCCCTAGGATGAAGAGGGGGTGGGCGTGGATCTTCCTCCGAATTCCCTCTCCCTTGCTCTACCTCTCCCTTGCTCTGCCCAGCCGGACTTTGCCCTTCCCCAGTTTCTTTCACAGCCAATGGATCCATGCTCCCACCTCCGTCAGCTGTTCGGCCTCCCCCTCCGAATCAGTTTCCGACAGGGGCATGACATTATTCTACTGCAACAGAGTGTCGGAACTCAATACATCTTTTTTCTTTTCTTTTTCTTACCTTTCCTCCTTTTGCTTTCCCCCTTTCCCTCCCCCCTTCCCTGCTCTTTTATTTACTTTTGCATTTTGTATTTTATAATACTGTATAATTAAAAAAAACATGTTCAGAAGACAATGAGGAAACCAGATTCACTTAACCACGTTACTATTCGACAACTGCAGTGGTTGACTTAACAACTTTGGCAAGACAGGTGGTGAAATGGGGCAAAACAAACTTAACAAATTTCTCACTGAGCAACATAAATTTTGAACTCCTGTGGTCATGGAAGACAACCTGTACTCGGCTGCACTGCTAATTTGTATGCAATTATTGTGATACTTTTCCGTTGCCTGTGTGTGTGTGTGTGTGTGTGTGTCATTTGAAACTGTTTTCATGGTTTTGATTGCTGGGATGTTGTTTGCCACCCTGAATCGATCCAATTGAGATGGGCGGCTACAGAAATTGAATTGATCAATCAATCCATGGGGGGTGGAAAGGAAGTATTAAGTCACCAACAAAAAGAGGTTTTCAGCTTTGGGGGGAAACAAAAAGGTGGAGAGTTGATACATTAGATCCACAAAGTATTTGCTTTATTTTTATATAAATAAAATGTAAAAAATTTGCATTGGTCTGCACACTGATCTCGAGTGAAAAAATAGATAATTCCCTGCGACACAATTCAGTATTACCCTTCGCCGTATAAAGAAACACACACACACCACCAACACGCACATACACACACAGAAGCAATCTATAACAATAATGTCAGACACCCAGGATGTTAAGCCCACATGTAACAGTCAAAATATAAAAGAAATAAACAAAAACACTGTTAAGACCATCACCACACACGTTCTTCACACCTTTCGTTTAAATATATTTAAGTATCTCCTCTTTGGTCCGAGTTTCCTGATGTTGGGGATTAATCAAAGTTGATCTGTGGGCTCTCAAAGCCGCTGTCTTGTTGGCAATCCATAACCCTGTGTATGTGTTTCCTGGATTGTAGCGAATTATAGGGTTTTCTGGCTGCAGGACACAGCACAGTCTTGTTCGGATGGGCGCCAGCAGCACCTCCGGTGCCCAAGTCTGCGAACGTTGTACAGCCTGAATTCGTGGTCCTATGGCCATCGGTGCAATGTACATTTTGATTCTTGATAAGTTCCTTCTCGTGATGTCCACCGAGACGGGGTGAGAAAACAGGAGTCTCTTCCTTGACCTCGGAACGAGTGTTGGTCATGGGAAGGGCTGAATGGGAGTCTAGAGGCCCCCTGGAATATATTTTTGGAACAGGATGCTGAAAGCCACTGCTATTGTTGACATGAAGAGTCTCGCATAATAAGCTCCAGTCAACAGAAGAGCCTTCATCTCTTACTGGGGTTTCTTGGACTTCAAAGCCTGGGATTTTCCCAGGTGTTGTCACCTTCCACTGTCTAGACTGGCTACATCCAACCTCCGTTCTTCGAGGCCTTTCGTTTAGGCACTTATACTTTTCGCCAGCTGTTCCAAAGTCAAAGCCATCCACTGCAACAGGGTGAGTACTTTGAAGCTTTCCTTGAGACACAGAAGAGGAAGCATTCTGGAAGGTTCCAACTCTACACGGTAGACCTTTGTTTCCAGGTTCTTCCTCGCCGAATGCTTCTGCGGGCGCAGCACTAAGTGGGGGGTCAGCCAGCTGCTTAAAAGCTTTCCTGGCCAGCTGGGTTTGAGAAACTAAGCGGGACTCGTTTTCCGCATCAAGCTGCGGTTGCAAGCTACGAGGTGTGTGTCTTTTGCCTGCACTTTCATCGTGTGTTTGATTTTCTTTTGGGGTGGACTTAGAATGTTGAATGTAACTTGTTCTAGGTTCTTCGGCTTTGGAGTTTTGGGGTAGGGCTGTAAGGCGACATGGAAAAGCAAAAGGGAATTAAAACAAGCACATCCAAACTTCCCAGAAATAAACTCAACATTCCCTGTGTGGTAAATATTATGTTCTCTTATTTTTTTAAAAAAAGATGCCACGTGTGAAAATTAGACATGGAAGTATATACCTGAGTGCGGGGTTTTATTTAGTGCTGAGTTCCGAACAGGAGTTTCTAATATTTTAGCCATTGTAGCAATTTTGCCAGCAGCACATATTATTTTCTTTTCAGCCCTGCAAAAATAACAAGACAGGTTTTTTTAAAAAAATTCCAGTCTTTAAAAAGCCTTTCTAGTCAACTAAGAACCCAAATAAGAACAAAAATGTTTGACCTTTCTTAAAATATTGAAGAAAGAATTATTCTTGCTACTTTTAGCTTTATATCCATTCAATTTTAGGGAATATGTGACATGCTGAATGAACCCCATGTCTGTATGAGGCAGAGAGAGAATGAAGGAATATATGAATATAAGAAGAATAAATCTATCTGTTATTTTCTGTTCAAAAGATAACAGGTCTCTTTTTCTCTGTCTCTACAGGAAAAACAATTTCACCTGAAATTGTTGCATGCACTATACAACCAGAGCAATATAAACCAGAAAATCACTAAAAAAAATCAACAAAATCCACAAAAACACCTTGAGGTTCATCATCCAAGGAGTTTGCTGAGTGTTCTCTTCACATCTACCATCATTTGAAATGCCTCACCCGTCATGCTTGCCGTTATCAACCAGAAGCTGTTGAAGGCAGATAAGATAATATTTGCGCATTTTTCGGGCAGTCTCCTGCCGTTCCCTTAAAACTTCAGCTTTTATAATTTCTGCTGCTCTCTCCTTACTTTCGTGGATGTAACGAAGCATGTCACCTATGAACAAACCACAATGGTTTATATTTGGTGATGCACATAAACCATAGAATTGCGGTGGACAACTTTCACTGAATCTGCATAGTATGGGTCTGTATGTAGAATTGGGAAATATACTGAAGGACAGAGGATGAGGTTATCTCATGTATGTAAACAGGATCAGAAATCTATTTTTATTCCCCTCTCTGTCTTCTAAGCTGTTTCACCCTACATCACTATAAACACAACTGTTTACAGGTTTCGCCAGTAGATATTCAACAAGATTTGAAATATGAAGATGAGTAGTAGAACTATTGTCACTTTGATTGCATACTTATTGGCATACATTAAATTTCGTTGCATACAGCTCTCAAAGGGTCACCACCTCCAAAATGTACTACAGTAAGTAATGTATTAGAGGATTCTGTACCATACATGGCAAATGCTAAAAGGAAAGATCAAAGAAGAGGCACCCCTAGAAGATGGAGAGACAGCATCAAAGACACACTACAGCAATGGTTGACACTGCCAGAAGAGCAAGAACCAGAACTCTGTGTCTTTCTCGACACCCGAAGTGGTAAAAGAGGAATTAAAGAAGAGAAGAACATATTAAAATTTTATCTCCGTTGAGAGCTTAAGAACAAGGCTGAATCAATTATGGAATCATCATCATCTTTACTACTTACTTTTAATTTTGCTCACTGTTTTGAGATACTGGGAACGCATCTCTTCCAAAGCTTTTCCATCGCACGAACAACAAGGCTTTGAGATACAGCCTTCTGAGGACGACCTGGAGACAGAATGCCCAAACCAAGAATGAAGTTACAACTGCCCAGAAAGTTTATTATTATATTAGAATAAAACTTATGATTTCTCTTGTATTGGGTGGGCTACCTGGGAGGAATATTGACACATTTCAAATCATCAAGTCGGTTCTTCATGGCAGAGTTTTCTTCCAGGAGGGCTTTCATAATTTTTTCATTCTCTAAAAAAAGAGAGGGAAAAAACCTCTTTAGGTGTTACATTTAATGTGGTGCTACATAATAACCAGCAATTTGTTTTTATTATGATTTAGAATCCCAACGGATTGTTATTCTACTAGTAACCTTTTGGACCTAGAAGGTTTTAGAAGATCGTTACTCTTTGAGAGGTTCTCATCAAATCCATCGGTATCAAAATACTGTACTTATTCCAAGGTTCATAACATATGCAGGCAAAAACCATCTCTATTGGCCAAATTACTTCATCTGAAAAAAGGGTGTAATATGATAACTGGGGAAAACGATACAAAACTTAACAAGAAAATTACTAATAACACGACTCTGAATTGGCCAATTGCAAATGTTTCCATCCTGGAAAGAGTAATTAAACTCCTGGGAGAATGATAGGTAGTTATTTTTTATAAAAGTTATTTAACAAGTCCATTGAAAACTTAACTGCAAGTGACATAATTATGTTCTACAATAAAGCATTAGGTTAATTACAAAACGTTAAACAAGTGTAACGGAAGTTTATTTTACATGTCAGTATATTATTAGATCACAGAAATATCCAGTTATTATACTGTGCTTGTAAGAATAAGGGAAGTTTATTTCAGAAACATTAAACTACATAAGAATGACGGGATTCTATTTTTACGTACTTTATTGTCATCAAAGTATCAATAAGCGCATGCACATGTGAACTAGCTCTTCCTATTTAACATCGACATGTAAAAGATACAGACCTTGAGCTTGTTCAGACTTGGTTTTTTGTTCCTTCACTGCAAGCTGGAGATGCTTGCAAGCTTTGTCGAGTTTCCTTTTCAGATCCTCACATTCTTTTTCCTTTTTTTCCAGCTGCTGTCGAAAATGCTCAAAACATACCTCGGCTTGCGACAACATATTTTTCTTTTTACATCGACAATCTGCACCAACAAATATGAGAAGTTACTGGTCGCTTTTTGGCTGACCAAACAAACAAAGAGAAAAGATAATCAATCCTACCACCAGATTGTAGTTATTATGGATATTTTAGCTGTTGTTTTAGAAGAAACTTTTCTGGAAGCTGCATAGTTTCATCAGGTAGACTGATAAATCTATTCCTGGTGTTCTTTCTAACTTTGTAACAATGAAGAATTAGTAGAGAATTTGAACTAGCATTCTTGAGGAATCCCAGTTACAGGTCTATAATTCTAGGTTTACAGTGTACAAAGCCTCAGTCTTCCATACACTTATATATCCTTTGAAAACAAAAGAATATGCTGAAGTTTAGCATTCATTGAAATAGATCAGAAAATTGGCCAGGACTACAAGCTCATTAGTTAATGAAGGGGCTCCCTATATTTTACTTTACAAAGATGTCATCCAGTGCCTAACACACTGAATAATATTCGTGGACTTCCCCAACTGTAACTCTATAACACAGTAACATTATTTCCAAAGTATTCTTTAATATCTGTGCAATTCTCTATTCTCTGAACCAGGGATGTCCAATCTTGGCAATTTTAGGGCCCATGGACCAGAGGTGGTCTTCAGGAGGTTCTGACCAGTTCTGGAGAACCAGTAGCAGAAATTTTGAGTAGTTCGGAGAACCGGCAAATGCCACCTGACTGGAGATTTTGCAGTATCCTTCCTCTGCCACGCCCACCAAGCCACGCCCACAGAACCGGTAGTAAAAAAAGTTGAATCCCACCACTGCCGTGGATGTGAACTCCCAAGCTGGCTGGGGAATTCTGGGAGCTGAAGTCCACAGGCCCTAAAGTTGCCACGGTTGGACACCCCTGTTCTAAAGTCTCCCTGTTAGCTAATACAGCCAATTGTGACTAGGAAAAACTGAATTTATGTTAGGTAAAATAGAATCAGCAAGGCTCAAATTAAAACAAGGAAATGGATGCAATGTCATACCAAAATCTATTTCAGTCTCCTGTAAAGATGGATGTTTTCTTAGTATCCGTTGGATTTCCATTTGCTGCCCAACGTTATACATGAAACGGTTGAATTTGTCTCCAGGATCCCCTTCCCCGTTCTGCATGCAAGAGTCATCCGAATCTTTGAAATCAGAGCCCAGATCTTCACTTTTCTAGAAAGGAACACAGAGACAGTTTAGAAGAATAGATAGCAATTCAGAACCAACAATCCATCTTGTATTCCAAGAAAAAAAACATCAAGACAGCTTTATCTTAATACCGACAACAACTGCTACTAATTACTGGTAGTCCTTGACTTACAACCACAATTGGAGCCAGAACTTCTGTCACTAAACAATTTGGTTGTTAAGTGAATTCTGCCTGATTTTACTACCTTTTCTGCCAGGGTCATTTCTGTATATTAATTGGTATTTATTCTAGATGAAATAAGTGTCTTTAGTTATTTGCCTGAATGTTAGTGATGTCATGCTGTGGCCTATTTCAGACAACCTCCATTTTAACAGCCCCGCCCTCTACTGAGAGAAAGTCAAAGGTTCAAACAAACTACTAACTGCTAAAAAGTAAAAGGCAACCAAGGAAAATAAGGTTCAACTCATTTCACTTTTAAAACACTAGCCTGCAATATAGGATCAATCAACATATTCCTCATTCTTAGAAAAACTGGGAAGGGAAGCTGGTTTTCAAGTTGATCTTTCCTGGCTTTTACCAAATCCTACTTGCTTACCACATTCAGAGCAGAGAAGAATCTAGTTTTCTTCCCAATAAAGAAAGATTTGTCTGAAACAGCAAAACTGAATTACTACATCTTCACTTTTCTTTCTGAGGCAAAGAGCAGCTCAAGTTGAGAATGTATTCAGCAGTGAAACTTTCCTCACAATAAAAAGTGGGGGAGTGGGAAAGTGGAATGCCAGGACAATGTGTGGAACCCAGTGACATCAGGAACATCAATCTCTCAGCAGAGAATCTAGAACCTTAAAACTTGTTGCAGGTCATCAACCGGTATGCTCTTGGTTATAAATTGGTTGTATATATTGTCACTTTTAACTTGCTTTGTTATTCCCTTTCCAAGTTAGTTTGCACTTTTTAATGTTTGACTTTGGAATTTATTTAATAAAGGTACTATTAGAAAAAGATGTGCAAATATACAGAATCTTCTGCTTTGAATATATTTTTGTATTATATTGATACAATAGATATCAGTATTTTTTTTTTACTTTCATAAGCCAACCATCCCATTTTCTCTAGCGCTGCCTCTGCTAAAAAAAATGGAAAACAAAGAATAAAATCAAAACACCAATCATCTAAGGCAGGGGTGTCCAACCTTGGCAACTTTAAGCAAAGCTGGCTGAGGAATTCTGGGAGTTGAAGTCCACAAGTCTTAAAGTTGCCAAGGTTGGACACCCCTGATCTAAGGCCATGTTAATGTTACCTGGTTCCACTTTTTCGTTGCCTTTTCAAGAATGGCATTGACTGTGCTTCGGTAGGCTTTCTGCAAACAAAATGTCAGCTTGTCTTTGAACTGAAGATTGATCTGAAGAGGAGGAGACACCTTCCACTCAGTTTCCCAAGGACGCTCAGAGCTTGCCCACTGGACCAAATCCTTGTGGAGGTCGTCTAAGAGAAGTTCTACCTGAACGAGAATCCTGTCCTCGTACTGATGGATTTCATGTTGAAGCCTCTTGGCTTCCTGAACAGCCCATTCTTGCTGCTTCCTGACAAGCTCGGCCTCTTTTTGGCCCAGCAATTCTTCCTTTTGGTTTTCAAAGTCTTCTTTGGCCTTTGCAAGCATCTCACAGAGCTTAACTTTCTGGTCTTGTAAAAGGGCGTGGCACTCTTTTTCATTTTGCTCTTGCACGCTGAGAATCTCCTCTTGCTTTTCTTGAACCCACTGAGAATGAGCTTTGGCGAGCTCTGCTTTAATAAGCGACGGGGTCTCGTCTTCCTTCAGCTCAAGCTCCCTTTTAAGGGACAGTGCCTTCTCTTCGAGCTCTTGGATTCTTCTCTGGGCTTTCTCGTTGTTCTCAAGCTGCTTCTTCCACTTCTCTTGGGCAGCTGATACCTAAAGAGGCCCCACAGAAGTCGGTCAGTCATGCCTTAAATGCAGGGGGTCTCCCAATAAGACTTTAACTCCCAGAATTCCACAGCCAGCCATTCCGGGAGTTGAAGTCCACAAGTCTTAAAAGTTGCCAAATTTGAATGAACACACACACACACACACACACACACACACATGGTGCATAAAACTTTCTTTGGATGCTTTCACGTAGATTGGGGGAGGCATAACTCAGTTTGAAATTAACATAGGAGGGTGGCTGTCCAGGAGAGCCAGGCGCTTCTCTTTTCCCGTCCAGCCTATTTCATTTGGGATTATTGTGGTTAGTACTGGTATTAACATATTTACCTATTAAATCCTAGACATAGTTGGGAAGAAATCTAAAGTTGGTACTTTAATACAGGCGGAGGGAAAGGATATGGCTGCACTGATGAAGAAAAGAACAAAGGACCCTCTAAATCAAGCAGCTATTATTAACAAGATGGACAGCATTGCATTTACACTAGTTGAGGTTATTTGATAAATACCATTTCCAAAGGTGTCTTAAAACCTCTGAAATTAGATACTTGCTCAAACTCAGTTTAAAAACTACTTAATTCAGAAGATGACAGACAGATACACACACACACAATCTTGCTGTGGTGTTAGAGGCTTTAATATCAATCTCTCTGGGAAGTTTAAGCGGATACCCAGATGTTTGTCTGATCCCATCAACTGAATGTCATAGTTTTTTAGCCCTGAAGCCAATGTACTAAAATACAAAACTGTCATATAGTCATGATGAATCCATTCTCTGCTACCTTTTCCGCTGTGCTGATTTCAGATTCCTTCTCCCACTTTTCTTTGGCAGCCTTCAGGTGATTTTTGTACTCCTCAAGATCGGTAAGTTCTTGCAGCCACAACGCGCGAGCTTTCGTCAGTGCTAATTCCACCTAAAAATAGAAAGCCAAGGTCAAGAAGCCATTTGCGCAAGAAAAAAAGCAAAAGAAAAGAAAAACTAAATTTCAGGTCGGTTTCAATTACAGGTAGCTCTCAACTTCCAACTTACAATTGAGCCCAACATTTCCGTTGCTAAGTGAGAGGTTTGTTAAGTCACTTTTGCCCCCATTTATGACCTGACTTGCCACAGTTGTTAAGCAGATCACTGTGGTTTTGTTAAGTTAGGGATACGATTGTTAAGTGAACCTGGCTTCCCCACTGACTCTGCTCCTCAGGAAGTCGCAAAAAGGGGATCCACTTCAACCGTCATAAATACGAATCAGTTGCCAAGCATCCCAATTGACAATAGGGATGTTGCGATGGTCGCAAATGTGAAAAACAGTCCTAAGCCACCTTTTTTCAGGGCTGTCGTAACTTCGAATGGTCGCTCAACGAACTGTTGTAACTTGAGGATTACCTACAATGCGCATGCAGTCTTGTTCTTTTGATTGAGATAGTTAATAACAAACCCCAAGGGATTTTTGGGGCCCAGGCTTGCAGTAACAAATCTTCAAGGCTTGGAGAACAGAATTGTAACAAATGCACTACTTTGCTCAACAACCCTTGTTTAGCGATGGAAATTCTGGTCACAATTAGTCCAGGGTGACCTTCATCATTGTTTAAGGCTTAGTCCTAAGGCAATTAGTACTGCCAGCTACTTCCGCTGACTGCTGTCTGCCAGCAGTTCGATTCTGACCGGCTCAAGGTTCATTCATCCTTCCGAGGTTGATAAAAGAGGACCCAGATTGTTGGGGGCAATATGTTGACACTGTAAACCGCTTAGAGAGGGTTGTAAAGCCCTGTGAAGTGGCATATAAGTCTAAGCGCTCTTGCTATTGGCTTCACACAACACGGATTCACTCTGTCCATGTTTTGGTTTTATCGGGAACCCCATAAAAATAAAAGCCGCACGTCTGCCTGTCACCTGAGTGGCAATGCCCTCGTGATAGTTCGCCTCATGCTCCCTCAGCGACTTTTCCTTTGCTTTCAGAGCCTCCCGAAACAACACTGTCTGCTCCTCTACCGCCTCTGCAACCAGTTGGCGCAGGGTTTCCTCCGTCTGGCTACCGTGATCTTTGAGTTCCACCACGGCTCTCTTGGTCTCTTCCAAAGCCTGGGCCAGTCGTTGTTGCCATTTTTTTTCAACTTCCTGACAAGCCTGCTCTTGCGCCTGTAGGAAACAGAAGACTGCGCTAAACAAAAGATAAATTTTGTACGGAAAATCTTTGGGAAGCGGGGGAAAAAAAAACTAAATAAAACAAGAAGGGTTGGCTTTTGTTTTGTTTTCTCCTAGTAAGCAGAAGGAATAGGAGCAGGATGTTGAACTTGCACAGAGAAAGGATTGAGATGTTTTTCAGAGAATACTTGCAAAAAATTAAATGGGGGCTCCTTGGTGCTGTCTGAGCTTGCCTGTTTTCTTACAGACATTTCATTAACCTAACTAGGTAACACCATCAGTGCTAGTAAAAAAAATTAAGTATCAAAGATCCCCAGGTTTCCTTAAAAACAAAAGGATACCCATTTTATATTAGAAGAAGCTGAATTATCTGTGCCACTGAAAAAGTGATTCCTGCTATGCTTTTAAAGCAAAGGAATAAGCTCTTCAAGAGGAGTGATGCGGGGCCTAGAGGTGGAGCTCTTGCCTCCCAATCAGGAGGCTGTCGGTTCGATCTTAGGTGGAGGCAGATATTTTCTCTCTCTGGGCACAATGAGAATATATCTGCCGAAAAAAACTCTGCCTTGGTGACAGAAAGGGCATCCGGTCCGTAAACACTCTGCTAGCTCCATTCAGCTGCCCAGATTCCACCTCACAAGGGATTATGGGGTTGTTAAAAGAAGATGAATAAGCTCTTCAAGATCCAGGTGAATTTCTTCACAGCCCCACCCGCCCAGTCTCTGTGAAACTACACTGGAGCCTCTCATTTGGGGAGAGTAGAAATGCCAGCACACCTCTTTCTGTTCTTTTTCCCAAATGTTTTTGGCAAGTTCCACTTCACTATCAATACGCCGCTTTATGTCGGCTTCTTTTTCCTTCTGCCACTGGTTCTTGGTAAGTTCCATGGAATTCTTATAGGTTTCTTCTAGTTCGTTCCTTAGTCTGATCAAAGAATCCTCCTTTTCCACCAGTAACTGTTAACATTAAGAGTAGAAGTTAGGGCATCATTCACGTAAGAGGTTGAGTTGATTAAAGAGATGAAATGTGAAGACAGTTCCCCTTATTGCACAAATTTCTTATTGCACATGTTAACATACTACCTCTTACTCAAAAGCATTTCTTTAACCTATTGAAATGGGATGTATGAGCAGCAGCAGAGGGATGTATGACTGCGCTAGGAGACCTGGTGGTGCAGTGGTTAGAATCCAGTATTGCAGGCTAACTCTGCCTACAGCCTGGCATTCGATCCCGACTGGCTCAAGGTTGACTCAGCCTTCCGAGGTCAATAATTGCAATAGCAATAGCATGTAGACTTATATGCCGCTTCACAGTGCTTTACAGCCCACTCTTAAGTGGTTTACAGAGTCAACCTATTGTCCCCAACAATCTGGGTCCTCGTTTGACTGACCTCGGAAGGATTTATGGAAGGCCGAATCAACCTTGAGTTGGTCAGAATCAAACTGCTGGCAGTGGGCAGAATTAGCCTTCAATACTGCATCCTAACCAGTGTGCCACCAAGGCTCCAAGTGTAGTCATACATCCCACTAATGAGGGAGAGGTTAAGATGGTTCAGGACTATCGTTTAGTCCTGCCACTTTGCAACCGTTGCCCCCGCAATAAACTGAGGCCAGTTGGGCCTCTTACCTTTTCCTCCCTCTGCTGCTGCTCTCGTTCAAATGCTGACTTCAGAATGGCAGCCTGCTCATCTTTCTCCTTGCAGACGGCGAGGTAACATTCTTTCACCACAATCATCTCTTTGTTCAGGTCATCAATGTCCAACCTAGAGAAGAAAAAACACGTGACGTGGAAGAAGCCGTCGTCAGGTCAAGAAACCTACATGAAGGACAACCTTATTTCACATGTTTCAGTTTCACTATTCAAACCAATGCATACTTTAATTGAGCAATGTTCTCTTCGTATGCGTGGATGAGTTTTTCTTTCTCTGCAGCGTGTTTTGCTGCAGTCTCCTCCAGAAGCTTTTTCTTCGTGTCTTCATAATGTTGCCTGTAGGTTCTTTCACACCTGGAGGAGGAAAGGGAAAACCTTAATTTATTGCTTGGAAGAAAAATTGTAAGTCCAGGGCCTAAGACAGTATAAATGCAGCTTCACCGGCTATATCCATCCAAATTTTGAAGAACACGGTACATAAAAGGTAAGTATATTCTGATAAAGACACTGTTGTCCAGTTCTCCAGAAGAGTTTCTGCTTTACCAGTTCTCAGAAAACAATCTGATGGCACCAATCTCGTTTCCAGGGGAAACAATTATATGAGACACCAGGGTTATGACACACAGACAATGGCTGTAACTCCATTTCCCATTAATTGAAGGACCAGGGGGAATCGCGAGAGTTTCTTTCAGGAAGACCACAGTGGATGGGTTCGTTCCAGCTGAGACGGAAGCCCAGCAAGCATCTTGGTTCCAAGCCTTAGGGGGCTTTATAGGCACTTTGAATCTGCACCCAAGAACACCTGCTGGCAAACACTGCAGAAGCTGTGGCACAATCTCAAGTGATTACAACAACCTTTCCTTTCCAGTGTTTGAGGGGCCACCACAAAGAAGAGGGGTCAACTTATTTTCCAAAGCACCAGAAGGCAAGACAAGAAAAAAAAAATGGGTGGAAACTAATCAAGGAGAAGCTGGAATGAAAGAAAACCCTTCCCAGCAGTGAGAACAATTAACCAGAGGAAGAGCCTTCCTCCAGAAGCTGTAGGTGCTTCATCACTGGAGGTTTTTTAAAGAAAAGACTAGACAGCTACCGGGCTGAAATGTTATGGGGTCTCTTCTAGCTCTGTTCTGATTACCCTTGGAGCCAGCAAACCCAAAGGAGTTCTCATGCACAAGGAGACAACTGTTATGCCTGTCGCCAATGGACCTCACCCATGAAGAGTTTTTAGTGAATCTAAACAACTGTGTACAACAGCCGCAACAGCCTGGTGAGAGATGAACTGATTCATTTCTTCCCAGAAGGGAAATGGCCGGTCTAAAGCAACCACTTTTTCATCTTCCTCTGCTGCAGGGGTGGGATTCTACCAGTTCAGACCAGTTCTATAGAACCGGTTGTTACGATTCTGCGTAGTTTGGAGAACCGGCAAATTGTGCCTCTGGCTGTCCCCGCCCCTCTATGCCCAGTCAGTTCTTATCACGCATGCGCAACATTGCTGACTGCATTCTCCCCCCCTCCAGTCATTCCTTAAGTTATTTATTTTTTCCCCTCCCAACGATCAGCTGTTCCGATGGCTCAGCTGTGCCAGGATCCCCCTCACTGTCTTCCTGCTTCACACAGGAGGCTTCCCTGAGGCCCAGGAGGCAAAAAGGGGGTGCGCAGGGGAGTGCTGTGCGCCCCCCCCACACACTCCATTTTGGCCTCCTAGGCCTCCGGGAAGCCTCCGGGGGAGGGGGGGGAGTTTTTGCTCCCAGGAGGCTTCCCTGAGGCCCAGGAAGGCCAAAAACGGAGCGTGGAGGAGGGTGCTGCAAAAAAAAAGAAGCCATGCCCACCCAGTCACATGACCACTCCTATTTAGCCACTCCCACCTAGCCACGCCCACAGAACCGGTAGTAAAAATATTTGCATCCCACCCCTGCTCCGCTGGTATTCTAGGCATAAAACTAGCCTTCCATTAAGTGCTTGGTTAGGATCTGAGACATCTCATGGACATCTCCTGGGACTGTCAACCATAAAACCTGATCTAAAGGAAGCTGGATGGAAAACTTACCCCTGTTTATATCTTCTGGAGGATACACCTAGTAAATGCTACCAATACAGATAAACCTTAAGCCACAAAGACCATCGTTATTTACGTTATTTCCTCCATATAGAAAAACCGAAGGTAGTTTAAGATCGATAAAGGCCACTCTGTGTTTACTTCCACTTTCCCGCCCAAGTCACCTGTCGAGGGCTTCTTGTTTATCCCGATCAGAGTCTTGGATCACCTGCCTCATTTGACTGCACAGATCTTGGTTTGCATTTTTCAGATGCTCCTGGCCTTCCAGAAGTTCCTGAATACGTGCATTATGACTCTGACGAAAGAGAAATAGCATTAAACTTGACCTGATATTTTATTTCTTTAAAACATATTTCCAGGCTGCTGCAATCAAGATTGCTTTTGGCAGCACGCAGGATGTTAATATGGCATTGCACTCTCAAAATATTAATCTTTTTGGCTTTAAGAATTACATACTATGAACAACATTATCAGACCCTTGAGACGGGACAGAAAAATTCATAAGATTCCTATCTAGGCCATAGATGCAAAAAAGAATTACAAGGAAGAAAGTAAGCAGTTGTAAAAAAAAAAAATTCTTAGAAAATGCATTTCTCTTTGGGGAATCTGTAAAATGCCTCTTAACACAAATCATGATTCATTCTTAGGTGTGTTGCATAAAAACGGCCCTCCTCAACATCAGAGATAGCCCATGTTTTTTAAAAATGTGTTAGAAATAAAAGGTGCTTCAGACTCCTGATTTTTTTTTGTTTTGCTACCATCAACTAACATGGTTCTCTGCATATCAACATAATGCAAATCAAGTTGTGATTTTCCAAGTTGTAGCCCCCAATTAATTGGGATGTTAATTCTGTGGGTTTCCAGCCATGTATCTACCTAATGTTTGGTGGAACTTCAGCTTGGTTAAGGACTTTCCAAAGCACCTGAAGGCAGGACAAGAAGCAATGGGTGGAAACTAATCAAGGAGAGAAGCAACTTAGAACTAAGGAGAAATTTCCTGACAGTTGGAACCATTAATCAGTGGAACAACTTGCCTCCAGGAGTTGTAAATGCTCCAACACTGGAAGTTTTTAAGAAGAGTTTGGACAACCATTTGTCTGAAGTAGCGTAGGGTTTCCTGCCTAAGCAGGTGGTTAGACTAGAAGACCTCCAAGGTCCCTTCCATCTCTGTTATTCTATTGGTTTTCCAAGGACTGTTATGGATGCCTTTCTACAAACAGGCGTTTCTGTGAAGATGTCACGTGTTTGATGGTCCATCTGCTGTTCTTTAGCTTATAGAAAATTAATTAACCTCAAACAGGTTTGTCTGATTTTAAAAGACAAATCCTCTCATTTCATCTCCCCCCACCCCAAATCGGATCACAGCATGGGAATATTTATTTATTTATTGAATTTATATTGCCACCTACTTGCCCATGGAGACTTAAGGCGGCTTACAGAATATAAAACCACACTTAAAACAATAAAACTAACAAAAAGAATCAAATAAATTAATATAGTACAATATAACAAAATCACACTTCACATCCCACCCCCCACCCCAGCAGTTCACATGAGGCGTTTAATGGATTCCATCTTGCTCTGATTGGATAATGTCTTATCCAATCAGACACTAACTTCATCCTGAGACATGAAAAAAAAGTACCTCAATCTCCTCTTGCAATTCCTGGTTTTTCTTTTTGAGCCTCAGCATCTCATCGGAGGAACTGTGACACTCTGTGACACTCTCCGTGTTTTTCCCTTTGGCCTAAAATGAAGTAGAAGTTCAGAGAATACTTGTCAGTTCTTAGTTGTAATCGCTGCCTCATCCAAAGGCATTTTGTACAACCAAGAACCTATCTTAAAAATGCATAAAGCGTCCCACTCCAATTTGTAGGAGATGGCAAAGATAAGATAGCATTAGGCTGTGTTACACATTAAGGCTTGTTTCTGTTTGGTGTTTAATGGAACAAGGCAAGGTTAATGGAGGACAATGCAATATTACAATGCAATTGTATGTCTTGCTTTCTGAGAATAATCTACTCCAACTTTCTGTCTTATCTCTGTTGCAACAGAGAAAGAACAATAAAAGCACAACAAAACAGGATAAGGAATGGGTAAACTTTTTTTTTTTTTTTGGTCTTTTAATGACCCCATAATACCTTGCATCAGGGTGGAGCCCGGAGCAACTGAATGGGGCTGAGTGGTTACTGGCCGGATGCCCTTCCTATCGCCAATGCAGTGTTCATAGCAGATATATTCTCTTTGTGCCCAGAGAAAGAAATATCTGCCTCTACCTAGGATTGAACTCAGAGCCTCCCGATTGTGAGGCGAGAGCTCCACCTCTAGGCCACTGCTCCACTCAGCAATGGGTAGACAATGTTTACTACAATGTTTACTCCAGATCCAAAAGTGCCCCAGTGGTACAACAGACAAATAAGGATCTCTAAAGCTGAGTTGTTTCACCTCTAGGCTCCATATGCCTTTACATCATGGCCAGTTTGGACCACAGTGGGCATTCAAGTGTAGTCAGCCATATCATACACTAGCCAACTAGGCCATCCATCCAAACTACCACACTAAATAACTCTGTTATTTAAGTAAAGATATCACATACAGATAGGGGGGAGCGCAGGTTAGAACGCTGGGCTGATCGGCAGGCTTGCGTTCGAAATCCATTGCTGCCACAGGGTGGGTGAGCACCCTTCACAGGCTCCCGCTCCTGCTGACTCAGCAGTCCGAAATCAGTTGACCGTGAGGATAAATGGGTACCACTTTGGTGGGCAACTTCACAGGGAGGCAAAAGGGGACCCCAACTGGGCATCCCCCGCTCCCCCCAGCAATGGAGATGTTAGCAGCAAATCCTTTCACCACAGAAGCACTTCGGTGCTCCCGACATGGAAGTATTAGTATCACGTACAGATCATAACTACCCAAGAAGGCATCTTTCCCAAGGATGAAGAATTTCAAGGAATGTTTTAATGAGATGTCTGAAACATCCTCTAACTTTCAAAACACATTTCTCAAGGGAAAAGAAAGAATGTTTATTGCTTATGTGATCAGTTGAATGTTTGCTACTTCAATTATATCTTTCTAATCCCTTGTCATCGTTCTTTTTCTTCCTACAGCTATCCAAATTCTCTACTGCAAAGGCTGCTTTCTCTCAGAGAACTTTCTGAGTAAAAACTGTCTCCGTCCATCAGATTTCTGGCAGGGGGTGCTTATAAAACAAACAATTACTTACAAATTCATTTTTTTTGTCAGCAAACAAAACATCAATTTTGTTTCATCACTGATGTTTCTGAGGTCTTTTACTCAGATGTTAGAAACCTGTGGCTTAACTGAAATTCTCAGCAGTCTCATTCAGCAAAGCCAACAATGGGAGCTTTCTGGAGTTTGAAAGTCAGCAACATCTGGAAAACTTCAGGTTCTCTACAGTAATCGTTTCTTCAGGGATTTCTGCAACAGCAATTTATTCCGCTAACAGCCAACATCCTGTCCTCCAAATATTAATTCACAATTCACTGTAATATTTCTTGCGTATTCCTTATCAAAACAAGTTGTCCACCCAATGCATTCCGAAGTTGTGGTGAAACTTGTATTTTGATCAAAGCTACCCCTGGGGAAAACTTAAGACAAGGTCATGACTGAGCTATGCAACTGTAGAAATGAGAAAAATGATTAGGTTGAATAAATTAGAAATATTATCTGAGCTGGCTAGTAAAAGAACAACTTCTAGTAATTCCGATTCACTACCATCACTGTATTTTGTCCAATAAACAAAAACCCAGAGTTAAAGGGTTAACTTCTTAATGTCTACATGAAATAGACAGAACAGGTAATCTTCATTACGGTCACTGCTTTCATAAAATAGAAAATTATATTCATATCAAAGTTATTGGCATACAAAATAAGTAACACCTCTCACATACGTTTGATTTTGCCAGCTGCTGCTTCAGTTCTTGTATAGTCTTATGACAATCTTCAAGGTCATTTTGCAGGCGAGAAACACGGCTCCTCTTTGCTTTGTTACTGCTCAATATCCTCTCCATTTCAGCCTTCAGCTCTAAAATTATTTCATCTTTAGAAAGTCCTTTGTCTGTTTCTTTATTCAATGAACAACTGTCAAATATTAAAGATAAGAGAGGTGAGAATATAGATATAGATATTAGATATTCTGAACTGCATAACATTACTTTCTAAGGTTGCACAGATTAAATTTCTATTGTTATAATTTGCTTTTCAGCCACACTGAACTCTAACTGCATTTAGACAACGCGTTCATCCACTGCAAAAAAATTACAGTGGTCCGGCTCTCTGATACCAATGATTGTTTCATCTGCTGTGTGAATCTAGCTATTGTAGTTTATTTAAATAAATAAATAAAGCCAAAGCAGCAATGTCTTAACATGACATGTAAATCAGGTCATAACGGGCTTGTTTAATTTTCATTTGTGTGAATCCGAACTATTATGGTTGAACAAACCATGGTTAAGCATGAAGATGGGGACAGTTATGTCTTATTTTGATCTAGAACTATTCTTAAATTAAAAGATAAAGGTTTCCCTGTCGATCATGTCTGGCTCTCCGTTTCTTGGCTGAGATAACCAGCATTCTCCAAAGACATTTTCCGTGCTCATGTGGCCAGCATGGCTATATGCCAAAGGTGCACGGAACACTGTTACTTTCCCATCAAAGTGGTACCTATTAATCTACTTGCCTTTGCGTGCTTTCAAATTGCTAGGTGGGCAGGAACTGGGGCAAGGAACAGGAACTCATCCCGTCGCACGGAGCTTGGGTCTTGAACCCAGGCTGACAGCTCTCCAAATTATTGTGTTAAGTCATTCCATAGTGCTTAGAAGAAGTTTCGAAAGGTAGCTTTTTTAAAAAAAAAAACCCAACTCCTCAAGTGGCAGGCTGCTAAGGGTTTAAAAGAATACAGCATTCCAAAGCTATGCTATAAAGAGAATATGCGTACCAAAATGTCTCCCATTTTGTTTCTTGAAGGAGAGTCCAAAGAATGTAAAATTATTTTAGCCCGAGGGGGACGTTGTACATTATTTGCAAATACAACAAGAAGCTTGGAAGAAGCTGAGAAAATGGAGAAATTTCCCATGAAAATTCCTTAATGCCTATTTTGTTTTAAATGACAAAGGCATTAATCTGCAATTACCTCTGTAATCTTGTCTTCTTGCTGATTTGCTTAATGCCCAAATCTACGTATGAATCTGTTAATTCCACATTCAGATTTCCACCTGGATCGTTGAGAAATACACCATGTTTTGCGGCTGATTCATATAGAACAATTTCTTCTTTTAGTTCTTTTATCTCTTCCTATAAATAGGGATATTTAGTCAGGTAAACTGGAAATAAACTCAATGTCATTTTGAGCACTCTGGAATAAAATAATCATCCATAGAGTTATATTCTCCAATGGAGGCATCTCTTATGAAGCACTTTTAATTTTATACTGATCCACATCAATTCATTCCTACAATATTTAAGAAAAGAAAAAATATGAACCTGAAGAGCTTTATTCATTTCACTGCCTAATAACTGTGCAGAGTGAGCTTGTTGAAGTTGTAGACGTAATTGATTTGTCTCCGTTACTAAGCCTGGAAGGAATAAGAATGAAATTATGAATGTAAGCTAAAAATGTTTAAGAGAAAAAGATACAAACTCAAGTGAAAAAGTCCATTTTCACTAATTTAAACCATGCTCTAGGTTCTTCTGTTATAACAAATACAAGGCAAATATAGGGATATTGTAGTTATATGGTGGAAAGAGAATCACACTGGAACTCTTGGAACTGTGTAATTTCATTATCTCCTATATTAAAACTAAAATAATGACAGAGAAGTCAAGTATATTTGCTTTTTTTCAATACACCTGAAGTTAAAGGAACTGTAAAGCTGCTAGGCAAGGCTGCCTTAATAGAATGGAGGATGAAAAATAAAGGAAGATGATGTCTAAATATACATTTCCACTTTAAATATCCTTTGGAAAAGCAATGCATGCTCCTTCTTAGCCAGCAGGATTTTAAAAGAAAATCTGGATTTAGTAGGGAATGGGGTATTTGAGTACCATTCTGTGAAATTCATCACTGCTTATTTATTATGCAAAACTAATTTCAGATGAAGTTTGAGATTGCAACTTCCCTTCTTCCCTTTCTAACACAAGGCTTCTAGCTGCATTAGATTTTCAGCTGATGCTATTAGAATCTCATTTTAAGCCAGAGGTGGAGAATTATGGCTCTTTTATAATTGGTGGACTGCAACTCCCAGAATTCCTGAACTCAAAAATTCTGGGAGTTGAAGTCCATAAGTCATAAAAGGATCACAGTTCCCCATTCCTGTTTCAAGCAAGCACACACAAAAGTGAAATGCTGTGTTTGACATGTCAGTCATCTGAGAAAATTTAAGAATTGAGATTAAACTAAACTTTCAATGATGACTACTGCAAAGATGACTATTTCAATATAGGTAAGGATGTATTTAAAAAAAAAAAAAAAAAAAAGAACACACCTGTTTGTAATAAATTTGCACACTGGTTTTGGCTTTCTTCTAGACTTCTTGAAAGACGATTTATTATTTCGTTTTTTTCTAATTTACTTCCTTCAAGAGTTCTTTCAAGCTGTTTCACATGCTCCTTTAGATGGCAACAAATTTCTATCTGATAAAAGATATATAAGTATAAGCCTTCATATATTTCACTTACACATTCATCCAATAAACTTTGCTATTCATCTTTACTTCCATAATGTTTATATATGACTACTAGCAAAAATTTTGTTGCATTGATGTCTATTTTTCTGTTTCTGTATTTTTCTGAACTCTACTTAGAAAAGCTACATAACCCTAGAGAAAACATTCAGATCCCAAGTGACTAATAATTGGGTATGTATAAAAATACATGTACTGCCTATATTTATAAAATATGTTTAAATTAGTACAAAAACAGGGAGCCAAAGATGTTGAGGACTTTTTTTCAGTCTTTAAAATAAAGAGGCAAAGACATTCACTCTGATATTTGCTCTTATTTTACTCCTGCTCATTCTGAGATAAAGCATAATACAGGTAGTCCTTGACTTATGACCACAACAGAGTCCAAAATTTCTGTTGCTAAGTGAGACAGTTATTAAGTGAGTTTTGCTCTATTTTACAGCCTTTCTTGCCACAGTTGTTGTTAAGTGAATCACTGCAGTTGTTAAGTTAGTAACGCGGTTAAGTGAATCCACCTTCACCATTGACTTGGCTTGTCAGAAAGTCGCAAAAGGGGATCATGTGATCCCAGGACACTGCAAGAGTCGTAAGTATGAGCCAGTTGCTAAGTGTCTGAATTCTGATCATGTGACCATGGGAAAACGCCCATAAGTCACTTTTTTCATTGCCATTGTTCTATCACTAAATGAATTGTTATAAGTCAAAGACAATGTGAATTAGCAAATGAAGATTCGGGGCTAGGAAGGCTTATTGAGCGGAGAAAACCACATTTCGTAATGTGGATGCCTTATGAGAGCATTTTCATCTTGTGAGGAAGAAATCTGACCTGCTCCTGGAGGGCTGCATTCTTCACATCAAGTTTCTGTTGCAAAGATGACGTCTGCTCTTCCAGCTTCTGCTTGAGTGCGGCAACGATAGCCTCGTGTTGCTCTCTTGCACGCTGAAGAGCGTCACAACGGCGAAGTTCCAAGAGCTGCTGCTGCATACTTTCCATGGCAACCTCTGCAACTTTGGATTGCTTGATCAGCTGCAAACAAAATAAAGCAACGGCACATAGGCTCCGTGGGGCTCTGTATGTCTCTCTAAACAGTTTACAGAGTCAGCAAGTTGCCCCAAACAATCTGGGTCCTCATTTTACCGAACTTGGAAGGAGGGAAGGCTGAGTCAACCTTGAGCTTGGTGAGAACCGAACTGGCCTGCAATACTGCATTCTCACCACCGTGGCTCATAAAGATATGGGATTTAATTCAAAATGGAAACCTGGGTGCCTTTAAAACAGGGGTCCCCAAACTTGGCAACTTTAAGACTTGTGGACTTCAACTCTCAGACTTCTCCAGCCAGCTAAGTCCACAAGTCTTAAAGTTGCCAAGTTTCGAGACCTCTGCTTTAACATAATATAAGCAAACTCTCGATGTACAATCAGTATAAAGATTATATTACGAGAATTACACTGTGATAAATACATTCATGACAAATCTCTTTTCCATCATGCTGTGAAACCCGATGCAAGGGAAAAACCATTTCTAACAACATGGCCTCACACAGTATGGTAACTCTGAATGGTTGTTAAACAAAACATTCAGTAAGCGAGAGGGCATCTGTATTATCTTTACTCTAATATGGCTGTAGGTCAAGCATTGGTGGGGGAGAAATGTACTCAACTATATTGCCGCAACTTCAAAGTTTGAGTGTGATTAAACTCACCTGTCATATATTTAAGCATGGTTTGCTGCCTGGGCAAGACTCCAAGCTATAAATAATGGTTTACTAACCACAATAGTTCTATTCCTATTACGTGCTGAGCCAAAATCAATAACAACAAAATAACTTAACTCAATACATGTTGTTTTCCAATTTCCAATAATTTCATCTCCATGTTCAGCTTTTCAGAAGACAGAATGTACTCTTTGGTTTGCTTGAGGAATGATGCTCTGCACCTACTATTTTTGAGCGTTTACTGTCTCATGTACCCCCCAAAATGAATTATTTAACAAGCAGTTTCAAAACCCTTACGTGATCATACATATTAGCCTACCTGCTCCTCGTTAGCTGTCAGAGTCTGAATTTGGCTTTCCAAAGCTTTTATTTGGCCTTCGAGTTGAACTTCCCTTTCCTTGCTATTTTGGTAGAGTTTCTGACTTTCTTGGAGGCTAAGATACATGCCATCCTTTTCATCTTTAAAGATGAAAAAAAAAACATTTACATCACTGTTCAGTTACTTTTTAACATTTGCAACATACCCTTTTCAAGGGGGGGGGGAGAGAACCCCTGAAATAGAAGACTATATGTGTGTGGGGGGGCACATAACATAGCACCTATTTCAAAATTCTGACATTTTAATCTCAAATTTATGGCATTTTAGAAAATCTTATCAAAATAGTTAGCGAATGAAGTTCGAAGAAATGCTCCACATATACCCAAAGCTAGCATCTTTAATCTGGAAAAGATATCAGTACTCAAGCAAGCAAGCACCTTCAAGATTCAGTTTAGGAGACAATTTCCCCAAATTACCAGAGATTACTGATGTGGATCATACAAAGCGGCACATTCAATCATTGGGGTGGGATGGGGTATCCTGTTGTGCATTGTTTTTGAAAAAAACACCAACTGTGCAACCGCTTGCCTTAAATTTAGCATAAGCAGCCTTTCGCTTACTTTTTTCTCTCAAGAGTCGTTACATTCCAAACATTGTTTCTCATCAGTCAACAACAAGAAAACTTAAGTGGCTTTAAATTAATAAAAGCGGTTAACAAGTGGGTTTAATTTTAACACGATAAGTGGAAAGAAATGAGAAACATCCTCCATCAGTTCTGGGTTAGGGTCCCCTGCTTGACCAGGGGGGTGGATTAGAAACCTCCAAGGTCCCTTGGAGAAGGGACAGAAGTTGGCCTGGCCCAAGCATACTTCTGCAGTCTCATCTTTGGGGCATATTTACCTTTCATAATTGCAAGCTGATGGGACAGGTACCTAATCTGCTGTGCTCTTTCTTCCAGCTGGTTATTAAGTTCTCCTAAAGTTCTTTCTTTTGCTTTATTCAGAACCTGCAGCTGACGAATCTGCATGTTGTCTGAAGAACCTGCAACTCACATTAAGTTTCCCACACGTCAGGCATAAAATATACAGGGTTTTCTCAACCAAATGCATAATTCAATAAAATCCCCGAGGGCAAGAATTTCTTGGCAGAAGTACGTAAGTCTTGTTGGACAAACTTTGCTAGATACTTTTTAAATTATGTACCTGGTTTACTTAGGTAGCATAAAGGTGAGAAATTCAGTTATTTATTCCAGGCTAGAGACTCAAAGCATTATAAGTTGTTGGCAACTAGGTGCCCTGGAAGAACAGACTGCCAGATCTTTTTCATGAAAAGCTTTTTGCCACTCACAAAAGATATGAAAACCTTCATACCAATTGCCTGATTCAACAAAAAACTAGGATTCTAGCATCAACATGTATAATAAAAAGCATATACCTACTTTCACCAGTACCCAGAAATTCTTGTTGCATTTCTTCAAATGCTTCTGCCTCTGATGAAATAGGGGCTGCTTTTTGAACATTCTTCTGGTAGGGTTTATACACAACTTTGTAAGGCTCCAAAGATTGGCTGTTGGTTTCTGAACCACCATACTGCAAATTTACAAACACAATTTATAAGTGCTACGTGCTTGCTTAATTTTAATCATAAAGTGCCGATAGATTCTGTGCCATTTGTTTATTATGAAATTTATTTGCCACCTATCTCATGTCAAACAATTCTGTCAGTATCATTTCTTAGCAACGACATATTTTTTTCTCCACAATGCCCATAGTAAAAAACAGCTGAGTTCAAATAGAACACCCATTAATCATTCTGCAGAAAATGAAAATGGTTTTCTGCGTAGCAAGACAAGCTACTAAAATTCATAGGTTTTTATTTAAGAAAGTTTATGAAGGCCTATTCATTCTTGAAGATAAGCATGATACCAGAAGCTTCAGCATGTCAGTTTCTTATTTTTAAAATTACTTTTTTTAAAAATAAAAGAAAAATATCAGGCAAACAACCTGGTAATGAACAGATGAAGTATTAACAGGAACAACAAACCAGAGTCTCAAGCCCCACCCAAGCTACATCAGGATGAGTTCTTTCTCAAACACGCTCTAATTTTATATTCAAAAGTCATGAATGAACAACGCAGAAGTTATAATTCCATTTTGGTTTAATTCTGGAATGCCACTAATTGACTATGAAAACCGGGACACAGCCAAATAACGAAGGGTCATCCACACAGACCTACCTTTAAGGGTTCCTGCGGAGGATCAACAAAGTTTGTTACAAGGCCATGCTGGTTACTGAAGTCTTGCTGGGGGCCGTTTGTGAAGGCTCGAAAATTGGGCGGCAGAGTAAACACCCCGTTTTGTGGGTAATGGCTGGGTGCTTTGAAATCATCTCCAAGATAGACATCTTCAGATCCATTTTCACTGGCCCTGCCAGAGATCTCAAACATGCTTTTATCTTCAGCCTCGTTATGATGGGCAGGCCAGTCACTTGCACGCATTTTACTTGGGGCGTGTCCTTGGTCGTACGCAAAGCGGTCGACAAACACATTCTGGTCCTGCCCATAATCCTGAGAATAAACAGTTTTCTGTTAGATAATGTGACTGATATTAGCATACTAGTCATGTGAATAAAAGAGAGGACACACTGAAGTTAGGGAATAAAAACTAATAAAATGTTAAATTTACTCATTTATTAAATGATCCTTCAATTGAAGATGACTCCAAGCGTAACTGAGTGGAGGGTTGGATCAGATGACCTCCAAGGCACCTTCCAGCTGTTATTCTGTAATTGCCAGGATAGCAACTAGCATAAAAGCTCTCAGGTGCAGTATCAGGAAGAACCACCAGTATTATTTATTATTTCAGAAACTTAACAGACTCCTCCATGCCTTCAGCAGTAACAGAGCTTCTAATGTACTGCCTTTACTGCAAAAATTTGGCCTCTGAATGTATCTTCCTTGAGAATAAGCTGGTGATGGGCTATATAGGGCAGGAAATGTTTTACAAAATTGCCCAAATTTCAATTCTGTGAGAGTCATGAGTCCCAGATTTTGGACATATTCTGTAAGTTAGCCCATCTGAGATACCTAGGTTCAAATATATTGCCATACAGTGCACCATTTAACCCTGTTAAAGGTTACAAAAAGGAAAAGACAGAAGAGAGACAGGCAGGCAGATAGAGATATAGATGATAGAGATACAGAAATAGAGATACAGATACATATAGATAGATGATAGATGACAGATGATAATGGCATACTAGGTAGGTAGGTAGATGGATAGATAATAGATAGGTAGACAGACAGGCAGGCAGATAAAGCACCATATTTAGCTTCTAGCAAATCAGACAGAACAATATTTTAATATTCATTTTGAATGACCCAGGAGATCTTGTAAGATTGTACAAAATAAAACTCACACTTGATGGGTTTGTTGCAATTGGGCGGTCATTCCATTGGGCGGCATCCTGATCCCAGGGCTCATGCGCTCTATACAGAAAAAAGGGAGGCTTAGAAACCTATTTGTTTGAAGAGCCTTATTGTGATGTGACACACACACACACACACACACACACACACACACATATAGGGTAACTACATTTTTCCTGTTAGATTCCAGAAGATAATGTGTGCATGCTGTTTGAATGCAATTGTGTAACTACAACCTTTTTCAGAGCTAAGGGGGAGGGAGGCAAGTGACGAGTTTCTTACTGCTCATGTTCTTCAGGTGCACTGTAGTCAGAAAGCTGATCCCCGCTGTCTTCTAGCATGTCATGAGGAAGGTCTATCAACAGCTGTTGTAGCTGAAAGGAAAACACAAATATGCGAATAAGGGACAAATACCTAGTACTAAAACATAACTTGCCTACTCTCTAGACTTTAATACCAGAGGAATTTGCATTAAAAGTACTACCTTAATGATGTAGCTAGAAAGGCAATCTAATGGTTGCTATTTGGCTGTTCTGCCACAAATGTTTCAGGTAAGAAAGGAAATTAGAGAAATTAAAGAGTCATTATACAAATACATTTATGAAAGATGGCTACTTGAATAACTAGCGCATGTGCAGCTTTGAGAACTGTGTTTTAATCAATATTTTTTAAAAATGGATCCCTTTTCAGTTTGCTATGGTCTTGCCAAGAGACCCAGCTTCATATTGAACAAGTTTTGATCAACTTGTTCAATATGACATACTGCTATCAGAGATATTTCAAGGAGCTTGGTGGTGCAGTGGTTAGAACGCAGTATTGCAGGCTAACACTGTTCACTGCCAGGAGTTCAACCCTGGCCAGTTGACTCAGCCTTCCATCCTTCCAAGGTGGGTAAAATGAGGACCCAGATTGTTGGGGGTAATTTGCTGACTCTGTAAACGACTTAGAGAGAGGGCTGTAAAGCACTGTGAAGCAGTATGTAAGTCTAAGAGCTATTGCTATGAGCCAGGATATGCAATTAAAGTACCTCTGATTAATTATTTTATTCTCAGATACAATCAAGAACACCAGGGTGAGCCAATCTTAATTCTTTCGTATGAGCTTTCCTTTCCCCAGGGGTGCTGATCCCCCTTTTCAACCAGATAGCCTCTACCTGTCTCACACATGCAATCATTGCTTAGCTCAGGCATTGTGAGACAATTGCAGTTAATGCAGTTCAGTGTATTTTTAATCCCTGGTCTTTGACTGCCAGTAAACTTCAAACAAACAAGCCGTTCAGTTTGTGAGTAATATCGTGGCATGTATTAAAATCACTGTATTGTTGTGAGAGACGGTCTCTCTCTCAAATTTGAAGTAGATGCTAATATTCTACTTACACTTTTTAAGCAGAAGCAAAATAGTACCAAATCTGTCCAGGACTAGTCTTTTGTGAGAAAGGCAATGGATCTTTCATGTACAATTTTCTCCAATTACAATTTATTTAGTATCTGTTCAAAGTTACAACAGCACTGAAAAAAATGACATATGACCATTCTTCACACGACCATTGCATCATCTCCTTGGTCATGTGATCAAAATTCAGGCGCTTGGCAACTGACTCATATTTATGACGGTTGCAGTGTCCTGGAGTCATACGACCTCTTTTTGTGACCTTCTGACAAGCAAAGTCAACAGGGAAGCCACACTTCACTTAACAACCATATAAGTTGCTTAACAATTGCAGTGATTCACTTAATCACTGTGGCAAAAAAAGTCATAAAATGGGCCAACCCCCCCCGACTGCCTTACTTAGCAACAGAAATATTGGGATCAATTGTAGGCATAAGTCAAAGGCTAGAGCTGTACTATCTTTCCTCGCCAGTTCCCTTCATTTCAGCTATTCGCTATTCAGTTTATTTAGAGCAAATTAAACAGATTTTCAAAAAACCTTCTGTACTTACTTGGTGCAAAGAGTCCTGAATAGAATATACCTGTTCTTCTAAACCTTCTGTGAGATTTTGGTACATAGAATGGATTTCAACTAATACATCTGTGCAGTACATTTTCTTTTTCTCACATTACTAGAAAACTGCATATAATAATATAAGCAGTTATCAGATCATAATCTACCATGTTTCTTTCCAATGGAGCCTGTAACGTGTTTATTAATTGGGGGCAAATAAAACAGCTTAGAAGTAAGATGAGGACAAGCTAGAGAAATAAACTTTATGTAAAATTCCTGTGTTATCAAAACCTGGATAACTCCTGGCACCAAAATTAGCAGGAAAATCACTGACTTTTCTGATTACTTACAAATAAATCTTATTTCGCACTAACACAATTAAACTCAGCACAATGAGGGAAACACCTAAAATAAAGTCCTGCCATATCTGTATTAATCTTTACTTTTATTTATATGCTAATTATAATAAAGTAAGGAGAAAAAAAAACTTTTAACAACTGCATCAGGTAATATACCATTCCATAATTCTCCAAGACCAAATCTATTTCAAATAGCATTGCTAAAATAAAATAAGTGCATCTACAAGCCTTTCTGCGATATATTAATCTTACTAATGTCCTGTACCAAACATATAAAATTCTAAGAGGAATTCCTGAGATGCAGCAAAATTCTTAACAAGAGACATTTTCCCACTAGCCTCTTCACAGAATAAAATTAAAACTTATAAAATACACATATTGAACTACTGCATAAAACACCATACATGTCTCCATTCTACCCACATTACTAAATATTCCAGACAAGAAGCATAATTCAGAGATTGTTGCAACAGCAGATAACCTGGAGATGTACAGAAGCCTTAGTCAGAAGAAATGAGCAAGGGATTTTTATTCAGATTTTAAAGGAGCAGCTTGATTAAGGCTGACATCATGAGAAATCAAAGAGTAAATTCAAGCAGATTATGATGTCACAGAAACATTATCTTTCCAAGACTGCATTAGCTTTAATGAAAAAGTAGCTGGTTGAAAGCTTCCAGAAATAAGTGATGTCTAACTTCTCTAAGTTGAATCCAAGTGAAATTACGGCAGGCAAAGATTTGAGAGCAGACAGAATTGTTAACACTTCCGACAGGTAATTCTTGCCAACAGGTAATTCTTACCTCTTGTTCCCTAGCATAATCCTCTTGGTCATATTCGTCCTCTTCATGTTGCATCTGTAAAGCTGCACTGTCAAAATCCAGCGACATCGTTCCCAAATTGTTTCTTGGGCCACCTGGGAAGAATAGCTATTCTAAAATTCCATGTGCAATTGATTAATCCTATAAGGCTTTGATAAAAGAATGCCAAATCCAATGTAACATTTCAGTCCACAAGTATTTTGTAACTCTTATTTTGGTTCCTCAACTTTTAATCACTGAGCTCTTGATTTTCAGCTTCATTTGTGCAAGCAGATACTGTACAAGTATTACCACCTGCGTTAAATCACACTAGTTCAAAAATAGGAGCTATTTAAAAGATTGCCCCCTCCCAATTCATTGATCCCTTATTTATATATCAATAACCAGTTTTAGTGGATTAAAAGTGGCATATGTTATTACCTTATTTGTGAAATAAAATACAAATGGTTTCTTGTATCAAGGAAGGTTAACCAAATCCTTCTGATTTACTTAGAATGCACAGAAGAGGCTAAAAACTAGAATCTTGTAAAATTAAATCAAGAAAGCTGCCAAACCAACTCAGTGGATCTCCTTCAGATGCAGCTTGAGAACAGTAACAGTAGCCTATTCCAACTCATAATGGTGGCTATTTATTATTATAGAGAGTTTGGCTTCTTCTTAGATGTTGGACACCCATCCAGAATTCTTTGGGATTGGGGTGGATTAGAAATATGGTAAAAATTAATTATATATTGGCTTTAATTAAATAATTATATAAATAATTGATAACATTTCCATCTGTCAATTACAAAAGACCACAGCTTGGATCTGCACGTATACTATGCAGATACATTATGGCATCCTAGATTCTTGAGAAGAACTTCATGCAAATGAAGGCCAACGCCAACTGGGAGTTGCCATTTCACAATGTGGTCCATATAATAATAATAATATACCTGAAGAGTCCTTGGTGCCCTCTGAGCTTGCTTGTTTTCTTGCAAACGTTTCATTACTGGAACTAGGCAACACCATCCGTGCTAGTAAGGAGTGCTTGTTTGCTGTCAGTTTATATACTCTGGTGTCTTGCCTGTCGGTGTGGGTAGGGGCAGTTTCTTGATTGGGGTATTGCTTACTTGATTGTTGGACTGAAGTTAACCTTTCAACCCTGAGCTACAAATATTCCTCTTTATTAATAATATATCTGGCTGACTGTGCTATCAACCATAACAGCAATGGTTGGAATAGAAGAGAAAGAATTGGAGAAGAACACAAAATACAAAGACCTTCAAACAGAAATGGGACAATTGTGGGAATAGAAATAGAAAAGAATAGAATAGAGAAATAATAGGATAGGGAAAGGGAATGAATGAAATGGAATGGGATGGGATGGAATGGAATTCTTTATTGGCCAAGTGTGATTAGACACACAAGGAATTTGTCTTCGGTGCATAAGCTGTCAGTGTACATAAAAGATGATAAATCATGAGCACAATCATCATAAATACAAAGATATGTAATCCAATAAAATATAAATACAAAGATATGCAAAGATAGCCCCAATCGTAAGAGGCACCATGGGTGCAATTCCAAAACATCTGGAGCATCACTTTGAACACCATGGGCATTGGCAAAATCACCATCAGTCAACTTCAAAAGGCAAATCTATTCAAAACAGCTTCCATCCTGAGACCTTTTTAACCCAGTCAAACATCCACATCTGCCTATCCCAGATCCTTGGATAGGACTCAACGGATAATTTAGTATCCAAGACTATCACTAAGCGTTGTATTTAATGTTTTATGATGAATGTATTTTTACAATGACTATGATCATGATCTATCACTATTGTATGTACACAAGCAACAAACACTGCTAAACAACTCATTCCCACAACACTGTCAAACTATTTAGTAAGGCTATATTACTATTCTTCTTCTCATCTTTCCATATTCCTATCTCCTTTTCTACTTATGACTATAACTTTGCTGCTTGTATCTTTACCATTTATATTGTTTTAGTTTCCTAGTATGATTTATGTTGATTGCTTATTTAGTATAACCCTCAAAACGACTCTATAGGGCATTGCACACTAGAACAACTAGACACAAGAACAGTTTTTCCCCGCATGCCATCAGTCTGCTAAACAACTAATTCCCACAACACTGTCAAACTACTTACTAACACCATATTACTATTATTATTCTCATCCTTCCTATTACCTATCTCCTCATACTTATGACTATAACCGTATTGCTTGTATCTTTACAAATTATATTTGTTTCCTAGTATGATTTGATTGCTAAAAGATAGATAGATAGATAGATAGATAGATAGATAGATAGATAGATAGATAGATAGATAGACAGAGATAGATAGATAGACGGAGATAGATAGATGAGAGAAAGAGAGAGAGAGAGAGAGAGAGAGAGAGAAGAGAAAGAAAGAAAGAAAGAAAGAAAGAAAGAAAGAAAGAAAGAAAGAAAGAAAGAAAGAAAGAAAGAAAGAAAGAAAGAAGAAAAGAAAGGAAGAATTCTTTATTGGCCAAGTGTGATTGGACACACAAGGAATTTGTCTTTGGTGCAAATGCTCTCAGTGTACATAAAACAAAAGATGCATTCGTCAAGAGTCAAGAATCATCAGGTACAACACTTAATGATAGTCATAGGGTACAATTAGACTACAGTAGAGTAGAGTAGAATTAGAATAGAATTAGAATAGAATTAGAATCTTTTATTGGCCAAGTGTGATTGGACACAAAAAGAATTTGTCTTGGTGCAAATGCTCTCAGTGTACATAAAAGAAGATACATTTATCAGGAGTCATCAGGTACAAAACTTAATAATAGTCATAGGGTACAATTAGAATACAGTAGAGTAGAATAGAGTAGAATTAGAATTAGAATAGAATTATTTTATTGGCCAAGTGTGATTGGACACAAAAGGAATTTGTCTTGGTGCAAATGCTCTCAGAATACATAAAAGATACATTCGTCAAGAGTCAAGAATCATCAGGTACACTTAATGATAGTCATAGGGTACAATAAGCAATCAAATTACTGCTTATTATTATTAGTAACCTATGATTATCCCTAAGTGTTGTATCTTATGATTCTTGACTAATGTATTTTTCTCTTCTTTTTATGTACACTGAGAACTTATGCACCGAAGATGAATTCCTTGTGTGCTCAATTACACTTGGCCAATAAAGAATTCCATCTATCACTAAGGGTTGCAGCTTATGATTTATGATGAATGTATTTTTACGATGACCAGGATCATGATTTTCATTTATAGCTTTTGTGAACACTAAGAGTTTATGCACTGAAGACAAATTCCTTGTGTGCCCAATCGCACTTGGCCAATAAAAAATTATTCTAATTCTAACAAAAAGGCCAAATCCAGGCTGAACATCTGCCTGATACCACGTAAATATCCCTTCATACCCAATCCTCCAAGAATTCAACACTTGCCCTTTTTACTACCTCCCTCCACGACCACGTCTGCGAGGACAGTCTACAGCAGAGAACCCACCTCCCCACCCCATTTGGAAAGCGCGTGCCTTCTTCTCACGACAGACAAGGTTCTAGTCCGCAGTGAGGAACCGGCCTGCCTGTGGAAACTTTTTTTTTTTATTATTTAAAGAAAAGCTGCCTGTGCGGAACTTTTTTTTTAAAAAAAAAAAGTTGCTCCGAAGATGGGTCGTCAAGGAAACCACGAAGCGCCGCGGGAGAAGGAAAAGCGCTCCGAAGGGGAAGTCGAGGCCTCGTTTCCATAGCAACACCCGGTAACCGTCACCTGGGGCCCCTTCCTCGGGGGCTCAGCCGTCCACGTTCCCCAGGGGCCGGGCCTCACTTCCTCACCCACCCACCCCCACACACACATACCGCTGCCTTGAACAGCAATCCGGGCGCCTCACCTTGTTCCCGTCGCTTCGCATCCCCGCTCGAGGACCCTGTTTTCCTCCCCTTCCGTGTGACAACCGAACCCCTCCGTTCCTTCGGGGGAGGGGTCTTTACTTTATGGACGAGGCATCCATCCAATGATACAAGACGTCATCCTCTCGCGTCTTGCGTTGGAGACCTAGGGGAAGGCGGGACTTTCGCTCGTCTCTCTCTCTCTCTCTCTCTCTCTCTCTTTCCCCCCTCCCCTTCCTTAAGCAAGTTCGGTTGCTTCGCGCCGCTCAATTGCTTTTGAAAGCTGGCGCGGGCGGTGGCGGGAAGAGAAAGCGGACCAGCGATTGGCTGGGAAGTTCAGCCAATCGGGAGAGTGAAGGGCGGGCAAAATTACTTAAACCAAGGGTCTTCAAACTTTGCAAGTTTAAGACTTGCGGACTTCAACTCCCAGAATTCCTGAGCTAACATGACTGGAGGAAGAATTCTGGGAGTTGAAGTCCGCAAGTCTTAAAACTGTCAAGTTTGAAGACCCCCTATAAAAGTCTTTTAAATTAAACGCTTTTATTTAACAAGGGTGAGCAGTTTAGTGCTTAAACTTGGGGTTCATAAAGCCAAGCAAACAACACACTAAAAAAAGGCATAGATTAGGGTTCCCCCCCCCAAATTTAGCAATTTTAAGAGGAGTGGACTTCAATTCCCAGAATTCCCCAGACAGAATTCTGGGAGTTGAAGTCCACCTCAAAGTTGAAAAACATTGGCATAGATTTAAAAACCATACAAACCGAGATCATTTATCTTGAGCTCCAGAACTGGGGGGGTTGTTTTCAATACATTAAAAAATCCATTCGAATTACACTATCTCATACTTCTATTTTTAAACAATAACTAAAGGTAAAGGTAACTTCTTGTTATCTTTGAGCAATCAGAGTAAAACATTCTAGCTAAAGTGACTGCAAATTTATTCATAGATCTATCAATAAATGACTTGCCCACCCATTTCTGCATGCTAACAGATTCCCCGAATGAAATGTGTTTTTTTTTACAAATAGACAAAGTTAATTATATTTTATTAGAGTCATGAACCATCATAAAAATAAAAAGGCATGTAACAGAACCAAAAGTTTTAATTCCTGCCTGGACTACCTGTCAAGGCTTATTTGAGATGCTGCCCTGACAATCAGCTGATATGCCAAATTCTCCCCTCTCCTCTGATGGTAGCAATGAAAAATAACCAGAAAAATATTGCTTCTGGTTAAATGGACTTTGAAAGCAATGTTTGAACAAATGTTCTCCAAGGATGTTCCATCTCTTGAATTAAATAGCATTTTAACTATAAACCCCCCCTTGGAATTTTGGCTTATATTGCCTTTTAACTGCTCAGACTTCAACAACCTTGTTTGATCTGAAGAATGGGTCTCTTCTGCAAAAATGACATTCCGAAAAAAAAAAATTTGACACCCACATAAGACCCTTTCCAAGGAAAGGGAAAGCAAATTACCCTATGCAAGCCGCTGTGTTGGATTTTTTTACTAACTGGTAAAAAAAGATTAAGGCAAAATCTATCGTTTATGAAACATAATAGCTGATAATACTCACACATTAAGCCAAATGCAAATTAAGTGATGGCTTAATACAAAAGTATCAATTTGTCTGATCCTTCCTCTTTTAATCTACACCCATATTGCGTCTCCCTGGTCACTGATGTTACTGATCACTCAACATATTACACAGGGATGGGATTCAAATTTTTTTAACAACTGGTTCTGTGGGCGTGGCTTAGCTGGTGGGCATGGCTTGGTGGTCATGTGACTGGCTGGGTGTGGCCAACTCAACATCACTCACATCGAGGCACGCATCTACTCTCCTGGCCTCTCATGACTGTGGGGATGCTGCAACAGTTGTAAGTGTGAAAAATGGTCATAAGTCACTTATTTCAGTGCCACTGTAACTTTGAATGGTCACTCCACACAAGCAAAGTACCAGCAAAGGAGGGAAAAAAACTCCAGAGAAGTTCCTGAGAGGAAGTCTAGTCCTGCCCAGAATGTAATTAGGGTTAACGGAGAGGCAGTTTCTGTAAGCAACACCAGAATGTTTCCTTCCTGCCTTCCTTACAGGATTAGGCCAGTAATTTCTTCTAACATCCGGTTCTCCAAACTACTTAGAATGCTAACAACCGGTTCTAGAGAATAGGTGCGAACAGGTAGAATCCCACCCCGATATTACACATTGTTATTCTTTTGGCAAGCCACACATTGAAAGTGGGACAGAAAATATGCCTCTGAAAACAGATCCACCAAAAAAAATTTATTTGCAAACATTATGATCGTAAAGAAGAAACTGCTGCTATATGGATAACATACAAATTTCCAAGGATGAAAGTTGAAGGAGAGAATTACAAGTCTATTGCCTGGACAACTATTATAAATATGAATTTGAGATGGCATTGTGTGTGTGTGTACACACCTATAAATTTGAAGATACCCTGAGAAAACTCTATTTTGTGTCTATCTGTATCACATGCAATGCAATATTAAAGATGTACATTTAAAAGTAAAATCCATTCCTGCTACAGCTTAATGTACCACAATGTACCAGTACTTTTAAGCAGGTAAACAAACTAAGAAAGTACATCTTTATATGATGTCTGGATTTAGGATTATTTTCAAGTCCATGCAAGTGCTTGTGGTTGGCTTAAAATCTAGACGTTGGCCCTAATTCTAACTTTCAACATCACACCTCTCTGCTTACACACTGGGATGAATGAATCAGCTCTATACAATAAGTCATTGCTTGTTAGCATCCTGATTTATGAAGCCAGGATTCCTGGCTTAAACTGGCATGCAAAAATGGCCCTTGAGATTAGTAATACCCAGCCAAGGTGAGGGTGCTTAAGAGTTCACTTCAGAAATTCAAGCACTTGACTAGGATACCTGTTCTTGGTATGGGGTTGGATTAGAAGACTCTAAATTGTCTTCCAACTTCTATTCTGTAATTTTTGAGTCTACCCTTAAGAGTAACAGCTTAGCTTTGCTTCAAACAATGCTGGATTCATGTTTTTTTTCAAAGCTGCAAGGAATAGATTTGCAGAAATCTCTTCCTCTCCATGTTATATATAAATAACAGAACCACTCCAGGCATATTGATTTACAGACTATTTCCAGTTGAAAACACATACAGGGATAATGCGGCAGGAATGTTTATTTTTTTTAAAAAATCTTTTCTTAACGAATAGGAACAAATGAAACCCAATCCCCCAAAATACAGAATGAAGGAAAATATAAAGCGTGCGATAAAAAAAAATGAAATAGCTTCTAAACAAAAATATGGATTTGCTTAACTCTGAAATATAATGTACGATTGCTTTCTTTTATCTCAAACTGCCCAAACTATTTGCATTTGTCATTTTTATTTTTGCTGGTTCAGTTCCAGTGTCTTTATCTACAGGCCAGTAGGCAAACATTTTGCAGTTTAAGTTTACGCGAATCCTTTGGCATCCTGGTAGAACTGCATTATAAAATAGGATTACATGAGAAGGCTAAATCTAGCACATTGTTAGCATCCACTTCAAAATGAGAACTAATTACCATATATAAACTTAGTAAGCATTGTCGCCTCGTTTAAAAAACCAGCAACCTATAACTAGTCCAATCAGCAGCTAGCATCAGTATTCCATCAGACAGATTGGTGGGGATTTTTAATAATAAAATAATCAGTTTATTGCTGACTGCAAATCCCTTAGACTTTGTTGCATGAAACAGAAACAAAAATGACGATTTGTGGTTTTTATGATTAGACAGAATAAATTATAGGGCAAAAAAAAAAGTTATATTGTAACCACAGAGCAAGAGGTAAATTTATAATTGTACTTATAGGTGCTTCAAACATCACAAGTGACTTCTTTGTGTACCTTTTTTTTTCTTTCTTTTCTATTCTGTTTACTTTTTTCTTTCATGCACTTTTAGCTTGCTCTTTAACTTTTCTTCATTTCTTTCTCTCACCCTCCATTCGTTCTATTTGCCTTTCTCTTTTATTCTTAACATCTTTAATAAAAGTATATTTTACAAAATGAACTGAGCAAAACGATGCCTGTTGACGTCATGGACACACAGATGTTATTTCCTTGGCAGCAAGAGAGACGTGGTTTCTGTGGTCCTTCTTATTTTTTAAGTTCCCAGTCCGAGCGGCAGTGCTGAGATTTCCTTGTGGTCTCTCATCCAAATGCAAACCAAGTTCACTCTTTCTCAAGCGCCTTAAAAATCAGCCTAGGAATGACTCAAATTAATTTATCAGCTTAAAAAAGAACCACAGCTCCAGGAAAAATATGAGTCATTTCCCCAAATCTTGTACATTAAAAAGGCACATCTTCAAGGAAGGTTTGCTTCGGGAAGGTTGGCTTGTGCTTTGACATCTTTTTCTGATCTCTTCAAAATGTTTTGTGAGTATCTCTGGTTTATGATTTCTCCCCAACCTCTTGGTCTTTCCAGGAATATGTTTTGCAAATGTAAAATAGTTGTCGCTGGTCAGATGCAACATCGAAGTGTGATTAAATTCATGTTTCTCAATCTCAGCCACTCCAAGAATGTTTGGACTTCAATTCCCAGCATCTCCCAGTCAGCCATGTTGACTCAGGAATTCTGGGAATTGAAGTCCACACAAACATAAAGTTGTTGAAGTTGAGAAATATTGATTAGGCAGATGCATTGGACATAGACATATACAAACACACAAACAATTCATCTGCAACCTCATCAAGAGGTGTCTCCTATTCTTTGTCAAATTCTGTGCACAGAAAATGAGTCCAGAATAGGAATGCTGAGGAGATTGTGATAAAAGAATTATTCTTGAAAATGATGTGAGTCAACAAAAGTATTCCTTAGAATGCAGATGCCCCTAACCCTTTTCTTATAGGCTGGCAGAGCCTTAATTCACTTCCAGAGGACATGATTGGCAATTTGTTCTCCATATGGTAGCGGATAAGATGATCCACACTGTCGAATGTATGATCTTTGGTTCTAACCTGGGTGGGGAAAAGAGCATTCAAGAATTTAGTAAGTAAGAGGTCTTCAAATTCTACAATATGGTCACCCCCACTAAATGGTAGCATGAATTTGTGCTAAAAGAAGTTAAGGGTTTCGTTGGTGGTCTTCAAACTTGGCAAGTTTAAGACTTGTGGACTTCAACTCCCAGAATTCCTCCTCCAGTCATGTTAGCTCAGGAATTCTGGGACTTGAAGTCCACAAGTCTTAAACTTGCCAAGTTTGAAGACCCTTGTAAAGCTAGCACTGTTAACTAGTTGGGAAACGAAACATCTGCAAGAAAACAACCAAACTCAGAGAGTACCAAGGACCAGGGCTGGGATTCTACCAGTTCGCACCTATTTGCTGAACTGGTTGTTAACATTCTAAGCAGTTGGGAGAACCAGTTGTTACTGGCCTAATCCTGTAAGGAAGGCAGGAAGGAAACATTCTGGTGTTGCTTACAGAAACTGCCTCTCCGTTAACCCTTATTACATTCTTGGCAGGACTAGACTTCCTGTCTCAGGAACTTCTCTGGAGTTTTTTCCCCTTCCTTTACTGGTACTTTGCTTGTGTGGAGTGACCATTCAAAGTTACAATGGCACTGAAAAAAATGACTTATGACCATTTTTCACACTTACGACTGTTGCAGCATCCCCACAGTCATGAGAGGCCAGGCGAGGAGATGCGTGCCTCGATGTGAGTGATGTTGAGTTGGCTACTCCCAGCCAGTCACATGACCACCAAGCCATGCCCACCAACTAAGCCACGCCCATAGAACCAGTTGTTAAAAAAATTGAATCCCACCCCTACCAAGGACCCCTTCATTTCAACCCCCGAGTTACAACTATTCTCCTTTTTTGGGACCCTCGTCTCAGTTGTTCCTACCTTGCCTTCAGGATCCACCAACAAGAGATGTTTCACTTGTCCTCCTTGCAGCCCACTCAGGACGTATTGGCCAGGCGACGTTGTACTCTCCCGTACCAGAAAGTCTCCATTGTTTCTTAAGAGATTCTCGGCTTGTCTCCTGGATATCTTCCCATGATAACATTCTTCATTCCAAAGATCCATCTTTGCCTCTGTGATGCATCTGAGGCCTGCCATGTCCCCGGATCCTTTCTGCTCTACAGTTTCCAAGGCTTCTGAAAATGAAACAGAAGATATAAGGTAAAGGTTCCCCTCACACATACGTGCTAGTCGTTTCCGGGTCTAGGGTGTGGTGCTCATCTCCATTACAAAGCTGAAGAGCCAGCGCTGTCCGAAGACGTCTCCATGGTCAGGTGACCAGCATGACTAATCACCAAAGACGCACGGAACACTGTTACCTTCCCACCAAAGGGGTCCCTATTTTTCTGCTTGCATTTTTACATGCTTTCGAACTGCTAGGTTGGCAGAAGTTGGGACAAGTAACGGGAGCTCACTCCGTTATGCGGCGCTAGGGATTCCAACCGCCGAACTGCTGACCTTTCTGATCAACAAGTTCAGTGTGTTTAGCCACTGAGCCACCACATCGCACCGTAGAAGATATCGAGACTGTCTATTTCCAGTGTATGAGTTCACCCATCCTAAGGGAGTGGGGTTTATGCCTTGAATAAGCCACAGCTGTCATGATGTATACAATAGACTGTACCCACAGACCTAAAAAGAGCAGAGCATCACAATCCTTTAGCTCAGGGGGTTTCCAAATTTGGCAACTTTTAAGACTTCAATTCCCAGAATTCCTCAGCCAGCCATGAGTGAGTCACTAGCATGGATGATGTTACCTAGTTTGAAACGTTTGCAAGAAAAGCGCCAAGCTCAGAGAGCACCAAGGACCCCTCATTTCAACCCAGAGGTACAAATATTCTTCTTTATTTGGTATAGATCCTGCTTTGGCTGTAGTTTTCATTCATTTTAAAGCTGGCATGACAGCAATTTTCCAATACTTGATGGAATGTCAGGGAGAAGTAGATTTATGGATGTGGGTTTATGGATAGGATGAGAACCAATGGATGTTAGCTTTATGGAAGGAGACATAAATCTATTGTTATTCTGTTATAGAACAGTTTGGCTCCTGCAGTCATGAGCACTCCATCACTGCAGCTTTCAAAGGTTGGAGAGCCACTTGATTCCTGCTCTGAGTGGCAGGTCTGATTAAAAGATCTAAATCTCTTCCAGCTTTTATGATTCAAGACTTTCAAGAAGAGATTGGACTGCCATTTGTCAGAAATGGTGTAGGGTCTCCTGCTTGCGTGTGTGTTTGGGGGGGAGCGGGGTTGGACTAGATGACCTATAAGTTCCCTTCCAACTCTGTTAATTTGTTAGTGACAATCTGTTAGATTCTATTCCATGATCTTGACCCTGCCCTTGGGAGCGAAAGCTTAGCATTGCTTCAAACAATGCTGAATTCCTTGATAACGTTCCTGTTTCTTCTCAAAGATTCAAGGAACAGATTTGCAAAAAAAAAGAGAAACGGGCTTGAATGAGGAACTGGACTTGTGGAACTCTGTTCTGGAAGGAGGGATTCTGGCCATACCTGATGTAGCTTGTAAGTTTTGAGTATTGATATATCGGGGGTCATCAAAAAGATCCACTTTGCTGCTATTTTTCAGCAATGGAGCATCTTGATTTGCTGGCTGAGTTGATTTGCTGACATCTGCAATTAATCATCACAAGGAGATCTATCTTTAGCTTTTCCCCCCCAAAAAGCAACCCCAAAAAACTTATTCAACAGTACAAAATACTATCAAGTTAACCAAATTAATGTGAGTTATCCCACCAAAAAAGATAAGGGTGTCCGATTTCCTAGTATTCCTAGTATCCTCAGAAATCCTATGTCTAACATGCTGTCTGTCTTAAAGAAACTCACTGTTAAGGAAAATATCTAAACCACCCCATTCTGACTTAAATACAATTACTATAATGCTATCAATATCAATCAGAATAGAGCTGGAAGGGACTTTTGAGGTCTTCTAGTCCAAGCCCCTACTCAAGAAGGAGACCCTATGTTACAGACAGGTGGCTGTCCAGTCTTTACTTAAAAATCTCCAGTGATGAAGTACGCCTACAATTTGTGGTGGCAAGCTGTTCCACTGGTTAATTGTCCTCACTGATGGGAAGTTTCTCCTCAATTCCAGGTTGCTTCTCTCCTTGGATAGTTTTGATCCATCGTTTCCTGTCCTGCCTTCCTTGGTGCTTTGGAAAACAAATTGATCCCCTCCTCTTTGTGACAGCCTCTCAAATACTGGAATACTGCTATCAAGTCCCCTCCTGGTCATTTTCTCTCTCTCGAGACTAGCTGTACCCAATTCCTGCAACCATTCTTCATATGTTTTTGTCTCCAGGCCCTTCATTGTCTTAGTTGCTCTTCTTTACACTTTTTTTTCCAAAATATCAACATCTTTTTTTATAATGTGGTGAATTCTAATCACCCTGAAAAGTCTGATTGAAAAGTGTGGACTGCATTAGCATGGATAAGAACATGGAAAAAAGAATACGTAAAGAGTCAAGGGTGGGATTCACATTTTTAACAACTGGTTCTGTGGGTGTGGCTTAGTTGGTGGGTGTGGCTTGGTGGTCATGTGACTGGGTAGACATGGCTTAGTGGTCATGTTATTGGCTGAGAGTGGCCAACTCAATATCACTCACATCGAGGCACGCATCTCCTCGCCTGGCCTCTCATGACTGTGGAGATGCTGCAATAGTCGTAAGTGTGAAAAATGGTCATAAGTCACTTTTTTCAGTGCCATTGTAACTTTGAATGGTCACTCCACACAAGCAAAGTACCAGCAAAGGAGTGGAAAAAAACTCCAGAGAAGTTTCTGAGACAGGAAGTCTAGTCCTGCCCAGAATGTATTAAGGGTTAACGGAGAGGCAGTTTCTGTAAGCAACACCAGAATGTTTCCTTCCTGCCTTCCTTACAGGATTAGGCCAGTAATTTCTTCTAACAACCGGTTCTCCGAACTACTTAGAATGTTAACAACTGGTTCTAGCGAATAGGAGCGAACTGGTAGAATTCCAACCCTGTAAACAGGGCTAATGAAATCATGATTTGGAGTAGAGGGAAGCATTTTACTTCTTCTCTTTCTCCTTCTTCCTTACAGATCCTTACAAATGCTTTACTTTCTATTGAACTCCATCCTGAGGAAGTCTCAGGAGGCCTCAAAAAGAAGTCTTGACTATTCCCAAGAAGTCCCCATGTCCTTCCATTTTTGATGGCTCCTGGGAGACTCTTTTGGTGGCTTATTGAACCAGATCAAAATGACAATACCTATTCTAGAATGTGAAGATGTATAAAACAAGCTCTCAGGCTATTATTAGTTGAACAGAATAGCATCCAATCTTTATCTTTGCTACTTCTCTTTGCCTGTAATTTAGCCCTAGGCACCCTGAATGAAGGATGGCTCATTTCACTTGTTATCCCCCTATATTAGCTCTTTAGTTTAGGTTAGGTTAGTTTACTTTACTTTACTTTACTTTACTTTACTTTACTTTACTTTACTTTACTTTACTTTACTATACTATACTATACTATACTATACTATACTATACTATACTATACTATACTATACCTTATTGTCATTGCACCTCATACAATGAAATCAAACACCATCTTCAGTGCACATCATGACCATGGAAATAAATGCAAACACACATCCTTCACACTCCACACATTGAACCGAAAACCCCCAACACCGCACCAATACTGTACTATACAGCAGAATTCAAAAGAGCTACTGCCCTGGGATAGAAGCTGTTTTTCAGCCTGTTTGTCCTGGTTTTTATTATCCTGTACTGGCTGCCAGATGGTAATAGTTCAAAAAAAAAGGTTCCCAGGATGAGATGGATCTTTGAGAATGTTTTAAACTTTGTTAAGGCAGCGGGAGCTATAACGCTCTTCCAAAGAGGGGAGAGGGTTTTTGGGCAAGATAGAGGCAATTTTGGATTACTAACAGGTTAAGAATGGATTCTTTGATTTCCTTCACCAAGACAGGAAGGCAGGAACCAGCTCTGTGTAAGATACAGGCAACCCACCTACTGCTCGTTGCTCATCTGGACAGTTTTCATAAAGCTGCTTACAACTGGGACTATCATCCTAAAAAAAAAAGGAAAAAAGAAATACAGAAACAAATTACTATGAGGAATTCTTAGCAGATTCAGACTCTAAACAGTGGTAAGAGATTAACTCAAGAATTCAGGCTGATTATTCCAGAAGGCATAACATCCATTCTAAGGTAAACCCGGTGTAATACTCAATGATGATGATCACACATATGCTTACTCCACATTGTTGCTGCTCAGTCTGGATGGGCCAGTTGATCCTTTCTTCTGGGATTATCTTCAGTCTGACATCTGACAGCCCACCTACAGGAGGTTCCTTCCCAGGAATTTCATTATAGTATCCACAGTCCTCCTTCTCTTGAATATTCCAGGTAGATCCATCAAGACTCACCCCTTCTCTGTGCAAAAAACAAGCAACAGCTGAAATATAAAACTTTGGCAGCACCACATTAAATCAGAGGGTGGTTTATTATTTCTGAGGGGTCCTTGGTGGTCTCTGAGCTAACCTGCTTTCCAGCTCTGTTCTCCTGTGAAGACCCAGCCAATCAGCTGGGACTCGGGAGGTGGAGAATAGATGGGGGCGGGGCCAGTCAGAGGTAGCATTTGTCGGTCCTCCAAACTACTCAAAATTTCTGCTACCGGTTCTCCAGAACTGGTCAGAACCGCTTGAATACCACCTCTGGTCTGCAAGGAAACAAGCAAGCTCAGAAAGCACCCGGGATCCCTCATTTCAAACCTGAGCTACAAGTGTCCCCCTTTAATATTTCTGTTCTCCATTCCTATACAAAGGCTCAAAAAAGAAAAGAACAATCTAGACAAATGACTACAAAAACGGCACAGGAAAAGAAGCATTAGAATTTTAAAAACTAAACTCAGGTTTTAAAAAGCAGCTGGTTAAAGAAGTAAGGAAGCCAGTCATCACACTGGACTACTAAAAGCCTTCTCCTTCTTTGGAACTGACAAGACGTCTAAACTTGGTCATGATTGAACTGAGATCCCTTCACATCTTCTGCCAATAATAATAAAAACAGTGATCTATGAGCTACTTCTCAAAGGCTGCTGGGAGAACCCTGGAGGAGGGATTCTTCTGTGAAATTTGGAGAGAGAAAAAAACAAGGGTGAGGATAAGGGTAGGGATATACGTGCCTATATATTCCCCACCCTTATCCTCACCCTTTTTCCCCCCCCCCCCGCACAAATTTAATAAAAGAATCTCTCCTCCAGGATTCTCCCAGCAGCCTTTGAGAAGTAACTCACCATTTTTTTAAATTTATTTTTTCATTGGAACAAATGACAAAAAATATGTGCCTAAGGGGCGCGGTGGCTCAGTGGCTAAGACGCTGAGCTTGTCGATCAGAAAGGTCAGCAGTTCAGCGGTTCGAATCCCCAGTGCCGCGTAACAGAGTGAGCTCCCGTTCCTTGTCCCAGCTTCTGCCAACCTGGCAGTTTGAAAGCATGTCAAAAAAATGCAAGTAGGAAAATCGGGACCACTTTGGTGGGAAGGTAACAGCGTTCCGTGCGCCTTCGGTGTTTAGTCCTGCCAGCCACATGACCACGGAGACGTCTTCGGACAGCGCTGGCTCTTCGGCTTTGTAATGGAGATGAGCACCACCCCCTAGAGCCGGAAACGACTAGCACGTATGTGCGAGAGGAACCTTTACCTAAACATGCCTCTCCCCACTCCGCTTTATAGTATGTCTTCTGAATAGAACAACTTGTGTTGAGTCTTGATTTTTAATTTAGAAGAACATAATTTGATGAACAGACAGGAACAGGAAAGAAATGTGGGGCCATGCCGTTTGATTAGGAGAACATGACTCAAGAATTTAATTATGTGATTCACAGGAACTGAAAAAGACATTTTCCATCTGTTCATCTCCCGGGGCAGCGGGATCAACATTGAATATACAGTATGAGTTTTATTTGCCTTCTCCAGCCTGGTGCCCTCCAATTGTCTTAGGTTTTATGTACTGAAGGCCTATACCCGTGATGGCGAACCTGTGGCACACAGAGCTATTTGCGTGTGCATGCGAGTTCCAGCCAAACCTACCTGCACTGTGCATGTGCACACCTCCCAGCTGATTTTTGGAGCATTTGACGCCGTTTTTGCCCTCCTGGAGGCTTGAGCGAAGACTTGCAACCTCGGGAGGCCAAAAAACGGGCCTTCCGGAAATACCAGAAGTGACAAAATGGGCCCATTTTCAGCCTCCCAAGGCTGCAGAGACTTCCCTTGAGCTCCGGGAGGGCGAAAACAGCCTCAAACGAGCCAAAAATCAGCTGGGAGGTGCACACATGCACAGTGCAGGTAAGGGGGTGGGGCGGGGATGTTGCACATGCATTGCATTGTGGGTGCCGGTGTGCGCATGCTTTCGGCACACCGCAACAAAAAGGTTCACCATCCCTGGCCTATACTGCTCAGACAATATGAATGCTGCAATCCAACACAACTGGACTCTTAAACTGGAAAATAAATCTGATCCGGCTAGCAAAACATGAAGGAATACCCTGCACAGCAAGTGACACCTTTCACGGTACAATTGCAAGACATTCCTTTTAATTCGAAAATCTGTAATTTGTTTCCCTTTTGGAATCGCAAGGTATCATTAGCATCCTAATTTAATGAAACACGGTTGAATAAATGTGAATTTACTGTTTGACCTAGCTTGCTGTTCTTCCTCCTGTCTCCAAGGCCGTTCCAACATTAGATAGTCCTCGACTTAGGATTACAATTAAGCCCCAAATTTCTGTCATTAAGCGAGACAGTTGAGTTTTGCCACATTTTATGACCTTTTTGCCCCAACTGTTAAGTGAATCACTTCAGTTGTTACGTGAGTTACACAATTGCCATGAGAATCTGGCTTCCCCGTTGACTTCTCTTTGTCAGAAGGTCACAAACGGAGATCATGTAACCATCATAAATACATGCATCTAAATACTAATCACATGACCATGGAGATGCTGTAACGGTCGTAAGCGTGAAAAACGATCATGGGTCGCTTTTTAAAGTGACATTGTCATTTTGAACCAGTGGTGAGATTCAATTTTTTTTACTACCAGTACTGTGGGCGTGGCTTGGTGGGCATGGCTTGGTGGGTGTGGCTTGGAGGGCATGGCTTGGTGGGCATGGCAGGGGAAGGATACTACAAAATCTCCATTCCCTCCCCACCCAATTAACCTGCTTTACAGCTCTGTTCTCCCATGCAGGGCAACAAAAGAAGACCCAGCCAATCATCTGGGACTCGGGAGGCGGAGAATAGATGGGGGCAGGGCCAGTCAGAGGTGGGATTTGCCGGTTCTACAAACTACTTAAAATTTTCGCTACCAGTTCTCCAGAACCTGTCAGAACCTACTGAATCCAACCTCTGCTTTGAACAGTCACTAAATGAATGTTTGTAACTCAAGGGTTACCTGACCAGGTTCCAGCTGCCTTCCGAGAGCCTTTGCTTACCTTTCTTTGGAAGCAATCAAAGCAGGAGGAGTTTTCAGGTATTGCTTGAACCGAAGTTCAAAAGCTTGTCCGATGGTATTGATGAGCTCTTGAGCTATTCCAGAGGGACATTCCAAAATATGGCATGCTGAAAAAAATAAAAGCCAGAAGGAAAAGGGATGTGAAAGAAACACAGGTGGTCCTCGACTTACGACCACACGATGGGCCCCCAAATTTCTGTCTCTAAGCAAGACATTTTTAAAGTGAGTTTGCTCCATTTTCGCACCTTTCTTGCCGCATTTTTTAAGTGAGTCCCTGCAGTTGATAGGTATTGTGGTTCGCCGGCAGCAGGTGCGGACGGCAGAGGTCTCTGATAGCGAGGACTCAGACACGGGGCCTGCGGGTGATTCAGGGATGGGGCCAGGACTATCGGAGAGGGGCGTGCTGCCTTCAGAGAGCTTGTGGAGGCTTGTAGCAGTGACTCAGAGGACCTCAGGAAGCCTGTGCCCAGTGTGTGTGCGCGCAGGGCTGCTCGAAGAAAAGACCAGCTGAAGCAGCAAGGGCGACTTGGGAGTAAGGCTGCAAGGTGATGGTCCCTCCCATAAGGGATAAAAGCCAGCCCTCGGGGATGGGTTCTTTGCAGGAAGCAAAGAAGTTCTTTAGACTCATAGTCCTCGTTGAAGCCCTGCTTACTCAGGCTTGTTTTTGAAACTACTGTCGGTGGATATTTAATCAGTAATTAATCTTCTGTTCTCGGCAGCCCTTTGCAACCTTGAAAGGGCTTGCTTTTGATATTGGACAATTAGATTTAAATATTTTTTGGCTGGGAATGCACTGAATTCCCAGCACTGCATTAAGAAAGGTTTGCTTTTATACACAGTTTGTGGTTGCTTAATTTGAACAAGGCTTGGGTCAGAACAATAAGTTAGTAACATGGTTGTTAAATGAATCTGGTTTCCCCGTTGACTTTGCTTATCAGAAGGCCGCCAAAGGGGATCATGTGATCCCTGGGACCCTGCAACTGTCATAAAGATGAGTCGGTTGTCAAGCGTCTGTCATGTGATCGGTTTTTGAACCCTTGGCAACAGGCTCACCTTTACAAATGCTTGTGGCATCCCATTATCACCATGATTTTTGAGGGGTTTTGCCATTTCTCACCATTTCTCACAAAAAAACGTTCATTGGATAAAATGGATTTGCTTAACAACTGTGGTGTTTGTTCGCATGAGGGGAATCCATTGAACAACTACTATGACTTACAATTATAATGCCAGGCTCAATTAATTTTTTAAAAAAATCAGGGGACTACCTGTATTTTTAGAATCACAACCCAACAGTCTCAATTTACTTTTCCCTTTTTTTTTTTTTTTACTGTATTTTGGATTAAAAGCAGGGCTTGTAGGATCAGGGCAATTAAAATCTAATTCATAGGAAGGGCAACTGTTTGAAAAGGCTGCAGCATAGAATGTTCCAGAGACTGTACCATCATGCCTTTGGCTTGCAAGAATCAAATTTTGTTAGTTTGCATAGTTTTGCTGGCCCGTGAAGAACGTTATGTTGAAATTTGATTGAGACTTCCTTCCTTCCTAGCCACACTTCCACATCTTAGCCATCAGAGGGCACTTTTATAACAATAAATTGGGAAGAATGACTGCAAATAGGTTACAGAGGTAAAGCTTTGTTTTTTAATTATTATTATTTAAATAAGAAAATTGCCCACTTAATTCATACCCAGGAGATAAAGATAGAGAAGAAATTAGATATTTTTAAAATAATAATTTTCCCAATGAAAAGATTGGGAACTTGTCCCCAGATTTTTCTTAAAAAATTATTGGGTTTACCTCTTTGATTAACAGGATCTTTAGCGACATAGGCGACATAATCTGTAGTATCCTAAAATACACACAAAACAAAAAGGAACAAGCATTTTAAACATTAATATTGTTTCATATTTCAAAATAACCTATTCCCTTGACTACTAGGTTTCAGTGGTCAATAAAAGGAGGGAGTTTATAAAAAGATAACAAAAAATTAAAATAAGAGAATGACTGAGCTAAGAGATAAAGGTTTTCCACTCTGAGCATCATTTTCTTCAATATGCTGCCTTCTATCATTGAAACGTATTCCAAATTTGATGAGATTCAGCCCTGCCACTGATTCTGTGTTAGTCCTCGTTCATTTCCAGCATGTTCTTCAATTGAAACCGCTATACTTACTGGATCCCCTCCAGAGGCAAATGAAATGGACTGCATATGGTGGTTTGCAATAATCTGGGAAGGAAAAAGAAGAAATCTGTGAAGTCCATGAATAGCTCATCCAGAAACGATTGGAAAATTATCTCTGCAAAGCTCATCATATTGAGAATTCATAAATTCTGCTTACAGACCACCGTAGGTTGTCAGATAAAAGCACCCAAAAGCAAAGAAGAAAGACCAAATGCTCAGAACAGACAATTTCCTCCAACAGCCATATATCCCCAGCTTCTGGCTATTCTATGAAACCCAAAGACTCCATCTGCGCACCCCTGAAAGATCCTATAGAGATGCATGTAATCCATGGCCAGAAAGTTGAAGACCTGTGGCCTCCAGTTCCCAGAATTCCCCAGCCAACATGGCTGGTTGAAGAATTATGGGAGTTGAAGGCCACAAGTCTTAAGGTTGTCAAGGTTAGAGACCCCTGGATTACAATACTGGACTAGAAACTGAAAGGAGTTTTAGTGCCACCTGAGGCACCAAGCCAGATGGCTGACCTTGGGCCAGTCACTTTCTGTCAGTCCTAGGAAGCAGACATAGGCAAATCACTTCCAAAAAGCCTTGCCCCAAAACTTCAGGGACCAGTTCAGATAGTTGCTGGGAGTCAACACTACTCAAAGATAGGAAAAAAAACTAATTAACTTTGTTGGAGTATTGCAACAGAGTGCATTCAGAAGCAAAATAATTCATGACAAGGTATAGCCAAACATTAGATCTGCAGCCTGTGCTGCTTGGATCATAGCCTGAAGGACCAAGCATACCTGATGGCTGTCGGTGTTCAATAAAGTAAGACTGGTTGTTGAGATGGTCAGTTTTATATGCATGCCAGAAAACTGAAGATTGCTTTTGCCAAGCACAGGAGAAAGAAATTTAGCCGGAGGCTGTAAAGACAAGCAGAATGTTGATTTCTTATTTCATATTTCACCTAACAGCAGTCGATGGTTTCACTTACAGATGTTTGTTACAAGGCTCTTGTCAGGATTCCGGCAGTTACCCCCATTTAAATCATGAGTCTTGAGCCAAACTTCCAAAACTCAAAAAGGATTTATTGAGAGTTAATATGCCGGCACTGCCTGGGTGTAGCCGACTCTGAGACAATCATTCATTGTCACCCTTGACCCTGGTTTTTGCAAGCTGCTGCACTGCTCCCCCCTCCCTTTCTGTTGACAACTCTAAAAAGACCAGAGAAATATTTTATGAGTGGATAGCTCCTCCCAGAAATGTCCTGGGACACCCTCAGTCAAGAGTCTTCAAACTTGGCAAGTTTAAGGCTTGTGGACTTCAACTCCCAGAATTCCTGAGCTAACATGACTGGAGGAGGAATTCTGGGAGTTGAAATCCACAAGTCTTAAAGCTGTCAAGTTTAAAGACCCCCTGATATCTATCTATCTATCTATCTATCTATCTATCTATCTATCTATCTATCTATCTATCTATCTATCATCATGTCTCTAATCAATATCTATCTGTTAATCATCTATCTATATCTATCTCTATATCCTGTCTCTAATTTATAACATCTATAGCTCTGTCCATCTGTATCTGTCTATTATCTATCTATCCTATCTATCACCTGTCTCTCTAATCAATATCTATAGCTATCTGTTAATCATCTATATCAAGGGTCTTCAAACTTGGCAAATTTAAGACTTGTGGACTTCAGCTCCCAGAATTCCTGAGCTAAAATGACTGGAGGAAGAATTCTGGGACTTGAAGTCCACAAGCCTTAAAGCTGTCCAGTTTGAAGACCCCCTGCCCTCAGTGGACAATGCTAGAGAATCCAGACATGGTTTCTCATTAGCTTGAAAGTGGTAACAACCCTGCTTCTGGGAGCCCAAGGTTGGAAAGGTTTTTAATATTCCATGCTAATGGAACAACATTCATTAATTTCCATTCATTCATGATATGAGGAGCCCCTAAGACATGCAGATGCATTTTATATGTGTTGATGGTTCAAGTAAAAGGTAAACCTCTGAAGGCCCAGGAAGAGTTCTTCCCCTCAAAGAAGCGAGTCAGGCATCAAAGATAGATTTACCTTCCGTTTTTTTGTGTTCCCATGTATTCCTGGCACAGCTTCACACAGACGACTTATTGCTTCCCTGGAAAGAAAGAAAAAAAGGAAAAGGATTTACATCAAAAATGGGGGAAAGAGAAACCATCAATTAAGGATCCATGCAGCATTGAATAGAACTTCAAGTTTGTCCGTCTGAGATTTCAATTATTTGTGGTCTTAGGATAATGCTTTTTATGTTTGGAGCCAGTGGGGCCCATGGCCATCACTCATCAAATGCTTCCAGCTGTTCTGGACCAACATTTCTCCAAGAGATGAAAGCAACCCAGACAATATTTCTTCCAGTTCTGCCACCCCAATCATCCTGGAAGGTAGGTTTGGATGAGAAAGAAAGAGTAACTGGCCCAGGGTTAGTTATCAGCTATCTATCTACCATCTATTTATCTGCAATCTATCTATTCATTCCCATCCATCCATCCATCCATCCATCAAGCCAATCCCGTGAACCCACCCACTCACTCACCCATCCAACCATCTTTTTAACAGAGTTGGAAGGAACCTTGTAGGTCATCTAGTTCACACACACACACACACTCAAGCAGGAGACCCTAAACTCATGGCCAGGGGTGGGATTCAAATTTTTTAACAACCGGTTCTGTGGGCATGGCTTAGGTGGTGGGCGTGGCTTGGTGGTCATGTGACTGGGTGAACGTGGCTTGTGGTCACGTTATTGGCTGGGCGTGGCCAACTCAACATCATTCACATCGAGGCACGCATCTCCTCTCCCGGCCTCTCATGACTGTGGGGATGCTGCAACAGTCGTAAGCGTGAAAAATGGTCATAAGTCACTTTTTTCAGTGCCATTGTAACTTTGAATGGTCGCTCCACACAAGCAAAGTATCAGCAAAGGAGGGGAAAAAAACTCCAGAGACGTTCCTGAGACAGGAAGTCTAGTCCTGCCAAGAATGTAATAAGGGTTAACAGGCAGTTTCTGTGAGCAACACCAGAATGTTTCTTTCCTGCCTTCCTTACAGGATTAGACCAGTAATTTCTTCTAAAAACTGGTTCTCTGAACTGCTTAGAATGTTAACAACCAGTTCAGCGAATAGGTGCAAACTGGTAGAATCCCACCCCTGCTATCCATCCATCTCTACCCATCTACCCCATCCATCCAACCACCCATCCATCCCTTTTTGGTTTTGTAATGGTATGTGGGATGCCCTTGGGAGACAGAAGGAAAAGAATGGACAATGGTCCGTCCAAAGACATTCGAGTCTGAAAGAGAAGGGTGACAAAAGTGTCTCAGAAGGGATCCTCCTTCCTTCTGGGCAACATAAAAGTGAAGGAAGGGAGGGATACTTTCAGGAATTCTATTAGATTCTTAAATTCTGTAAGCTTCTAATAATGAAAATACCTCAGAATAGGTATAGAACTAGCATTCCAGTACTCCTTATCTGGATGACCTCACTAGGCTAATAGGTTTAAATACTGAATATATTTTCCTACTGCTTTTTTTTTTAAAAAAACAAGATTATATCCATGCTTTTTTTTTTTACTGATGCAATTATATGGATTTTATTATTACACCGCTGCATCTCTCGGGTGCTCTTAGGAAAATAGCAGGATGTAAATAAGTGCATTCATTGCAATGGAGCTCAGCCTCACTCCCATCCCATAAACAGCTAATGAGAGAAAAAAGCCTTGCCAGATTCCTCAGCAATTAAATTGGCCTTTATTAAGATTTAAAAAAAAAAAACCCTTCATGAAACCCATCCAGGAGCCCAGGAGTGAATGGAACAGAGAGGCTGAATGAAATAAGGGGAACGTGGAGGCAACTAGCATTTGGCAAAGGATGAATACTCAAGTTGCTTCCTCCAAAACCCACTGGGTAGAATGAGTAAGGCCCAAGCAACCCCATAACAAGGATTCTCATTCTTGAGAGGATAAAAATATCAGAATGTTGGGAACCGCTATCCCGCTCAGTAATTTTCCACTCTATGCAGGGTTACAAAAATGGCTCCCAAATGGTTCTCAGTATTGTCCAACAGAACATTGCTTTTTCCAATAGAACATTCCTTGCTAAACACTGAAGGATATTTGTTGCCTGTTGTGTTGTTCAGTCACTAAGTTGTGCCCAACTCTCTGTGACCCCACGGACACTCTGTTCTGCAGTCTCCTGGAATCTGACCAAACTGCATCAGCAACGTTATCTAACCACCCCATCCTCTGCCATCTCCTTCTCTCCTTTCGCATTCAATCTTTCCCAACAAAGGGCCCAGCAGAGATTATACTACCTGAGACTTCTCAGAAAACAACAACAGAATGAAAAACTGCCGGTGACCTTCTACCACTGCACCATAGAGAGTATCTCAACTTACTACACCTCTGTATGGTTTGCCAATTGCACAGTGGCAGATAGGACAGCACTCCAGAGGGTTAACGTCATTGCCCAGAGGATCATGGGTTGCCCTCTCCTCTCTTTGGAAGAGCTTTAGAGCTCCTGCTGCCTTAAGAAAGTTCAAAACATTCTCAAAGATCCATGTCATCCTGGGAAGCCTTTTTTTTTAAACTATTACCATCTGGCAGACAGTACAGGATAATAAAAACAAGGACAATTAGGCTGAAAAACAGCTTCTATCCCAGGGCAGTAACTCTATTGAATTCTACTGTATAGTGCAATATTAACAGCAATATTAGGGGTTTTCAATTCAATTGTATAGAATGTGAAGGATGTGTGTCCGTGTTTTATTTTTATAGTTATAATGTGCATTGAAGATGGTATTTAACTTCATTGTACGAGGTGCAATGACAATAAAGTAAACTAAAGTAAAGTAAACATCAGGCTCTTTCTCAAGGAATCCTCCCTTGTCATTTTGTGACCAAAGTATTTGCACTTCAGCTTCAGGATCTGAATTCCAAGGAACAATCAAGGTTGATTTCCTTCAGGATTGATTGATTTGATCTCTATGTAGCTCCAAGGGGCTCTCAAGAGCCTTTCCCAACATCACAATTCTCTAGCATCAAAGAATCTTTACTCTGACCAACTTGTGGTCTGTTGGATAGATGGAATCATGCACTGCACTAAATTAAAGATGGTGTCATTCAACAGACAACAATTAGATGGATTAATCCAACACATTAAAAGAATTAAGCATAGGTTACAAATTATACTGGGGGAAACATGCAACAGGCTAAATAACCACCAAGAACTCCCACCAAGTTCAACAGTGCAGAAGGATTTCCAGAGGGAAATCAAAAATGGAAATCAAGATGGTGGCCGCGACTACATGATTAGAGTCTCACTACTTTCTTGCTTGGAACACATGCAAAACGAGGACAGGGCTTCAATGTTGCAGCTGCCATTTTGATTTTTCTGGACTCCCTACTGTGGAAACACCAGATACAACACATGAACGCCACCAGTTTGTCCTCTGCCATCTATTTTCCACAAGTTCATAACATTTCTGGTTGCCAAAATAAATAAATATTAAAACTGTGATCAAATGGTCAATGAGATTTCAGAATCTAGAACAAGAGTCTTCAAACTTGGCAAGTTTAAGACTTGTGGACTTCAACTCCCAGAATTCTTGAACTAACATGACTGGAGGAGGAATTCTGGGAGTTGAAGTCCACAAGTCTTAAAGCTGTCAAGTTTGAAGACCCCTGATCTAAAAGGTTTCCTAAATAAGAAACAGAAGAGACCAAACCATGGTTTTCTCTAGCAGGAAATTTGAGTCAGCATTTTTTTCTGATTTTTTTTTTAATGAAAAGCAAAAGGCAGCAGAGATGCATACTAAGCTCCACAGAAAAAGCTCATTCAATATCATATGCTGCATGCAACCATTTCATTTTTTCAATGTAAATCACCTGTCATTTATAAACTGTAACGCTGCAACCATATTTTGCTAAAACAAGTGGAATAGGACACTTTACCTCAAAATGAGCAAGATCTTCAACCTATGTAGACTGTATGTTAAAATGTAGATTTAATATTTAAACCCTCCAGGACAGGGGTTTCCATACTTGGCAACTGAAAGACTTGTGGACTTCAACTCTCAGAATTTGGGAAGTTGATTTGGGAACTTTTAAAGTTGCCAAGTTTGGAGAAACCTGCTTTAGAAGATACCAGGCTGGGGAAAAGAATTCTAGTCCGCATTTGAGGAACTGGTACCTTCTTTGTCCCCAAAACACCAAAAAAAGTCATTCGATAACTCTTGGGTATCGTGGAATTTCTGCTCCCACAAGGCCTCCCCCTTCCTTCCAGGATTGAGTGCCTCTTGACAGAGGAGAGTCCAGTTTTCTTCCCTGGAGAAGCCACTCGGCAACAACACTGCTTTACTTTGTTTATTGTTTTGCCAAGTTCAGTTGAGAGCAAAGAACGTGGGCTGATGTCAAGGAATAAGAATCCCCTTGAAGTTGGGCTTTTAAACCTCAGAAGTGCAGCCTTTTTACCCACAGAACAGAAAAGCGATTGTACGCAACAACAAAGTTGAATGTTTAGCCATTGAGACAAAGCTGTGTGACTGAATTGGTTCTGCAATTTCAGAAGCTTCCTATCTCAAGGGATCTTCTTCTGACTATTTCCAAGGTTTAGACCTGGGTTCACACATCATATCAAGCCAAGACTGGGGTCAGTCATCAAGGAATTTTTGCCACAGGGATTGTTTTCGGCTTGTGCGAACCTGGGCAGTGTGGTTTGAACACAAGCAAAGGTTTAATCGACAACTGTTCGCTAAAAATTTATCTGTGTGCAATCTGTAAACCTAACCTATGTGTATAGTTTAGCAAGTATTTGGAACTCAGCCATTTTGGTATGAAAGCTATTTGTTATGGCTTAGTGAGTGGCCTAATTCTAGCTCAGTTGTGTTGTCTTCAATCCCCTATTGACACTGCATCCAGTTTTGGTCACCACACTATTAAAAAAGATGTTGAATTCTAGAAAGAATGCAGAGAAGAGCAACCAGGATGATTAGGGGACTGGAAACTAAAACATACAATGAATGAGTTGCAGGAATTGGGCCTGGCTAGTCTAGTGAAGAGAAGGACCAGGGGAGACAGGATAGCAGTCTTCCAATATTTGAGAGGCTGCCACAAGAGGAGGAGGTCAAGCTCTTTTCTAAAGCACCAGAAGACCAGACAAGGAATAATGGATGGAAACTGATCAAGGAAAGATTCAACCTAGAAATAAGAAGAAATTTTCTGATAGTGAGAACAAGTAACCCATGGAACAGAAGTTGCCTTTGGAAGTTGTGGGAGCTTCATCACTGGAGGCTTTCAAGAAGAGGCTGGACTGCAATTTGTCAGAAATGATGTAGGGTCTCCTGCTTGGGCAGGGGGTTGGACTAGATGACCTACAAGGCCCCTTCCCACTCTGTTAATCTGTAATCTGATACTTCATGCGAAGTTATAAAATCATGAGTAAAAATCGCAAGGTTACCACAGCACATGATGGTTTCATGTGATGTTTGAACCAGGTCTTCATATAATATTCCCACAAGGTTCTCATTTGACCACAGAGAGCCCCCACCAAACAGTCATAGGATATTTACTAAGGAAACAAGGCTAACTGTTTTAATATAACCCCACACAACAGCATGCACTCATCTCACGCCGGAAAAAGGCAGGCTGCTTACTAACGCTAGTATCTCAGGCAAAATCCAAGCACGTGGGTTTTGAGGGGTGTGTGTGGAGTGGGCTTGGCCAGGGTGGGTGTGGCCAGCTCAATGTCACGTGTGTTGGGGGCACCTGTGGTGGCCCAAGGGCTCTGCCAGAGAAAACGGACTCCCAAGCTCCTGTAACTCTCTGCCAGCAAAAACGGAGCTCAGGAGGGCCACTCACGGCCCTTCCAAGAGCTCCGTTTTCGCTGGCGGAGGCACCGTGTGCCAGTCCTTCACTGTTTCCAGGATGGCTCCACAGGCCAGATCTAAGCACCTGTCAGGCTGGACCCGACAGGCTGGATCCAGGCCCCGGGCCTTGAGTTTGACACCCTGTTGTAGGTGCTTTTAACAAAAGTCTCCTCAGAAACATGGAACATTTGGATGTTCATTCCATGAAGACAAGACATGTTCTTCTGAGGAACATGCAATGAGTCCTCCGTTACTCTTCCCCTTTTATAAAAACTCTGACTGGAGAGTTGTTCCCTAAGATACCTTGGAGTAAACTGGCCTGCAGCCATCACATCATAACTTATTCCATACATCATGCTTGGCTACCCAACCATTATGCATTGGGAGATGTGGCTTAGGCTTTAACAGAAGGCATGTACCTAGCCACCATGATTTATGAATAACTGTTATAGCCTAACGGGTTATACAAACACAGCCAATTCTAGGCCCATAAATCACATGGCTTAGCCTGGTACGTGAAGCCCTCCAATTCATTCATGGTTGTCCGTAATACAGATGGATTATGAAACCCTTTCCTGAAATGACTGTTTAGCAATAGCACTTAGACTTATATACCACTTGTTTAGTGCTTTACAGCCCCCTCTAAGCAGTTTACAGAGTCAGTATATTGCCCCCAACAATTTGGGTCCTCATTTTATGGAAGCATGGAAGGCTGAGTCAACCTTGAGCCTGATGAGATTTGAACAGCCAAATTTCTGGCAGCCGGCAGTTAGCAGAAGCATCCTGCAGTACTGTACTCTAACCACTGCACCACTGTGGCTCATATGTTCCCGTTCGTATTGCAAATACAAATTTATGTGCCTGCTGTCTCCTTCAGTCTACCAAAGTGTAACTCTGTGCTCTTTCTCTTGCAGTGCCTATCAGAATAATGACATCACTGAATTTGAGAAGATCCTAAAGACAAATCACAGTAACATCATGGACGATCCCTTCATAAGGGAGCACATTGAAGGTACAGAACTTTCATTTTACCCACCTGGGAAGGGCGGAAGGCTGAGTCAACCTTGAGCCTGGTGGGATTTGAACTGCCAAATTGCAGGCAGTTGGCTGCAGAAGTAGCTTGCAGTACTGCACTCTAACCCCTGTGACACAGAGGCTCCTAATGATGGATAATGGGGCATGGGGTCCAAGCACATTTAGATCAGGGGTCTCCGACCTTAGCAACTTTAAGCCTGGTGGACTTCAACTCTCAGAATTCCCCAGTCAGCTTTGCAATTCCCCAGAGTTAAAGTCCGCCAGGCTTAAAGTTGCTAAGGTCGGAGACCCCTGATCTAGAGCAGTGGTCGTATTCTACCGGTTTAACCCAGTTCTACCGAGCCGGTAGTGCCGATGAGCAGCGGAGACCAAACTGCTTCTCTCCAACACTCTGCTGTTTAGCCCCACCTGCCCGGGCTCCCATACTAACCTTTCTGTCCTGCTTTTGAAGTTCAATTGCTTTGCGTGGCACAGGAGATTGCCACACGGCCGCTGCTGAAGCGACAGGGAGAGTGCAGGATTGCAGGAGGTGAGTAGGGAAGCCTCTGCGCCAAGTGCGCATTTGGTGCGCAGATAGGGAAAGTGTGTGCACGTGCACAAAGTGTGCTCACCAAGCCATGCCCACTGAACTGGTGGTAAAAAATTTTTTTGAAACACACCACTGATCTAGAGGTTACAACCTCCAGATGCCTCCCAATCCCAAGAAATATTCTATCCAATGTCTTCAGGAGATTGGACGAAAGAGCCATTCCACTGCCTCCTCCATGGTCCAGACAGAAAGTATTTCAGTGCACATTCTGATATCCCATCAAACAAGTGGTACATGTAGGAGGAAGACAGGCAGAGACAGGGGGGTGGAGTCAAGAGAGGAACCAGCCTAGAGTCTTTACGTTCCCTCTTGAATTCCATTGACCCTTATCTAGCTCCAATGTAGTGTTGATCATTCATTGACTAGATCCTTATGCATAAGGCATGAGCAAGGAATCAGCTTAACTGGAATTTAAATGTTGAGTCCGGATTCTTCGTGCCTGACAGTGCAAAAATCTTTGGATAAGGGCACTTCCTTTGCCAGGTCGGAGCAAATGTTTAGCTAAGGAAAATGGGGTTGGGTGGTGGTGGAGAGATTCATTTCTTTTGTATTTTGAGATGGTGCCCCATTATTAAAAGAAGCTTTTGCATTAAAAGCTGTAACTCGAGCAAGATATTTAAAAAGGAACTGTTAAAAGCTTGTGCTGTTTAAAGCTTCTGCTTACGCCATTTTAATGCAGCCCTAATGGAATGTTCGGTCTCAGAGATGGGAGGCTTTGATGGATACAATTAACTTAACTAAGTTTTTTTTAAACAGTGAAATATCAAACTCTTAAATAAACATGACACATTCTTCTGCATAGCATTAAACACCTGCAATTCTGGGAAGGAAAAGCAATTTTGCTGCTTGTGCGTTAAGATTTCACTCCCCATAATTTAGAACACTTCTAATGCCGTATTCCACATCCACTGAGCAATATAGCACACGTGAAAATATTCCTTTGATGAGGACTACACAAACCATCAGTTGAAGGCCATAAGATGGGTAGGGTTTAGGAAAATGCTCTATTAGCAAATTGTAGCTGTTATCTTGAGAAAAGGGGAGAAAACGAAGATTTGACCAAAGAAAGGCTTATGCTTACCGTATTTAATTCGAAGGGAATCAAATGAAAGAAATCCACCTTTAATATTTTTTTCTTGTTTCTATCCTTTACTTTCTAAAGTGTATCTGTCAAACTTTCAGGGTAGCCCATTGAACATCTGGTTTAATGTTGCACAGTTGTAGCTATCTTGGCTTATTCAGCAAATATTTCAGGAGAAGAGTTCTCCACTCCTCTACTCGTTGCAGAATCCCTTATGCCACCAGACTTGAAATTCTAGACCTAGAAAACCTAGAACTACGCCACCTTCGGTCTGATCTAAGTATAGTATATAAAATTATACATTGCAATGTCCTACCGGTCAATGAATACTTCAGCTTCAACCATAACAATACAAGAGCAAACAATAGTTACAAACTCAAGGTAAACCACACCAAACTTGACTGAGGAAATACGACTTCAGCAACAGAGTGATCAATGTCTGGAATACTCTACCTGACTCTGGGGTTTCTTCCCCAAACCCCAAAAACTTTAACCTTAGACTGTCTACTATTAACCTCACCCCTTTACTAAGAAGTCTGTAGGGGGCGTGCATAAGCGCACCAACGTCCCTGTTTCTTTTTATTTTTCTTATATGTATCCATTTCATGTATTCATAACTATGTTTATGCTTATACCTATTATCTTGTAAATGATTGACAAATGAAATAAATAAAATAAACAAATCGTGATCAAGACACACTATGGTTGAGCAATGAAGCAACTCAGCCAGTTGAATCATGCAGAAGTTTCTTCCCTGAAGACATGCCATGAAACACAAGAGCAACTTCAAGCAACGCTGTGGGTTGCAAGGAAACAACTTAGTCACCCAGCTTTCTGTAAAGCCTAGAATGTCAAATGTGCCCTTTGCCAATACATAATTCGAGGAAATTCAGAAAGTTCTCCAGATGAGATCTCAACACAATATAGTTTTTGCTTAAATAGCCCTGGGGCGACCATGAGTTGTCTTGACTGCTTCCTGCTGTGGTTTTGAAATATTCATGTGGCAGACACGATATTAACAATGACCAGTATATTATTGAAATAATTTCCAGCCTCGGGCTCTTTGCTGGCTGCTGAGTTCAAGTCTGAAACTGGGGGCACCAGAATATGACATTTACTTAATGCCAACTGTCAAATCCCAGTCTCCATCTGATAGCAACTCAGTCAGTAGTGTGGAGAGGAAACAGGGGACGTGCCAGGATGATAAAATAAATATGCGAGGCTGGTTTTCAAATTCACACGCAAAGAATGTTTCAAATTCTTTGCATTAAAAGCCAAGCCAACCAAATGGCCTGGTGTTCCTCAAAACTTTAGCCTTGAACTAGCTCTAGCGACAGACAATCCTTGATTAATGTCATTGAAACTAATGCTGGCTCTGCATCATCCCCCATGGATGAGAACTTGAATGCAGAGCTTGGCTTACAACTACTGGAATGAATACTATCACTAGTAGTGTTCCACTAACTGCTTGTAATTTGTTGAGCAACTTTAAAGCCAGGAATTTTGGGGGGGGCAGGTGGATACATCTGCAGTTAAAATGCGCCCCATGTAACAGACTGTTCGTTGGCATTTCTATCTTCAGTAGTTATTCTATATGCATTATGTGTCCTGCTTAGGAAAACTGGGTAATGCATCATTTATTTTGCTAACTATTAGATATTTATTAGCCTGAACTGAGATAAGGACAGGGATGCTGTTTTATTTATATTATCTGTCGTGCTATTGATAAATTGAAAATTAGTTCCAGAAAGCTGCTATTTCAGCCCAAGAGCAAGTTTAATAAAACATGAGATACAGTTATAATTAAACCAACATGTAAAATGTAAAATGAAAGCAACTGATTACATTCTGAACAGGGAAATTTTTTTATGATGTGTTAATCCAATACAGGGCGCAGGTGGGGTTAAATTTGTGAATGTCCTAAGAAAAAGGAAATCTTTAAATTAGAAAAACATTGAAAAACAGATAAGACTCATTTATAATACTCTATACAGAATGTATTACAATACAGTAGAAGATTACCCAGGGAGAAAATCAATGAAATACTTCTCAGTGGAGAGCTGGAGGAAAATTTTATTCCCGTATATAAGTATTTATATTTATATACTTATTTACCTACATATAACTCCTAACTTTTCATTAACAATTCAATCCTCAAGCAGGGATATAACAATTAAAGGCAATGTATAACAATTAAAGACAATTTTATAAAACAAAATAATACCTTTTTTAAAACCCTCAACCAGCAAAAAATCACACAGAGGAAAAACATCCATTCAAAGTGATCAATAGCAAAACTTCATTGATTGACTGATGACCTGCAACTCCATGCAGAACAAAGGCAAGAAAATCAATCCGAAAAGATCTGGTTGTTTTAAATCAGGAGAAGAAGAAGAAAATAAACTATATTTCTGCCTGCATAGAAATATAGAGGGTTTGAATAGGATGCTGTAACTTACCTGGTTACTTGGGTCCGAGTGCCAAAATCCAAAGACCTCATTGATTGTAGGACTTCAATGCAGCCCATATACTAAATATTGCAAAAGAGAGAGCGAGAGAGAATCACAAGTGTTGAAAAAAATAGAAAAACAAAGAGAATGATGCCCTAATTAGAAGACCTCACTGTTTAAAATGGTAGTTTTCAAGCATTTCATTGGGACTTCCTGATTTTTATAAGTTTCTATTATTCCCACCAATGGACAAGCATCAACCTAGATTGAGAAAACTGGAGTTCACATTTTCATTCCATCACGAAACTGGGAAAGATTTATATCACTTCCTTTTTAAGATGGAATGTCCAAACTCTAAACCCTTCAAAGAACATTGGAATAATCTCCCATGTATATGCTGCTTAGCTTGGACATTATTTTTTTACCCAGACCGAGGCACCTAAGGCTCCATGTGACTTACATAGGTAAAAACATACCTCCATCGTACAAGTGCAAAATGAAAGGAGAAATATAGAGGAATAAATAAGCTGCATTTAAAAAGCCCAGAAATCTTGTCCAACAATTCTGGGAGTTGAAGTCCACACATTTTAAAGTCACCAAGATTGAGGTTGTTGCGAAGTTGTGTCCGATCCATCACAACTCCATGGACAACGTTCCTCCAGGCCTTCCTGTCCTCTACCACCCCTGGGGTCCATTTAAGCTCACGCCGACTGCTTCAGGGACGCCATCCAGCCACCTCCTTCTCTGCCATCCCCTATTGTCCACAATCTTTCCCAGCATTCGGCTCTTTTTCAGTGAGTCCTTCCTTCTCATGAGGTGGCCAAAGGTTGAGATACACTGCCGTAAAGTCCTCGCACCCCTGAAATGAATTACTAAGAATGATAGGATAGCTGGGCATTTTTTTCTGGGGTAAAAGAATTCAATGACACTTAAGCCATAGATTGACTAGTAACTGGATCCACATGACATACTAAAGGCACAAATTGAAAAAGTATATTTTCCTCTTGTCGTGTGTGATTACATTTAAAGTTTTTTTCATTCTCCCTCTCTTACAAGGCTGCGGATGAAGGACTTTGAGCTTTCTGAGGAATTATGATTCTGAGGAATTATGACAGCGGTAGCTATTTCCTCATAATGTAAAGGCTACACTATAATAGTAATTGGTACTTCCGGTCACATGCGGGGATAAGAATAAACCGGTCTAGCTTTTGCAGATAATTGCATAGGAATGATTTGAGGAGAAGGGAAGCTATGAAAGAGGATCATATATTTTATTTAATGGCCAACACTGTAGTTACCATAAGTCCCGGCCAACCATTAGTAGTCAATTACAAGAGGGGGAAAAGATAATGGCCTAAAGGTTTATGTATGTTGCAAATCAAGTCTTTGAAAATCTCCTTCAAGGTTAGATATCCATTAATCAGTATTTACAGTCTCTGCTCTGAAAAGGGAGGGTGTGTGGCTGTATTTTTTCAATGCCTGTGGGTTTTCAACCCCCTCCCCTTCTTTAAGAACGGTAATCTTGCAAACCGGCTGGCTGCGGTTTTACCACCCTTGATGAAGGCAAAGATTCGGAGGAGTAGGTGAGTCACAGGCTGAGATCATATGACTGTGAGTAAGCTCCCCTCAACATATGCGTGGGAGGCTCAATTGAGCCTTGTGGGGGGGAGGGGGAGGGAAAGTAAGGAGAGAGGAGAGAAATCAATATTTAAGGGGTTGCCATCAATGGTCCTGATTAGAGTTCATCTTATCAGACGTTCTATAAAGGCCACATTTACATAAAAGCTGGAGTAAGGAATCGGTAGGAATAAGGTGTTTTGAAAGAGATAGTCAAGGGACTTTAACATTTTTGATTATTCATGACTGTGCACTCCTAGCTGTGTAGGAAAGGCCTCAATTGTCTAGGAAATGAAAAGATAAAAAATAAAATAAAGGTTCCCCCTGCTTAACTCTAAGGCATGTGGTGCTGATTTCTGTTTCTTGGATGAGGAAACCAGCAAGATGTTTCCCGTGGTTCTGGGATCAGCATGGCTAAATGCCAAAGGTGCATAGAATGTTATTACCTTCCCACCACAGTGAACCTACTCACGTTTCATGCTTTCAAACTGCTAGGTAGGCAGGAGCAAGGAACCAGAGCTCACCCCATTGAGTGGTGCTGGGGTCTCAAACCTGGGCTGTCAAGCTCTCCAGCTGACAAGCTCAGCGTCTTTAACCACTGAGCCATTACGCCCCCTCTAAAAAATGAACTTCTCATCTAATGACCTTCTAGTCTAATTAACTAATTCACATGTAGTTTAAGAAAGAGAAGGAGGAGCGGGTGACATGACAGCTCTTTTCCAGCACTTGAGGGGCTGATACAGAAAAGCTGAGAGTCGATTTATTCTCCAATAATTCTCCGGGCAGGACAAGAAGTAACGTGTGGAAGATCATTAAAAAGAGATCCAACCTACAACTAAGGAGAAATGTCTTGACAATGAAAAGACTCAATGGAACAGCTTGCCTCCAGAAGTTGAGGGTGTTCCACCATTGGAAATAAAGCACAGACTACATCCAGGGCAGGCAGGTGGGCCCAACAGCTGATTGTCGGAGTAAACCGGTTTGCTCTCAGCTGATCTTAGGAGCTAGCGGTTCCCCTGAACTGGGCCAAACCAGTAGAATCCCACCCCTGTATGTTACTCTTTTCAGTGCCGTTGTAACTTCAAACGGTCACTAAATGAACAGTTGTAAGTCAAGGACTATCTGTATGTTAATTACAACTTCATAGGACTCATAATTGGGAGAGGCCAGTAGGGGATAAACTCATAGTCCTCAGGTCTTCTACTCTGCTCCCTAAATCGAGATTTTTGTGAAAGAGAAACACATCCCTATGTTCACTGCGAATGACAACGGATGTTTCTGTGGGCAATAAAATCCCTCCGGGGAACTATTCGCAGTTCCCACAGCTGTTCAGCAGGCTGGATGCTTAGTCAGAGAGCTGGGATCTCAGTACAACTGCCAGTCCTTTGCATCGAGGTCAAGTCTCATGACTCACGGAGGAGAGTAATTACAAAGGAAGTGGAGGGAGCCGCTAACCTCCCTTCCTTCTTCCCCTCCGATAAGACTCACAGCTGCCAAGGTCTCTGAGGAAAACACTAGTGTCCGGTCCTCCTGCCTTCCCCAACTCTCCAGCTCCAAGGTTATAATTAAAACGTTTGCATCCAGCACAAGCGAGCAAATCGACAGGGAGAAGCTAAAAAGCCATCTTTTCGCTTCCCACATCATAGATGAGTCCAAGAAGCTCTGAGACACAGGAGTTCACTGGATGCCCAGGAGAGATCATCGATAGGGCGGGAAAGCTTTTATTTATGCAGTCTTCTCTACAAGGCCAGGGCAGGTGCTTCGAAGATGCTGTTTCTTTCTTAGCGAAATAAAATGGGCAGAGGTAGGAGGTGGGAAGCACAAGCAAATATGTCTGTGGAAGTCTAGGAGATGACCGAAATGAGCCTGAGGGAGGACTCAAGTGTGTCCCTTCAAGCTCACCAGAGAGCTAAGTCCAGCCCAACTTGAATTCCACTGACTCTGTCAGCAGACGCCAAGACAGCATAAAAGAACCCATGGTAGAGGAGGGAGCCAAGGTGGAGTGTGGGTGATGTAGGAGATGATCAAAGTGAGCTTGAGGGAGGGGTCAAGTGTGTCAGAAGTCTAGAGTATCTTTGAGCCCACCAGAGAGCTAAGTCCAGCCCAACTTGAATTCCACTGACTCTGTCACCAGACGCCAAGACAGCATAAAGAACCCATGGTAGAGGAGGGAGCCAAGGTGGAGTGTGGGTGATGTAGGAGATGATCAAAGTGAGCTTGAGGGAGGGGTCAAGTGTGTCAGAAGTCTAGAGTATCTTTGAGCCCACCAGAGGCTAAGTCCAGCCCAACTTGAATTCCACTGAGCTCTGTCAGCAGACGCCAAGACAGCATAAAAGAACCCATGGTAGAGGAGGGAGCCAAGGTGGAGTGTGGGTGATGTAGGAGATGATCAAAGTGAGCTTGAGGGAGGGGTCAAGTGTGTCAGAAGTCTAGAGTATCTTTGAGCCCACCAGAGAGCTAAGTCCAGCCCAACTTGAATTCCACTGACTCTGTCACCAGACGCCAAGACAGCATAAAAGAACCCATGGTAGAGGAGGAGCCAAGGTGGAGTGTGGGTGATGTAGGAGATGATCAAAGTGAGCTTGAGGGAGGGGTCAAGTGTGTCAGAAGTCTAGAGTATCTTTGAGCCCACCAGAGAGCTAAGTCCAGCCCAACTTGAATTCCACTGACTCTGTCACCAGACGCCAAGACAGCATAAAAGAACCCATGGTAGAGGAGGGAGCCAAGGTGGAGTGTGGGTGATGTAGGAGATGATCAAAGTGAGCTTGAGGGAGGGGTCAAGTGTGTCAGAAGTCTAGAGTATCTTTGAGCCCACCAGAGCTCTAAGTCCAGCCTACCTTGAATTCCACTGACTCTATCAGCAGACGCCAAGACAGCATAGATAAAGCCATGGAAAGGGAGAGAGGCCAAGGTAACATAGGGACCAACAAGAGATCTAAGTCCAGCCCACTTGAATTCCATTGACTCTTATCTACCACTAATCTGCTTTGACCCTTAGTAGTTCAGATTCTTCTAGAGAGCTTAAGCTTGCCATAAGCCTTATATTCATTTGAAAGGCCTGGATTTCCTGATTTCCTTGGTGCTTGATAGGAAGATGGGTACTTTAAGGAACGTTGTGATAACCTTGTCAAAATAAGATTCTACTTTCAGGATCACATAACACGTGGGGTTGTTGGGTGCTTGATTCCTTCATGTTTCAGGGAACCTACAGCTTTCCTGCTATTGCTGAACTACAGTTCCCAGCATCCTCAGGAAGAGCAGCCAATGGTGAAGGATCCCGGCAGTTTGTCATATCTGAATGGTCACAGGTGCCTCATCTAGGCAAATATTTAAATATTATAATGAGGAGATAGAAAGCATCTTGAGGGAAGGACAGTTGGTGAGCTCCAAAGGTGCTTTTCCTGGAGGCACCTGGACTTGTTTGTTTTTTCTTTGAAGACGTTTCGCTTCTCATCCAAGAAGCTTCTTCAGCTCTGACAGGATAGTGGGGAAGCTGAAGAGCTGAAGAAACTTCTTGGATGAGAAGTGAAACATCTTCAAAGGAAAAAAAAAACAATTCCAGTTGCCTCCAGAAGAAGCACCTTTGGGACAACTATGATCTGAATGACTGAGAATCTCTGCAGACAATTAGTGAGGAGGCAGGAAGCAACCTTGTTATTTTGTCTTCTGCTTGATGGGCATTTTGTGAAATTTTACTCAAAATTCCATGGACCCTTTTGCTCATCCTCATTTTCCTTGCCCAACCCTACTTTCCAACTGAACTAAATGAAACAATAGAGATAAAAAAACAACAACAAAGCAAGATGCCTCAAACTAGGAGTCCCCAGCTGCTACTTTTGAAGAAGGCCTTATAGAAAGAAAGCTGAGACAAACCTTTCTCTTCACAAGGGCCCAACTTTTCCTTTTTAAGCATTTATTTTCAGTCTGAGAACCACAAACTGGAGGAAAGGAGACCCATCGAGGTGATGATATCACCGGAAATTTGTGAGGCTGAACATTCTGACCTTTATTTTTAGAGGTTTGTAGGAAGGTTGTGGAAAACAGGTGTAGGGAGTTTTGCCTATTGACTCATTCGCCCGCAGAATAATTCTTCAGAGCAGTTGTGCCCAACTGGACGCTTTGGATTAGGACTTTTGTATGGGTGTTGGCTTTTGGGTGGGCAAGAGTGAAGGCAGCGGAAGGCAATGCTGTGGGATTTTATGGAAGAAGTAGCCAAGAAATTCACCTCAGAGTTGCACTAGGTAGAGCAGCCATGGATGCCTCGGAAAAGAGATTCAAATCTGTAATGTGTGATCCATGACACACCTAGGTTTACAGAGATCAGGCAAGTCACAATATTCCCTGTGAGCAGCGGTGGGATTCAAAAAGTGGCGTGGCCGGGGAAGGATATTGCAAAATCCCCATTCCCTCCCCACCCTTCTAACCTGCTTTCCAGCTCTGTTCTCCTGTGCAGGGCAACCAAAGAAGACCCAGCCAATCAGCTGGGACTCAGGAGGCAGAGAATAGATGTGGGTGGGGCCAGTCAGAGGTGGGATTTGCCAGTTCCCCAAACTACTCAAAATTTCCGCTACTGGTTCTCCAGAACTGGTCAGAACCTACTGAATACCACCACTGCCTGTGAGGCTCTACGAGAGTGAAAGATAGAAAAAGTAGGATAGGAAGAACGATGCTTTCAGCCACTGATGTTGGAGAAGATCCTGAGAATAATATAGACAACTAAGAAAACAAACCAAGGAGTCATCAAATAAATCAACCCAGAATTCTCACTTGAGGAACAAATAACCAGGCACAAATTATCCTACTTTAGACACAATATGCAAGGAAGATGGACTCCATTTACAGTAGCAATGTTGGAAAACCCGAAAGACCAGATCAGGGAGAGGCCATCATGGAGCAAAATCTATTTATGTGGTTAATTAAAAACAACTTGAAGGCCCACAACCTATCAGTCAGTCACTTAATCTGTAAAATGATGGGAGGAATTGATGCTTTTTATCCAAACAATGCTAAGAGTTTTCTCACTATTTTAGAATGTCCTATTTATGGAGCCACCAATTTAAGAGGATAAAGTTGCTAAGAGCCTTGGTGGCGCAGTAGTTAGAATGCAGTATTGCAGGCTAACTCTGCCCACTGCCAGCAGTTCCATCCTGACCGACTCAAGGTTGACTCAGCCTTCCCATCCTTCCAAGGTCAGTAAAATGAGGATCCAGATTGTTGGGAGCAATATGCTGACTGTCTAAGCTGCTTAGAGAGGACTGTAAAGCACCATGGGGCGATATATAAGTCTAAGTGCTATTTTTATGAAAACAACAATAGAGAAAAATTCATGTTTGCATAGAATGCAGCAGTGAGTAGTTTGGGAATGAGGCCCCTATGAAGCATTCACTCCCTAAAGTTCCTGGTTAGACTACAGTTTCTCTCCCCCTTTTCCTCCTTTCCTAAAAAGTTTTCTATTTTTAAAAAGTGCACAAAATTGAATGTTTTATTCAACCACTATCCGCACCATTTTAAAAGCCTTGCAGGATGAGCCTGGGGTTCAGGACAGAAAAAGCTGAAAGCAAGCAGGAAGTGGCAAGATATGCCAGCAAGGTATGGAAAATGTGGTTTTCAAGAAAAAGAGACAAAAATCACTAATGTAACCAAGTTCTTTCTTCTACCAGGAAGTGAAAGTGAGCGTTGGTATATAAATACATTTGGCTAACTCACCTGGTGCTTTGTGTTTTCCTTTTAAATGGGGAATTCCAGTAGCAATTTCTCACTGTTTGTATACTGTATATGGGAGGTTTTTAAATCACAATTCTTTTTGTAATATGATAGAAAGAAGAAAGTATTACTGTCCATAACAAAAACTCATCATATGTGCTATTTGCTTTTAATTAAACAAAATGACATTTAATTAACATTCTGTCCCTAGGCTAAAAAAATATATATCTTTTACGTTTAGAGATCAGAACCATAAGAAATTCAATGTGAGTTATATTATTATACTTATTGCAGAGAAAAGTCAGATGAAATACAGATTGGATTTGCAATTTTTAGCTTGTAATCCTTTCCTGTATTAATCTTGTATGTTGCCCAGTTCCCAATAACCCTGAATGACAATCAAATTAGAGTAAAGTGAAATTAAAGGTAAAAATTATTGGCCTGTAGTCTTTTTGGTACAAAAAAGGGATATTGCATGTTTAAACAGAGGCTGGATGGATGGGCCTAATAATGAATTCCTGCATTTCCGCATGAATCCACCTTCTTTCTACACATTAGAATATAACCTGGAATCTTGTACAATGCATGCTTGAGATGGCATTGCAGATTGCAAGAAGTTTGCTTAAAACTGGTTTTACTGAATAACTGTTCAGTTGTTGACTTCACAACACATAAAGCACAATGGGTTCGGCTTTGGCTTGCATTTTGTGCAGATGTAGCCTTGAAGCTGTCTCACCTCTTACCTAACCCAGGCTATTTTGGGCCAGCAATAACACCTCATAAATCTAAGCTGAGGTTATCTTCTTCGTGAGATGCCCAATCCATTTTTTTTTTAAAAAAAATTGAATCCAATTAATTTGGATATGAGCAAAATAAGACCACCCCCGGTAGAGTGCCTAACTGGTTGATAGTTTCTCCCAGGAGGTGGGGAGAGAAGACAGATAAGAGCAGGAGGAATTGCAAACACCAATTTATGGAAATATAGGGAACAGAATCACAAACCATTTCCCTGAATCAGGAATAGCAATAGCACTTAGACTCATGTATTGCTTCGTGGTGCTTTACAGCCCTCTCTAAGGGGTTTAGAGTCAGCATAATATGCCCCCAACCATCTGGGTCCTCATTAAACTGACCTCAGAAGGCTGAATCCACCTTGAGCCAATCAGGATCGAACTGCCGTCAGTCGGCAGAGTTAGCCTGCAATACTGCATTCTAACCACGGCGCCATCAAGGAAGCATTATGCGATCGTTCATGTCCCTGCTCTTAAGCTATAACACAAGGGCCAGGTTTCTATGAGACAACTTGCTCCTTTTCTCATCTTGAACTTGGCTGAACAGTATTATTTTAAAGGTGGCTAGACCAAGGTGGCAATGCCCTCATCTTTAACACAAAGCCATTATTTATCTGCTTAACTGTGACATTCCTCCATATAAGATGCTCTCGGGGCTCTATCCCTTGTAGGGTGCTGGGACAACTGTTAGCTTTTTACAAGAGGCGTTTAACTGTTTCAGGTACAGGGATAAACTCACATTACCCCAAGGCTTCTTTCTCTCAAGGAAAGGTCATATGCCAGCTAGCCAATTTTATCCTGCTAGCAGGGATTAAAAAAAAAATAATAGCAAGATAAGCAGCCACAACTATGCAATCAAAGTCCCAGTCGAAGAGAATATTTGCAGCTCAGGGTCGAACTGTGGGGTACTTGGTGCTCTCTAAGCTTGGCTGCTTTCTTGCAGACATTTCATTACCCAACTAAGAAACATCCTCAGTGCCACAAGGGAGTGGGGTTTCCGGAGTAGAGGACGATGAGAAGGACTGTGCTCTCTGAGCTGAGTTTTTTTTCCTCTTTCTTGTACACATTTCATTGCCCAACTAGGTAATATCATCAGTGCCACAAAGGAGTGGGGTTTTGCTCTCTTTTATCTGTCAAAAGCCCATTCTTTTTACATGCATTTTTAACAGCCATCTTGCAAGCACCAATTTAGCTTCCGTGTAACCTCCAGCCCCATTTTTATGCTTCGACACTGAACCTCAAGGAGAATGCTGATGTTTAAGGACAACATTGTAATCTTGGGAGATGCAATGTTTTCTTTCTTTCTTTCTTTCTTTCTTTTTCTTTCTTTCTTTCTTTCTTTCTTTCTTTCTTTCTTTCTTTCTTTCTTTCTTTCTTTCTTTTCTTTCTTCTTTCTTTCTTTCTTTCTTTCTTTCTTTCTTTCTTTCCTTTCCTTCCTTCCTTCCTTCCTTCCTTCCTTCCTTCTTTCCTTCCTTCTTCTTCCTTTCTTTCTTTTGAAGCAGCACAATAGGCACGTTAAGCTTCTTTCATACACCTATTTTCTACAACTTCTCCATAAACTTCCAAAAATGAAGAAAAGGCCCAAACATTCAGTTTCATTTAGTCCGGTTACATCACTGTCTAAATGGCTCTCTTTCCCCCAACCTATGGTTCTCATACTGAAAATAATTTTAATAAAATGAAATGTAGAGTCCCTTTGGAAACAAAAAAGTTACTCTCGCCTCGTTTATACAAATTTAGCCTTGTTTTCTATATTATCCTAGTCATTCTGGTTGCCTTTTGTATCTTGGAATGAATCTTCTTGGGATTTTTACCTGTGAGCAGCAGAATTTGCTTAGCCCAGTGATACCACTGTGCATTTTATAAAATGCTTACTGCCCATGATTAACTGAAGCATTGTTCTAATTGACCCAATTTAACGGGTTTGCATTATGTTCTGCTCAATGAACTGAAAGCACACGGGCTGCATTCAAATAATAGTTAGGTTAACCCAAGATTCGCTAGTTTGCATTCGGTGTGCTGCACAAATCTTCCTGTGTCTTTGAGGGTTTTTAAAAAAATATATAATAATTTCCTTAACATGTGAAAGACTTAGCTAAATACTGTATTTTCTTCATGCTGTTTTTACACACCATGTGCCAGTTTTCTTATAAAATACTTCAGGTAATGTGTCACACCAAATAAAAGAACATCTTAATTACATCTGTAATTACTCTGTAAGCATACTCAAATTTTTGCCTGATACAAAGGGAAGTGCTCTTGTATTTGTTGACAGAGCCTAAAAGAGGGGAGGATTTAAAAGCATTTTTAGCCAAATGTGGGGGAAATAATGAAACATGAGTCGTTTGAAGATTCCCCTCCCCCCATTCTCATTTTGGAATCAGCCTTCTGCATATATAAAACACGGTGGACTAAATAGTTGTTTAGTTAGAAGGCTAGCAGCTGAAGTGTAAAACAGAAATACAGCTGGTCCTCAACTTACGACCACAACCGAGACAGGAACTTTGGTCGCTAAGTGATGCAGTTGCTAAGTGATGAGCTGCACCCAATACATTTATGGCCATTTTAAGCAAATTGCCATGGTTATCAAGCAAAACCAGCTCTTCCCATTGACAAGGAATAGGTACGCATTGCATAGTTGATATACTGTTAAGATTGCACTAAGGACTACAACCTAATACATTACATTAATTCCAAGGGAGCTTATTAGAGAAATCTTGTTAAATGTATTTGTTCAGATGATTGAATCTGAACAAGAAAAACAGATCAAGGAGAGCTACTTACCCGGGCAGCGTAGGATATCCCAGTCTCCAAGTTGGATTCACCTTTTTGCCCAAGATGTTTGCCTGGTTTAGACAGGAAAGCAGAGTCCCCCACACCTAACAAAACACAGTTCTCTTGGGTGTTTGGATTGGACCTGAACACCTTGTCAGGGTCTCCCTGGGAATAAGCAGAAGACAAGGAGCTGCTTAAGCCGATTTCTGGCACGGTTGGGCTGCTCTGGACAGTGATGCATTCCGTGAGTTTAAACCTTGGCACCTCTTTCGTTCGTAAGCAGAAATTCTTCAGGGTTGGTAAGGTGGAAGTGTTGGTCAGCTTAACGTTCGCCATGCGAGGTACCAAGGTGCACAAAGAAATGGAGCTGTCCGAGGTACCAGCTGGGACATCTTCAGTGAGTGTGGTAGATGGAGTGGAAGGAGAAGCTGAAGAGGCCTTTAGGCGAAGGAGATCACTGGACGTGTCTTCCTCCAGTGAGGTGAGGGACTCATTTCTGAAACGACTATATTTAGTCCTGTGGAGCATTCCTGGTTCTCTTAAGAATCCTACATCCAGTAGTTGTGTACTCAAGCAATAGAGAATGGGTTCTCTCATAGCCTGCAAAGTTTTGTAACTCAATCTGCTGGATCCCCCGCCCTTAACTTAGCTGCCTTCTTATGAATGACCAAAAAAAATACGGAACCAGACAGATCAAAATAATTTTGAACAGAAAAAATAAGAAGACAGGATTTCTGGTCACTCTGGATGCTCTCAAAACATCTCCGGAATGTTTCTTCTTCTTCATGAACCCTGCTTCCGTTTGCCCAGTCATTTGATTGTTTGAAATTAAATCAAAGTGAAACACGTACGAAGCCCAGATCCCAAAAACTACTACATCTGTTTCATCTGAACAGCGACAATCATTTCAAGCAAGCAAACTCCAAATCCTTCTCAGTTTTTCAACACTCTGTGCCACGCTTCTGTGTAGGATTAATGTCGAAGACTCGGCTACCTTTAAAAAAAAAATTAAGTATTTAGGACAAAAACACAACAAGAAACCTCTTTCTTGAAAAACAACAGCAGGATATACTTTTTTTTAAAAAAAGCCGCCTTGTTCCGACTTGATTAACAAGGACTTGATCAGTTGAGGTGGGGAAAAAAGCACTTCTCTGAAATTAAAATAAAATCTGACAAAGGCAGCTTGAAGGAAAAAGTCCAGGTTAACATGTTCTATGAACCAAACACAGTTTCTGTCTGCAGAAACACCTTGGTTGTCCTTAAAGACCCTCAGTAGGATAGTGACCCTCAAATACTCCGCATAGATTGATATTCTGGCACAGCAAGACTTCAGAACTTCACGGCAACCATCAGTCAATGTTAGCATTACGGAAAAGTCTGTCCGTTATCCTTTGGAGCCATCTCTTCGCTCTTTTTCCATCTCCAGGTTAGGATGACCGATTCCTTTGAAATGTTACAGAAAGAACGTTGCCTCTTCTTGTCTTCCTCTTCCTCTTTTTTTATGAATGAAGTTTTCTGAATGGCTCTCACTGTGTGCAAGCTAAATAAATCTGTGAATGAAGCTGAGAATGGCTGTAACTGACTGGCAGTCCCAGGGGTGTTTAGTCTGCAGCCAATCGGAAGGGAGCCTGATGACTCACGCACCATAAATACACGAAACTAGTAACCATCCAAAATGTGACTTTTGGCAAAGGGGCAGCTTTCACTGTACCGGAGGTAGCTGGTGGGGGGAAGGCATCCTTGGCATGAGATGCAATTCAGATTTAGACACATATATATATATATTTCTCGATGAGAAGAAAGGTGGAGAGCCTGTGGTTTCTGCAATGCAGCAGCCGGAGTTCAGCATAAAGAAAAGGCATTAGTTCATAAGATGAAAAGCCCTCGGGGAGGAAAAGAATAATGATGAACTGGTGGGTTTTTCTTTTCCTGCTTCTCCCATGTTTTCCCCCCTTCTTTCTTTAAGAAACAGAGCTCCTTTTTATCGGCTTTCTGTTCCATCTAGAATGGCACTTCCTGTGCTGATCAAATTTACTGGGAAAGCAGATTAGAAGAATCAGCAACAACACACAGGAAGCCCAGGACCTGAGCAGGCAATTCAATAAGTACATCACATCCTCAGAAACTGCGAGCCATCACAGGCATTAGGAAGGAAGGAAGGCAAAAGGGCACCTGGGGAGAAGAGAAGGAGATGGAGAGGGGAGTGGAAGCCTGCAGCTTTATCGCTGGGTTTATTGACATGGTTTTATTTTTATTTTTATTTTTATTTTTAAAAAAGGACTCTGTTTGGAGCGAGATCAAAGCCGGAAAGGGTGTATAATAACAGTCGGAGTGCCTTCTTGTTTTCCGTGATGGGGAAGAGGCAGGAAGACGGCTGAAAACTTCTAGGAAGGTCGTGGAGCTGATGGAAGGTGTCTCTTCCCTCCCCCCCCTGCCCCCTCCCCCCCCCCAGCATCTGTCACCTTCTGTCTTCAAATCTAAAAATATTAAAGGCTGCTGAACTTGGGATCTTTCCCAGCAAAAGAGATGCTGCAACCGCTCCTCGCAACACGCAGGGGGATTATTCAAGGAAACAATGGCCTCTTAAGCTTTTCTCCGTTTGAAACCCAATTTAGTCCTTAGTAGAAAATCTTGGGGGACACACACAATATCCTCAAATTTAGACCAATTTTAGCATTTCCTCTCCCCCCTTCTGGATGTTGTACTATCTTGGGGTTGATCTTGATTCATCACAGGGCTCCTCTCTCTCTTTCTCCTCGCTAGCGTCTTGCCTCGTCTGCTCCTTACACAGGGAAGGTGAAGTAAATTCTGGATTAGGGAGCAGCTCGCATGAAATTCATTCCTACTTGTTTGTCTTCCTTAGTGCTTTCGACCCCACGGGGGCCATACTTATCACAAGAGGTACACTCAGTTTCCTCATGGGAAAGTACACACTCCAACCACACAAAAAGCACCCTTCTTTGCAAACGTGCCCAACTCTGAACGCGATTTAACCCTACTCTGCGAAGCTTCACATGATCCCAGAAAACCCCTGTAGAGGTTTTGTTTGAAGGCAGCCATTTCTTCTGCTAAAACGTCTCGTTTTCTCCTCTTTCCAGCGATGTGAGTGAGAAAAGGGAAAGGAGAAACATCAAAGGAAAACTCACCTACCTAGAGGCACCAGTGAGTGGGCTTGTGGTGTGGGAGGAGATACTTAATAATAACACACTGTTTTTCTAAGTCACAGGGTGCTGCACATGTGAAATGAAGGGTATTTTTTTTTTTTAAAAAAAAAAGCCTTTCCTTTAAATAAACGAAAGAAACAGTAGCTTTCTATGTCAACGGGAGGAGGGAAAACCTGGCAGAAGAGGAAATGATAATTGATACAACTTTTATTTTCAATTTTGAAAAGATTAACGCAGACCTGATGTGATGACACGGGGCATGGCACAAAGGCAACGCAGTCAGATAATCAGTAGGAGTCCCTCTATGATCTCCAGCTTTGCCCCCAATGTCCAGGTTATCTTCTGGCTGGAGAAAAACTCTCCCAGGAACAGCCTTTGGTTGCAGAGAATCAAGTCCAAAACATGGTCAACAAAAACTGTAATTATAAGTCCAATCAAGGCAAAATGAGGTAAAAAGTCTGGCAGGGCAGATGCAAGAATTCCAGACGTGAAGGCATGGCAGTAACTCAACACAGTTGGGAAGATGCCAGGAACACAGATAAGCAAAGTCAATACAAGATAAACTCATGTTTGCTCCCAGCAGCTGCCGCACACAGCATGCATTTCTTTTAAACTCTCTTCCCAGCTGTGGCTAATGAAGGGAATCAGGGCCCTTTCCTCCCCCGTAAGCCATGCAACCCCACCTTGCTCTCATCTTCGTTCCTCTCTGTGTGCCCTAGGATGAAGAGGGGGTGGGCCTGGGTCCTCCTTTGAACTCCCTCTCTCTTGTTCTACTTCTCCCCTGCTCTGCCCAGCCGGACTTTGCCCTTCCCCAGTTTCCTCCACAGCCAAGGGAGCCAAACTCCTACTCCCTGTCAGCTGTTTGTCTTCCTCCTCGGATTCAGACTCCAACAGGGGCATGACACCTGACTTATAGACAGATGATTCAAAATGCACTGGATTTTCACACTCCTAATGCCAGGTAGTGAAGACCAGATCCACATGGGAAGGTTCAGTTAAGCTGACTTTATTGCTAAAAATCTATGCACAGGAATCTTCTGAACTAAAGCCAGCACCTGGTTAGAGTTAGAGAAGAGTCAATAGAATTCAAGGACGGATGGACTTGGTTCTCTTATGACTATGTAGAGATTCTAGGGAGATTCCTCATTCAACTCTATCCCCAGGTTCTGCCATTCCTTCTCCTACACCTAATTAGAACATACCATAGAGAGCAGAAAGGAAATTGGTACCATTTCATTGGATGGAACATGCTCTCTGCTTTGTTTTTAATTATATCTAACCTGAAGGGCACATGCCACATCCCAAAAACTGAATATCTATCTACATCTCCCAGAAGTATTCAAAGCAGTGGATGGAAAGCTAAGGGGTCTCAACACCATGGCATTTAATTATAAATATAATATGCTCACCTGTAAAAAAGAATAACAGATGGATCCTCAGTGGATTCTCTATTTTTTTATCCGACTGTGGTGCAGCAAAAAAAAAAAAATGGATGAAACATGGTGAACAAATAGTAAGTGAAGACTGACTTACTCAAAATAGGAGTAAGGGCCAATTATATCATCTTCCCAGTTTTTCTCAGCATTATCATTTAATATTAATAAACAATCCTTATTTAAGATTCCAACCATGTCCCATCAAAGGTTTAACATCTAAGAACAATATTTTTTGGGGGGACAGAAAGTTGATCATAAGGAAATTTCCAGTAGAGCTTTATAGGAGGAGGCTCATCTAAGTCAATGAGGATACCTGTGGTAGGGATGGGAAGGGTATCACATTGACATGATAGGGCAATTGCACAGAAATTATCTCACCTGGAAGCTCTTAAATATTGTTCGGAACTGTGAAACAAGCTCTGGATATCTTCAACCTGGATGGATGGCCTACAAAGGAAACCATTAGGAGACCAAAGCCTAGCCTTACTCTTCCTTGCAAACATCTCTTGTTTTTTTGCAAATTTTATTTGAGTCTTCACAAAAAAAATACAAATAAAACATCTTTTTTGAAAGTAGCGTAATCCTGGGTTACATTTCTTCGTATAGACACAAATTCAGTTTCATGCTCATTTTTATGTTCTATTCCATATCTTATTACTGTTTTACACGTTCTACATAGCTTCTCCCCTCTTTTAATTTTCTCAATTTTATTTTAATTATCTCATCTCAATTCAAATCATTATATTTATACTTTTTGTCTGTCCTGTTTCAATTTCATATTATCTTTTCTCATTAAACAAAGCTTCTCCTGTAGTTGCTGATTGGAGTATGACACCTTTATATCTTTTAATTTTATCAATTTAACTCTTATTTAAGCTTTAATATATACTTTAAAATTATAACATTCAATATAATACACAACTTCCATTCGGATTCTGCTTGGTACATTCTTAAAATACACACTACATTCTTTTTTAAAAAAAGATTATAAATATATGCAATTAAAACAACACATTCCATTCCAATTCAATTCTATCATTAATGTTAATATTCATTAAAATCTTAACTTCTTTAACATTACTTTTCAATTAAATATCATACTTCTATAGGAACAGTTATAAGCTTTCCATAATTAATTTCCCCCCTCTTCACTTATATTTTATAAAACATTAACTAATTAAAATGTTCCTGTCCCTTCCTAATTCAATTCTCTCATTTATTTCATTTATTTTATTAACAAACATTTCACTAGATTACAGTAACTATTTTATCCCTCATTTTAATCATACGTTGTTTCCAATTTTCTAAAATTATTTCTATTACTAATATAATAATACAATCTTATGTACCTTTACAGAATCCCTTTTTCAGTTAAATTTTCACCCATTATCTCTAAATAGGCCCTGTTTCTCCATATCTTGTTTCTGTCCTTTGTAACTTCTTTTCCTTTCCTTCCTCCCTCTCTTCTTCTCTCTCCCCTTTTCATCCCCTTGTCTTTCTACCTCTATTTCTCTCTTCTGTATTCCCCTCTTCTGTTGCTTTCCAATATTATACTTATTTTTCGAACTATTTTTCTTTTCTTTGGTTGCTTTTTTAAATCTTAAATTCTCCATTCTCTTTCCCCCCTTTCCTTTTTCTTCCCCACATAGAATTACTTGTTCATTAAAGATGGCTTCTTCTTTGTCCCAGTCTTCTTGTTTTGCAGACGTTTCTTGCTGTTTCTCATAGTTCCAAATCTCCATTTCTAAGAATTGAAAAACGAAGCCAAAAGAACCCCTCCCTTCTTGTGCATCTTTTTTGTACTTTTTAAGTTCCATTTTCAATTCATCCAGAAGTAGTGCCATTGTATAAATTTTTAAACAACCACCCGATTAATTTTAGTCATTCAAATGCAATAACCAAGAATCCAAAGATCACCAAGTAATCCAAATACACACAAGCTGTTTCTTTTTGCTTTTTTTTCACCTTCTCTTCCTGGGGTTCTACTATTTAGTTGCCAAGTTTCAGTTGAGATGTATCTTTTAGAAGTCTTGTTGAAGTTTTACTGTAGATTCCTTTTAATTCCAGGCAGTCTCCTCCCTTTTTTCCAGATCGTGCCCTTTTATTCTTTTTCTCTCCTTTCCTGTTTATAAAAAAATTTTAGTGTCCAGAAATCTTTATTATCCCTTTGACATTTTGTTTACTTTTCAGCTTAATTGCCTGTTGATGTCAAAGTGGACTTTTTTTCCGATTTCTTATTTAAATCTCTTAGCTGTCAGTATAGGGAAAGGGAGAGAAGAAGAAAAACCCAAACCTTTCCCTTTTCGCTTTCCTTTGTTGCTTCAGAATCTTCTTTGGGAACAATGTTATTATTTATTTATTTTTTAAATTCCAGGGTACCTTAGTTGTTGCTTTTACAATTCTTTTCCAGTTGAGTTCTTCTTTGAGGTGGCCATTTCTGACCACCGCTGCAACCACCTTCAGGAAAGGGAGTAATGGCCAGCTGAGGAGGAGAGATGCGGTTCTCCTCAACCCTGTTGGAAGTCTCCCTCCTCTTCACCACCTCTACAGGGTGGCTTAGCCCAGAAACCAGCTGGCTCGGGGCACTCCAGCAGCAAGCCCAGACCGAAACCACGCACAATCGCAGATTTCTGTCTGTCGCCAAAGAAGCTCAAACCGGAAGCCCTTGCAAACATCTTATTGTTAACATGACATACAAAGTAAAACTAGCCAAATAGCCTTCTCACATTGCTGGAGCACCATCAGCTTCGTTCTACCTCACCTGTATATCACAGGGGTCTACAATTTGCACTATCATGGTTATGCATGGTAACTGCATCTATTTATCCAGGAAATATAAGTCACTGGATTGCCATGCCACAGACTATTAATCATGCTTTATATAACACAGCAACTGAATTCATACTACATATTATGCGAAAATTAAAACAAAACAAAACAGAATGGTCTATTGTGATGGGTAGAAGATATTTATGGATTATTGACTTTTGGTATCACAATACGATTCAGAATATTGTATCTGAATTCTTCAAAGCATATTATATACAAGGGTGGGATTCTATAGGTTCGCACCTATTCGCTAGAACTGGTTGTTAGCATTCTAAGCAGTTTAGAGAACTGGTTGTTAGAAGAAATTACTGGCCTAATCCTGTAAGGAAGGCAGGAAGGAAACATTCTGGTGTTGCTCACAGAAACTGCCTCTCTGTTAACCCTTATTACATTCTTGGCAGGACTAGACTTCCTGTCTCAGGAACGTCTCTGGAGTTTTTTTCCCCTCCTTTGCTGGTACTTTGCTTGTGTGGAGTGACCATTCAAAGTTACAATGGCACTAAAAAAAGTGACTTATGACCATTTTTCACACTTACGACTGTTGCAGCAGCCCCAGTCACGAGAGGCCAGGCGAGGAGATGCATGCTTCAATATGAGTGATGTTGAGTTGGCCACGTCCACAGAACTGGTTGCTAAAAAAATTGAATCCCACCCCTGATCAGATAGCACATTATATATCATCATCATTTAATGACCCCATAATCCCTTGCGGGGTGGAGTCTGGGCAACTGAATGGAGCTAGCAGAGCTTTTTAATGGCTGGATGCCCTTCCTGTCACCAAGACAAGAGTTTTGTTCAGCAGATATATTCTCAGTGTGCCCAGAGAGAGAGGAATATATATGATAATATAAGCATATTACTCAAACAAGGAATCTTATCGATGTTGGCTTTTCTGGAAATCATTCTCACATTTATTGATCACAGAGTCAACTACAAAAATGCTTCTTTGGTCTTTTTAGTTGTCAGCAGAAAGGGAGGGGAGAAAGCAGTGCATTCCTTAAATGTTTGAGATAATCGCTTTGGTCACCGAAGCTTCTGGCACGCAAATTACTGGAGAGCATGATGGAGGACTCCTGGCTATGGATGTGTCTCATTGGAGAATATACACCCAGGGGGTGGGGGGAAGACCGGGGTCAAGGGTGAAATGAATAATGTGTCAGAGTTGGCTGCAACCGGGAACTGCCGACATGTCAACTCCTAATAAATCAATCATTTTTAGATGCGGCTAGAGACTAGGATTTGAATGGGGGTGCATGTCAGAGTCCTGACTTGAAAGAAGACCCACAAAACCAGTAAGCAAGCCTTGCCAAATTGGGATGGATAGCATCCGTCTTGTTTGCTTTTGGGGATGGCTCTTTCCTGGAAAGTGCCGGATTCCAGAACACTGCACGACTGCAAATGTGTCTTGCCTAGAACAAAGATCTTACTCCCCCTTCTCTAAAAAAAAAAGCGGTGAAAATACAACTCTGCAAACAAAACGGCGCGTTCGCACCCTGCAAGAATAGGTTTCGCCTGACCTCCCCCTTCTCAGGGAGTGTGGATGCCTCCCCATCACATGCATTTTTCTCATGTTAATTCTCAGCGTGTGGGTGTGAAGAGACACCCGCAGTCACATTTGCTGCCTTGTGAGTGAGGGGCGGAAGGAGAAGCAAGAGGCATGTGCTGCTGTCACCAGAGCGGGGTGTGTGTGTGTGTGCTCGATGCAGGAGACCAGAATCACGTTAGAATCCGGTCGCCTGCTCGACCAGGAGGCGGATTCCTGATGAAGCACACATACATTAAAAGTTTCCCTGCTGCCAAGTGGAATGCAACGTGCTTATTGGCTCTTTTTTTTGGGAGGGGGGGGGAGACTTGAGGACTGCTGGTTTTTGTCACAGTGCAGTTGTGTGTGTGTGTTTTAAATGAAGCCAAGAGCAATGTTTATTGCAATCAGAGACTTCCTGTCCCTCTTTCAGCTGTTATATTATCACAAAAAGCTTCACACAGCCTTCCCTTCCTGCTGATTGCCTTTGAATTGCTACTTCTCAGTTTTCGGGTGATAGTCAGTCATGAACAGCTCCACAACACTCTTATTTTCCCAGAGTAGGATGGGAAGGGAAAAGCCAATAGGAGAAATTACTTCAACCTACACCCACCCCGAGGATTGCTCTTTGTTAAGTCCTAATTAACTGGGTTCACAAAGATACCGAGCTTTGGATTACAATCCAGTGATTTAATTGCCAGAGCCTGCCAAGCTGAAATAGCCAGGGTATCATTCTTCGGTGGCATTGAAAAGGCTATTGCTTGCTACGATTAAGGGACAACCTACTGGAGATTGTATTTAGATGCAGACTATCAAAATGTCTGCAAATAGGCCTTTTAAACAAGGGCCTGAAACTTGCAGGAACCAGGGAAGGAATACAAGAAATGGTCCTGGAACAAGAACAAGAAATTTCTTTACTGAACATGCCGACAAATATTGTTAATTTCCCAAACTCAAGAGAAATCCTATCAATCCTGGCTTGGTTTTAAAATGAAATCCACAGGGTCCTGAGCAAAAAGAATAATGAGCAGCCACTTCTCCTAAATTACCTTTCTCCTGTGTGCAGAGTGCTAGTTGCTAAAAATTTCTTAGCACTGCGGGGGAAAACCCGGAGTTCTCTAGTTTTAACCTTAGAAAGTTTCTCTTCTTTTTGCAATTTTGGATCTACTGCAGTTGAGCTAAAAATCAGCAACAGCTCTGGAACAGATTCAGGAGTTGAAAGGCCTCATGTAGAATAGGAAATCCCCATAATATGTAATATAGATGAAAACCAGTCTAATGTAGAGGTTAAAGTGCTGGCCTAAAAACCAGGAGATGGTGAGTTCTAGTTCCATCTTAGGCATGAAATTCAGATGACCTCTCTCTCAGCTCAACCCACGTCACAAGATCGTTGTTGTGTACAGAGTTGAGGAGAAAGTACTGTATTAAGTACATTTCCACCTTATGTTAACCCCCTCCCTCCCCCAAACCCCCCAACAAAGACAGGATAAAACGTAATTAAAAAATAACTCAAGAAAGACCACTCATCTTGAGAAAATACACTTGCATTCTGACACTGATGCAGATATTAATATACAGTTAAACTGCTGGATATAAACACCACCTCACTCTTTTTTATAATCATCTTTATTCGTTGTGGAAGATCCCCCACTCGTATTTACATAGTGCAAAAGCTGTTATTATTCCAAAAAAAGTATGGTCGACGGAATTATCCTTCATAAAAAGAACACAGACAGAACATGTTCATGAAGTAATTTCGTTACGATTTTTCCTTCTAATTTAAACTTTAGATGTTACTGACATTTAGTGTACAGGTATCAAAGATTAAGAGGCATTACCGAAGTACAGTTTTTAAAAGTACATTAACCACATATAAACATTAATCAGGCTGTGCCCCCTTATATTGATTTTTTTTTCTTTTTCAAATTATTGTTTTTAAGATTTATTGTTTGTGTAGGACTAAACTGGGCACCAAGCTATACAGTTTCTATTCATGGCTTTTTTTTTTTTAAAAAAAGTGTTCCATTAGTGATTAAAATCTGGTAAATTGACTGAGCATCTTGATTAATTGGCACAATTTCTCACACACACGCGCGCGCACACACAAACACATACATACATTACGACAATTTCAATAGACAGCAGCTTTTCGAATGAGACTCCCCCCGTCTTTCCCCCCACCCTGCCATTAACATTGAAGAGCTTCCAGTTGACAATGGGATTTAGCTACACTGCATAGGCCCACCCGAAGAAGAATCTAAGGTTATACCCCAGTGAGGTGTTCAGAATACATACGAGTGCATCATTCAAAAGAATCTTTTCCAATTTTTTTTTTCTTTTTAAAAAACCCCAAACAGCCGATCAACCACTACACCAATCACTGATCGAATCTCAAAGTTTGTAAAAACATGCCATTTAAAACGTAAGCCGGGGAACGGGGACATGTAACAGGGGAGAAATACAAGTATTGCAATTGATTTTTGTTAAGATAAAGGCATACATGTTACAATTAACCTACAAACCCCACTTTATTATTTTCGGCCCTCCACAGATGATCGTGCATCAGCCCACCTTGTGTTCTCTCTCCGCCTCATGGCAGCTCTTTTTATGCCAATACTGGAAGCGCTTAGGATTATTTCCTCTAACCCATCAGACGTGACGCCCTTCCCTCCCCTTTTGCCATTAGTGAAATTAATTAAACTGGTTTTAAGGAAGAGGAAACACTGCTGAGCTCGGCCCCAATAGAAGTGCAGAAACAGGGCCACCAACCGCCCCGTTTGTTAAAAAAAAGATCCATTTGTGCCGGTAAGGAAGTTGAAGACACGGAGAAGGAACATCGAGGACGATGGATCAGCTATCGAAAGGGTGAACAGAAGTGTTAATATCTCACCGCATCGCAAGACGACAAAAGACAAGGAAGCACGTGAAACACAGAGAACAATCTAATACACTTCATAGACACACATTCTACCCTCAACTTGGTTCTCGCCCCCCCCCACCCTCCACCCCAACCCCCAAAATGAACCCTTTATAAAGGACGGGCGGCTTCAGCCAATGATACGCTGTTTGTCCTAAAAGAGGCTTGCTGAAGTTTGAAGGTCAGCACATTCACATGTGACATCCCAGACAAGGGACACCGGAATGCTTTTGACTGAATTTGAAAGAGGTAACAATGGGAAGAGGGTGTGTGTGTGTGTGTGTGTGTGTGTGTGTGTGTGTGTGTGTATCTACTGGGTTTTATGCAAACTGGCAAGGGACAAATCAGGTTCTAAAAAGGGAAACAGACATTTAAGACAACATCTACCGAAGAAGGAGTCATTTTGGTTGTTCAGCACTTCGGAAGGAAAGAATTTCCACTTGTGGACAATCAGCAAAGGGTACAAAGGCTACACACCTGTCCTTTTCCAATTCATCACCTACTAATTCCACGTACAAGAGCTAATCATTCAAACTTGTCTTTTCTGCTACACTCCTTAGCACTAAGTGACCACACGCACACACAATTACAAAACATTTCCTCTGGTTTATTCTTATTAGAAGTAAAGATACTAGCTTCAAATGTGATCGCTATTGGTCCCAAACTATTAAGAGAGCAACTGACCTATGAAATATTTTACAATGCTGGGGATGCCCCTATTTTTCATAAAGCTTGTCTTCCTGCACTACCTCAAACCATCACTGTCCCATCCCACCTTCCTCCCAACCTCGCCGTTATGCAACTTGGTTTGGTGAAAATGAGTGCTTAGAAAACTCAGAACAGGCGTGCAAAATTTAAGCAAGTCATTTTAAAGCCAGTTCTTTATCTCTCACCCACTCTGAAACTCCACAAGACCAAGGGCATTTTCCCTACCATAAAGCTACTTCTACTGGCTGTTAGAAGACCAGGGAGTCCACCTTCCCACCAAGACCAAACCCAAGGGGGGGGGGGAGTAAGTTCAGCCAAACAACAACTTCCCTTCCCTTCCCTCAACCAACACCCCCAAGCTTCGTATTTCATTGTATGTTAAAGGACCGATAACCGATTCTAACTTTCTTTTTTTTTCTATTTACACGGCATGTATGAACTCCTAGTAACATTCCTGAGATCAGTGAAAGCATTAAGAAGCAGAACACGGCGTAACTGAAACAGAGTGGGAATTAAAAAAAGCGAGCAAGGAAAGCTTGAGGTCCCTTTTGGCGGTCGGCTTGTGGGCAAAGTGACTACGTGGATAATGTCAGTTGGAAAGTAAGCAGGTACTTCCATTACCAAAGTACCTGCTGAGCGATGTTCCACCAAAGTTCCTAGCCAAAATGGTTTTAGCCAACTGCAACCAGTTCTTCAGGAGTGTTATTACTTAAATATTATAAAATACTACTAAGAAGGTGCCCTTAGTTAATTCATATACATCCTTCTAGCCCTTTTTTCCCCCCCAGAACACATTTTCATTCTGATTACAGTCACTTTAACAGTCTGAGCAAAAGAAAAAAAAGAATCATTCCGGCTTAAGGTTAGGTACCCAGTGGACAAATACCTCCCAAAGAAGTTCACGGCAAGCCAATGTTGGTCAATACTGTCAACGCTTTAAAAATAGGTAAGGGTTTTTTTTTTTTTTTCAGTCTGAGAAGAGTTTTGCCTTAAAAATGGTCAGAGGCAAATAAGTTTCCTCATACGAAAAAAAAAAAGGATGCCCAGTGACAATTTAATGCACGTAGGCTGTTCTAAGAAAAGGAATAAATATTAATCACACATGCAAACTCTAGGTCTCAACGGAGAAGTGATAAAGACAGCTACAAAAAGAAGAAGGGTGAATTAAATACGGTAATTAAATGTTACACAGTGCAAAATGCCGAGAGGAAGCGCACAAAGCAATGGCTGCAATCCTTACAACAATTAGTTTCTCTCTCTCTCTCTCTCTCTCTTTTTTTTTTAAATAGTAAAAGTTTCTCCTGAGTCTGGGCTTAAAAGGTTCACGGCATATAATTTGAGTCTGTGTGTTTTGAATCGAGGGGAGGGCAGGGGTTTGGTTTCTGCTGGGCTTTATTCGCGGCCTTGTCTAATGTCCATTCCTCGTTGTCGGGAACCGCCTCGACTTGCTCGGGAGTTTCCAGCCCTTCCTCCTCACTCTGCTCCACGTTCTCGTCTTCTGCCCCGCTCAGGGTCTTTCCGAGCTGAAGGGTTTCCATCGTCCTCTGTGTCTCCGAGACCCACGACTCAATCCTGCTGTTGAGCTGGACTTCCTCGGAAATGGGCTCGTGGGAGTAGTCCTCCTCCTCCTCCTCCTCTTCCTCCTCCTCATCCTCTTCAAGCATTCCTGGCACAAGAGTACTGGTGGTGCTGGTCATGGAAGAATTCAAAATGTCCCGGCAACTGCCATCTAAAGAGCCGGTGTCTGTGCTTTGCTGGGAGGCCCATTCCAGGTTGTCGTCTGGCTTCGCTTCCTCCTTCCCACTTAGCGGTTTCCCCTGGGACACCGTGGGGATGAGGCCCACGGCAGCTAGAGATAAGGGCTTACCAGCAGCGACATTAGCGTTGCCGGGTTTTTCTGAGGTGGTAGCCTTGCACACCACTTCTCTTTCGTTTTCAGAGGCTTCCAAACCATCGGAGGTTTCCACCATGTTCCTCCAGTTGGTTTCTGGTGGGGAGGGGGAAAAAAAAAGAAAAGAATGCAGAACATTTGGGGAACACGCAAAAGCGCACTTCTCTTTTAAACAAGCTGCTAAGTGCCTCCAGGTAACGTCATCGCCATTCTAGGAAAAAGCTTTTGAACAATACAGTGACTGAAAGGCTGGCATAGGTCACACAAACAAGCGCTGTTTCCAGCGTGCTGTGGGGTTGACAATACTGAACACAAAATTCTGCGCATTGTGAGCAAGTGCTTAACGCTGCAAAATAACATAATCGGGACTATTGTCCGGTTGAGCACTTTAAATGCTAATAATTAAAATGTAAAAAAAAAAACACAAAAAACCACAACCCTTCTGTCTATAGCAAACCTAAGAAGAAAGGGGATGGGAGGAAGCAATTCTAAGAATGCGAGCTATTGTTTCCGTGAATAAAACTGTATGTGACAATAGACAAATTTTAGCCTATGAGAGTTTAACTATTTGTTTCCAAATCATCAACCACAGACATACTGAAGAACATTTGAAATAGTGCTACAAAGCTATAGTGTAGTTAGTACAGCGCTGTTCCTTAATTGTTTTAATCATTCTGATCTTAATGTTTTTAGCATCCTATTTTATTGTTTTAGTTTTTCTGTTTGTTTTTTTTTAATTCTCAGACTACTAATTGCTCTGGAAGCTAGCTGAGAGATAGCCTGTTTTATGAGACTGCAATACCCTATGGACCTTGTATTCTGAAGTAAAAGGAAAACGTACTAAATATTTTCAGATTTACGCAGCTGGTTGAATACGGAAATTTAATCTACCTAAAACAAAAGTTTACACTTCAATATTCCATGCAAGGATGTTGGCAAGGGAAAGTTAAGAGGGTTGCCAGCCACACCTGAGTGATCAAGCTCCATCTCACAAGAGACAAATGTAAAAATGGAATAACCGCACAATTGTGGCCCCCATGCTGACTTTTTAAATGAACTTCTCTTCCCCTCTCCTCTCTTTTACACCCTCCTGATTCCAAAGTCCAGAAATTCATGCCATGGTTGTCCTACCATGAGGATGGACAATTATGGCCCCCTTTACGACCTGTGGACTTTCGATTCCCAAAATGCTAGCTCAGGAATTCTGGGAGATGAAGTCCACAGGTTGTAAAGGAGGCCATAATTGCCCACCCCAACCTACCACGTGAATCCATTATATCTAACCTCAGACCTGTGATTAAACCTCAGACACGGGATTAAACAGACAATCCAACAGGCTGCAGGAAACTGTAACATTCCCAGGAAGTTAGGAAGTAAGCTAAAAATAGATCCCTCAAAGGTGAGTTAAAGGGAGACTAGAGGAAGAGGAGTTGGGAAGTGTTAAGAATAAAAAATTGTTTTGAAATGCAAGCTTACCGTACTCCTTCTCGTTCACCTCGGAAATGGGCTCTGAAATCACGCTGCAGAAGGAAATGGCGCTGGCTGCCGAAGGGTTCCGGGAATGGCCCATGTGGTGAGGCGCCTTCTTAATATTCTTCAAGGCCTCCTCCTGTTCTTGCTCTATGGCTGACACCATCTCCCGGTAGGCTTTCCTGGCCTCTTCCGTCAGAGAGACCAGTTTGTTAAAGAGGTTCTAGGAGACAAAGAGCCCACTAAGAGAAGGAAAACTACAGCCATCGGATGCTTCCAGGTGGTTTGCATTGCTCTCTTGGAAGGTTTCGTGCTTGTTTTCCCCGTATTTGTACAGTACACAAACAAATAAAAACTGTTTTAAGATTTAAGTACTTATATCCCACCTTTATTATTTTTATAAATTACTCAAGGATGCAAACACACGCTATACTCCTTCCTGCTCCTATGTTCCCCACAACCACCACCCTGTAGTGAGTTGGGCTGAGAGTGATTGGCCCAATGTCACCCAGCTGGCTTTCATGGCTAGGTGGATTCAAGGTCTCCGGATGAATGGTCCAAAGTCACCCAGTTGTCTTTCATGCTTAAGGCCAGACTAGAATTCACAGTCTCCTGGTTTCTAGCCTGGTGCCTTAACCACTAAACCAAACTGGCTCTACATAAATATAAAACGTGGAAAAAAAGCTACATATGCGTGCCCCTCTGATTACATCCAGGTTGGCTTTTATTCTTTTTTTAAAAAAAATACTATATCTCAGAGTTGTGTGTACGGAAAGGAATATGAGCACCAAACTCAATTCGAAGGTTTGGGAAGAAACACAACACACCCAAATGGCAGATTATTTTAAAGCACCGAAAAAGAAAGAATTTATTTTCAGGCATCGTTGGTTGGGTTAGGAATGCCATGGACAATGAACTCCATTCTTCTAGAGTTGACTGAGAAGCTCTCACCTCAGCGCCTGAAAAGTTGAAGATGCCCACTACGCTGACAGGAACTAACTTGTTTACGCAGCGGCCAAGCGCTTTGCGTCCGAGGGCAAAGATAAAAGGGATTTCTTGTTCCCGAGCCATGGCGATCACGTTATACAAAGCTTCGTCTAGTCCACCTTGAGGCACATCAAGAAACAAACATACAAACAAAAAAAAAGGTGAAGAACTTCCTCACAATGAGTCAGACATAAGTGCACCAAATTTACTAAAAAGTCTAAACCACCCAAAAGCTGAAGTTCTTTGTTTTACTGTGTCAAACAAAAATCAGAGGAAAATTGTATGCATGCAAAACATGCAAACCAGATGAATGTGAACCTGTCCAAAAATACGAAGTAGCAACAGCAATAGAACATAGACTTATATACCACTCCATAGTGCTTTACAGCCCTCTTGTAAGCGGATTTTAGAGTCAACCTATTGCCCCCAACAATCTGGATAATTTTACTGACCTCAGAAGGATGGAGGGTTGAATCAATCTTAAGCTGTTCAGAATCGAACTCTTGGTAGTGGGCAGTCAGCCTGCAATACTGAATTCTAACCACTGCGCCACCACAGTATGCACCAGCACACTTCACTAATATGATGGTACCTCAAACATATCAAGTATTGGTCTCTGGAATTGAATTGAATTCCTTCTCCACCTTGGCAGCTTTAAGGTGTTTGGACTTCAATTCCCAGAATTCTCCAGCCAACATTGCTGAAGGGAAATTCTTAGGCCATATATCAACTTTTGGGGGCTCAGCAGTATGGAAATTGTTGTCATGGTCTTCTAGATTTTTTTTTAAAACTCCCCAATATAGGCTACAGTCCTGAGAACGTTGATGATCCAAGCAATAAACAATTCTAACTTCATTTAGTCTTTTTGGGATCTATCACAATCTCAGCCAGGTGCTGCCATCTGCTGTAGCCCATAAACATCTACCCTGCAAATGCAAATGCAATTTGCTGGTGCATCGTATGTGGAAGAGCCTAAATGTCATCTCCAGGAAATGAAAACCACCATTTGTAACTCAAGTGCACCATCTACAGCCAGTCAGAAAAGGAAAATAGTGTTTCCCTGTTTCAAAATGCTGCTTGTTCAAAAGTGAGTATCAATTATTCTTAGTGGGCAACTTATCAGAAAGACGGGTGCCTGAAAAGAAAATTAGTCTTCATAGTTTAAAAGCCCGACGTAAACGGTTATTTAAAAGACAATGGATTGTCTCAAATACGATTGTCTTCTGTGACACCCCCGCCCCCCCCCCGCAAAATGCAAGAATGTTTTAATGTCTGCCCATTCGCTTCCCTGCAACCACAGATCCTGTGTCACACTCAAAACCCTCCTTTAATAGTCTTCTAAATCGCCTGGAGGAACTTCTTGAGAAAGTGAAGGCTGCCACAGGGAATAGCCCAAGGATTGCTCAGTGATCTAAGGAACACATGGCACCTTAGATGGCAGTAGTGTTTAAAACTTTAATATATAAAAGGAAGCAATGAGGAAAGAATGAGCAAAATAAATCCTATGTTAAAAGGGAAACTAGCTCATAAGAGAAGATACCCCCTAAGTGTCATGTGTACCTTTGGACTGGATCTTCTCACAGTTGGGAGAAATAATTACACACTTGATCTTGCTTAACTTCATGTGCTTGGTAACCTCCCGTAGGCCCATCACAAGTCTCCTCTTTGCTTTGGCTTTGATAGGATCCTTCTGATAAATTCGTTCTTGGAAGCTGACAAGTTCTTGTAAGAGGAGAGTCACACATTCATCGATTTCTTTACTGAGAACTTGATTACAGTACCTGCACGTTCGGGACGAGAGCAGAAAGACAAATTTCAGCAATGATTATCTGGATCTATCACATTGGGGGGAAAAGGCATTCATCCTTTTTAAAGTTCTCTTTCTGAAACTTTGTTTAATTTCATCTGCCATAAATAGAAAGACATGACTGAATAAAAAGTTCAAGGGTGTGTATGTTGAAGAGCTTGTTATCTGCATTACAAGCTGTATTTCTTACGTACTAAGTACTGCCTACACATTCCTCATTCCTTTGCTTAAAACTCTCCCTGAGCTCTGTACTATTTGAAAACTATTTTACTGCCAGTGTTTTCCAAAAATAGGGCAATTCTTTTATTTGCAAACAGACTGCATGGATGCCGCATGAAGCAGTTTCAAGTACAAAAGCATCAGTAATAATCCGAAAGGTGCTTTTTCAAAAGGCAGCTGGACTTTGTTTTCTCTTGAAGATGTTTCGCTTCTCATCCAAGAAACTTCTTCAGTTCTAGAAGTGAATTGAAGAAGCTTCTTGGATGAGAAGTGAAACGTCTTCAAAAAACCCCCCAGAAAGTCCAGTTGCCTTTTGAAAAAGCACTTTTGGGACAACGCAGACCTGGATGGCTGAGAATCTCCACAGACAATCAGAAATAATCCTTGAAAGATTATGCATTGATAAATGAAACGTAATGTAGAAGGACAGGAGAACAGACAGTAAGGTGTCCTCAAAGTAAGCAAAGCAATCCTGGTATCATTACTTAATAATATAGTTCCCTTGTGATGAGACTGAGCAGCAAACAAATTTAATAAAACTTTAATAAATAAAACATCTCACTTTAATGTGAGAGACCCTTGACTCTCTACATCAGAGGTCTCCAACTTTAAGACTTGTGGACTTGAACTTCCAGAATTCTCCAGCCAGCTATGCTATGCTGGTTGGAGAATTCTGGGAGTTGAAGTCCACAAGTCTTAAAAGTTGCCAAGTTTGGGGACCCCTGACCTACATTATTTGTTGAATCCACTTTAAAAAAAAACTATATATACATTTTTCTATATGCATCTGGTATGTACTGTATAGTTGATGCATATTACATTTTTCAGCTCTGAGGCTGTGATAAAGATGAAGACATGAGAACCTACCTATGTCTTTCACCTACAAATACTTTTTAATCTGCTTATTTTATATGAGTCAATACCAAATCTTTTCATTTGTTGGAAACCAGTCACCTGCACTTGGACAACTTATTTCAAAACACCACATATGTCTGGCTAAAGAAGCAATTCCAGAAGCAATTTTCTCTCAGCTCAAGTAACTTATGCTCCGGAAAGCTAGAATCTCGTTTTTAGGTGGAACAGACATGCCTCCCTGTAAGAATTTACATTCGCTCTCCTTGAGCCAGCCTGTTTTTCGTTGAACAAGTCCTACAGAAGGCAAAGCTTACTCTCTGAATCTTTTGCTGTGGATTTTGGTTATAGTTGACGATGCCATGGGGCTTCCTATCCCTGAACTTGCAGGGGAACCTTGGGAGACAGGAGTCATGCAGTAGGGAGAATTCTGGCTTGCTGGAGAGAGGGAGGTGTCACTCGGCATGCTCAAACCAGTTTCTGGAAGAAACAAGACAAAACCAACCAGTCATTCGTTCGTAAAGTTGCAGCATGGGAAATTTATTTGTATTGTTTCCCTGTGTCATATATGTGTGTGTATGTGGGTACATGCACAATCCTTTTGAGAGCTGAAAGCAAACAAATTTCATTTTACTCTCTGCTGATTAGTGTACATCTAAAGTGACAATAAAGTTCTAGTCTATTCTTCAAATCCTCCAATATTTCTACTTCCATCTCATCATAATCCTCAGAAATACCGTTTACATGTCTTTCTTCATATATAAGTATCAGCAAATCTAAAGGTCTTTTTAAAAAGCTCTCCCAGGGAAATTAGTTCAAAAAATAATGTAGCAGATACAGATTTAATGAGTAGAACAGGCACTTCCCACCTCTTGTTGGCCAATTTAATGACTTGTGTAGTGGAATGTTACATCATAGATTGCAACAAACTATTTTAGACCATTGTTTCCGTGAGCAACTGGACCCAGGGAGTTCCAGGTTGATTTTTACTGAATTAAAAGTCCACTAAACATGCGTTTGGTTATATAATGGCTATTACACATTTTGATACAAACAGATGTGTCAGGTGGATCTTCTAACCTTCTTGAGATGTTAGTTCTTCTGCCTGGTTAGAAGTCAGAGTCACCTCTTGCTCTTCATCACCTCCCAAAAGGCTGTGATCTGTTGTTAACCGTCCTTTCTTTTCTTCTCTCTCTTTCAAAATAACCTGAAATAAACCCAATTAGGATATTGTGAATTTTTTTTGCTGGCTCAGGAATTCTGGGAGTTGAAGTCCACAGGCCGTAAGGTTGCCATAGTTGCCCACCCAATATTGTTAAAAGAGAATGCTGCACTTTAAGAAACCCATTTACCTTTTTCAGTGCTGTAGGACGCTTCAACTTTGAGAGTTCTCTCTCTTTTCCTCGTTTTACTTTCGGGCTAGTGGAATCCAAAGGGTTAATGCAACCCACTGAGGGCTGCCCTTTGGAGAAGGACTTTCGACTGGTGGATTCTTTGGCGTGAAAAGGAACTGGACTGCCAACTGAAGATAAACCAAAAAAAAAAGTGGGCAACAGCTGAATTGATGCTGCTGGGGGTGGGGGTGGGGGGGGAGGCAAACCCAGTGGTTTGCTCCCCTCCCACCTCCTCCATTCTCATTAAAATGCCTTTTCCTTCACCGGAAACAAAAAACAGATTACAACAGCAAGGAAATTGTGCAGTGAAATGCTGCCCATTTGGACATCACCTCTTATTCTAAGAAAATAATCTTGGAGAAAGAATAAGAAACATGCTGTACACCAGGTTTATAAAGATAAGTAATGTTATTTATTAATTCCTTTTGATAACTTCAAAAACAACCCCACCTCAAAGCATTCCACACTTTGTTGTAGGAGCTTGGTCCACACCACAAGATTATGGTCTACAAATCATAACATCTGGAGTTGCACAATATGCAGAATTCTGCCTTGGTGCAAACCATAATTGTATCCTAAGGTTCAAAGAAATGTTTTGCACGGAGAGTAGCCACCATTTATCCATGGCAAAAGACACTTGGGCTACAGAGGAGTGTCACACTGTACTTCTAAAGGAGGGATCTTCAAACTTGACAGCTTTAAGACTTGTGGACTTCCAACTCCCAGAATTCCTCCTCCTCCAGTCATGTTAGCTCAGGAATTCTGGGAGTTGCAGTCCACAAGTCTTAAACTTGCCAGGTTTGAAGACCCTTCGTCTAAAGGATTCTGGACCAAAAGGAGACGATGCCGTTATTACACCAGCTCAAGAGATGCTGGGGAATTGCGCAACTACTCAGAGCGGAGAAGTGAGGCATACCGACCTGTGTATGAGAGGGGCCTGGTGTTTGTGATCTGACGGGCCTTCATCGCCTGCTGCTGTTTTTCAAGCGCCGCCAGCATGTCGCCCAAGTCCAACTGCACAGGAGTTTTGCTCTTCTTTCCGGCTGCTTTTGAAACAGCTTCCTAGATGCAGGATGACAACGTGAGAGGTCACTTTCGGTGGCCAAAGGGATTATTTCAATCAGGCCATCCTGGCTTATCTGAAGCTGTTCTTTTGATCGTAAAAAAGGGAAGGGGTGGGTGAGGCCGGCAATGAATTTTATTACATGAACTGACTCATTAAGGAACCCAGACAGGTAGTCCTCGACTTATGACAATTGAGCCCAACATTTCTGTTGTTAAGCAACACATTTGTTAAGTGAGTTTTGCCCCCTTTTCCCCCTTTTCTTGCCATGTTTGTCAAGTGAATCACTGCAGTTGTTAAGTAACACAGAGGCGGAGTGAATCTGGCTTCCCCACTGACTTTGTCAGGAGGTCGTAAAATGACCTGGGACACTGCAATCGTCATAAATATGAGCCAGTTGCCAGGTGTCTGAATTTTGATCACATGATCAGGGGGATGCTGCAGCGATCATGTGAAAAAGGAGTCACTTAAATCACTTTTTTTTCAGTGCCGCTGTAACTTTGGTCTCTAAATGTAAGTCAAGGACAACCTGAGTTATAATAAACAGAAAACAAGATTACTAACTTCCAAAGGAAGTGTAGCATCTCATTTCATTTGTTGCTTGCATCCTTACCGATTTGTATTGACTGTTTCCTAGTATGATTTGATTGCTTATTGTACCCCATGACTATCATTAAGCGTTGTACTGTATGATTCTTAACTCTTGACGAATGTATATTTTCTTTTATGCACACTGAGAGCATTTGCACCAAGACAAATTCCTTGTGTGTCCAATCACACTTGGCCAATAAAGAATTTCTATGCTATGCTATGCTATGCTATGCTATCTTTTTTTAAGTAAACTTTATTTACAAGAAAAACATACAAATTTAAAAATACAAAAACAATAGTATGTAAATAACACGTACTCTTTGAATTTGATATCGAATTTTATGTCCTACTAATCAGTACTAACTGCTACTTATCGCATTTTCATTTACTGTCACATCTTAATCACTAAATAACTCACAATACTCTACTAATCTTCTCGTTGGTTTATAACTATTATTTAATTAATACATTCATATTATTTAAATAATGAAAAAGATATAGTAAATATATGATAATAATGTAAGAGAAAAGAGGATTTGAAACATATAAATGAACCCAAGAAACAAATTATATTCAGCTGCCTATATGAAATATGAAATGTATTCCATATTCTATTCTATTCTATTCTATTCTATTCTATTCTATTCTATTCTATTCTATTCTATTCTAGTTCTAGTTCTATTCCATCTTCAATTCAATTCAATTCAATTCAATTCTATTGTATAACTATAAACTATACTATAACTATACTATACTATGGGAAACTTTCTTGCATGATTTGTAGGCACCCGAGTTTAGGGACCTCCATCCAACCCTTTCCAGCATCAAACACTGCAATCGGTCCACCTGGATTGAAACCCAGAATGCATTTCCATTATAACCATTAAAACAGACCTGAAGCTTCCTCTGCTCCATACTGATTTCTGAATACTCTTGGGCTGTGGCCAGTGCTGCTGCGAGAGCTTTCTTCTTTTGACTTTTTGCTCTTTTGGGAACAGAGGTGGTGATTGGAATAGGAGTCTGTACTATGTTGATTGGAGAATTTTCAGGTAGATCATCCAACTAAGGAAAGAGGAGGTGGTGATTAACTATAAAGGGGGTGCAGTGTTAAAAAGAGATATAGCATAAGCAGCAGCTCATTGTACATCGGTTTTCCTAGAGCTGATCTTCTTTCTTTATCAAGTGTTTTTTCTAAGTGGATGGTCTGTTTCTGTGTTCGTAACTCCATCAGCCAAGGTGGTGCAGTGATTACAATGCAGTCCTGCAGGCTAATTCTGCTGACTGCCAGCTGCCAGCAGTTCGATTCTCACTGGCTCAAGGTTGACGCCGCCTTCCATCCTTCCAAGGTCAATAAAATGAGGACCCAGATTGTTGGGGGAAAGGTGTAAACCGCTTAGAGGGGGCTTCAAAACACTGTGAAGCTGTATATGCTTAAGTGCTATTGCTATAAGATGCCTCACAATGATGCAATAAAGCTAGAATTTGAATTGTAATGTGCAATTGTCCGCTAACTTCTCTAATTATACTTAAAGTCTTATTTAACTTAATAAAATGCAACTCCTACTTTAGAGGCCACTCAAAATTAGCAACCATGATTTGATTGAGAAAGACTGCTGGTTCTTGATTCTGGTATGTGCTGCGCCCAAAATGTGTTTCTGAGCACATCCCCAAATATGCGCATAGTTAAGGCATGGTAAAGTCTTTCTGGCTAAACTCACTGCCTGGTTATCACATTAAGCAGGTCTGTGGGATTTAGGGGTTACTACAGAACCTTCACTCCTGATATTGCCTGCAGGCTCCCGGCCAAGTAATAATCTGCTTTAAACTGAATATCCGGATCTTAAGAAATCAAATGTTACGCTCTTCACAATGCTCTATTGCTTGTATGTGTGTGTGTGTGTGTGTGTGTGTTCCCAAGGAACACTTCTGCTCACTTTTATCGCTGATTAAAATCAGCCAAAATATATTGAAAAGAAAAATAACCTCACTGCAGTTCTAGCCTCCAAATACAGTATAATAGCGTCACTTACCATTTTGGGTGCGTGCTTCAACTGCATGTTATTAGCTTTAGAATGTCCACTATCACAATTTAGCTCTGGGAATTCTTCTTCATCCTGAACAAACAAACAAACAAAAAATATGGAAAATTCATTCACTGAAAGTCACAGAACAAAATATCTGTATTTTGCAAGGAAAGCATTAACTCAGCTAAAGATTGGTGAAAACTGGCCAATGCATATGAAGAGTACCAAAAGGATTAAGCATGAAACTGTATTGGAATTTGCAGGAAAGATATTGTTATCACATGCCAGGATATATTGGAAACAAACTGAAAAAATGTTAATGATCATTTGAAAAATAAGTTTTTAATGTTTTAAAATCAGCAAGCAGGGCACTGTAAGATGTAGCCATCAACCAATTCAAAATCTCCACTTGTCTTAGTGAGTGAAAGCTGTCATAAACAAGATTAATGAAAGAGTTACCCCAAAATATAGCAGTTCGGGGGTCTGCTCTACTCTGTTTGACTGGCTTGTGATTACTGGTTTCTCAATTTTCTTCTGCAAACTCTGTTTCCTTTCTGAAGATGTGCTGTGACCTCTACATTTAAAGCCAGGCTATACAAGCAAATAAAAACAAACATATTAGGACTGTCCCTTTTAAATTATAGTATGAAAGCACCCATGTAAATCACAAAGTATGTGTTAGCTATCTTGTCTGCCAGATGAAAATATGTGACAATAAAAAGTTGAACAGTCTTCACAGAGTGGAGCAGAGTAAATGGACTGGCATTACAAGAAAATAAAACACTAATTCATGCAGTCAATATTTTATCAGCTTATTTGGATTCTGTGTGCCTAAACCCAGTTTAATAGGAAACTAATTCAATAAAATTAACATGTTTAACAGTGTATACAGATTGTCAATTAATTCTGTAATCATCTTTCAGCCAAGAGGCACAAATGAAAGAAAGTAGCAATAGGTGGAGAATTTCATTTCTCTAATAAACTCTGCAAAGGAGAAGCAAATTTCTTTCTAATCTAAGAAATTCATTAAATGAAGTTTTATAAACTGACTAACAGATTCTGCAACTATCTATCGAGTTTGTTGAAACCTGAGCTGAAAGTTCCTAAAATCTTGGAAACAGTAAAAACTTGCCAAGTATAGTGCTTTCAGACAGAAGATTGAGCCAACAGAGCATCTTGCTATCTATTCAACAGTATTTTTCTGCCTCTAAAGAAGGCCTGAAGTAGATCAGTGGAAACTATACCTCTGAATCGTGCTGAGGTTCAGGCTGCCTTCCACCTCTGGAGAAAGAGTTTCTCTCTATCCAAGGCTTCTTCTGAGTTGCTTGAGAACTGACGCTTGCCCAACTGGCACCAACTGAGACAAGCATCACAGAAGTTTAAGGAAAGATAACATGTGAAAAGAGAAAACAATGCAAAGAATACATGTTACTTTTTTTTACACAGAAAAAAACCAAAACACCACACCTTTAGGAAAGCTAGCTAGATGTTGGAACTAATCAGCATGTGTATTCACATAATTAGCTTTCTTTGCCAGTTTATATGGTTACATCATAAAAAATAATTTAGAGAGCAGTCCGTCTGCAACTTCTCTTTCTTTAAAGACACCGAGCAATCTTGAAATATACAGTATAGCTACCATTCTCATTTGCTTGTTTTTCATATATGATATACTGTATTTTATTCCCTAACTGTATAGATTTCTATTTCTATGTTTTAATTTTCAGCATAGGGGTACAAGAAGGCTCTCAACTTACTCGCAATCCTTAAGAACTAATCAATGCAGTCACGGAAAATGTGGCCAAAAAAAAGTGGGGGGGAATGGAAAAGGAGGCAGATTATCAGGAATTACTAAAATGTTAAATATTGAATGTTTTTTTAAAAAAGTGTTATTCTGACACTACTCAAAAAAATTTTGAGGGGAGAAAGCTGGACAGGTTCAGAAAGAAACCCACTGTATTTAAACATTGCAATGTAGAAAAAGATTAAGGGTGGAGAATTTAATCAGTTAAAGTCATCAAGGCGTAATCGGTGAAAGCGACAAAATGTATCCATCACACGCACACGCAGACACAGACACAAACACACATGGCAATGCTGCAAACTTGCAAAGCCAGGAAACTGTACCTGGGTGTATGGACGATTCTTTGATCTGCAAATTAAAAAAAAAAAAAGTTGTAGAGGTTACGTTACATGGGCTGATTTAATGTTGCTCTCTACTCTGAACTTTTGTCGACTCTGAACTTTTGAACCTACGTTTGTCCCGGCCGATTCAGCACTTCTGGATATGGCTGCCCCTGCTTGGTTGCTGTGCTTGGGACTGCAATAGCCACTGTCGCTATCAATATCGGCTTCGCTGGCCCCCTGCTCACTCGAGGATTCGGCGGGGTGGGAGGTCCGCCGTCGCCTGCCTCTCGGCTTCCAGTGCAGACCACTCACGCTCTCCGACAGGGATTTGCTGGCAATCTCTGAAGGGAAGTCTGCAAGGCAAAGAAGAGTCGCAGGAACTGACAAGGGTTTAACACAGGGGTTAAACTTTAACTCCCAGAATTCCCCAAAACCAGGGATGCCCAACCTTGGGAACTTTAAGATTTGTTGGACTTCAACTTCTAGAAATCCCTAGCCAGTCAGTCCCCAGAATTCTAGGGAATTCTGGGAGTTGAAGTCCCCAAGGTTGGACACCCTTGGTTCTGGGGAATTCTGGCAGCTGAAGTCCACAAGTCCCAAGGTTGGACACTCCTGGTTTTAATGAGCAACTTTCTTCTTGAGAAATCATGTGTTGATGGCCACAAGGACAAAGCTTCTAAATAAGAGAAAGGCCACTGGATTGAGAAGAATGAAATCTACTTATTGTTAGGAATCACTTTCTTCAGCCTCCTTTATTGATCAGCTTCATTTGCCTATTACATTCCATAGCTATTCTTTCTAATTTTTAATGATTTCTCTTCTTACTTGGAGAATCAAGTGACTTCTGCTTTATAGAATGCTCAGCATATCGATGGTGGTTTCTAAACATTAAATAATAAAAGGAAAAATTTCTTTTGTGTTGCTGTCTAAGGATTAGCAAGACAGGATGAGTAAAGCAGTCCCTTTGATAAGCAGCTTAATAACAATACGTCATTAAGTCGCTCTGGATGGCAAGTTGGGCAGCATGTAAATTTTATAAAATTGAAATATAAGTAAAAATGTCAGTTTTGAAGTGTCATGATTTGACTGAAACCACTGTCCATATTTCCGGTGTGGAAGGTGATCTAGTTATCAAATCAAGCTTTTCTTTCTTAAAAATATCATTTCAAATTGAATAAGAAGAAATAGAAAAATAGATCTGGTATACTATACAAAAAATTAAACACATAATTGCCACACCTGTTTGCTGACAAGCATCCACCAACAGGACAATTTTGGGTCTGTTCTCTGGGCCCGAAGAGTTCGTTTCCTTCTGGATAGCAACGTTTTTCACTGGAGGCCTTTTGCTCTTTATGTGGGGTTGTGACGGCGGCGGCTGATTGAAAGATTAGCCAACAAACAGATGAAGCTACTTGACATGACTTAGGAGGGGTGTGTGTGTGTGTGTGTGTATCAATCATAAGAATATATGAAGAGCAACAATCAGATCTGTGGTCTTTTACCTTGTTACTTCTGAAACTAGTTTTATGGAATGTTAGTCTATCTGCTCCCATTCTTTAGGTCTTCCGAAAGGCCTTGAAGACCTGGAAGTGCCAACTGGCCTGGGGTCCCAATGGAAATGTAGCACTTTGCAGGTGGCTAATAGAGTAGATAATCCCCACCCCACTCCAACCCACCTGCCTTTGCGTACTTGGCTCCGTACCTCTCCATCCTGCTTAGTTTTAATTGAATTTTAAACTTAAGGTCCTTATTTATTGTTTTAATAATGCTTGACAGCACATTCTACTCAACTCTATGAGCTACCGAGAGCACTTTAGACAAATTTGGCAAACAAACAAACACACAAGAAGTCTTTTAAGTTTTAGAGTCCCATGAGTACTGATAACTTAATAGGTCGCTGATTTCTGCATGAAGACACAGTGGCACTTCTCATGTTTAGCCTCTACCTCACGTGAGCTCCCCGCTGAAATCCCAAGGACAGATTGTTTAACAAATAACACCTAATGACAGGGCTTTACTAAGTGACCTGTAAATCACGTTAATCCCTTGTGATCTCTGCCCAAGTGATGGAGATTAACAAGTGGAAAACAATCTGGAATGCCTGAGAAAAAAATATGAGGGCGGCAGAAACACTTAAAACCAACTTTAATACATTCTGGATGTGTGTTACGTAGCATTGAGAGCTTGTGGCCATTGTAAGCTTCATTCAGGTCCTTGCAGAATCAACGTGCAAATTCTGTGACTGAAAAAGCATATGTCTCTTAAGCTGTCAGCTCTCCCAGGGTAAACCAAACAGGAAGTAGGAGTTGATGAATTCTACTTTACTGTAAGGCTACATGAATAAAACCATGCAAATCTGAAGACACAAACTTCCCGCCACCACTTTTTCCAAAATGCACAAAACGAGCTTACTTTTTGCACCATCGATCCTCTGCTGGTACTTCTGCTCCTGGGGCTACATAACGGAAAGGCCTGGCTTGGTTGGGCCGGACGATCTGTGCATTGTGCTGTAACTGGGTTTATGGCACTTGCAGGCTGAAAGGAGGCAGAGTAAGCTGTTGGGAAGGGATGATAAAATCCCATGACTTGAGTACAAGGCGCTGGCATCAGTTGATAGTAGGTATACTCGGTAGAAACTGGTGGCTGAGTAGATATAATGGGATATGCCAGATATGGCCCGGCAGGGTTCGTGTTAGGCTGCTGCCACCTGATGTCATTATTGTACACTGGAAGTTGTCTGAAATAAATGGGGGGGAAAATCCAGTTAGGTCAATGCTTATTTCTCTAAAATTATTGTAGTTTAAAGAAAGGGTGTCCAACCTTGGCAACTTTAAGACTTATAGATTTCTAGAATTCCCTATATTTTCTCATTTTCTGTATATTTTTTTAAAATCTTTTAATTTTCCCTACTTTCAATGTACTAAAAACTCTTAATAAAAATGGAAAAAATAAAGATAATGCCAATACTATAACTTCGTTACATAGTACAGTATAATCACAGAATCTTGAAAGCCTGCTAGAGTTTCCGCCTGCTCCCTTTTACACTATTAATAATCCGAAGGGTTTTAAGACTCTCTCAAAATAATTTGTTCCCTAACAGTCATGCCACTCAATGCTCTGCAAGTTCACTCAGAAGAAAGCCACACTGAGTCCAACGCACATCCAAGCAAGAAAAATACATCCTTCATTTTTAGATTTTTCCCAACATTTCGGAAAGCAAGACAAATTAGATTACCCTAGTCCAAACAGAGATAAAGCAGAATAAAACAAAACAGTATAGATTGAATTACCTGTTGGATTGGTTTTCTTGAACGAATGGGTAGCACGTAATCAGGTAGCTGGGAATCGGAGTTGCCTCAACACCACTGATGTTTCCACCATCATTTGGCAGGGTCATGGGCATCACCAGTGAATCAGGGGCCTTCTTCTGAGGAATGAATGGTTCCACTTCAGCAGACAATTTCACATTCTTAAAGGGAAAAACAAAATGAAAAGGATTCTTGGTACACAGAAGAACCACCAGGATAATTAGAGGACTGGAGGCTAAAACATACAATGACTGGTTGCAAGAACTGGGCATGGCTAGTCTAGTGAAAAGAAGGACCTGGGGAGACATGATAGCAGTCTTCCAATATTTGAGAGGCTGCCACAGAGAGGGAGGGGGTCAGGCTATTTTCTAAAGCACCTGAAGGCCAGACAAGGAATAATGGATGGAAACCGATGGAGAGAATCAACCTAGGAATAAGGAAAAATTTTCTGACAGTGAGAGCAATCAACCCATGGAACAGAAGTTGCCTTCGGAAGTTGTGGGAGCTTCATCACTGGAAGCTTTCAAGAAGAGACTGGAATACCATATATCAGAAATGGTGTAAGATCTCCTGTTTGGGCGGAGCAGTTGGACTAGATGACCTACAAGGTCCCTTCCAACTCTGTTAATCTGTTAACCTGCTTTTTTAAGTTTTCAAGTTTGCTGTGTGTTAAACCTAAGCAAGCTATTTAAGCAAAATTGAATCCACTCAGAATGGAACGTTTGAGAACTCTTATCATCAAAGGACACTGTCTTTAATTTTGACAAGAGATTTAGTACTTCATTCTTAATATTTATACATATATGTATATTACGGCATTTATACACTATCCAAATCAGGTTTCACCATGTCAAAAAGCAACACTCTTAGCTAATGCAGCAAACACCTCAAAAATATGTTTATTACACAAGTTCCCAGTGATATACAGGTAGCCTTCAACTTACCAGGAGAATTGAACCAAAAATTTGTTGCTAAGTAAGACCTTTGTTAAGTGAATTTTGTACCTTTCTTGCCACATTTGTTAAGCAAATCACTGAAGTTGTCAATTTAATAACCAGTGTTGCTAAGTGAATCTGGCTTCCCCATTGACTTTGCTTGTCAGAAGATCGCAAAAGGACAATGCAACCATCGTAAATGTGAATCAGATGCTAAGTGCCTGAGTTTTGATCATGTGACCAGGGGGAATGCCACAACCGTCGTAAGTGTGAAAAATGATCGCAAGTATTATTTTTTTTCAGTGCTTTTGTAACTTTGAATGGTCATTAAACAAAGTGTTGTAAGTTGAAAACCTGTAGTTTTGTCAGAACTGAATTTTGTACGTTGTAAATATTGTTTGGTTTACTGAGACATTCAGCAAATCAGATTGCCTAGCAGATCTGCTTCTTTCTCATCAAAAGAATGACAAGTTATATGCCAGCAGCCTCTACCAAAGTTTAAGATTTTTAGCTAGAAAACCATTCAAATTACATTTCCTTCTGTTCATTTGCACATGTTTACCCATGGCTAACAGACTGCATCATCAACTAACCCCATGGAGAGAGTTCCCACAGCACTCTTAAGATTAGTATTTGGTCAGCCAGATTGCATTTCAGGGTATTCTGCAAACCTAATTAATATGTTCATTTAAGCCAACCATAGACAATTTATTTTCATATTACAGGGAAAAAAATGATTAAAGTTGGAGATTTTCATTAACTAATCATTTATAATTAATTAAATTATCCATAGAAGCATAATTTTCTTAAAGCTACCATCATATTATAAGTTATCTTACAATAATAGTAATTATTAATGTAAAATACTGGCTTTTCTTTCCATCTATCTTATACCACAAATCATACTATTTGTGAAGAGCTTAAACATTTTATCCCAGTTGCAGCCTCTAATCATAGTTGCTCCCAAACTAAATCTGGATAACGTAATTCTGTGTTCCATTTGATTAGCACTTAGGAGCCATGGTGGTGCAGTGGTTAGAATGTAGTATTGTAGGCTGACACTGCCCATAGCCAGAGTTCAATTCTGACTGGCTCAAGGTTGACTCATCCTTCCATCCTTCTGAGGTGGGTAAAATGAGGACCCAGGTTGTTGGGGGCAATAGGCTCACCTGTAAACCGCTTAGAGAGGGCTGTAAAGAACTGTGAAGCAGTATATAAATCTAAATGCTATTTACTTCATTCTATTTCATTCCAGGATATGTCTAATACTGAAAAATATTGCTAACTTGATGTATAATTTTATAATCTACTTCAGCAGAAAACATGCATTTTAAAGTACTGGAATAGTAACCAGGAAGATGACAACTATGTCACTTAGGATAACATGCTCAGCACACCTAAATTCAGTCTCATTAAAAGTATAAAAATACTGATGAGATTTAAACATGTATTTACATAGGGTAAATGATAAACCTAAATACATTCAATGCAGAATGGGAAACTATTTCCCGCATGAAACATTCACTCTAGCCCATTCTCTAGGTGTCTTATTCATAAACTATCTAAAAAAATTGCTATGTAAATCTGTTAAATGCACTTATGAATAACAAAAATAATGGGGTTTCAGTTTTGCTATTGAGATTTTAGAAGTAGTTTATGACAGTGGAAGATAAAGTTCTATAATAATATTTTGTAATGTAATTGCCAATTCAAATTTAAAAAGGGCTTGAATTAAAAAGAACTAAAGCAATTGTTAACGTTTGTTACCTGTAAAGGTTGTAAACATAATTACCGGGATTAGGAAACAAAAAGAAAGGTAGGTAACACTGTAGCCAAAATTAAAACCATCAAGTACAACCTATCTTGTACATGTTACCAAACAATACTCAGTATTTGTAAATTGTAGCTAATCTAAAACTGAACAATCAGATAAGAGGGGAGGATTCAACTAACACCCATAAACCTAAACTTTATCCTAACATGTGACTACAAGCCTGAAATGTTTTTATTTGGGTTAAGTTATCTTCTGTTTTTATTTCAACATCTGCATACTAAGCGGCTTATAATGCAATAATAATTCGACGTTTCTTCAGAAAGAGATTTTTCTATAAATACTGTTCCATCTTTGAAGGAGATGGACAGCAGAGAAATGGAAAAAAATAAAATAATATAGGTGATCCTCAATTTACAACTACAATTAGGACTTCCGAATTACCGTTGCTAAGCAATGTTGTTAAGCAAGTCACACTTGATTTTATGATTTTTGGCACAGTTCAGCAAATCACTGCAGTTGTTAAATGAATCACGCAGTCGTTAAAATAATCTGGCTTCCTGTTAGGTGGCCAGAAAAGTTTTTTTTTTTTTTTAAAAAAACAGTGATCACATGACCTCAGGATGCTACAACCTTCTTAAATACATGCTGGCTGTCAAACACCCAAGTTTTGATCATGTGACTGTGGGGATGGCCGTGGCTGTTGTGTGAGTCTTGGTTTCAGAAACCGTTGTAATTTCAAACAGCCGCTAAGTGAATGATTGTAAGTCAAGGACTACCTGTACACTGCTGGGCCCCATTAAAATAAAGGAAATAAAATATTGTACACTCTATTGTTTGTGCAGATACTTCCTTTCCAATCGCAGGGTTTTAAGACTGCCCTGGCCTTCAATTTTTTACTTCAACAAATGTAAAACTGTTTTATATTGGCAACATATTGTGCATAAAGGCCCCTTTGTTTTCTATGTAAAAGGCACTATAGTCTTTAGCAGCTGCAGGGACAGAAGATGACACTAGCAGGAACAGACTGGTAAAGTTAGTACACTACAAAGCACACAAAAAATGAGTAATGGACATTTATCCTCCTCACCCAATAAAATAGAAGCCATGCTGTGCCTCGGCCAGAACCGCAATAGCTGAAGGGGCCCAGTGTTCAAAAACATAAGGCAGATATACACAAGTTATGTTTTGAACCGAAAATGAAGCTGCAGTTGCCCTGGCAGGAAAGGAAAGGATCTGTGCCACGTTTGATCTTTCAAGCATTTGTAAAATATCAGGGTGTTTTTTTTTAAACACAGAGCCTTCTAGGAACAGCTTCACAAGATATCACACTCTCTAGTTATTTTCAGAGGAGCTTCGAAAACACCAAAGCAGCTGTGGCTATAGTTACAAAACTCTGAGCAATGTAATATTAAGATATGGCAAATACGCAAGCTAATTTGAAGTTAGCAAAGGCAGCGCTGTCATCCTCTTGTAGGAGATTCTGCCTTAAAATGTGGCAGGCTGAGAAAGAATTGTTTTTAAGCGAAGTTTGAGAGGTACAGTATTTCTTGGGTGGGGAAGTTCATTTTACGAAATGAGCACAAGAGCAAACAATACATGTTGTGTTGTCCATATTCGAGAGATATGTTGCTAATAGAATGATAAAATATAATCTTTTTGACAAGGGGTAATCAAATGGGATAAATAAAACTAATGTCATAGATGTGAAGGGGTTTCTAGAGCAGGGGTGTCAAATTCCCATCGTCATGGTGGTATCACATGACAGATGACTTTACCCCCCCCCTTCGCTAAACCGGCCGTGGGCGTGGCCAGCACGTGATGCATCCAATCCGCGGACTGAGAGTTTGACAACCCTGTTCTAGGGTAGTGTTTCCCAACCTTGACCCTTTGAAGATAGATGGACTTCAACTCCCAGAATTCCCAAGCCAGCTGGCTGGGAAATTCTGGGAGTTGAAGTCCATCCATCTTCAAGGAGTCAAGATTGAGAAACACTGTTCTAGAGTATATGATTATGAAATGAGCAAAAAGAATGTTTACAGATAACTCAAATGTTGTCTTGATGAGTTAAACCAGGATGCAACCTATAAGACAATTTTCTGGTAATTTATTCCTCACTTAGCAACTGTTTGAAGTTATGACAGACCTCCCCCAGAGCTACTTGCAACCCAGTTCCAGAGTTCCAATGGATGCACACACACACACACACACACACAGTCACATAATCATATTTTGGACGCTCTGTAACCAGCTCACATTCATGGCCATTTGAAGTATCCTATGATCAGATGACTGCAATTTTCAGCATTTTTTGCCAGTTCCTGCACTTATGTCTATAAAAAATGACTATTGAAAAAAACGTTCATTTAACAGCCACTTAACCATCACCGAAAAAGAGTAAAGTCAGGTGTGTCACAAGATGACCTGCTTAACCACTGCTATGACTTACCACTGTAATTCTGACCACAATTATGTTCCTAAGAAGAGAACTACCTGCATGCACAAGAAGCAACTTTAAGCGTGCAATCCTATCCTGGGGATCTGGCATTACAAGACATTCGGGGTCAAGGACTGAATTTCAGCCCTGTGCTATGCAGTCCTGAAAATTCGGTATTTGTACAAAATTATAGTCCATAAGCGTTCTGTCTCCTTTACAATCCTCAGCACTATAGCTTATTTTCAAAGAAGTGTTAGAAATCAGATTTCAGCTGCACCAGAACAAGAACCTGTTTTCTGCAACTCTGATTTGTATCTGACCAGTTTCATAAAATGATACTTATTAAAATATATTATAGTAGAACATGTTGCCCAAAGGACTTACCTACTTCAAGAAGAGATAACGAGCAGTGGAAATTGTATCCTAGGTAAATATGCTTTTTAAACCACTATCTTAAACATCTCCTGCAATTTGTTCTCACATGAAATAGGGTGTTTCAAAACAAGGGACAATTTAGGGCACATGTTATATTTTGCAATAATACTTATTTTATTCCTGGACACTAAAGACCACATTGTGGATAACATATGGTTACTTGGTGCCAGTTTTTCAATAAATCTTATTAGCCTAAACAATCTGTTGTAGGATCAAAGCCTCTTTTTTGAAGGTTATGGGTGGAATCTATTATTCTGACTAACCCTTGTGGTTTTTGACTTTACAGTTTAGGATTGAAAGTGAGTGACTGGCCCACCACACTCACCCAACAGGCTACTGCCTTAAGACAGAAAGAACTTAAGTCATGGTGTCCTAGTTTTTAGTCTCCACCAAATTGGTTATCTCTATATTTAGTATATTTAGTAACCATAAATTGTATATCCTCTTTTAAATAAAGAGGCAATAAAAATAGCAGACTGTTCCCATAATTATAACAGCCTGCCATTTATACCTCACAGAATTTACCTGCAGATATATAAAGGAAAAACTATAAAATAAAAAGGTAGCTTCCTTCCCCCTTAAATTATGCAATCTTCATCCCAACTCTGCCAGTCCCCAGCTGTCACAGAGAGAAAGAAAAACTCAATGTCATTGTAATTATAGGCATATAATTATTTAGATAAGCTTCACTAAAGTCTAGAGACTGTGATTAGAGCAAATTGCTTGCCAAAAATTGAGAACTTATTTTTCAACATACAGCCAGTAAGAAGAGATGAGCTAAACTTTGCAGTTTTTTCCCTTTATTCCAAAAAAGCTTTACACGTCATATTAATCTATTAACAGGAAGCATTTTTGTTGTTTTTTAATATTATGTTGAGGCTGTCACATAAGTCATTGTGTACAAATTGACCCCAATGCTAATCTTATTTCAACAAAATTTGCTTCCAGATAAATCAAAAGGACAAAATACTGACCACTTATCAATTGACAAAACAAAATTAGGCTAGGATATTTAAACCAAACCAATTTTGAGGATGTTAAATTAATGGTTTTTTATTGGTCACTTTGAACTCTTTTTCATTTACTACCACCATTGTTTTAAATCTCAAAGTGACCAAGTAAAGATGAGAAACCCAAACTTTGATCAGAGTTCTCTTTTAACTATGTTCTTTATGTTAACTACTACATAAACCAATATGCTGAGTAGATTCCCCAAATAGCTTGCCTCTCCAAGCAATTGAGGAAATTAGCCTTTGAATTTCATTATAGGCTTTTAAATGCTTAATTCACAAACATGCCCAGAGTACAGCATACACACTTTTAATTAGAACTAGCAAACAATCTCATAAAGATTATAGAATACAAAATAAACACCTTGTTAACAAAGAACACAAAACATTACCCTCTTAAACAATCTTAGCAAGTGATTGGGCTTAGAAACCAAATAGGGGTAGTTCTGGTTAGTTGTGATGAAGACTAATTTAAAGCTCCAACACTATAGGCTAAACTGAGAAATCAAAAGAAAAAAAATCAAAACAGGAATCTTAATTTAAAGGGTTTTATTTATTACTGCCATGAAACCCTTTAAATCACCAGATCTGTAAAGCTTCTTCCTAAGTCAAACAATCTGACTCTGGGCAGCTTACAACAACAAACAATAAACCAAACTACCCCTCTCAAACTTTAATATTAAAGCTATACAGAATGGTGATGACCAAACACTATTAGCTGCCAACAAAAGGGGACTAAGTGAACAGAGCTGGGGCCTGCATCTGGAATGAAGTAGGGGTGTTGTACAGAACAAGGTCAACAACAGAAAAGGCACAAGCACAATTTGGTTTTGCTCTTGTGGTTTGAATGTGTTTGAATAAGCAACAGCAATTATAAAAATTATCTAGTCATTAAACAGGAAGCTTTACATGTATATGGATATCTTGGATGATCTCAGACACTTACGAATCTTTTATCCTAGCATGTGAGCACAGCCTATGTGCTTTGTTTATGGTCCACAGAATTGTGCAAAGCCAGCTGGGTTGACTAAACCAAGGTTAACTACAATAAACAATGTATGCTACCATTATAAAAGAATTGCCTTACATCAAGCCTGTGAAGGTTCACTTAGCCCAGTGTTAACCACTCGATGTGTAACAGCCTCTCTAATGTCCCATCTTCAAATCTGGATTCAGACTCCAACTGATCTCCTGTGGGCCTTTAGACATGCTTCAACATACCATCTTCCCAATAACCATTTCATTAAAGTCCTTAGGGATTCAGTCCCAGAATGTTGCATTTTCCCATTGTCTGTTTTTCCCTTGAGCTTCCTACTAACAATTTCCAAAGAGCAGATATTATAATGCACAAAAACTTCAAATATTGGCTTCAATTTAAAATGAGAAAATAGCATCAGGCAGGACTATTTTACAATTGAAGAAAGGCTGAAATGAAGGAACAAAATTAGTTACTGCCAGAGACAAAATATTTAACATTCAGGCAAAGGTTAATTTCCTAGTTTAATAAATCACACAAATGCCTTGTTTTACTAATTCTAAATGCTATTAAGGGTACTCCTATATAATAATATATAATTATACAGAGTCCCTATAGTGAAAATCATGTTTTGTTTTGTTTTAATAACTGTAGAAGTTAACCATTTTGAGTGGGGAAGACATTCTCCAATGTTCCTGAAAATCACACCTACATGGAAGACCATACCACAAGGCTTATTTTAAATCCCACATTTGTGCTTCTGTGTATGCTAATCCAATACACAATGTGTCATGTAGGAGAGTTATACCTAACATTCCAGGACAAAAATCCACTCCCAGGCTTCTCTACCCACCCTCAAATTTGCCATTCAGAAGGCTGAATTCCTGGAGCGATAGAAGCTGTGAGCAAGCCAGCTTTTTAGGAAAACTAAACTCAGGCTGGTAGCATTTGTAACCCTTTGCAGCAAGTCACTAGCCCAGGGGCTCAGTCCCAGGGAGCCTGTTTTCCTCCCACTCTACCTCCTGTGCCCATACATTTAACTCAGTTTGTCTGAAATGGTAACCACTGTCTGGAATGGCGTGGGGGTTTCCTGCTTGAGCAGGGGTTGGACTAGGAGACCTCCAAGGCCCCTCTCTTCCAACCCTGTTGCTCAGCCCCGGAATCCCAGAACCCAGCTCTTCTTTCTGTTCGTGCACAACTACAGGTAACCCTCGACTTACAGCAGTTTATTCAGTGACCGTCGAAAGCTATGACATCCCTGGAAAAAAAGGGGGACTTAGGACCATTTTTCACCATCTCTATGCGGGATCAAAATTCAGACGCTCGGCAACCACTTCATAGTTATGACTGGTTCATACTTATGACCACTGCTTGTGTCCAGAGGTCACGGGGATCCCCTTTTCTTTGCCACCTTTTGGCAAGCAAAGTCAATGGGGGAAGAAGCCAGGTTCACTTGCAACCGGGTTATTTACTAACTTAGCGACCAGATTCACTTACAACCGGGTTCTTCACTAACTTAGCCGCGGCATTCACTTAAAGAACAACCGTGGCAAGGAAGGTGGTAGGAAAAGGGGCAAAGCTCAACTGAGCTGAGGTCTCAGCTTTAACAACAGAAACGTCGGGCTCCAGTGCGGCCGTAAGTCGAGGGCCACCGGGGCAGGAAGTTGGAAATGCGTCCATTTCAAAGCTTCAAGCAAACCCCGAGAGAGAGAGAGAGGCAGAGAACCGAGACAGCTTAGGAAACTCAGCTAAGCTATAGGCAGCCTAAGCAAGTCCAGGAAGGCTTCAGGAGGAGCAAGAGCAGCAGCCTCTCCTCTTCCTCTCCGGCCTAAAAATCCCCCAAAAATCTCTTCCCCTCCCCCCTCTGGCCTAAGTCCCCCCCACCTCCCCTGGCCTTCCGTCCCCGTTAATTCCTCCAGCGCTACTCCCTCGCCGGTCAGTTTCACTCGCTCCGTATTGTGTTCCTATTAGCGCTTGGCGGGCGGGCGGCTGGCTGGCTGGGGGACACCTCCCCTCCGGCCCTTTCTGCCTTTGGCTCGGCTTCCCCGCTCCGTCGGGCAAGAAGGACCCCTGACCCGCCGCCCTGCCTTCTTTTTCTTCCTCCTCCTCCTCCTCCTCCCTTTGCAGCCTCGACTTACGCCCGGGGGCCGCGCCTTCCTTCCGATAACGGCGGGCCGGGGGGACTCCGTCGCTCCCCCTGCCCAACGGTCCTCCAAATGGAGCCCCCACCTCTTTCCCAAGAAACCTCCCCCCTCGCCGTTGCCTAGCAACCCCTCAACCCTTCCCCCCCCCCCCCCCCCCCCACGGAGGGCTCCCTCAGCGGCCTTTCCTACCTGGCCGCCGACGGCTTTGTCCATGGCTCCAGCAGGCGAGGAAGGAGAGAAGGAGGTCGGTCGGCTTCTTCTTCTTCTTCTTCTTCTTCGGCTTCTGAGGCGGCGAGGGCGCTCCTCTTTAACAAGCGCCGGCGGAACGGCAGGCCGCGTCCCCCATGGCTCCTTTCCCCCTCACAGACAGGCTTCCGCTCCCACCCTGCGCGGCGGCGACGGCTGACGCGGCTTTCCCTCTTCTTCCCCGAGCGGGTTTACGCCAGTGGCGTCGGCGAGAGATGGAGGCGAGGCAGCGAGCAGCGAAGCGGGAGGAGGAGGAGGAGGAGGAGGAGAAGGGAGGAGGCGGGGCGAGGATCATCTGGGACGGAAGCCGGCAGGGGCCGCGCCTCGCGGAAAGCGCTCGTTTCATGCGCTCTCGCCCGGCGGAGGTCCCCGCCCCTCGCCGTTGCTAAGCAACGCCGAGAGCCTGGTTTGGGGGCACTTTCTAGGCCCGCCGTGAGGAGGAGGAGGAGGAGGAGGAAGCTTCGGGGGTCTGCACAGCTCTCAGGTAGGCCCTGTCGTGGGCAGGGGGGCTTCTTCCTTCGCAGTAAGCACCGCCCGGCCGGGACAGCCCCGAAGCCCTTTGCCTGCGAGGCGAGGCCCGGCCTGCCTGGAGGATGCGTTGCGACAGCCCCGCTTGACTCGATCCCCGATGCGGTTCTCCGTGGGGTCCGAGGAGGGGTCGCCCAAGGGGGCTGCGGAGCAGGTGGGCTTCCCTGGGCAATCCTTTGAAGCCAGAAGTCGGGTCAGTTCAGGGGCCTCCCCTTTTTAAGGATGGGTAATCCCCATTATTATTCATTGGGGCCGGTTATAAAACGAAGGCATTGTTTTCTCACTCATTTGTCAAATTCGGCCCTTCAAGAGCTAATTCGGTTTTTTCATTTCGAGAAATGATTTCTTTATGTAAGAATTTATTTCGTTTTCAAGGCATTTATTTCTTTAAGTTTTGTCTTCAGAAATTTAATTAAGTTCTGTTTTTCAAAAATGTGTGTATTAAGTTTTGCTTTCCAGACATTGAAAGTTTTGTCTTCAGAAATTTATTTAAGTTCTGTTTGCAAGAAATTTATTGTATTAAATTTTGCTTCCAAGACATTTATTTAAGTTTTCTCTTCAGAAATTCATTCATGCATGCATTCATTCATTCAGTGCCTTCAAGTCGTATTGACTCCTGGCGATTGCCTGGATTAATCCCTGCAGTTTTTGTGGCTTCAAACCTTTTTGTGGCTTGCCTGGCCTCCTTCCTAAGGCTGAGAGAGGAGCACTGGCTTAAAGTCACCCAGCTGGCTTTCTGCTTAAGGCAGGACTCACTGTCTTCCAGTTGAAGCCTGACGCCTTAAACCATTGCACCAAACGGGCTAAAATATCAGATGCGTGGAAGGAAATAAAAAGAATGCAGGAAGAGATATAGAGGTAATACAGGAATGACGTGATACGGGAAAGGTATAATAAAGGATGGGTGTTGTTGCTCTTAACGGGCTGTATTTGCACATTTTATCAAGATAGAAAATAAATAAATCACATGTTAAGTCAAACAGTTGCTTGGATTTTTCTTTGGTTGGGGTTTTTGTGACCACAATATAATCCCGGGAATGTATTCATAACATCCGAATAGTTAAATATGGTTTTATGAAAATAATTGATTCATAATGGTCATTATCATTCTACTCAATATTCTTAGTTTTTTCTCTGAAAGTGAAGGAGCACATTTCTGCACAATAGCTTCGTAGATTTATTTTAAAAACATGTCTGCAGCTACCTTTGCAGCTACCTCAGGACCATTTCCCACGTTATATGTATTATTAAATTGGAAGTAGAATGTTGACTTCACAGATTGCATTAAACCAGAGCATAGCTGGCTGAGGAATTCTGTGAGTTGAAGTCCACAAGTCTTAAAGTTGCCAAGTTTAAGGACTCCTGCATTAAACCATAGTGTTAATAATAATTAGTGGAACAAAGACAATTTGTTTGATATTAAATGTTAATGGATTTTCAAAGACTAATAGGGATGGATCCAACACTAAATATTATGGCTTAGATCAAAATAGGTTTATTGACCCAATTTAAGAACATTTTCAAGGACATCATCATTTTATTTTGATAAGAATTGGCATAGATTGATCTGTATTGAACTTGTCCCCAGTAATGGGTCTATTAATCAAGTTTTATGTTTAGAAAGCAGTAATAGAATGTGTATAACAAATACTGCTCCATCATATATTCCCAGAGTGATCAAATAGTTCATAGGAAATGAAAGGTAATTGTGAAGCAAGTCATCTCCTGTTGATTACTTTAATCAATGAGAAATGTTTCTGATTTGATATAGATAACGCTGGCTCAGAGAACAGGGATGTATTTTGCCTGACCTATTTGTGGAAAATTGAAAGCAAGTATTCTTTAGGCAATGGCTAGTTGAGGTTTTTGCTCACATCAAAGTTGAACTCTCCAAATTTGAACCATTCTTCAAGAGATAGCTGGTTTTCAGATAGGCACTGTTCACTTGACAAGTATAAAATCTGCTTGTTATGGAAGTATGTTTGAAACCAATTTGATACTAAGCAGAGGAGGAGAGATGGTGAAGAAATTATTTCAGGCTCTCGTCAAATGATTTTTGACAAATCACTTTTGTTGTTTTTAAATAACTGCTCATATTTCATCTTGAAATAATCATTGAGATGATGTAATATTTGAATTAGGAAAATCCTTGTGCTTTAAATCGTATACTTCAGCAACCGTTGTTAGGTTATCTGCTGAAATTCACACCCTGGTTGAGATGCAGAGTCCTCTAATTCTGGCTCCTGGAGATCCTGCTGACTCTCTGGCAATAAAACAATGCAGAGAATGATCAGTAAAATCTGAGTATTTGACTGTCTTCTGGCACATGGCATTGGTTGAACCAGAGGAGGAAGGAATGATTAAATAGTGCAGATGAGGTAAGACTTTTCCTTGATTGGCATTTTGCCTAAAGGGGCTGTCAAAGATGGACCTGCTACCTCTACATTAGTTGATTCACATAATACTGCCAACATGGAGTTAGACAAAAGGTCATGTTAGAAAGAGCTTTAAAATGTCCAACACCTGTTTGACAAGAGCCTGTAACAAGATAGGGGGAAATGATCTGTTTTTTGTTTCTGGAAAACTGCATTCTACGAATAGTTTTGGACAGCAAAGTTAGCTGCAATGTACGAGACTCAACCATTACCTGTGCCCAGGGGCATAACAGCACATTCAACCAGGAGCGCCATGACTTCAACAGCTTGGGCCACATAAGCACCAATAACAGAAATATAATAAACATGTGGCAACCTGGGCCTCTCCATCGCCCTTCATTACACACTACAGAATTGATGGGTTTACCTCAGCTGAGGTTTCTTTCAGTAGGAGAGTTTTGCAAAGGGTCCACAGGGACCATGAGGGGACTCCACGCCAGACAGAGACCCTCCCATTGGACAGGCCAAGCTTTGGCATGTCCCCCTGCTGGATGCTCGGAGCAGCTCATTGGAGGAAGGGCGTTGGTACTTTACCTGATATACCCGTTCTCTGTGAGCTGCGAAGAGCATCCAGACCCACCCAATTTCTGTTTGGTGGGTTCCTGTCCCGCCCAATGGCTTAAAAAAAAAAAAGAGGCAAGGGTTACATTTTTTTGTCTTCACTGTTTTCAGCTCCATACAAAATGATCAGTAATATCAGAACACTATCCTGTGTTATATGCTGTGATGTAAATGCTAGATGGAACTGCGCTAAGCTATTTCTTTTCCTTTTTAAGGAACAGAAAGTATAACTTCATTTCCTATTACTTTGGAAAGTTTTCATACACGGAGGCTTAAGTAGTTTTAAGTCTCATGTATTATTTATGTTCATTTGGTCTCAAAGGTGCTTTTTCCCCAAAAGGCAACTGGACATTCTTGGTTTTTTCCTTTCAAAATGTTTCACTTCTCTTCACTTCTCAGTTCACCAAAGAAGTTTCTTGAATGAGAAGCGAGACATTTTCAAAGAAAAAAAACCAAGAAAGTCCAATTGCCTTTTGGATAAAAAGCAACTTTGGGACACAAAAAATGCATTGCATTGCAAAATTTTGAGTTGCCGTGTTTTTACATTCTTGCTGAAGCTCAGGAATATTTCTAAATGCTACCTGTGAAAAAGTCCACATTCTTAACATGTTTACACATAAATCAATTTCTTACTACTTTGTACTCAAGCAGTAGAATAATTGTAACTTTAGAAAAATCTTCATTATGTTAACATTTTCTGTTATGATAAAAGGCTGGATTAGAAAATTATGCAAAAGGTACAGTAGGATCAATTCCTGCTGTTGAGATGATATAGTAATGTTACCATTTCCCCTCCACCCCCATAACATTTCTTCATATTTCCCAGGGTATGATTAAGATGTGTATCCAATTCCTTATATAAAGAGATTTTATCAAGTCCTTAAAGCCCTGCAATTTAAGAGCAGAGTTTAATGAGTCATCCCGTAAATGAGTGCAAAATGTAGCAAGACAGTAACCAGCATTCAGATTTCTTAATATTTCTAAGTAAATAACTAATCTGTGTTCTTCTGTCCTTCCTAAAATGCATGTGCATTATCATTTTTATGCATGTTGTGATCCTGTTCATAAATGGCTCAATTAAAAACCTGGTCGCTGTTCTTAGCCTTCAAACTGTGGGAGAACATGTCCACCCAACAGAGAATCTAGTTAAAAATGCCCACTGCAAGCATGACTTAAAACAACTGGGTCCTTTGTCATGGCCATCTGATCTATTGAGCAAAAATGTAGCTCAGCTTGTTAGAAATCCTACTCCCAAAATATGTTGACTGTTGAATTACAGCCTGTGACATTTTTAAAAAATTGTTTGATTGTATTTAAAATAAATGTATTGCTGCACTGAAAATATTCATTGTGTTACTTTTTTTAAACAAATCCAGAAATACATATCCTTGTAAAGGTCATTTTAAAAAAAGGCTTTTATTCAAGCTTTGCCAACTCTGTGGCTCAACACTTAATATTTATTTAATCTGTTTCATAGCAGCAAAATTCCTACTATTATGTAGACAGATTGCACATGCAAGGGAGAATTTGCACACTATGGAAATGCAGTTTTATTTTCAATGCTCTGGAGATGCAAACAAAAATCTATGAAGGACTCTGTTTCTCGATTAGTTGCAGAAAACAAGATTTTATCCTCAAGTCAGTAATGTCCCTAAAGCAGCACTTTCCTGTTTCCCATAACTTATATGGGAGAGATTAAGAACACTCTGGAATCTGATCTGTGCACTTAGCGTAAGAGCACTGAGTAATTGGGAGGGCAAACAATATAAAGGGCTAAATATGAAAATTATTACTTCCAAAATACTATTGCTCTAGAATTCGGGGAAGATTTAAATGGCAGCTCTTGGAGCAGCAATATTAAAGTGTTTCTGCAAGCCTGGATCTTATTTTTGTCCTGTAGAAGCTTATGGCAGCCCCTGAACATGAGCAAGTTACTCTGTGAAACTTCCAGAGGCATGACTGGACTAGGTTAACCTTTGGTCTGATCAGTTTTTATATACTTGACAAACTGCCACGCCCCTGGTGACTTTATCTCCACGACAGCACATTTTTCTACATGAGGTTTGGCTGCTAAACCCAACTTCCTCAAAAACAAGGTGGAAAATTGTTGTCCTTCACGTGCTTGGGTTGATCTGTGGGAAATAAGAATGGAGTTTATCTTCTTATGAACTTCAATTCAAAACAAAAAAGCCAGTTAGACGTCTAACCATCCTTAGGATATTCCCAACGCTTGGCCCAAATGACCATGAATTGCAGAATACTGTAACTTGTGCTGGTTCTTTAATGTTTCCAGAAGCCATGCATTTTTTCTTTCAGGAAGATCTGGAAGAAAAACATGTTTTCCATTTATGAGGTTATCATCCTACCTCTCTTCCAGGGAGCTCAAAATAAATTAAAAACAAGCCCATATCAATGTGTGTTAGGCTTCATTTCTGTAGTGTAACTTTTGTACCTGACTTGCGATATTTGCGATATATTTATCAAGCAGATTTTAGTGGGGGTAACTCTAACTCCAATTACATCGCCAGGAATAGTAGGATCCCTCTTGGAAATCTTTGCTACTCATTTTTATCACGCTAGTATTGAAAAGGCATCTTCTTCTTTTTACTATTGACTAGAATAGCCCTGCACCAATTAGTTGAAGGAATAGCCCAGTAAAGAGATACCGTGGTTGCAAATGTGCTAAGATCATTTTGTCACATATGTTTGCATGGATACATTAAAAATACATAGCATACACTGAAATTTCAGCCCAGTTTGCTGCCTGTTTGAAGTTATATCCTGTTTGTACACAAAAATCTAGATTTCTGCATTATTGTTTTTATTAGAATTTGTATAAAAGTTGTACATCTGAGCTGTACCAAGAAGTCAGCCCATAAAAATAAATTTCACTCACCCTTCTTTCTTGTTCGTTCAGCTGTAACTAGAAATGCTCTAGTTTGGCTCTGGCTTAAGCCATTAATTGTCAGCTGAATGTTGACTTCCTAAAAATTAGTACAAGTTCCCATCATGGGCAACCTAAAAATGGGCTGGGTGAAGCTCATTTGATACTAAATCTTAGTGTCAGATTACATTTTAAAGACATTTTGATTTTGAGCATTCAGAATTAAATGTGTAACTAATCCCAATTAAGTTCAACTGTATCAGATATATACTTTTCAGCATTATTTACTTTTATGTATATATAAATTTGAAGCTAATGTTTTAAAACAATTCAGTTTCCAGTTTATGATTTACCATTTAATAGACAACAGAAAAAAGAAACAGCCAGAGGCAAAATGAATAAAATTCAAGTGTTAATGCTTCATCCCAATTCTGGAAGCCAATTCATAACACTAAAGCCAACAGAACTGGCCTTGCCAACTCACCTGTTCTTCTGAATCAGCTATGTAGATAACTAGCAAAGGAACTTAGTTCTGTGAGGAAATGTCTTTAACTGATAACCAAAATAGGATTAGCATTCAGTGGCAATTCTTTGCAGAGACTTTCAAGTAATTGTTCTACTTTTAGTGGATGTTATACACCGTTAAAAGCTTTTTTTTTATAAAAAAAAATAGGATTATATTTTGTTTGTTGCTTCCTCTTTTATAGTTGTTACAACAAACAAATCATACATTTGATCAAAGAAAATGAAACAGATAGGGACATAACTTTGTTGCAGAGGTAAAGCAGAAAAAACTCTGCCTATTTTTAATACTGAGAATCAAAGCAAATATACGTTGGGATTTTCCTCCCATGTAAGAAAACTACTCATATAGAAAATCCATGTGGCCTGGATTTCTATCTCTTTCATGCTTCTCTAATAGCTATACTATTTTCCTCATTTGCCTTATGTTTACACATTCTTTGAACCAGACAGGTAGTTTCCACTTCTTTATTATAAATCTCCAAAGATTATAGCTGTAAGCCCAAGTAAATAAAGGCTACTGTTATCGTTTCTCAGAGATGCATTAAGCGTGCCAGTTTAAGCCATGCTCATATGTTCTGTCGCATCCTTTGGTGGAGTCAGAATTTCTGAAGTGAAGCACATAGAAGCATTTTACATAGCTCATATTTTGCCATATGTATTACAGCATAAAAACTCCCTTCCTGTTTCAGGTGTCACCTTAGGCAAGAATCAGTTCAAAGAGCCTACACCAGAATTAATAAATGTGATTGTTCATCTTGCAAAACTACTACTCTCCTTTTAAATTATGTGACAGAAGCATTCCCAATGTTGTAACAGCAGCTGCCTCAACTTAGTTATTAGTATGATTGAACAGATTAAAAGTTCAGCTCTCCTACACGACCAGACCAGAATCATGTTGGCTCTCCAAATGCTGTCCTCTATTTTACTTTCTATTCTGTTTGTACTTTCAAGAGATGCTCAGTTGCTTTTACACAGCCAGAGTTCCTCCTCCCTCCAGATGAGTGGGAGTATCTGCAGATTCCGTATATCCCTACTCTGCTCTTCTGCTGCGTGCTGTTTGTTAATTCAGCAGCAACAATGGAACAAAAGGATTTCAGTCGTAAAGAATGATACACGATTAAGACTGCTTATTAGGGAACAATTCCCATTACATTTGATCGGGTTTACTTCTGACTATGCTTACAACTGCACAGCACATAATAATAAGGTTTTAAAGGACAGTGTATCTGTTCAATCACTAATATTGCTGGTTCCATGTGTAGGATTATATTTACGTAAGATGCCCTGAAGTAACAAACTTGGAATCAATACTAAATAGGCAAGCAAGTAAATAAATGAACAAATAAAATACCAGAAAAATAAATACATAAAAATACGGAAAACACTGGAGTTGCAAATGGAAGTGAACTAACTTTCAAAAATACCCTAGAATTAATCCTAGCAATACACCTTGAAATAAACCTACCCAATTCTTTAAAAGGTCTTTTTTTACCTGAGATATTAAATTTTTACACTTTGCTGACATTTTCAAATCTCTCTGATACACATTTATATCAGTTCAACCAAATCTTATGGGATAGGCACAGCAAAAGGAAAATATATACACAATTCTGCATCTATGTATTTCCTATATATTTTTCTGAAGAAGAAAAAATCACAACCCTTAAGTTTTTTTTCTCCTATTATGACAAGTTAGGTGGCCTCTTTTTATTGCTTTGAATTAACTGATATTAGTGAGAATACTGATTGATTTCACAAATGTGCATACATTTTTTATCTTCATGAACTCAACTTTTTACTCTGAGCCATGTCTTCTCAATCATTTGTAAAACTTAATTGGTATAACTTTCCGTTGTTTTATTATGTCAGTCCCCCGGTTATCAGTAAGAACAGAGGAATTTACCCAAAAGAAAACCTACTAACCATTTTTTCCCTACAAGCAGCAGCCATACAGAATTGTTGGCTAGGTTTGTCTTTTGTCTTTCATTTTTTTAAAAGATTAAACTTCAGTTTCGTGCCGCTAGCCCATCAACTATAATTGAGATTCTCAAAGCCAACATTTAAAAGTCTAAATCTGAAATGAAGTAAAGCAGCAGGTACAACACATACTTACATACTTTTAAATAAAGCTAAATATACCTATTAAATTAGGGTTGTTAAAACAATAGTGTTTACAAAAGAAAAAAAAAAGCCAAAACCAAAATACTTGGACAATTTAAGGCAATCTGTATCAACCACCCCAAATTCTGCTGCTCAATCCACATTAATCATCTCAGGTCATATTTGTCAGATTATATATCCCCCACCCCATCCCTGTCCCATTTGAGAATTTTTGCCTTTTTTCATTTCAGAGCTAACTATGGTTAACATTACATCCTTTGTATTTTCAGAAACTATATTTAACCCAAATTGGTTTGTAAATCCATTCTAATTCCAGCTGCAAGGTTCAGGTTGGAATTAATTAGGGCTATTAAAAAAACCCAACTATGGCTATCATACTAACCAGAGTGTCATTTCAAACAGAAAAGTCTAGCATTGATGTAAAGAATGCACAAACCATGCTTGATTACCGATTATGACAGTTTAAGGCCAGCATCCCCCCACCAAAAGGTTTTAAACCCTCTTGCTCTTTCAAGTCCCACAAATGCAACTCACACATGTAACAATTAAAACTTTTCAAGAAAAAATAAATGTATAAATATACAATTTCTGAACTGCACTGTTTATTTTTGCTGCTTGAAACCTAAGTGACAGTATGCCACCATAATTGCGGATTTCCTCTAATCCTTTATTACACTGCAGGTACAGAAATATGCAGACACATTTTTGGAGAGTTGACATTTTGCAAAATGCAGCAAACATTTCAATGTATACATGAGAAAGAGGAAATGTTCAAAAGGGTATGCTGTTTCAAGTTATTGCAGGTTATTTTTTGTGAGATTTTTTTTTTCTGCAGGTAAAATATGCTTAAATTTAAACCAACAGGAACGTGTCAGTGTAATTAAAATCATGACAAACATAACCTTCTCTCTCTGGCCATAAGGTGCCCCTTGGCAGATTATTAGGGTGTTGCATGGTGAGGGCAAAAGGTCAACACGGCATCAATCCCGGGGCATTTTGGTTTTCTTCTGAAGATTAAAGCTGTTTGTTTTTTTTCTTGGGATAAATGCAGCAGCAAAACACAAACCAGCTGATCAAAAAAGCACTTCTGCCAGTAACTCCAATAATTTCAGGGCACACCAACCGACAGTAGTTTTGCCATTCCCAGTTTTTTAAGGTTTACATCACTGCGCTGTTGCCTTAAGTAGATTTTCGTCATAGCTTCTTCTGGTTTAAGCCAGCTTACTGACTACTGCCTGGTTGAGTGAGTTTAGTTGGTTGGTCCATTTATCTAATGCAGTATAACGTGCTCCACCCCGCTTCTGATGATCTAGCTCAAGAAGTTGATTCACTTGATCGATCCGGCCATGAATAGTGCTGAAAGAAGCAAAAACACAAAGGTTATTACAAACGAATGCATCCTTGAGGCCAATGCTCTGACCATGGGTAAATACAAGTTTGCACAATACTCTTAACTTCCCACCTTTCTTTTCACCCCTAATTACACAGAGGCATAATCCAGGTGCTTCTATTAATACTAACCAGAATTTGTTACAAGTCAGAGTTTATGAAATCTGTTTCGAAACAAATTATAATTTGATAAATGCTACTATAATTTTAGATTCAAATGGAATTCACAGGGTGAATCCAAACCCACACAGTATTCCTAATTAATATGACCAGGAGATTGTGAATACAGTATACTAAAGATATACTAGATATACACTGAAGAAAACAAGCACTTTAGAAGTGAAACTCTACATACATTCCAAAGACCAAGTGCATGCAAGTTGATGTTTTTAAAAACCACACATACACAAAACCAGCAACAAAGATAAGGGGGAAAAACTGAACAACGCAGACACAACATCTCTCATACATAGAGGTTCCTATTACAAAAAACAAACTTTTACAGGGAAAGAGAGTTTGATTAATGAATTCTTAAGGAAATATTAGAAATTTTACTTATTAATTTCAAAAGCAACACTTGGTTCAAAGCCAAGAACAAATAAAATTGAACTTTTGAAATGTTCTGCCATGATGAAATGGAAGTGACAGTGAAATGATACCTCTTTCATAATAAAAACTTGTAATCAGTGAGATAATCTGATATACTCCAACATTAACCCAGGATCTGTTTTTATTTTGTTCTATCCTCCAATCTAGAGAGCCTGCCTGGTGTAATGTTTAAGGCATCAGGCTAGAAATTAGGAGTCTTGCCTTAGGCGTAAAGCCAGCTGAGCGACCTTGGGATTCTCTCTCAGCCCTAGGAAAAGGAAGTTGCAAGCCATTTTTGAAAAACTTTGTCAAGAAACTGCAGGGACCTGTCCAGCCAGTCTTGGAGAATCAGACATAACTGAACAGAAGAAGAAGAAAAATCATCCAATCGAATGACAAGGTTGATGGAAGTTATGAATCTTTGACCTTTGGTAGATATTACTTAAGGGACGCAATGGCTTAGGGGCTAAGACGCTGAGCTTATCAATGAGAAAGGTTGGCAGTTCGGCAGTTCGAATCCCCAGCGCCGTGTAACAGAGTGAGCTCCTGCTACTTGTCTCAGCTTCTGCCAACCTAGCAGTTCGAAAGCACGTAAAAATGCAAGTAGAAAAATAGGGACCACTTTGGTGGGAAGGGAATAGTGTTTCATGCGCCTTCGGCGTTTAGTCATGACCACGGAGACATCCTCAGACAGCGCTGGCTCTTCGGCTTTGTTACGGAGATAAGCACCGCCCCCTAGAGCCGGAAACAACTAGCACATATGTGCGAGGGGAATCTTTACCTTTACACCTGGAGGTTTATTCAATAAACTACCTGCTTCCTTACCAGTAGATATCTGATTGTTTTTAAAGTACATCCTTATGAATCAGTGTTATTATTCTGAGTTAACATTAAAATGCTATGAGGAAAAAAAGCCCTCTATATACCAGAGACTACGTCTCTAGTATATACTAGCTTAATTGTTTTCGAATAAAATCAATATTTACAGAACAATACAAAATGATATTGGGAACCGCTGCCTATTTGTAAGTTTATCTCCTACATGATACCACTATTTCACAACCAAATAATGTTGAATAAAGTATTCTACTATTACCATGCAACATAACATCAACTTCATTTTAACTGGAAAAAAAATACACTGTTTATATGTCCTTCACTATAAATACATCCTTGAAAAAACTTATTGTTGAAGAAAAGGGAAAAAAAATACTCACTTATCCAGTATACACTGCACAAGCAAGCTTTCCACGTCAGCTACGTCTATGTTTAACTCCTAAGGGGAAAACAACAGGCAGAAGTAATGGCCCCAGCGTTAAGAGGTTCAATGACGTAAATATGAAGAGGCAACATTTTTTTTCCTCGCTTCCTGATAAGTAACAAGAACTGAAATCCTATGCAAGCAATATGTACAAGTACCTTAGAAATAAATGGAATATGTATCCTTGTGTAAGGCTTAATTAATTTTATAAGCACTTGTGTCCTGATGTTTCTCAGAAGTTCTGGAAGAGAACCAAAGCAAAACGGTCATTGCATGAATAAGGGACAGCGTTAGAAATAAAAGAAATGCTTATGTCTCTCTCCTGTGATCGCTGTCATGCTCTATATGTACAAGCACAACCATCGCTGAGCCCAAATTTTCTGTTCGTAAGTCAGACATTTGTTAAGTGAGTTTTGCCCCATTTTACGACCTTGCTTGCCACGTTTGTTAAGCAAATCACTGCATTTGTTAAGCTAGCAAGACGGTTGTTAAGTGAATCCGGTTTCCCCATTGACTTGGCTTGTCAGAAGGTCACAAAAGGAGATCACATGACCCGAGGATGCTGCAACTGTCATAAACATGAGTCAGTTGCCAAGCGTCTGAATTTTGAATATGTGACCATGTCACTTTTTTCGATGCCGTTGTAACTTTGAACAGTCATTAAATGAACTGCTGTAACTCGCAGACTACTTGTATATCGTGAGATCAATAACTGATTTTCAAATTGTCTTTTCAAAACTTAAAATAACAAAATTTAAATCACTCAAAAATATACATATGACGCCAAGGCCTTTAATTAACCAACTTATCACAAACCAATTTTGAAGTAAAAATTGCATGGTTCAATCCTCTCATTTTCATGGTTAACAGAATTTTAGATGTACTTTTAATGTTATTTCAATACAAAAGAAGTTTTATGAACGGAGGACATCCAGGCAGGGTGGAAAACGAAGAATGCAAAAAAACCTAAAAACCCTTCTGTACCTTCAATGTGCTCCCTTATGAAGGGATCGTCCATGATGTTACTGTGATTTGTCTTTAGGATCTTCTCAAATTCAGTGATGTCATTATTCTGATAGGCACTGCAGGAGAAAGAGCACAGAGTTACACTTTGGTAGACTGAAGGAGACAGCAGGCACATAAATTTATATTTGCAATCCAAAGGGGAACATGTTGTGACTCAGAGGTTTGAACCTGCTCTGTCAGAAGACATAGGCTCGAGTGATGAGGAAGATCTGGCATTAAGGTTTGAGCCTGCCTTGTTGAGTGACATAAATGGGAGTCAGGAGGAAGAGGAGGACTTGGCATTGGGGTTTGAACCTGCTTTGCTGGAAGTTTCAGAATCCTCATCCTCTCCAGGACCTTCCTCATTAGTTATACCTCAGGTGTCGGCAGATAAGCAGGAGAATGTGCCGGAGTCCTTGGATGAAGATCAAACCGAAGAATGTTGGTTTGATGCAAGGAACAGACGTAAGCAGAAACGTCAAGCACAAACTGGAAGGAGACGTCGAATCAGGGACTCAGGAAAGAGACTGACACACCCCTCAAGGAATATAAGGAGGCATGTTAGCTTTGAATCCCCGTTCGGGGCAAACTTGTTAACTTGCGTCTGCGGTTTGGACAAAGTATTCTGTTTGCCATTCGTCTCTGATTTATAGTTCTCGTTATCAGAAATTTGTTATCAGAATTTGCAGACAGCTTCTGGGAAATCTGCCAACGACGAATTCAGCCAAAGGAAAGTTAACTCTGTTGTTCCTGATATTGTCTGTTCGTGTTTTTTCCTTTGGACATTTGGACTCTCACCTCGTGGCCACAGGTGAGACAGAACAGGAACATATGAGCTGCGGTGGCGCAGTGGTTAGAGTGCAGTACTGCAGGCTACTTCTGCTGAATGCCAGAAATTTGGCTGTTCAAATCTCACCAGGCTCAAGGTTGACTCAGCCTTCCATCCTTCCATAAAATGAGGACCCAAATTGTTGGGGGCAATATACTGACTCTGTAAACTGCTTAGAGAGGGCTGTAAAGCATTATAAAGCAGTGTGTAAGTCTAAGTGCTATTGCTATTACTGTATCTATAGCAGCCTTCCCAAAAGGCAATCCTGCAAGGGGGATGAGACTGCAGATCATGAGGTTAGGGGAGGATATAATTTCTCAAGTTGTGAAATGAAGTTGTTTCTATTTTTATGATACAAGGGCTACCATTCAAAGTGCTGATCCAAGTTTAAGGGTTTGTAGGTAAAAGCTGGGGCAAGGAATTAGTGGTCCCATTTGTTTTTGTTTTTAGACCTATATGATTTTAACAACATAATCCCATTTATCCACATGCCATATGTTGCATCCAATAATTCAGAAACTATCTGGTAAACTAGAATAGCTTTTTTCATAATACTGAGATAGAAACTAAGCATCAGGAGTGTTAACAGATTGATAGACTGCTGGTGCATCAAACTAGGTGTACTCTTTACATTCTAGTCAACCATTAATGAAAGAATTTATACTTTTTGCAATTAAAGATAATTTTTGAAACAAATTTCAAATTTTCTCTACCACTTCACACAGTTTCAAATTCACTTGTATTCATTTTGCTTGTTAAGAAGAAAGAGTTCAAGAGTTCTTACCTTACTAAATTTGTCATTGCTAGAATCTCTGGATCATTTTTGTATGGTTTTGCCTACACGGGAAATAATACATATTTACATTTCTACAATAACAAAAATATTTTTGCTAATCTCTTTTACAGTAAGAGACAAAAAAAATGAACTAAGGGTCAGCTGTACCTCCTGAGAATCAAACGGATTTATTCCAGACTTCATCAGCATGTTTGCTAGGACTAAATATTTTAAGCATGTAGTTCTTCTTGGACTCCCTGATTCATCATAATTTTTGAACGCTTCGAAGAAATCAGTATGTGCCTTTTCAAATTCACCTTCTCTTAGGTGCATTTTACCACCACATTCTGTGGGAGAAAAATTAAGACAGCTGCTAATGATTTATTCTGCCACACAGAACACAGAATACCTTTTAAATCTGACTTTTTGTTTATTAATACTGACAAAGGGCCAAGCAGATTGAATAATGTTTAAATCACACCTCTTATTTCAACTACCCATTATAAGGAAGTATAAGATGAACACGGCTATCCTGGATATACGTTCAGTTATTATAGTAAACCTATATACAGTGGGTCCTCTCTTGGCAATTGAGACTGGCAATTCCATCACTAAGCTCCGTGGTCACTAAACAGCAAATCATGTGACCAGAACAGACTTACATCCCTTCCCAAGTGAATCACCAAGACCATTAGCTAAAGCATTATGTGGCCACGACTTGCAATGTTACTTTTGGGTTCTTCATTAACTCTGCTTGTTGCAAGTCATGTGGGGAGCATGCAAACTCTGATCCTTGCAATAGTCATAAACATGTGCCAGTTGAAAGGCACCCTAGTAGGAATCCTGGAATTGTGGGAGATGCTGCTATGGTCATAAATGTGAGGATTGGTCGCAAAGCTGTTTTTTTTTTTCAAACACATTGACATCAAACTTGCTAAACAAGGCAGTCGGTAAGCAAGGACAACCTATAATACATTTGTTCAGAGGGAATTTTCCCAGACAACAAGCTTGGAATCTCATTATGTCTGTAGAATATTCAAGCTGTAATACACATCAACATTAAGAAGTGAAATATGACCATATCTGCATAGTAATTTAAGGAAAGGATACCATCTGCCCAAGTAGTTCTCCCCGCCACCCCAGAGTTGTGCAACTCTTGGATCCAGTTCCAAAATGCTGTTTCAGAGTATGAGTAGGGCCACAGCCACATGATCCTGAAAAGAAACAAGCTGTTTTGAAGGGCTGCAAATAGAAGTTACGTTTGCCTGCCAAGGACTCCAAAGCACCTTTTTGGAACTGGACTCAAAGCGTCACAAAACCCTAATTAATTTCCCACAGGCACAACCCCAATCCGATCAATTCTAAGAAATTTGGTCATGTTCAATATGTTAGGTAATACATCTATAAACATAACAGAGTATGTGCATTCTCCCTAATATTCTGTTGTTATACTTGTTGATATCCAGCTTAACGTAATTTCTACAAATAATGTCCCTAATAAATTGTAGCTAACAACAAGCTAACTCCCCTATTTATTAAAATACTAATTTCCATTATGTTCCTCCCTTTGCAGTAATCCAAATCATACTTATTCTCATAGACACAGGATCAAGCAAAATGTTTCTGTACAATTTAACCTGTTTAAAATACTGCTGTATCACTAGCAGTATGCCTCTTCCAACAGCCTAATCCATGGCTGGTTGGGGAATTTTGGGAGTTGAAATCCACAAGTCATAAAGTTGCCAAATTTGGAGACTCCTGGCTTAATCTATTAGCCTTTAAGATGCCATTGTACTTGCCTCTGATAACTCCCATGATCAGCGGATGAGGAATTGCAGACTTGATGTGCAATGACTGTTCATATAGTGCCTTAAGTTTTTTATTATTTTTTTGTGCGGTATACATTTGAATTTCCAAAGCATAAATTTCCAAAAGCTGTGTGCCTTTTTTAAGGTCATCTTCTCCATCATCAGTCTAGTAAAAAAAAAGTGCAATCTAAAATCATGAATACATCTTTTCTCTCTGCTTCCTATGAAACACTTACAAATAAAATTTATTTATAGATTTTAATCTATAAAAAGTATCTCATATGCACTGCAAGTTCTAAACTATCTTGTGACATCTTTATGCCTGGACTGGGTGGGGGGGGAAAGTATACATTTCAAATCAACACACAGAAACCAAAATCCAGTATAGATCCCTAGGAGCCATAAACTTGAATTTCTACAGCTTTCCAGAGAACACAGTTCTCTCTCCGCACCTGAAGGGAGAACTCCAGGGGTGAAGAAGTTAATTATTAGATTCTCCATTCCACCATCAGCTTCAAATATAAATTTATTTCCCACATGGACTGGGAAGCTTAGCTGTTGAAAGCTCCCAAATAAGACATAGCAAGAGACTTCTGGAAGATCCATCAATCCTTTGGCTGTCTGCTATAACCCTGATCTATGGAGCTGGATGAGAAAGTTTAAGAATGAAATCATGAACATGAAAATTGCGGGTTGTTTTTTTTTTCATTTCTGCCATTCAGATCTGCAGTTAGCAGAGCAATTGGAGCAATGGACAAATATTTTGTAAAAGAACAGAAAGATCAAGCATGATGCATCACTGGCCATGCTTGAATGTGTAACATTTAGCATAAGTCTGTCCGTCAAAGTAACAATCCAAATTAAAGTGCTAAGCTATCCGATTTCAATGGACATTTGCTTTTGGATGCAGGATTGTCACTTGCAGTCGTAAAATTGTTCAAAGGCAGGTAAAATACCTCTTTAAAATTCCTTTTAGAAGAACACATCAAAGCAATTCTGCAGAGAACCCCACAATGCAAAAAATGTTCTTTTTTTAATTATCTTTCTAAGATACACCTACTAAACCACTTCAGTACTATTCTGTTGTCAAATAAATGCTTGTGCTATTTAAATACTCTACAAAGGATTGCAACAGTTACAACCAGTTGAGAAACAGACTCAGAGAACAAACTGCACCTTACCTGACATGACTGATGGAGTTGCCGCAAAATCTTCTGTAATTTGCCATACTCTTCTCGTTCTAAATATAGTTTGCCAAGCTGCAAAGCAAAATGTTATTTTTTTTTTTAAAAAAAATAGAAATAATCCTAAATATATATTTAAAAATTGTAACATTCAAAAAAAAACAACAACACCCCAACCCAGATTGGCCATTTTACCTTTGTGTTTGTCTTAAACCACAATCTATCATTCTTAGCATCTTTCAGTGCTTCAAGTGTTGTCTCATAAAATTCCTGAAGCAAATCCATCTGACATAAAAAATCAGAATTCTATAATTGTAAACAGCAAATTTGTGCCTGTTAATAAAGTCAAATGAACACACCCAAAGTGCAACTTTGAAAACTTATACACTCTAATATCAGCATTAAGATGTGCATTAACATTGACAAACCATAACAAAATCAGCTTAATTTGGGTTTTCAAACTCTTTTTCCAGGCATTTGTAAGAATCTGCTTCTTCGTTAGTGCTTCATGGAATAATACTATGATTTGGCTTGAGCCATTGAAGCTGCAAATTCCCAAGAACCTTTTATTTTGGCATCTACAAAATTATCACCCTATATTGGGCAAATAAAAGTAATAAAAAGAGATTAATGGTTTTTTTTTCCTCCAGTGAGATACATTGCTGTTCAACTATAATTAAGGTGCAATTAGAAATACTGATTTCATACTTTTTAGTGCCATGCTTATTTCTGTATCAGCTATTATCTTTTCGGGTCTGAAATAAGGATGACTTAAGGAAACTCTGCCCATGAAAATAATCAACACAGATGCCAATGGCAGAATCATACATTGTGCAATTCAGGTTTTTGAGGATATTTTAGGAGTTTGAAGATCCAGTACACATGTTCAGCAATATTTTATTAATTTATGTTTTCAATTTATTTGCTGCCTATCTCACCTTGGGACTACTCTAGGTGCCTGATATTGAAAAATGATTTCAACTTCAATATTATTTTAACATTATAGTTTTAAAACATTGAGAAAAGAACAATGAGAAAGAGGTAGAAAACAGCAAAATCAAAAACGTTTGTGCTAAAAGTGGTTCTACTTAACAGTTTTCCAAGAGAAGCAAACTAAACAGATTCGTAGACCTTTTAAAATAATAGGACATTGAACAACAAGACAAGCTAAGCCCAAAATGATTCCAAAACTGAGTCCAAAGATATGGTGCAACCATCACTGAGTTTAGGATGGGAATGTCCTAGATAATAGCAGTTGTTAGAACACAGGACATTTTCTAGTGTTGAGTAAGATTACAGCTGTCAAATGATTTTCCATATCTACTTAAGTATCTTGATTACATCTTTGTCTTTGAAATCTTGCATATCATGAAAAACAACTAATATCATACAATTAAAAAGTTGGTCTAAGATAGTATGATTATAACAATTAAGAATTTCCAAATCAAATTAGCAAAGAATAAAAAGTTCCTAGAAGATGCCCAATGATCTGTCAAAGTTAAAGCTGGATAATATTTCTATAAAGATTTCCACAAGTTTGAGTAGACACCCTTCAAGCAATACTGAAGGGTTCTTTTAAAGAAATAAAATATCCCACCACCTCACATGCTATAAGAAAGGAGCAATTTCTTTTCTGAAGACGATCATAACTTAATGCTATATAGCTGATATATAAATCTGCTAAATTTCTCAAATTCGGTTCATTAAATCCATTAAATTTTCAAAAACCACAGGTCCCTTTTTATTCCAAGGACCTGCAATCTTTTTGGGACAACAGTACATGAAAGCATGTTTTACTCCCATGTTTTTGCATGCAAGAAATAGATTATAAAAATAAATTGATTTTTTTTCCATGTGATTTGCAAGTCTTTGTCATAAATGGTAAATAAATAAATGGTTCTCTATTTTGTGATGAACTGCCCTATTTAGCTTGAACAATTATTTTTTATAATAAATGAAATAAAGTAGCATTTGCAGATATTTTTCAAGAAGGAGCAACTTCTAGAAATAGAAAGGAGAGATAATCTAACCTGCTTTGAAGTGGAAATATAATCAAGAATAGAATTGATGGATTTTTCTGAATAATTCCTTGTGACCGCACTCCGTATGTAGGTCAATAGTTGTTTATATCTGTTCATCATTTCAGGAAAGTTAGTCTTTATCAGAAAAAGAAATATTTATGAATTATAACAATGCATTTCAAACTGAAGATGAGTCTAGTTAGTAAATTTAAAAATAGGGCAAAGCCTGTGTAACTGGATACATGCCTTGAAGTTCTGCCAGTGCTCTTCCACTCATTTTGCAGAGATCATACTTTGCTAATGACAATTTTCTCCCATTTTGATGTGGCTTAGTTCTTACAGGAAAAACCCAAGTAAAAATGATACACATCTTACCAGTTTGAAATTTATTTTTATCATCTGTTTTAATGCTTTGAATCCCCATTCTCCTTTTTCACCTTCAAGCTCCAAAACCTAAAAAACAGAGAAAGATAATATTTTTCAATTTTGATACTTACAGATTCATCAAGAGCTACAGTAAATCCTAGTCAGCATTTTTTTTTTGTTTCAGGAAAAGGTCTTCTGTTCTCTGTAAAGCAGCAGTTTTTATAATTTCTGTATTTCATCCTTGAATGTCCGTGTCCTGATTTCAAGTTGTTCTTCTGGATTTATTACAACAAAAAAACACCCAGCAGCTTTATGCAGAAATTATTTTCAAAGAAGTTAGTTGTCAGTTCAGCAACTGAATCTACCTACATTGCAGTGACTAAAACAGGAACTAAAGAAGGCAGATAAGAAGAGAAGAGGCAATGTGTGATCCATCACTATGAGGACCCAGTTGTAGAAATATTTTTAAAAATTCAAAAGTAGCAACAATAAGATGCATTATTCTTAAAATAAATGTTCCCACAAGCAAAAAGTCTTACATACTTCTAAGTAGCATTGAGGAGATTTTAAGTAGGTAAGCTCAGTCCTCCCTGAACCAGACATGAGAGCAGTGATATTCCAGATAGGTTTCCCAATACTATAATAAGTGACATCATCTATCATAAATGATATTAAAAGTGAAATATGGCAATATCCCAGGATTATTTGACAACAGGATTTCACCTGCACCAAGCTATCACACATAAAAAGCCTAATAAACCAAAATATTTGACCAACGAATGTATACCAATATGAAAAATTAAAACTATAAACCTTTTGAAAACTGCTCAGTGCTGCTTTGGGATCATCCTCCTTCAAGGCTTTGGAATTGTAATACTGATTCTCCAAATCTACATTTGGTTCAGAGTTGCTGTCTTCAGAATATTCCTGTATTTTAAAAAGGGTAAATATATATATACATGTCAGCTGAGAACATTAAATTTTAATCAATTAAAGAGGTACGCGCCAAAGAAAAGTGTGCATACGGTGTAGAAATGAATGGGGGGGGGGGATGATTTGTAGTGCAAATAGCTAGCAGTGGCTTCTTAAGTTGCCACACATCCTTAGCTGCTTTAACAATTTGAAAAGGGATGGTTTTTGTAGTTTGTCCTATGGAACAAAACATAAGTCAAACAATCCATGCAGTTAAAAGCAACTCTCATAAATACATCAAAACTTATATTTTTAATTTTTACATAGATTTCATCAGCCCAAGCGTTAATCTTTCCTGGATTAGGTTAAAAATATGAGAAATGGAGTAATTCATAACTACTGGTAGGTTTCAGAAAGATTTCTGCTATGAAAGAAAGTAGCCTGAATAATTAATTAATGCTGCTTGCTGGATCAGATGAAGGCCCAATAGTCTACTGTCATCTGGAATCAACTAATGCTTCCATCAAGCTATCCCCTATGTGCTTTCAATATGATATTCAAGGACAAGTTGTTTTGTGGCTAAGGAGATTCTGGTTGTGTTTACTGTATACTACAAGCTAAATTCACTAGATTCACTGAATTTGTCATGAATGATGGGATTCATACAACCCAGTAGATCATGTTTTACAAATGATCTACACCTGGAAAAGCCATACCTGACTACCCTATTTGCTCTCCAAGACCTTAAACAAGAGTATCTCCTAGTTATAGTCGCTTTGATTTTTAAACGAAGATGCTAGGAGCCAAATTTTAAAAGGGACACACATGTAATCTACTGCAATAAATAGCCACACCATGCCTCTTGAAAAAAACTTGTGGAGAGTACTATGTAATCAGTGTTTTCAAAAGTTAGCAAGTACTCCCACAAACCTACAAACAAGAATTTCAATTTAGAAAACATGCCAATCAACTTGTTTTCGATTTTATTAATTATTGCAGTGGTGGTCAATCTGTAGTCCGCAGACCTCTGGGAGCCACAATGTCATAATGGGGGGGGGGTCCGATAAGGCTTGAAGAAATGTTATGATTAAAATCTTGGATTAAGTCTTGGAGGTCCATGGCCACAAAAGATATTTAAAGGGCGTTCGTGGGGAAGAAAAGGTTGAGAACCACTGAATTACTGGAAAGATCCATGTATTTGGTTTTATTTATTTGGAAATTTTACATTGCCACCTACTTGCTCACAGCGACACAAGGCAGCTTACATGATTAAAAATGTTATATTTGTGTAATAAAATGACCACTAAGCATCAGAACGCTGCAAAAAAATCACAAAACCCACATATTCACCTAAAGCAGAATTACAACTTTTCCTACAGCACAAAATGAATCGATATGTATTTGTTCAGTGGATTAGTCACTCATTTTCAGAAGTGCCTTCTACAACACCTGTCAAATCACATCAAAATAGAGGCCTTTTACCATGCAGGAGGAAAAACTCCCTATAAAGAATGCAACTGCCAACATACATACATACACCCACAAACTCCTAATACACACATAAAAAGAAATAACAAGGATAATCAATTGGATAATGAAGTTTGACTGAGACTCCTATGAAAAACTAATTATGGGCCATCAAGTCGTCTTCCCCTTCTAGGACCACAAAGATCAACAAAACCACACTCCCAGGCAGGAATGAAACGCAGGTGGTCCTCAACTTACAACTGAGCCCAACCTTCATATTGCTAAGTGTGAAATTGATTAAGCGAGCTTTGCCCCGTTTTACGATGTTCCTCGCCACAGCCCTGCCGTCGTTAAATTAGCAACCCTGTTGTTCAGTGCATCTGGCTTCCCCCATTGACTTTGCCTGGTTAGGAAGCTGCCAAAGGGGAACCCGCCATCCCGGGGACATTGCAACTGTCATAACTGTGAGCCAGTTGCCAAACGTCAGGAGCATAAGTCATGTGAGCATGGGTTTTTTTTTCTTTTTGCTGCAGCGGTCGTTAAGTGTGGAAAACGGTCACAAGTCAACCTTTTTTCAGTGTAACTTCGAAGTATCTGTCAGAAATGGTGTAGGTAGAACAATCAACCAATGGAACAGAAGTTGCCCTCGGAAGCTGTGGGAGCTTCATCAGTGGAAGCTTTCAAGGAGAGACTGGACTGCCATTTGTCAGAAATGGTGTAGGGTCTCCCGCTTGGGCAGGGTGGTGGTGGATTAGATGACCTACAAGGCCCCCTTCCAACTCTGATAATCTGTTATCAGTTAGGTTCTCCTGCTTGGGCAGGGGGTTGGACTAGATGACCTACAAGGCCCCCTTCCAACTCTGATGATCTGTTATCAGTTAGGTTCTCCTGCTTGGGCAGGGGGTTGGACTAGATGACCTACAAGGCCCCCTTCCAACTCTGATGATCTGTTATCAGTTAGGTTCTCCTGCTTGGGCAGGGGGTTGGACTAGATGACCTACAAGGCCCCCTTCCAACTCTGATAATCTGTTAGGTTCTCCTGCTTGGGCAGGGGGTTGGACTAGATGACCTACAAGGCCCCCTTCCAACTCTGATGATCTGTTATCAGTTAGGTTCTCCTGCTTGGGCAGGGGTTGGACTAGATGACCTACAAGGTCCCCTTCCAACTGTTGTTCATCTGTATCTGTATAACTTTGAAGGGTCACTAAACGGATGGTTGTAAGTCGAGGGCTACCTGAACTGAAAAGCCGGCCAAGATTTCAGAGGCCCCCTTCCTCCTCCAAAGAAGGAACCCCGACACCCTCCACGGGATTGACCCCCCCACACGCAGCCCCCCACCCCACCCCGGGCCAGGGGCGGCGGCTTCAGGGGGCGCGACGCCCGGGTCTCTGTGGGCTCGGGATCCCGCTCTTCGGGCGGGGGCGAGGCGGCTCAAGCCGGGCGGGCCTGACGAGGGGGCCTAGCGCGGAGCCTGGGCGGCGGCGGCGGCGGCGGCCTTCTCCCGGGACTGCGGGGAGAGCCGGGGAGAGCGAGGAGGGGGCGGGAGTCTCGCGCCGGCCCCTCCGCGCTTCCTTCCCCGGGGCAGCCGGGCGTCCAAGGGGCTGGCGCAGACCCCCCGCACCCGGGAGCCGGAGGGAGCGAAGGCGCCGGCCGAGCGGAGGGGAGGCGGAAGCGGAGGCGGCTGAGGGGAGGAGGGGCGGGGGCGGCCCCCGGCGCAGAGGCCGGCCGAGGGCTCCCCTTACCAGGTCGTAGTCCTCCTCATCGTCGCACATGAAGTCATCCTCCATGTCAGACATCTTGGCCGGAGGACGCGAGGGGAGGGGGAGGGAGGAGGAGGAGGGGCGGGGCGCGGAGGTCGGACCAACAGCCGAACGGACGGCCCCCTTCTCCCACAATGCCCCGCGCCTTGGGCAACACCCCTCCCTCCCCCGTCCTTCGACGCGACGGCGCAAGGCGCGGAAAGGGGTTCTCACGCAAAAGCGTCCGTCGCGCCGCGCCTCGGCCGTTCCGGTCGCGCGCACCCGGAGCCTCATTCGGGGTGCACCAGGCCTGCGTTGTTTTTATTTTTTGGCAGCCAGGCTGCCTAGCAACGGCTCGGGTTGCCAAAAGCACAGCTCGGGGGATTGGAATGAGGCTTCGGGCCTCCCGATGCACCGGGATCTTAAGCGGAGAGATCCCGGGTGCAAAACTTTTGCCTTGGTGTTGTTAAGAGAGGGCTGCAGAGGGGAGCGTTGTGCTCTCCCTTGGGCGGCTCTCTGCTGCTTTTCAGCGAACCCCCGAAGGGCAGAATCAGACTCTGCCTTGGTCAAGTTTGGAAAGGAATATTTGTAGTTTGGGGTTGAAATGAGGAGTTTTTGGTGTTCTCCAATCTTTGGTGTTTGCAGACGTTTTATGACCGAACTAGGTAACATTATCAGTGCACCTGACATCATTGGCCAACTGTCACTAAATAGTCAACTGATACAGGGAGAGGCGAAAGGGGCTTTTTCCAAGAGCTGCCACATCACAGCAAGGCCCCTCAAATGCAACAACTGTAACCCTAAAAGACCAACACTTCTCAACCTGGACAACTCAAAGATGTGTGCATTTCCACTCCCAGAATCCTCCATCCAAGTTATTGCAAGTTTCTCTGCTTCAATGACTACAGCACAGACCAGCAGAAGCCCAAGAGATGAGTTTTCCTGTTTTGCAATTTGCCCGGCTTGGCATCAGTTTGGCCAGAGGTTATAAACAGTGTATAGAACTTGCACAATGTATAAAAGCAGCCAGTTGTGTGTCTTTCATTTCCAAACCATAATTTAGCATAATATGTATACACACCTGACATATAGATATAATACAATAATGAATCCCTGTGAATGAATCTCCATAAATGGAACATAAGATCAGGGCTGGAAGAAACCTCAATTATACCAGCCTTTTCAACTATTTTTGAAAACTTAGATAGGTGTTTTTCAAACCTGGCACCTTTGAGATGTGTGGACTTCCAACTCCCTGAATTTCACAGCCACTGTGCCAAGTTTTCAAAACACTGGACTAGGTGTTACCTCCCAACTTTAGCAAAAGCCTGAAACTCTACCAATTTTTTTTTCTGATGAACACCTTTGATTAAAAAGCATCGCCTTTCTTGAGTTACACGCACCAGCCCTTCAACAGATGCTGTAATCCTCCACTTTTCGTTAGTTAACTTTGCGCGTTTAATAAAACGCATGAGTTGAAAAAGCGGCTGCAAGACCCAAGCTCTCCAATTTTCTCAATCGGTGATGGGGAAGGAGGGAGGGAGGGGCATGTTTTATTTCCGAAAGTGGATGTTTCCACATTAAGGGGCGTGCATAAGTGCACCATCGTGTCTCCCGTCCCTGTCCTATTGTCCCCATTTAATCGTACCTATTTTCTGTATTCTTACTCGTGTTAATACTTATACCTATTGTTTTGTAAGCGATTGACAAATCAAATAAATAAAATAAAATAAACATTGCAGAAGTCTTCGCGGGAATAGGCTAACTCTCCCTGGTGGAGAGACGGGGTCCTTCGCTTCTTCCTGCATCTGTCGTTGTGAATTTCTCCAGTTCCGCATCTGCAGCCGGAGGTGGGGCACGGTCGTTCGCCGGACCTTCGTCCTCTTTGCCATCAGGAGCGCCTCTGGGCGGGGAATACGGGGAGGAAACAGCTGCAGTGAGCCGAGCTAGAAGCGGACGTGGCCACTTGCAAAAGGAACACACACGCACACACAAACCCCGTAGCAACGTTGATAATCGTGGGGGAAGCACGGGATGGCTGCCGACGCGCCCCCAGTCCTTTCGCTCCAGCTGGTGGAAGAACCGAGGTGCGTGGTCGGACTCTCGCTCCCCCTTCCGCGTCTGAACTCCAGCGGTCGGGGCAGGGGGCTGAGAGGACGTTCTTCCTTGAAGCGCTTTGCAACGAGTCCTGCTCATGGTTTTTCTAGTGCCCCAGGTTACTTACTCCGAGGTCGAGGTGCATGAGATTGGAGGAGTTGTAATCTCACAGAAAATTACAAGGGCAGTTCCGGGTGGTTTGCTCAGTTTGCTTCCTATGAGTTTTTCAAGGAACCGAAGAAAATAGGCGTTCATTCATTCAATTTCTATAGCTGCCCGTCTCAGTCCATGATTCTGGATATCTTACAATTAAAAAAAATACCGGTACATTCAAAATGCTAAAAAGCATTTCAAAACACAAAAACAAGAAACATCCATAATAAATATGCTTGGCTGAGATGCTTGGCCAGTTGGCAACAGGGCCCTTAATACACTCAGCACCCCAGTCTCTGATATATTTCTGCCCATCCACCCCAAGTTTGATCTTGCAACTATGTAAGAGAGAGCTCCTTGGGTAGCAATGCATTGCTAGGATAATTTTGCCCTGCCTGATATCCGATGGGTTGGATTATATCTCTCATAAACCACTGAGATGTCCACTGATGCCAGATTGGGGAAGATTGAGTTAAGATTCTGAACTAAAAATTGGTGATCCAATTCAACCCTACTCAGCCATGGACATTCATTTGATGATCTGGAGCCTCATAGGCCGATATATCTTACATAGTAGTTGTGGGAATAAAACTGGATAATTTAACATCATCTGACCAACAAGGTTTAATGAACAGAAGGTGCAGATTCAAAATGGCAATTGGTTTTGTTTCAGTCATTATTGTCAGGCACAAAATTTCATTAAGGAGCCATATTAAATATATTGAATAGTGACTTGGATGTGCCTTAAATTTACAAGCCTTGTCCCATCATCTGGAATATCTCCTGGGGGGTGGGGGGTGGATTTGGAATCGACTGCATGCAAAATTTCTCTTCTGCCATGTTCAGCAAGCCATGATATTTTTGAATAAACTGCAATAGGCTAGAATCATATAATATAAAACTATACAAGCCTTCATAGCTTTGTGTCCGATGTAAATATTATTTGCTGTTACTTTCAGTAACAGTGCCGTGATTAGTGGAATGCAGTAATATGATCTGTGAATACTAAAATTACATTAGCCTACAAAACTAGAGCCTGCTCCTGTCAAATTGGTTGAAGACCTTGGATTTTGAAATGTATCCCTTGACATCTGTATCTCTGACAAATTTGTACTGCTGCTCCTTTTCAGACTGCTGAAGCTGAAAAATATGTTCATATCTAAATTTAAAACAACACCAAAATTTTATGTCCGAGCACCAGGCCGAGTCAACTTAATAGGTAAAGTATTTTTAATGCATTATTTTGTTAACCTTTGAGCAGTAGAATCAAGTGGCAGCCAGACCTTTTCACTTTAAATAGCCTATATTTGTTTGTTAGGCAGTAAGGTGTGGCACTAACTAAGGTATCTGCAGGATCGCCACCTCCTGCATGAATTAACCTGTTCAGTATATTCTTCCCAGGAGATGTTTTTAGGTATACTCTACCCCACTTGTATGAAGTAAGGGGAAGAAAGCCAAGAAATATTATTTTTCTGACAGCTCCAGTGCCATGGAGCAGTTTTCCCTTAGAATTAACACTTGTTACATCACTTAACATCCCCAAAATAATATAAGAACTCTTCAACAGAGCACTGTTGTCATCTGTACTATTATTGATATATTACTATTTTATTTTTATCACAAATTGATTAGGTTTGCTCTGATTATTTTTTTACCTTTCCGTCAGTGCTTTTGCCATGGTTATTTTAATTAAATATTGTATATTATGCATTCTATCAAGTTGTTTCAGTCTAGCGAAGGCCAGTCCTATAAACCAAGATATAACCTCTGTGTCTTAAGAATCTTCAGCATAAACCATCCCATGCAGAATTTAGTCAAATGGAAAAGGAGGTATTTGGGTGCTATGTAAGATCATTTAATTTTCTGGGTTTTTTTTAAATAGGTGAACATATAGATTACTGTGGATATAGTGTACTCCCGATGGCCATAGATCAAGACATACTTATAGCAGCTGAACCTCTAAGCAGTCCAATCCTGCATTTGGCTAACACAGATCCCTCGTACTTGTGAGTACCATTTTTTTTTTACTGATTATTGTTGTTGTAATATAGATGTTTCACAGCAACTAAACAATGGCACAATCTTGACCTGTAAACATGCAATTGAAAAAGTGCATCACAAAAGGGAAATTAGTGAAAATGGAGCAAAATTCAGAGCGGAATCCATTATGTGTTAAGCCATTCAATACTTGAACTATCAACAAACATCATGCCTCTGGAAATAGGTATATGTGTTAGGCTCCAGCTCTCAAAACTCTTCAGCCAACATGGCTAATGGCAGCTGCAGTTTAATACAGGTAGTCTTTGACTTACAAAAGTTTGTTTGGTGACCGTTCAAAGTTAAAACAGCAGTGGAAAAAAATGACATTTTTCACACGACCATTGTGACATATCCCCATGGTCACCTGATCAAAATTCAGATGCTTGGCAATTGATTCATATTTGTGACGATTGCAGTGTCCAGGGGTCATGTGATCTCCTTTTATGACCTTCTGATAAGCAAAGTCAACTGGGAAACCAGATTCACTTAACCGTGTTACTACTTAACAACTGCAGTGATTCACTTAACAACTGTGGCAACTGTAAAATGGGGAAAAACTCAACAAAAACCTCACTTAACAACAGAAATTTTGGGCTCAATTGTGGTCTTACATCCAGGACTACCTACCTGTATACCTGAGCACTAGATAGTAGAAATCTCTGCTGAAGTAGGATGAGTTTAGTTATCTACATAAGCTGGAACCATTTTAAAAATATTAAAATTACCTCCCGATTCCCCAAACTGCTTAAGAAATTGGAACATAATCCAAGTTTTGCAGCATAATCCATGAGGGATCCATTTGCTTCAGATAAAAACGTAATATTATAGCATTGGTAATTTATATCAGGTTTCTGAGAGGCAGTTTGGTGTAGTGGTTAAGACTAAAAATGGCAAGATGTGGGTTATGGTCCTACCTGAGGCCCCAAACCTCATGCTAGATCTTGGACAAGTCTGTATATCACCACCTTTGTGATGAAAGAAATACAAACCACTTCTAAAAACCTTTGAGTCAACAGTGTTTTGAAAGCACACATTGAGGGGGAGGAGGAAAGAGATTGAAACCCTTATGTTTTCCTTGCAAACAATTGTCTCTCGGTTTCCCCCTTGCCTTTTTACTTGTTCCTCCCAATTTCTACACTACCTCACTTGGCCAGTTTGTCAAAATGGATGTCTGAAATATATGGGCCAACTTTAGAAGCCAGGTTTGGTTTCGGTCTGAGGTGGTTGCAAAGGTTTCCAGTGTTCTTGCTGTCTTCTTAAATCATAACCATCTACTCCAGAGGGAACAATGATACCCATGTAATTATCCACATCTTGTTTCATGTTTGGGTTTTGAGCTTGCGACGGAGAAAAATGCACGGAGGAAACAGGATCCGTGTTTATTTGGGGAGAAAGAACAAAGGGAAACGGCAGACTGGAAAATTAGTTTCTACAGTAGAAAAGTAAACCTTGAAACAGCGTGTTCTACAATCAAGGGTGATACCTCCTTTATGCGCTCGTGTTGGTCTTTATTCATAGACTTTTTCAGAAAGGAAAAAGTGGGATACAGGTCATCTTCAGTTTGTTTAGTGATCATTCAAAGTTACAATAACCGTGCACAGAAGCCAAAAAGTATTGGAGTAGAATACACACGTGGCTGTAGAAAATGATAAAACAATCTATAGATTTAAAACCAGAGACATTTTTATTGGGAATTTTGCCTGAGGGTTACAACAAAGAGTTAAGCTACTTGATTATCAATGTATTAATAGCAGCCAGGATTGTGTCTGCACAAAATTGGAAAAATGAGAAAATTCCGATGGATGAGGAAATAATTAAGAAAACAATGGAATGTGCAGAAATGAGTAGATTGACAATGGCAATTCGAGAACAAGAGGACCTTGAACTACAAAAAGCATGTTATTTTGTCTAACCACATTTACCCCAAGAAATTTCACCCTCCCACTCAAAATGGGGCAGGGTGGGAGCATCTGGTTTCAATATGGCTTCCAACTCTGACAAACAGAGCTGAAAAAAGTGACTTAGAACCATTTTTCACACTTAATGACCATTGGAGAATCTCTATGGTCACGTAATCAAAATTGAGAAGCTTGGCAACTGGCATGGATTTATGACGGTTGCAATGTCCCAGGGTCACATGATTCCCTTTTGCGACAAGCAAAGTCAATGGGGAAGCTGGATTCACTTAACAACTACAGTGGTTCACTTAACAGCTGTGGCAAGAAAGGTCGTAAAACAGGGCAAAATTCTGTCTTGCTTAGCAACACAAACTTTGAATGCAAATTGTGGTCATAAGTCAAAGGCTACCTGTAATACTTTGCTGATACCTGGAATTCATACATTGTCCTAAGTGGCGGGTTATTTGAATTTAGCACATCCGATCACATGAACCATGGCTGACAAATCATTACGGCTTTTTTCCTGCCACATTTTAAGCCAAAGCCAAACAAACATTCCTGGCTTAGTATAAATGTGTGGATCTTCTGTGTGCTGACTGGCCTGTGGGTCTTCTAGCAGCTGTATGGTATGGTATCTTCAAATCTCATCATTCTTACAGTAGAAAGCATCCCAGGAATATTAAAATGAAAAGTAACAGATAATCAGAGTTGGAAGGGACCTTGTAGGTCATCTAGTCCAACCCCCCTGCCCAAGCAGGAGAACCTACACCATTTCTGAAAGATGGCACTCCAGTCCCTTCTTGAAAATCTCAAGGGATGATGCTCCCACAACTTCCGAGGGCAAGCTGTTCCATTGGCTGATTGTTCTGTCAGAAAATTTCTCCTTATTTCTAGGTTGAATCTTTCCTTGATCAGTTTCCATCCATTATTCCTTGTCTGGCTTTCAGGTCCTTTGGAAAATAACTTGACCCCTTCCTCTCTGTGGTAGCACCTCAAATATGGGAACATTAATATCATGTCTCCCCTGCTCCTTCTCTTCACTGGATTAGCCATACCCCTGTAACCGTTCATTGTATGTTTTATCCTCCAGTCCCCTAATCATCCTGGTTGCTCTTCTCAGCCCTTTTTCTAGAGTCTCAACATCTTTTTTATAATGTGTTGACCAAAACTGGATGCAGTACTCTAGGCGTGGTCTTACTAAGGCTTTATAGAGTGGTATTAGTATCTCCCTTGATCTTGATTGTATCCCTCTGTTAATGCAACTTAGGATTGCATTAGCTTTTTTGGCGGCTGCTACACACTTGCTTGTTCATATTTAGCTGGTTGTCCACTAAGACTCCAAGATCCCTCTCACAGTTCCTGCTATTAAGCCTGGTTTCACCCAGTCTATATGTGTACTTTTGGTTTTTCTTGCCTAAGTGTAGGACTTTACTTTTCTCTACACTGAATTTCATTTCTTTAAATACAGCCCAATGTTCTAGTCTGTCAAGAAAGCTGTGTTGGCTTTTCCTCTGGTAATAGGAATAAGGGAAAGAACCAGAATGGAGAACATGGGTTGGTAGATCTGACATTGGTTTCCAAACTTTCCTGGTTAATGTCTCATATGGGGAAGAAAGAGATTGCCCAATGCTTGTTCCAAATTAAAACCAAGTATTTAAATGGGAGTGTTCAATTGGGATATTCATCCCACTTACATTCCTGTTGCAATAGTTAATTCACATTAATTGAGTTGAACCCTAGATGGAAATACACCCTTCCTTGACCCATAGCTTGTCGTCTTCTCTGAGAGCTTCATTGGCCTGGAAAGCACTGGAGAAATCAACTAAAGGAACCAGTTAGGCCAGTAGATTGTGAGAGAGATGTCAGAGGACATCTGATTAGAAAGCCAAACCAATGAAAAAGAATTCCACGGCCATCCAATCAGCCAAAACCCGTCTTAAATATGAAGTCAGTTTGTAATTTTTTAATGCAGTGTTTACAATTTTTACCGACCGATCTTGGAAGATTGTCCTTTATACATAAAGTTCTACAACAAGAAAGATAATAAACTTTCTTGGAGTTTAATTCTTTTTTTAAACCAGATTACATTGTAGGGCACCATCCACTGCACTGATTTTACCCACTGTGCTGTTTTGAGAATTGAACAGGGGAATCAGTTCCAGGGGTCTCACGGGGTAAAAATAGACTTCTGGTCCCAGTACAAAGCTTTTTTTTTTTATTTATTTTTATTGGTTTTTAAAAACAAACACAAACAAACAAAACATAAAAACATCAAGCTATCTTCCATAGATGTACATACAGTATGCCAGTTGGTTTACAAATTGTTTTGTGCTTCCATTTCGTAGTCTTCAATTACAGTTACATTGCATATAATCTCATATTGTCAATCAAAAATTAAATACCTTAGTATCATTATTAATCAATCATTTGTACTTTTATTCATTCATGTTTTACAAGATAACCATAATTTACTTAGTTTATTTTATAACAGTTCATATTATCATCCCAAATCTATCCTAAAATCATTTTGTAGATCTAGTAAGAAAGAAGTGCATCTTTATATATTTATTATTTTCTAAAAGTCTACATATTTCATTACTGTACTTTATTGTCTAACCATTGATAGAAAAGATACCAAATTTTATAAAATTGTTTATCCTCTTGTTCTCTAATTTCAAATGTCAATCTACTCATTTCAGCCCATTCCAATATTTTCTTAATGATTTCCTCCTGTGATGGTATTTTCTCATTTTTCCAGTTTTTAGCAAATACAATCCTAGCCGCTGTTAATACATTTACAATCAGGTATTTCAAGTCTTTACTATATATTTCAGGTAAAATTCCCAATAAAAATATCTCTGGTTTCAAGTCTATATGTTTTTTTGTCATTTTTTCCAACCACATGTGGATTTTAGTCCAGTATTTTTTAGCATCCGCACAAGTCCACCACATATGGTAATATGAGCCAGGTGTCTGATGACATTTCCAACATTTTTCGCCAGTACAAAGCTTAAGGCGCCTAATTTATGCCTTAAATCCAAACTGAACAACAAAAAGATCGAACATTTTTGGATTTACTGTTCTAGGAAGAAGATACCCCAGTCTGCCCTCATTCAAATTTCTATCAAGAAATTTCTCAATGTTTAATTAGGAATAGACAAGTAGTCCTTCATTTTGTGACCATTAGAAGTTATAACAGCACTAAAAAAATGACGGATGACTTCTTCTTTTTTTTAAACAATCCCTTGGTCACGTGATCAAAATTCTGATGCTTGGCAACTGACTCAAATTTACGACAATTGCAGTGTTCCAGGGTCACATGATTCTCCTTTGTGACCTTCTGACAAGCACAGTCAACGGGGAAGCGAAGGTTCACTTAACGACTATGTTACTAACTGAACAACTGCAGGGATTCACTTAACAAGTGCGGTAAGAAAGGCCGTAAATTAGGACAAAGCTCACTTAGCAAGTATCTCACTTAGTAACAGAAATTTGAGGCTCAGCTGTGATCATGAGTTGAGGCTTACCTGTAATTGGCAGAGAGAGAAAAAGAAACTGATTTCTTTTACCGGCAGGTGGCAGTAGATATGTTTGAGTGGTTTATGCGTACCGAGAATGTAGTAAACCTATTCTGAAACAATTTCGCTTTTTTCTGTTTATTTCCTAGGGATTTCAATACAGATGCCAATGACATCCATATAAAGCAAACAAAACCTTTATGGCACAACTATTTCCTCTGTGGGTTCAAAGGAATACAGGTGAAGTAACTTCAATTTACATCCTCTTCCTTTGAAATTCTCAGCAAAATGAAAAGCAAAACACAAATGTTCCAATAACACGCAGTAGGTTAGAAAGTTAAACGCGTGATGCTTTTTAAAAAAAGAAACATACAGAGAGCGCATACTACATGTACCAAGTTTCTATATTAATTATATGTTTATTAGCAGGAACTATTTGATAGATAACATGGAATGTTTAGCATTATAAATCGTAGCCCTTTCTTTTTTGTGATCTAGACTTTTAAATGCTGGCAAGTCGCCTCTTGGAAATTTCAGTGCTACTTTTCACAATTCCTCTATACGAAATTATTTTTAAAACCTAAAGCATCATCCCGTGGCACAATATGTTTATATTAAACTGAGCACATTATCCACTGGAAAGAAACATCCTGCCCAGCTCCATAAACAAAAGAAAAGAAAAGAAAAAACCCTCAGTTTTGAGTCAGGGACTTTGTTTTCCCTCCATTATGCATATTCCGTAATAAATGTGAAAGTTTGATCCATCTTCAAAGGAATATCTGCTAATCCTTTTCTGGTTAAGGATCTGATGGATTTCTCCCTGTTGGGAAATTGTCAGAGGTGACCTCAGCAGCAAGTAGTTTGTGTGCCTAAAAGGAGAATATTTTTTTGTGTGCGTGGGCAATTCGGTGCTCAGAACGTGTTTAACTTGAACTGTCTTCTGTGGGTGTTGCAGGAATCTTGCTGTTGCTGTCTAATACTGGAAGCATGTCAAGAGGGTTGAAGGGAACTCAGCCTTTCTAAAACAGATCAGGCTTTCTGCAGATTGCCAATTTTTCTTAGTAAAATAAGCATATGCAAGCATAAAGCATTTGTGGTACTGGATTCAATCAGGATCGCCAAACGGATCTAGGAACAAACCAGTTTTGTCAGCACTGAACATAAAGCTTTGGAATTCGGAGGTTCAGTTGAGCAGAGTTAAAGACAAGGAACAGATTGGGCCTCCAAGGTTTTCCCACAGTGTTTGAAACCTCAATAACTTTTAAGATTTGTGGATTTCAGCTCCCAGAATTCCCCCACCAGCCGATACTGAATACATTCTGTGTCCTCCAGAGCAGGGGTCTCCAACTTTAAACCTGGAGGACTTCAACTCCCCAAACCCCTGATCTACAGAATGCCAAGTCAGGGAAGCCATCTTTAAAATGAACTTAACAGAAAAGCGATTGATTGTCCTCGCATATAATTTAAAGCAGAGGAGGACAGCTTAAGATCCAACTGTTGGCATGCTATCTTGGAAGCTTTCTCTCGGAAATTTGTTGGATGTTGCCATCATGGTTTTGTTGCCTTGTTTCCACCTGGAAACAAATGTAAAACCTGCAATGTGTTTTCTAAAAGTAAGAAATCCCTCCAAACTTCAATAAAATTTCACAAAAATCTTAGCCTTCTCTCATACTCTGAGCAAATGCAGCTCTGAACCACTCAAAGATACTCTTCAAATAGTAAGCCACCAAACAGAAAGAGATATGAAGGTATTGCTCTTCTATGTTGCTCTTCTATGACTCAAAGCAGCTCAACATTTTTAAAAAAAGCATAAAAAGGAAGATCTTAAGTCCATGCATGTGTCTTATTTAGTTCATCGGGGACAGAATCATGTAAAAAACAAAATGGGGAACAATGATTATGGAGAATTAATACGAATGAAATATATACGATTTTTTGCTTAACCTGTAATTTGCTATCAAGTTTAGCTCTGTGGTTTATCTTGGTCTTTTGTGATAAAAATGCATGCCAACAGCTATATCTGTTTTCTAATTGCATTATTAATTATTCTCTCTGGGTTCAGATCTGCAGTTGATTTTATTGTTCAGCCCCCGGAAAGCACCCCACAATTACAATGCTCTCAGAAAGCTATGTTCAGGAAATCCATAGACCCTGATGATTGTGTCTAGGCATCCAGCCACTAGCTTCAGCTGCAGGTTTTGTGCTGCATTTCTTTGGATGCTGAACATAACACATTTTTCTACTTAATTTGACATTTCGTATTTAAATGACTTAAGTCACACTGGGAACAAAAATCAGGTAGATTAATGCAGAAACGGGAAAGTTGAATGTGATTTTCAGGAAATCACATGAGAAAATTTCCTTGAAATTTCTTTTAAAATAAATCCACATCCAGGCCAAAACAGCTATTGGTTCCATTCCATCTGCAATGCTAATAAAAAATAAAGATCCGATATACTTAGGGATCAGAAATTCACATCAATTCCCCACAGAGCAAGTGATTGTGGTTTCCAAACACTTGAGGTCAGGAATGTAACAGGCTTTTTATCTTCCAAGCTTGCTTTCAGCTCATGGGGAGAAAAACAATGAAGCCAAAAATAGGGAAGCAGTTGATAAGAAGCACAGTGGTAAGAAGGAGAGCAACGGCCAACATGCTTCCTGGCCAAATTAAAACAGAAACAAAAGGTCACGTTCTACTACTGACAAGACAGCATGGACCGCAATTACTGTCTTCTGGATGGCCCCTAAAAAAAACTTAAGACATTTGAAGAGCAGATATCTAATCTATGTTAAATTGGCTGGCTGTGTTTAACTCAGCCAATAGCTCAGTTTTTCTGTTTTTCTAAACACCTGTGGAACTGTTTCTGAATTTATAGCATCCTAATGCAACTGATTATACAACATCTAACCATTTCTACTTCTCCTTTGGAAAAAAAAAAAAAGAAATCCATAACCAGCAGAACAACAAAGCCCTCGTTAAGACCACTTGATGTATTCAGAAATGTCAGAGAAATAATCAGATTGAAATCATACTTCCGACCTTGTTTTTAACAGTGTATGCCAAAACTGCATTTGGACATTGGGAATAAACTTATGCAAAGTTTGTTTGGTGATGAAACACATTAGCATCCACGTGTTTTACATGCATTCTGTTTGATCACCTTAACACCAGGTTAAGGGGGGAGAGTGTATGTATGAAACGGGCTTCTTCATTCTAATTCATTGCACAAGGTATACGTTTTTATTGTAGAAGTCTTATTTCTCCAGAGTCTATAGTTGACTTCCTTCTCAGCAATTAAGCCCAAAGAAAATAATTCATTAAACCTTTTTCAAGAAATCGGGTGAGAGAGAAGGCAAAGTAACCAAGAAAGATGTGGAACAAAATCAGTGGTGGGATTCAAATTTTTTTACTACTGGTTCTGTGGGTGTGGCTTGGTGGGCGTGGTGTGGTTTGATGGGCATAGCAAGGGAAGGTTACTGCAAAATCCCCCTTCCCTCCTCACCCCACTAACCTGCTTTCCAGCTCCATTCTCCTGTGCAGGGCAACCAAAGAAGACCCAGCCGATCAGCTGGGACTCAGTGGGAGGCGGAGAATAGATGGGGTTGGCGGGGCCAGTCAGAGGTGGTATTTGCCGGTTCTCGGAACTACTCAAAATTTCCACTACCGGTTCTCCAGATCCAGTCAGAACCTGCTGAATCCCACCTCTGGACAAAATATATTAATTACCTTGCAACTTTAAAGTGAGCTTAGGAACATGGTGCAAAAGAATTTTAAAGCATCCTGAGAATGAGGCAGGAATAATATCGTTTGTGAGGAAGAAATTTCTCAGGAAACTGGAACACAGATTTCAGCCGTACAAATTACCTAATGATGCAACACTTGTTTGTTTTAAGGAATCTCGCTCAATTGTACTCTGGGCCTGCCTAGTTCTCTAAAAGCAGGTCTAAAAATATGGGGGGTGGGGGGAGAATTAATTATGGAAAGTTTACAAGTGTTCCCAAGGAAGTATGATGTTCAATTGAAAAAAAATGTTAAAGACGTTAAGATTGTAATGAATATTAATGATAGAATTGAATTGGAATGGAATGATTGTTTTATTTAATATTTATATTTTATTTATATTTATATTTATATATATATATGAACATAGTGTGTATCTTAAGAATGTACCAAGCAGAATGGAAGTTATGTACTATATTGAATGTTATAATTCTAAAGGCATAAATTGAAGTTTAAATAAGAGTTGAATGGATAAAATTAAAAGATATCAAGGTATCATACTTCAATTAGTAACTACAGGGGAAAATTTGTTTAATGAGAAAAGATAATATGAAATTGAATTTGTGTCTGTATGGAGAAGTGATAACCCGGGATCATGCTATTCTCAAAAAAAGATGTTTTATTTGTATTTTGTGAAAACCCAAATAAAATTTATATTAAAAAGAATAAAAACAGGTCCAGACTGCTAGGTATGTCCTGCCCAGGAAGCCATGAAAACTATGTGTCTGTCTGTGTGTATGTGCGTACATGCATAAACATACAGGTAATCCTCGACTTACGACCATAACTGAGCCCAAAATTTAACCTTGGGGAGCAAGACAGTTGTTAAGTGAGTTTTGCCCCATTTTACGACCTTTCTTGCCACAGTTGCTAAGTGAAACACGGCAGTTGTTCAGTTAGTAATACGGTTGCTAAGTGAATCTGGCTTTCCCATTGACTTTGCTATTCAGAAGGTCACAAAAGGTGACCCTGAGATTTGGTGACCGTTGTAAATGTGAGTTCGTTGCCGAGCGTGCAAATCTTAATCACAGGGATGCGACAACGAACGTAAGTGTGAAAAACGGTCATGTCACTTTTTTCAATGCTGTTGAGATGATCACTAAATGAACTGTGGTCAGCCGAGGGCGTCCTGGAGGACGAAAACCAGGTTTCCTTGTCCCACGAAGAAGACAGCAGGCGGTTCAATTCTTCCGAACTAAAACCCCAAATCAGTTTATCTTGTATTTTTCAGGATCACTTCAATCTGAGGAAGCCGAGCGGAATTAACTGCCTCGTGGAAGGCACGATTCCTCCAAGTTCCGGTTTATCGAGCTCCAGTGCTTTGGTCTGTTGTGCGGCACTTGTGACTCTCGTGGCCAATGGCAAGACTCTTTCCAAGGTAAGGTGGAAAGGAGGACCATGCTCTCCAGCATAGTGGTTGCCAACCACTGGTGGTCCGCAAGAAAATGTTGGTGGTCCGCAGAGAAATGTCACCCGCAAAGCAATTAATCCAGGCGGTATGGCAACACAAGGCTGCACCACCCACATGGCCCATGGGAACACAAGGCTTGTGTCGCTTACCTTGCGAATAACACAAAGTAGTGAGGGGAGGGGGGGAAAGGGCAGAGGGGGTGGGGAACTTGCCCCATTCGCCCCACTCGCTTGGCCTGGCCACTGGGCTGGTTCTTTTCTTTCTTCTTCTGCTTTTGGCTGCACGCAAAAGTCTTTCTTTCTCTCCCCCAAACTCCACCAGAAATGAGTCTTTGGGACCCTGCAAGGCCTCCTGCTCCAAGAGGCTGCACCGGTGCGACAAGTCTCACAAAGACTCATTTCTGGCGGAGTTTGTGGGAGAGAAAGAAAGACTTCTGCTGCTTCTGCTGCTTTCCTTACATGAAGCCAAAAGTCTCTCTCTCCCTCTGAGAACAGAGCTGGAGACAATATCCTGCGATCCCAAATAAAGAATTGATTGATCGGTAAGGAAAACGGGGTGGGGAATTTTCCTCCAGACTTTTTGGGGGATTTTCCCAGGCTCTCTGGTCTGCGGAATTTAAAATTATGAGTTTGGTGGTCCCTGAGGTCCAAAAGGTTGGTGACCCCTGCTCCAGCGGATCGTTAAAACTGAAGCTGAGGAATTTATACAGTTTTTTAAACAGAAATTCTCAAAACTACGAATTGTTTCCACAGTTAGTAGTTGGGGAGTTTACCTTTGAAGTAGTAGACTGATGGAAATTTTGAGAGTGTGTTGGGGCCGTTTAAAATAGACGGCTACAATAATTATTTGTACCCTTTCAAGAGTTCTTCTGAAACGCAATGGTAAATTAAAAGGCAGTAAATATTTAACAGCAAATCTAGTCACGTTTTGGATTCTTTCCACCAGGGTAACAAATGGCTCTTAGGTGGGTGGAGGATGGAAGTGACAAAAGAATCTAGCTGGAGCAGGTTGTAGGGTTGATGGCCTCTTGTTGTCTTCAACCTTCTAGTTGACTAGAAAAATATTACCGACATGAGTCTCTCCTGTGTCCCAAAGGTACTGTTCAAAAGGCAACTGGGCTTTCTTGGGTCTCTTTTTGAAGAGTGTTTGTTCCAAAGTGCAGGGCTAAATCTCTGTGGAGAGTCTCAATCATCCAGATCGTGGTTGTTAAAAAAAATAAAGAAAGTTCAATTGCCTTTTGAACAGGCATCTTTGGGATGCGGCACCCATGACCTGGATGATCAAGGATCTCCGTAGGCGATCCCTTCTCATGCTTCCTCTCCCAGATGTTCTTTGGTTCCCCGGCTCAGCTTGATCTGTTTGTTTTTTTCTAAGCAAGAAGAGATTCTGTCACATAATGTCCTGGCCTATCTCCACTTGATATTAAGGCTTATGTCGTGAGAAGTCCTTAGGCAGCCGTTATCTTTCCCAGAAATGCTGCACCAATGTGTGCCTGCACCATGAGAGATAATGTGGTAGTGAGTGAGAAAGGAAACATCTCGGGGCTAACATGGCATTACTGAATGCCAGTCCCAGAGAGATCCTCCTGTCATATAACAGATAACAGATAATCAGAGTTGGAAGGGACCTTGTAGGCCATCTAGTCCAACCCCTCACCTAAGCAGGAGACCCTACACCATTTCTGACAAATCGCAGTCCAATCTGTTCTTGAAAGCCTCCAGGGATGAAGCTCCTACAACTTCCGAGGGCAACTTCTGTTCCATTGGTTGATTGTTCTCATGGTCAGAAAGTTTCTCCTTATCTACAGTATGACATTTCAGGCAGCATTGATGAGGTTTTGTGAATTTTCAGGAGAGGTTATTCAATTGTTTTGCTGGACGAAAAGGTACTTTATGTGAACATTGTTACAACTGCTCATGTTCATTTTTTTAAAAAAAAATCAATGCCTACGTTGAGAGGTCTACTGCTGAATTTGCCGAAGAAGCGGCCTATTTAAAATTCTGTGTTAAAGGTTTGGAAGCCTGTAACGAATGATCTAAAGAAAGAATTCAGACTGAGGCTGAAGATTAATGCCATCTTAAAAAAATTAGCTGAGTTGGTCTACCAAGAGAAATGCAAACTTTTAGACCATCACAGAATAATATTCTGACACAGTGTAATTGGAGGAAGCTTGCTAAATTATTTCCATGTCTTTGTTTTGGAAAATATTTCATTTCTGTTTGTAGTAAAGATGCAACATTCAAGCGCAGTCCTTATTCCCTAAGTGGCATCTTATGTGTTATTTCATAACCGATAAAAGTATTTCTAATGTTGTAATCTGTTTCCTTCCTGAAGACACAGAGATTGACTTGCAATTTCCCAACAGCTGTTCAGTTCAGATAGTTCAATACTCATTGAGGTTCCTGGATCTTGGGTCAATGTACTGTTCTAATTGTAAAATCATTTTAACCCAGGTTTGGAGTGTACGTTGGCTCTCGCTTGATTAGGTTAAAAAAATGATTTTCAAATGTTTTCTGATGCATTGAATGTTAAAGAGAAAAGTGGCATTCAAAAAGAACAGAGCTGCAAGTTTTAAAAGTCCGTGGAGATTCTCAGTCATCCAGGACATGTTTGTCCCAAAGGGGTTGGGTTAGGGTAATATTCCTTGCAATCACCCTTCCCTTCCCTTCCCTACCAGTCAGAGCTGAAGAAGCTTCTTGGATAAAAAGCGAAACGTCTTCAAAGAAAAAACAGAAATTCCAATTGCCTCTTGAAAAAGCACCTTTGGTGCAGTGTTAAAACTTGAGATGTGGATGCTGTTTGAAGCAACATATTTTGCATGTTCTTGAACAATTTAGAGGATAGTTTGTTCTGATTGATGTAGAAACCAAACGGTAAATTGTCTCCATTTCCTTAGAATAACTTTTTTTTAAAAAAATGTGAGGAAGTTCATGAAAAATATGGCAATGCAGTTAATCACTTGCAGCCCGAAGGTGATTTTTAAACTTAACATTAGAATGCCAAAGAGAAGAAACTGGGGTTCAGTTTTGTTTGGCCTTAATACTCACTGGGTAGTGTCAATAAATGAATCATAGAAATCATAGAATATTGTGTACATTTGGTTTCTGTCTGTCTTCCTTTCTCTCTTCCACTCACTTTTATAGAATAGCTGGAGCGGGAGGTGGATTTTCAGCAAAAATATTGACCTGAACTTGTTCACTAACAAAGTAGACACACAGAGCCCCTTTTCTTGCCAGGAGCCACACTTTCTTTCCAGTAGTATTTATTTATTGATTGATTGATTTGATTTGATTTGATTTGTCAATCACTTACAAGATAATAGGTATAAGGATAAACATAATTATGAATACATGAAATGGGTACATATAAGAAATATAAAAAGAAACAATAGGACAGGGACGGTAGGCACATTGGTGCGCTTATGCACACCCCCTACAGACCTCTTAGGAAAGGGGTGAGGTCAATAGTAGACAGTCTAAGGTTAAAGTTTTTGGGTTTGGGGAAGAAACCCCAGAGTCAGGTAGAATATTCCAGACATTGACCACTCTGTTGCTGACGTCGTATTTCCTGCAATCAAGTTTGGTGAGGTTTACCTTGAGTTTGTATCTATTGCATGCTGTTGTATTGTTATGGTTGAAGCTGAAGTATTCATTAGCAGGTAGGACATTGCAATGTATGATTTTATATACTGTACTTAGATCCTGGAGATTACCCTGCCTAAATCATTATCATTTTATGCCTTTGAGTCAGTGTTGACTCTTGGCAAATACCCGGGCTGACCTGCAGTTTTCTTGGCAAGGTTTTTCAGAAGTCACTGCCTGCTTCCAAGGGCTGAGAGAGAGAGTGACTGGCTCAAGGTCACCCCGTTTACTTTGTGCCTAAAGCAGGACAAAAACTCACAGTCTTCTAGTTCCTAACCTGGGTGCCTTGAGCACTACATTAAACTGGCTCTGGGCCAAATTAACAGATGGAAGATATTTAACTAGAACAGAGGGACTTTTTGAGATGGGTCATGAATATTCTTATGAAGTAGGGAAAGCTGCTTTGGATATGGAAAAACAGCTCACTGGATTGGCAAAGAAATCCTGAGAAAAACTATATGGGCTGTAGCTGAACTCATGAGAAATGAACAATACGTGTTTTAAGGACAAGGAGCACTAGAGCCCAGGGTTGGGGAAAGAGAAAATTTCACATCTCTTTTAGCAACATACTTTACCTTTATTATTATTTTAAATTAAATGTAATAGAAATAAATAGGAAGGTTTTATTTCTATTATATTTAAAATAATAAGAAAGTAAATATGTTGCCGAAAGAGTCGTGAAATTCTCTCCTTATCCAACCTTGGGCTTTAGTGCAGGATTGCATTACAGCATATCAAATTGAAATGCTAACATGAACACTGCCTGCATTTCGCTGAATGCTTCTGTCAACCTACCCAATATTGTCCCTAAAGAAAAATAGTAGGTAGCAACAATAACAGTAGCACTTAGACTTATATACCGCTTCACAGTACTTTACAGCCCTCTCTAAGTGGTTTGCAGAGTCAGCATATTTCCCCCAACAATCTGGGTTCTCATTTTACTAACCTCAGAAGGATGGAAGGCTGAGTCAACCTTGAGCCTGGAGAGATTCAAACTGCCAAATTGCAGGCAGCCAGTAGTCAGCAAAAGCAGCCTGCAGTACTGAATGCTGACCACTGAACCACCGCAGCCCTTCCTTCCTTCCTTCCTTCCTTCCTTCCTTCCTTCCTTCCTTCCTTCCTTCCTTCCTTCCTTCCTTCCTTCCTTCCTTCCTTCCTTCCTTCCTTCCCACTTAGCAATAGCACTTAGACTTATATACTGCTTTACAACTCTAAGTGGATTACAGAGTCAGCCTCTTGCCCCCAACAATCTGGGTCCTCATTTTACCCACCTCAGAAAAATGGAAGGCTGAGTCAACCTTGAGCCTGGAGAGATTCGAACTGCCAAATTGCAGGCAGCTGGCAATCAGCAGAAGCAGCCTGCAGTACTGCATGCTGACCACTGAACCACCACAGCCCTTCCTTCCTTCCTTCCTTCCTTCCTTCCTTCCTTCCTTCCTTCCTTCCTTCCTTCCTTCCTTCCTTCCTTCCTTCCTTTTCCTTCCTTCCTTCCTCCTTCCTTCCTTCGTTCCCACTTAGCAATAGCACTTAGACTTATATACTGCTTTACAACTCTAAGTGGTTTACAGAGTCAGCCTCTTGCCCCCAACTCATTTTACCAACCTCAGAAAAATGGAAGGCTGAGTCAACCTTGAGCCTGGTGAGTATCAAACTGCCAAATTGCAGACAGCTGGCAGTCAGCAGAGGTAGCCTGCAATACTGCACTCTAACCACTGTGCCACCACGGCTCTCTATTTAATCAATGCTCACTTGCTTTAAAAAAAAAACACCCAGGGGGAAACTGATGTGCCCTCAGAAAGTAGCCCCAATTTACCTTCAGCCAAAATACATGTTTAAAAACAACACGCTCCGTCTCAGTAACTCTATCATGAAGCACCATCGATTCTCAGACTGGTAAATGCACCTCCTTGACCTGGAAAGACTCTTGGGAATTAGAACCTTTTTTTTATGTACTGGAAACTAATTGAAGAACAGAAAGCAAGAGAGCTGGAATTAATGGCTATTAATCACAATTATCCTAGTTTACAGAAGAGAAAACGCAGAGGCGAGGGAAGTAATCTTCTGCCACGATGAGGCAAGAGGGCAATCTGGAGACTGTCCAAAGATCAGCCACAAGACTGGACTGGAATTAAGCAAGAGGGCAAGAAACCTTTAACAAGAGAGGGTTACAAAACCGTCTATAATCAGGAGCTTTGACACATGGCCTACATCAGAATACCCCACCTGACCCCAAACACTTTTCCACCCCCAGGTTGTAACTGAGCGAAGGCTTTTCCTCCTTGGCCCACAAAGCTTCGTTCCAGAATCAGAAGTTGTTCATTAAGGCAGTCCAAATACACAAACTCCGGAGCAGACCATGATTTCAAGGGGAGTCTTTTCTTACAACCAGGTACCCTGTCCCAAAGGTACTCTTTTTGGAAAAGCACCTTTGAGGACAACCGTGATCTGGATGGTTGACGATCGCCAGAGACAACCAAGCATTCCTGCATTTTCCCGCTGCAGATCCTGGCCTGGTCACATTCTTCAGACCTCTATACACTTCCCTGCTCTGGGGCAGACGCAGCTGCTGGAATCTGACCCTTATGGAAGGTGGGTCAGGCACAGCCCCTACAGCATCCTGGGCTCCTGCCCAGTGGTGGGACTCAAAATGTTTTTACTACCAGTTCTGTGGGCATGGCTTGGTGGGCACGGCAGGGGAAGGATATACTGCAAAATCTCCATTCCCTCCCCACTCCTGGGAGAAGGTTACTGCAAAATCCCTGTTCCCTCCCCACCCCACTAACCTGCTTTCCAGCTCCGTTCTCCTTTGCAGGGCAACCAAAGAAGACCCAGCCAATCAGCTGGGGCTCAGTGGGAGGCAGAGAATAGGTGGGGGCGGGAGCAAGGGTTGGATTCAAATTTTTTAACAACCGGTTCTGTGGACCAAATTTGTGGGTATGGCTTGGTGGTCATGTGGCTGAGTAGGCATGGCTTGCTGATTGGACATGGTTTGGTGATCACGTGACCAGCTGGGCATGGCTTGGTGGTCATGTGACTGGGCGGGCGGGGGAAGAATGCAGTCACTGATTGTTGTGCATGTGTGCATGTGCAATAAGGACTCACTGGGCAAGGAGCGGAGAATCAGGCAGAGGGGGGCAGGGGCAGCCAGGGGCCCGGTTTACCGGTTCTCCGAACTAACAAGAATCATAACAACCAATCCTACCGAACCAGTAGAATCCCACCAGAGGTGGGTATGCAGCAGGTTCTGACTAGTTCTGGAGAACCGGTAGCAGAAATTTTGAGTAGTTCGGAGAACCGGCAAATGCCACCTCTGGTTGGCCCCGCCCACATCTATTCTCTGCCTTCCACTGTGTCTCAGCTGATTGGAGTCCCAAATGATCGGCTGGGTCTTCTTTCGTTGCCCTGCACAGGAGAACAGAGCTTTCCCTCCCAAGCCCACCAAGCCACACCCACTAAGTCATACCACGCCTACCAAGACACGCCCATAGAACCAGTAGTAAAAAAGTTTTGAATCCCACCCCTGGGTGAGGCCAGTTAGAGGTGGTGTTTGCTGGTTCTTCAAACTACTCAAAATATCTGCTACTGGTTCTCCAGAACCGGTCAGAACCTGCTGAATACCCACCTCTGCTTCTGCCTCATGCTTGGATAAGGACCTTTCGAGGTGGGAGCATTAGTTAGCAACAAAGGATGTAACTCTCAGCTTGGGTTGAAAAACAACTGCTGCACCACCATTAGATGGTGGTGGGGATTTTTTTTGCCACATAATGGTCCTCCTAATGTCACAGAGGACACTTCTGCTGAGACCAATATGACTTTGGCTTTGCTAAGATGCTTATGAAGCAGAGCTGTAGTCAGGACACCGTGATGTAATTCTGGTCTCCTACATGGATGTCTAGCCTTGGGAACTTCAAAACTTGTGCCTATGGAGATTCTCAGTCATCCAGGTCATGGTTGTCCCAAAGGTGCTTTTTCAAGAGGTGACTGGACTTTCTGCTTTTTGAGGGGAGGGGACATTTGGTTTCTGATCCAAGAAACTTCTTCAGATCTCAGATCTCTTTAAAACTTGTGGACTTCAACTCCCAGAATTCCCCAGCCAGCCATGGCAGTTGAAGCCCACAAACTCTTAAAATGGGCAAGATCGGACACCCCTGGTCTAGTATATATGTGATACCAACCAGCATATGGTTAATTGGGGGAAGGTGTGTCAGTCCTTGGCCACTATAGCATCCCTTTCTTTCAAAGTAGAATTTAGTGTTTTAGCCAAAATACCACTAGATCCCACTAGCCTTCTAGGTTTTAACCTACAGGATTGGGTAAAATGTAGGGTTTTATCTACCGACCTTGTCCATGTCCAAGGAAAATAATGAATACAAATATTGAAAGTATGTTTTGTTTTAAAGCACAAAACTTACAATTAAAAGCAAGGAGTTGAACTCCGCAAAGGGGCTTGTTCGAAACAGAATTATCCTCAAAATTGCTTGGCTTTGTTAATGTTTGTGACCATATTTAGCTTGTATTGGGAGAGTGGGGGCCACTTTGCAGACTGTGCTACGGTTCTTGATAATGTTGTTTTTCTGCTCTCCTAATTAGATATTTTCTGATTAAACGTTATTTCGTTGCATAAACATAAAAAGCCTAAACATAGTCTCTTGGATAACCACCAATGATAAACATTCTTAGTTCATGCGCTGTCAATCTGGGATTAATAGCTGCCAACTGATACAAACATCCGGATTATATCTGCAAAAAAGACATCTTGAAAACCAAGCGTCCAACTCTTTCACAGAGAACTTGCCTTAGAGAAAGGTGAGGGAAGCTGTAACAGACTACAGAATAGTGAATAACAGGGGTGGATGGGACCTCGGAGCAGAAGACCTTATACCATTTCAGACAAATGACTGCCTAATCTCTTCTTAAACACCTCCAGAGAGAACAAGCTTTCCTCACTATTCCATTCTAGCTAAATCACATCCCACCTAGCTAAAAGGGAGAGTCTGTCTACGAGATTTGGTTGTCTAAGCAGAATGAATACATATTGTCCACCGAAGTCATAGTATGCCAAATCTGCCACATAGGAGAACCTCTTCATGCTATCTGGTGGTGATAAGAACAACTAGGTTGTATCATGCTTCCTAACACTAAGCATTTCCTGGAGATCATGGAAACAACCTCGAGAGGGATCCTTAAATATGCCATCTCTTTATCTAAGTGTTCTGAGGAGACTAGTTCAAAGCAAAGGATCCAGAAGGGACATTCATGCCACTTCTATCTGTATTGTGTTTGTTTTTTTAAAAGAGCGGATTGTTTACGGTCATTATCATGGGAATATTTGCATGATTTCTGAAGCAGCTAAAGGACATGGTTAAAAAGAAGAATCCCTGAGACTCACTGTTGTGGTCATTATGAAGCACAAGTGTGCAAGATAAAATATATAAGAAGAAACAAAATATGAAGAGGAAGGTCTCATAACTATATGTTACCTACTAGCGCATCTCTTCTAGGCAGATGAATAATTGATTTTTCCATGGCTGACTGATAACATCCCATTTTTCTCCTGAGATTATTTTAAAAATCTGACAGCAATAAGTCATTTTTGGATTATAAGCTACATGTGGAGTTAGGAATCAGTCATGTGATGAAATTAATTTAAAAAAAAAACCCCAAAGAAGTCTTCAAACTAGGACTGGTAGTTATTCCTTGTCAAAAAGAAAACGTGTCAAATTCCAGAAAGATTGTGCAGGAGGACTTCTCTAAGGTAGAGTAGTGTCTAGTGGTGATTATGTTATGTAGAGGTTAAGCTCAGATTTTTGTGATTGTTGTGAAAGTGGCTTATTGAAGGCCACCATAAGACATGGTCTACTTCTTCAACAAAGACATGGATCCAAAATGGGGTGGGGGGTCTTTATTGTTTCGTTGAAGGCCCTCATAATTTCCCCCCATCGTAGTCTCACCTCCAACTTAACACCGAATCCTGTAAATCAACCTCGATGTATCACAGCAGAAACACGCCCATGTTTACCGGAAAATAAACCACAGTGAGTCAGCACAACCGTAGACAAACAAGGGGAAACCTTTTCCATTAAGCATGATGTCAATTAGATAAATGTTTATCTTTTACGATTTCCTTTAAATAGATTTAAAGATGGTCTTGGAGTTGAAATCCAAGTGCTGAACCAGGCTAAGATAAATACCACCCGCTCTTTTCATCTATCAAGCAGAGATTAGAATTCTGAAGTTCATTATTCGCCTTTATTTTATTTTAATTTTGGGGGGAGTTTACCTCCAAAGAGCACTAGAGCACTGAAGGAGATACAGTCATTTTTTGTCTTCTATATTAAAAACATCTGTCAGATCTGAACAATCGGTTGTGGGTTCTACTCACACGTTTTCCGAAGGGTTTCTACACATTTCAAATTTGTTAATCCCTTTTTGACAGTTCTATCTTCTCCACTAAGAGTTTATGAGGTAATTGACATAGCTGAAGGAGAGTTGTGAAACCGCTCTATCGGGTTTTCGCCATCATTGCAAGCCCTTCACTCTGATTAGGCAGCTCTTGAGCTCTCATTTTTACAACTGAAGTCTGTTTTCGGTGCCTTTATGGAAACAAAAAAGTGGGCAGGCCTGCACATTCCAAAAGCGAAGGATTTGTTGGCTTTATCTTACAACATGGACTGGATAATGTCTCCTTGGTTGTGCTCTAGCTTAAATCGCCACAGCTTTATAAACAGGGAAGAAATGTTTGTAATCCCCCTTTTTTAATGTATTAAGGGAAAAGATGTTTGCAATCATGATATCCTGGGCATTGTACATTAGGAGCTGGGTTTCTGCTGTCCTTCACTTTTGAACTTCAGCCACAATAAACCTGTGGATAGAATGGGAAATAAATAGCCAGACTAACTGGAGAATAATCAAAGTTGAAGTTCAACACATTGGTGGTGATCAGCTGATTGGCCAAGGCTGACATGGAGGTTTGGACTCCAAAAGGCAATAAAACCTAAATATTCCCCCGAAGCTCAGTTCATAAACCAGTCTTGGATTTCTCTGTGTATAATTTTCTAAGTATTCCTACTGGTCTTTTTGGGGAAGAGTGATTTCTGGTGTAACCTGCCACAAAAGAAAGATTCCCAGGAAGGACTTCTTATTCAAATAGTATTAGCAAGTGCTGTCTAAGGGTCTTTCAAAGAAACTGCTAGGATTCTTCAAAATTAGACAGTCTTTGACTCTCCACGGGCAATCCACCACTAATTGTGAGGTATTAACTTGTCTTTTTTAAATTTGGTTTGTGGCACAGTGACCCAGATGTTCAGACTGCATTTGGCATTTTTGTCTCCCTACTGAGTCATTACTATTTACTGCCTCTTATTTGTAATGCTGGACGTAGGAGTCTAGGCTAGAGAGGAGGGGGCCATCCTATCTATAGAAGAGAAGAGTTGGAAGGGACCTTGGAGGTCTTCTAGTCCAACCCCTGCTTAGGCAGGAAACCCTACACCACTTCAGACAAATGGTTATCCAACATCTTTTTAAAAACTTCCAGCGTTGGAGCATTCACAACTTCAGAAGGCAAGTTGTTCCACTGATTAATTATTCTCATGGTCAGAAAATTTCTCCTTAGTTCTAAGTTGCTTCTCTCCTTCATTAGTTTCCATTCATTGCTTCTTGTCCTGCCCTCAGATGCTTTGGAGAATAGCTTGACCCTTCTTCCTTGTGGCAGCCCCTGAGATATTGGAACACTGCCATCATGTCACCCCTAGTCCTTTTCTTCAGCCTAGAGGTGCCATCTTTGCCTCAACAGAGCAGAATTGCTTCCTTGCTGTGCTCCGTCTCACGTATTCCTGTTTTAAGCCACCGATCACTGGGGTTGCCAGACAAGACCACAGAGCCCTGGCCTAATGCCAGCCTAGCCAGCCACTATCCCAACCCTTCAAATAGTGAAGAGAGGCAGAACATGACATGCCTCTCAAGATCCAGCAGCTTAGGGAACTGTTTGCTCCTGAGAAATCAGGGCTCCGTCAGAGGGAAAGAGAGACATAGGAAGGCTGATACCAGCTGATAGATGGAACGATGTGATAATTAGCTCATGGGGTATAGAATGCATGGAACGAGACTGTTATCTCAGAGTTATTCTGTTGTAAGGAATGCCTGCAGGGATATCCTCTAAACTAGGGGTCTCCAACCTTGGCCACTTGAAGACTTGTAGACTTCAAGCTTTAAGACCTGTGGGCTTCAAGCTTTGCTGGCTTAGGAATTCTGGGAGTTGAAGTCCACAAGTCTTAAAGTGGTCAAGTTTGGAGACCCCTTACTCTAAACTCTCTCTGCCCTTGACCATTGTGTCCCCATAGGTGGAACTGGCTAATCTGTGCAGCAAGAGCGAACGTTACATTGGCACCGAAGGAGGCGGCATGGACCAGTCCATCTGTTTCCTGGCAGAAAAAGGAACCGTATGTACCGCCTGAACCATTAAGGAAAGTGTTCAAGGGATGCTTTGAGATAATCGACACAATAAGAAAATGATAAGATAAAGCAAAAGAGCTGAAATATGTGTGATATTATCAGGAGGGGGGAAACATTGAGAGTCATCTCGCTCTCTCTTATAATTGGGCATGTTTGAGTATTGCAAGACTTTCTGATGTATCCTGATTAAAAAACCCTTTTGACTTATTGTAGGTCAAATTGTCTGTCTGTGTCTGTCTGTCTGTCTATCTATCTATCTATCATCTCTATCATCTAACTATGTCTGTCTGTCTGTCTGTCTGTCTGTCTGTCTGTCTGTCTGTCTATCTATCTATCTATCTATCTATCATCTATCTATCATCTATCTATCATCTATCTATCTATCATCTCTATCATCTAACTGTATATCTATCATCTCTATCATCTATGTATCTCTATCTACCTACCTACCACACCTACCCACTCATCTCTCTCTCTCTCTCTCTCTCTCTCTATCTCTCTATCTATCTGTTGCTGATCTGATTAATTCTGCTAAATTGCAGTGACCTTGTAAATTGTGGAGGGTAAAACAAAATCAAATCAAAGGAACATTAATAAGATTCTAGATGACAACATTGAGAAACCCTCTCTAGTGTGGGAGGAAGTGCTCAGATTCAATGAGTAACTTTGTACCATAAGTAGCTTAGTTTGGTTGGATGTTAGTTTTTTTCCCCTTATTAATTTAAAATTCTCTGAGACAAAGGAGGAAAAAATGTCCAAAGCTAAAGGGGTTTGATTTATTGATCCTAAACACAGCTAGGCTACCAGTTGAAACTACTCTCTTACTCTTCCTCTCCGCAGGCAAAACTGATAGAATTTAATCCCCTGAAGGCAACCGACGTGAAGCTTCCAGGAGGAGCCGTTTTTGTGATTGCAAACAGTTGTGTTGAAATGAACAAGGCCGCGACTTCTCATTTCAATATTAGGGTGATGGAGTGTCGTCTGGCTACGAAGGTACTGTATGGCTTTCATCAAACTCTAATGAAACCATCACCCAAATATGTGTTGGCTGGAACACCCTTCCACTCTACCAGTTGTTGCTTTATTTTAACACCAGGTCAGGTGCTGCCTCAAAGGGCATGTTTATCTCTCCGGGAATCTGGACTCCAGCCATATATACATGATGGATGGAAGTCGGGATGGAATTCAGCCCAGTTGGAGAGCAGGCTAGTAAAAAAAGATCAGCCTGCGAAGGAAGGAAGGAAGGAAGGAAGGAACCAAGGGCCTTTTTTGAGATGGTTCTCACGCAAGGAGAGCAAGGGGGATGTTCCCTCAGCCATGGAGAGGGAAACATTTTCACAGCGACACGGAACCCAAAAAAGAGAGGGGCAACGTGAAAAGTCAGTTTTTGAGATTGGTGTTAAGGAATACTTGGGGCAAAAGGTTTCTATCAGGAACCCGGACTATGTACCTGATAATATGCAAAGGTTATACTAAGCTGCCCAATAAGAGAATTGTGCTTACTAAGAAGGAAGGAAGGAAGGAAGGAAGGAAGGAAGGAAGGAAGGAAGGAAGGAAGGAAGGAAGGAAGGAAGGAAGGTGCATGTTATAAAGAAGAAGTATATTACAGATTAACAGAGTTGGAAGAGACCTTGTAGGTCATCTAGTCCAACCCCCCACCCAAGGAGGAGACGCTACACCATTTCTAACAAATGGCAATCCAGTCTCTTCTTGAAAGCTTCCAGTGATGAAGCTCCCACAACTTCTGAAGGCAAGAAGTTCCATTGGTTGATTGATCTGTCAGGAAATTTCTCTAGGTTGAATCTCTCCTTGTTCAGTTTCCTTCCTTTATTCCTTGTCTGGCCTTTGGGTGCTTTAGAAAAATAGCTTGACCCCTTCCTCCTCCCTGTGGCAGCCCCTCAGGTATTGGAAGACTGCTATCCTGTCTCCCCTGGTCCTTCTCTTCACCAGACAAGCCAGGCCCAGTTCCTGCAACCGTTCATCGTATGTTTTAGCCTCCAGTCCCCTAATCATCCTGGTTGCTCTTCTCTGTACTTTTTCTAGAGTCTCAACATCTTTTTTATAGTGTGGTGACCAAAACTGGATGCACTACTCTGGGTGTGGTCTTACTAAGGCTTTATAGAGTGGCATTAGTATCACGAGGGATCTCCAGAGATTTTGCTACTTGAAGAATCCTCATGTGTCAGTGCTTCTTTTATTTATATCCCACCTTTATTATTTTTACAAATAATGCAAGACAGTGAGTTGTGTTACAATAACATACTTTTCCTCCTCCTATGGAAAACAACAACCGCCCTGTGAGTTGGACTGAGAGAGAGAGAGAAGGACTGGCTGGTTTTCATGGCTAAGGCAAGACTAGAACGCATGGTCTCCCGGTGACTGACCTGAAGTCACCCAGTCAGCCCCCATGCCCGAAGTGGGACTAGAACTTGTAATCTTTTGGTTTCTGGCCCGGTGCCCTAACCATTAGACCAAACTGGCTGGATAGTCAAGCCACACTTGGGTTGTTAGGCAATATGGTGTGTCCATTGTTCCTGTTGTCCCAAAGGTGCTTTTTCAAGAGGCCACTGGACTTTCCAGGCGTTCTTTGAAGACGTTTCACTTCTCATCCAAGAAGCTTCTTCAGCTCTGACCAGATGGTGAGGAATTGTTGTTCCTATTGTACCAGCCTCACTGGCTTCTTCTCTGTTCAAACCTTTTTCAAGAAACTCTTTCAATTAAAAGAGGAATTGGATGAGAACCCGGGATGGAGCAAAGCCGTTTCTCTGTTCACCCCAAGGTTGCTGGGCCAACTTGGATTCCTGGAGTTGTTTTAGCAATCTCATCAAATTACACTTTCCTGGATTCTTTGGGATGGGGGTGGAGGAAAACAGGCAAAACAGTTAACTGGAATGAAAACGATATAAATGTGTAGCGTAAGAATGTAATTCCCAAACTAGCCTACAGCAGAAGTGCCAGAAAAGAGGAACATTATCTTGGCAGCGAACGGCTAGCCTGGAAAAGACGGCCAATCCTTTCGCCATCTGATCGTTAACTGCCAGGAAATGCCTTGCTTTGGAGTCATGATTGTCAAATGAAGTGCAAGAGAAAGTTTGACCAACCCTTAACATTAAACAAAGGAGGAAAATATCGTTGCTCAGTTGCTCGGAAGATGACTCCGTCCCCTTTGAAGTGCCTTTGTGCAAGCTTAGGAGGAGTCCTGTGTGGTGTCGTCCCTCTGAATATGGTTTTACTTGACAGCGAGGTAGAGCAAGAAAACTGGAACTTTGGGACCACCGTTCTTATAACTGCACCAGGTTCCGTATCTACATTTTCCGTTGGCTTGGGTTGGCGCTGAATTCTGGCAGCTGCCTGGACCAATCCCTGCAGTTTTCTTGGCAAGATTTCAGAAGCAATTTCTCATTCTCTCCTGCCTAGGATGGAGAGACGATGACCAGCCCGAGATCCCCCAGCTGTCATTAAGTGCCCAAGGCAGGACTAGAACTCACAATCTCCGAGTTTCTAGCCCAGTGCCTGAACCATTACTCCAGAATGGCTCTTCCTGGGCTTCACCTAGTAGTCTTCAATTTGTCACTAGTATCTCCCATCAGCATCCAAAAACCACTTCCCTGTTTTGTTTCGTTTTCAACGTTGCTCAGACAAACCTCCCTCTGTTGAATCTCTTGTGATTTAGGGAGAAAGTTGACAGAAACTAGACTCTTTTCAACATGTAGCAAGGATTCAGCCAACCTGCCTGCCTCCTTCAGGCTCTGCCAGTTGTAGAATATACTACATTCTAACCACTGCAGGGGGGCACAGAGGTTAGAATGCAGTATTGCAGGCTAACTCTTCCCACAACCAGGAGTTTGATCCTGACTGGCTCAAGGTTGACTCAGCTTTCCATCTTTCAGAGGTCAGTAAAACGAGGACCCAAATTGTTGGGGCCAATAGGCTGACTCTATAAACCACTTAGAAGGGCTGTAAAACACTGTGAAGAGGTATATAAGTCTAAGTGCTATTGCTGTCGCTAGAGAAATCAAATCCAAAGTGTTAAGGAAGATAGATAGGGATTGAAAGTTTCAATTTTGTTGGCATGAATGCCTAATAGCATTCTCAGTTTTTAGGGGCTGACAGTGACTTTTACCTTACCTGGCAGTACGTCCATCTGAACTGACTTCGGGGAGGCTTTCCAATTGAATTGAAAAAAGGAAAACAGCCTCAGGGAGGTCACTAGGTGACACCAAAAGTAATTAATGTTGTAATAATTAACAAGGAAAACAAAACAGGAGGGATGGAGATAAACAGAACCGGACTAAAACAGAAAAGATGCAATTAGACAACCGCAGTAGCTCTAATGTATTAATGACATTAATCTTTCAAATGGTTTCCCACCCTCAATATATAGCTTTATTTTTTCCAGCTTAAAAAAACAAGGAAGTGTCTGGTGGGGCCTTTCCCGACTAGCACATTTTATTTAAAGGCAGATTTCACTCTCCGGGGCTTTACAGCAAGAAAGAAATCACAGTGGAAATGTGTCCCGGTCTGTAGTTTTTTCTGCATTTCTCTCACCGTTTGTCCTTTTTCCTACTAACTGCCATCCTGCATGCGCCACAGTACTCTGAGCTCAGAGTCCTGGAGTGTGTCCTTGTCTGTCTTTAGAGGAGAGCTAAATGCATCTTCCCAGCGTAATTTAGGAGTGGGAGTGCAGATAGCATGCTTTGCTTGAAAAGAAAAAAAGGACTAGAACCTCATATTTAAAAAATTTGCAAGAAGAGGAGGAGGAGGAGGAGGATGGGAAGAGGAGGAAGAGAAGGAAAGAAGAAGGAGGAGGAGGAGAAGAAAGAAGAAGAAGAAGAAGAAGAAGAAGAACAAGAAGAACAAGAAGAAGAAAAAAAAATAATGGGGAGAGGAGGAGGAGGATGAGAAGAGGATGAGGAGAAGAAGGAAGAAGAAGAGGAGGAGAAGAGGAAGAGGAGGAGGAGGAGAGGAGGAGAAGAAAGAGAAGAAGAAAGGGAGGATAGGAGCGGGAGGATGGGAAGAGGAGCAGGAGAAGAAGAGAAGGAAGAAGAAGAGAAGAGGAGGAGGTGAAGAAAAAGGAGAGGGGAGGAATGAGGATGGGAAGAGGAGAAGGAGAAGAAGAGGAAGAAGAAGGAGGAGGAGGAGGAGGAGGAAGGGGGAGGAAGGGAGGGGGAGGAGGCAAACAAGCTTCTCCATTTAGGCACAACTGTGGTTCAAAATATGTTTCTCCTTATAGAAACCCCCCTGAATTTTTAAAAAAAAAGCCTGAAAGAAGCAAACAATGGCTTTTGGGGATATTTACAATGAAAGGTTTCATCACTAAGTGTATTTTTGCACCCTTGTCTTCAGGGAAAGTAACCACAACCGCCGCTCGGGCTGAGCAGAAGTTGGACCACCGCCAGGGTTTAATGTGACTCAGGTCTGAGAGGCCGCACATGTCTCGCTTTCTATGCCACTAAGTGCCTTTGACCAGGCACGATCTTTCACGGCCACTGAATCGCTGCGAATTAAGCCACCCACATGCCCTGCCAGAAATCCAGGCCAGAAGGTCTAACTTAAGCAGGCTGCAGGCCTCGATTAGAAACGAAGGTCTCATAGCTGCCTCCCTGTTGATGCTCCGGGTGCCCTGATGGTGCAGGACTGGTAGGCTTTTTTCTATGGAAACGGCCTCCTCTCTCGACCTCGGCTCAAGTTTGGGAAAATGCACAAACAGGTAGTCCTGGACTTATGGCCACAATTGAGCCCAAGATTTCTGTTGCTAAGTGAGACAGCTGTTAATAGCAATAGCCCTTAGATTTATATACCACTTTACAGTGCTTTACAGCCCTCTCTAAGCGGTTTACAGAGTCAGCATATTTGCCCCCAACAATCTGGGTCCTCATTAGACCCACCTCGGAAGGATAGAAGGCTGAGTCAACCTTGAGCCGGTCAGGATCGAACTGCTGGCAGTGGGCAGAATTAACCTGCAATACTGCATTCTAACCATTGCACACCATGGATGGATGGATGGATGGATGGATGGATGGATGGATGGATGGAAGGAAGGAAGGAAGGAAGGAAGGACAATAGCAATAGCACTCAGACTTATATACTGTTTCACAGCCCTCTCTAAGTGGTTTACAGAGTCAGCCTTTTGCCCTGAACAATTGGTCCTCATTTTACCGATCTCAGAAGGATGGAAGTCTGAGTCAACCTTGAGCTGGTCCAGATGCTGGCAGTTGGCAGTTTTAGCCTGCAATACTGCATTCTAACCACTGTGGACCATGGAAGGAAGGAAGGAAGGAAGGAAGGAAGGGAGGGAGGGAGGGCAATAGCAATAGCACTTAGGCTTATATACCACCTCACAGTGCTTTTCCAGCCCTCTCTAAGTGGTTTTACAGAATCAGCCTCTTGCCCCCAACAATCTGGGCCCTCATTTTACCCACCTCGGAAGGACAGAAGGCCGAGTCAACTTTGAGCCTGGTGAGATTCGAACTGCCAAACTGCAGGCAGCTGGCAGTCGGCAGAAGTAGACTGCAGTACTGCACTCTGACCACTGCGCCACTATGGCTCCTAAGTGAGTTTTGCCCCATTTTACGACTTTTCTTGCAACAGTTTTGTTAAGTGAATCACTGCAGTTGCTAAGTTAGTGACACGGCTGTGAAGTGAATCTACCTTCCCCATTGACTTTGCTTGTCAGAAGTTCGCAAAAGGAGATCACATGACCTCAGGACATTGCAACCATCATAAATATGAGTCAGCGGTCAAGGGACTGAATTTTGACCACGGGACCAGGGGGATGCTGCCTGGATTGTGTGAAAAATGGCCATCAGTCACTTTTTCTCAGTGCTGTTGTAACTTCAGTCACTAAACGAACTGTTCTTAAGTCGAAGACCACCCTGTACTCCTTATGGTTTGGGGTGGCCTGAGCTGCCGGTGACTCTGCAAAAACATTTGTAGTCTGGCTGGTTGATTTTCTTCCATGCCAAGTAGAACCTCTTAGGAAAGAGCTGGCACAGTTGTCCAAGTTAGATCAAAATTAACCAGGGCAGAAATAATCATTCCAGAAATAGCCTACCATTTTCAGGATACATGAACGCAGCAGCTGCTGGAATATTCCTTTAAAGATTCATTTAAGCATCAGGGATCTCCACTTTGCCTGGCCTGCTGATAGGGCCAAGAAAACGTCCAATCTTTTTCACCCGTCTCCCAAAAGAATCGCCTGCAATTTTCTCATGCAGTGAGATAGGAAAATCCCCAATGATGCTTTCCTCTGGCTTGTTAATGTCTGTCTGGACAAGGGTTTGATAAAGTTCCTTTGGTGGTCCTTAAAGGCCTTTGCTTTCGGGGTAGATTATGCCTCAAAGGAATTCAGTCCCTGTGTTTTTGTTGCACTTAAAGCCCATTATTCTTGAGAAGGCTGCACGAGAAGAATTGAGCTGAGATTAAATCACATTCAGGGTTATCACCACTGAGTTCCAGAAAATTCAAGTCTCTCAGTAGATTAGATGATCTTTCAAACGATGAGAGAATTAACCGAAGGAAAGTCTTATTAACATTCATCTAGACAGCCACAGAAAATGGCTTGTGTATCTTTGAATGCTAAAGGATAAATAAGAGGGAAATGTTAGCTTAGCTTTATAACCTGTTTGCAACTTTCTTGGGACATTTGAGATGCCGTTTTTTAAAAATATGACTCTGAACCTTGCTTGTGTTTTATTTTATTTTTACCTCATCTGTACAATTTTTCAAAATCCCCGAATTGAAGGGAACCGAGAGCTTTTTCCCCCTTCTCTGTCTCTCTCGTTCTGTTTTGCCTAACAAAATCTTTGCTGCCAAAGTCAATTCTTGATCCCTTTAGTGTTCTCCTAAGTGTTTCCTTGTCAAGGAAAGAAACCAAGGTCTCTTTCTTTACTTCTTTCTGTTCCTAATTCTGCATCCAAAGACCTACTTGTACTTTTGCTTGTTTCAGCTTTTAGCGAAATCCAGAGGCCTAGACTGGAGAGCCGTGGCAAAACTCCAAGATGTGCAAACCAAGCTGAAGCTCAGCTTAGAGGAAATGCTGGCTGTGGTCGAGGAGGCGTTTCACCCTGAGCCTTACAGCCTAGAGGAAATTGGGGAAAACCTGGGAATTAGCCCCACAGAGCTGCACACTCAGATCCTTAGCCAGAACACACAGGATGGTAAGTAGCATGCCAATTTGGTGATGGCAGAAGCAATTTAGCATTTCTGTCTAGGCCAAGGACTTTAAATAATCAATGTTGAAAAGGGCCTGGGGGAAAAAATCTTCCAGGCATTGCAGTCATTGCACTGATTTGACTCCAGGGAACCAGATCGGTGGAATCTAGAGATGAACAGCTATCATTCTGGCTTTCAGCTGAAGGAAGTGGTGGATGTGCTTGTTTTAAAGCATGCCGTACAACCATTGTTACCCGCAAACCATTAGTGCAACACTCCGACATCCTGAAAGAAAGAAAGAAATGAATCGAGTTTTGGGTTCAGAGATCTGATTCCGATGGCTACCCAGCCGTGCCAAGGGAGGATGTTAAATTGTACTGCTCTTTTATGCAACCTGTGGCAATTCTCACCTGTAAGATTTATCATATAGAGATTCATCAGCAACCTGCAGCCTGGTGTTTTTCTACTTCTTGTACACACCACGAGGAAGCCATTGGTGGCTGCAGCCTGTGAGAAAAGCCTCAGAAAGAGAGCAGCCAATTTTCATTACAGTCTAAGCAACACGAAGGGTGGTTCATGTCATAGCCACGAAAATCACCCTCCGTAAAACTAGATTTCAATGTATCCTACCTTAAGGTTTTAAGATGCAATCAGAACCGAAGAATCATTATATCAAGCCCCCACCCGACTCCCAGGATCCACAACTTGCCTTACACGATCATTCTAACAGGGCAGAAATTCTGGTTCTGACATTCAGTCAGAGCAATTTAAAACCGGTATGTTCGTTGGGTTAAGTTATCTAGCACGTGTGGTGAATTCTCTTCTTTGAAATACATTGCAATGCCATTTTGATCTTGATAATTTCTTTTTTGGGATAACTTCTGATTTGGGAAAGGAACTAAATTCTCTTGTAATAGCTTGTCTGCCAATCCTGACTGTTGCTGCCCGTGATTATAATCAGCTTGCAACCTAGACATCACAGCTCTCAGATTATATCTTCCTTTTCCACTTAATGCAATACAGTGAAAGAAAACAAGTTGTTATTTTTTAGGAGGATCCAGTGTTTGAACGGTGAGATAAGAACCTTACCATTTCCTTACAATACAGGAATATCAATATTCACAGAAATAGTACCAGCTTCGTCTATACTTGAGGGGCCTGTGGTGGTCTCTTGGTTGTTTTTCTTCCAGACGCTTCCTTACCCAAACTAGGTACCTTCATCAGTGCTAATTCCAAAGGTGCTTTTTCAAGAGCCAACTGGACTTCGGAGCTGAAGAAGCTCCTTGGATGAGAAGTGACATGTCTTCAGAGAAAAACAAGACAGTCCAGTTGCCTCCTGAAAAAAGCACCTTTGGGACAACCATGACCTGGATGACTGAGAATCCCCATAGACACCAGTGCTAATCATCATCTAGTCTTGGTGTAATTTTGAGAATGCGGTTCGCATGGCTAGAATAGAGTTGGTCAAGTTCTGCATTGATTAGACTTTCAACTGAAAAACTCTAAATGTTGGCCCTTTGTTGAAAAGCGGCTTCTGGAACACACCGGCAAAATTATTCTCATATGACCAGAAACTTAAGTCATGTGAGAACACTGCAAAGACTGGGAATGTCCAGCCTCTCTGGAGAAGGGTGGGGATAGTGTGATAGCTGTCCCATAGAAGAACATTCAGACCGGAGGTGGTATTCAGCAGGTTCTGATCAGTTTTGGAGAACCAATAGCGGAAATTTTGTGTAGTTTGGAGAACTGGCAAATCCCACCACTGACTGGCCCTGCCAACCCCATCTCTCCTCTGCCTCCCGAGTCCCAGCTGATTGGCTGGGTCTTTTTTGGTTGCCCTGCACAGGAGAATGGAGCTGGAAAGCAGGTTAGTGGGGTACGGAGGGAAGGGGGATTTTGCAGTAATCTTGCCCCGAGAGTGAGGAGGGAATAGGAATTTTACAGTATCCCTCCGCTGCCACGCCCACCAAGCCACGCCCACAGAATCGGTAGTAAAAAAAATTGAATTCCACCACTGGTTCAGACCCCGTGTCATCCTAGGATTCAGGATGTAGACATCAATGTCTCCTAATGGTAAGACTAGTTCGGTGCAGTTACAACAGAAGTGGTCCATCCTTTACTGGATGGAGTCAAGCACCGTCTGGGGAGCTATCTGGGAGCGATTGTTTTATTTAACATTCCTGCATTGACCACAGGAATGTATCCAGTGACCTCAATAGTCCTCTCCGAATCTATGGTTGTGTGGTCATTGGCTTTGTTATTTTTCTACTTGTAAAAGGCACCAGATGGATGGTGGGTACCAGCATTTGCCGTCTCTTGGCAATAGAGCCTTGTTGAAGCCACAGGGAGCGAAGCCAACGAAGAAGAAAGGGCAGAGCTGTTTAAGGACATTTGGTGGGCTGATTCTCATTAATTGAAGGAAGTGATACGTTAGTGACATGTTGACTATCCTTTTTCAGATTTGTTCCAGAAGAGTAGAGAGTTATAGGCTCCAATTATTTTGCCTCAACTTCCCCGCCGCCACCCCCTTTTCTCTTACACACCAAGACTCTACGAAATATTTTCCAAAGCCCACGGGAAAAGTTATTCCATCTAGCGTTTGCAGATGTTAAGTCAAGTAGAATCTCTCTTAACATATGGTGTGGTTGTGATTTTGCTTGATAAGACCGGAGGAGGGGGGGAGGGGGAGGTCATGGAGCAATCGTATTGTTTTCCTTGGCACGAGAGAAATCTTGGTTAGTTGCAAAGGAGAAATAAGTAAATTGATATATCCCTATATAAGGGCCTAATGTTTGTATAACCCCAAGCTTGGGTTTGGAATCCTCAATTACTATGAATGTGCATTTCTGCCTCTCTTCTTTGCTATTTTTTCCCCCCAGTGTATTTATATATAGTTGCAAAATGTCTTCAAAACGTCCAGAGTGACCTCTTCTAAAATATTCCAGTGTTTTAGTTTTTGGCAGTTGTGATGATCTCTGCCTTATACTTAAAACAATCTGGATCGGGTTGCTGTTTGACCATTGAATTCGTTGATTTACGACCACTTTCGTGCCAACATTTCCAAAACTGTTTACATTTCAAAATTTCTAACACAAATAATTATTATAAAAACAAAAAAAAAAGAAAGCAACGCGATCTTCTCAAGCCCATTAAACAGTCCCTGTAGGACTGATCGGCATAAATTTTGTGAACCCGATTTTATGTCCTTGAAGACCGACAGCCTCAAGCACTCCCGAGACTGGTCACTGATATGGGATTTCTTAAGACAAATTATATCTAATTTATTTATATTTAAGAGTTATATCTCGAAAAAGATATAACTCTTGGGATATATCTGGTAGGTTAGGAGGTTATAGCTTGAATATGGCAGGAGGCTGTTCATTAAATATGGACTGAACTCAAACAAAATTTTGCTGTGTCATTTTGGACATTTTGGCCTGACATTTTGGCTCTTTTCATTTTCTTTATTCTTATTTTTTTCTATTTCTATTTCCTTTCTCCTCTTTCTATTTTTTCTATTATTTTTTAAGTTTGCACTTTTTTATCTTTCATTTGCAATTTTTCATAAAAATTACTATTAAAAAAGAAAGAAAGCTGAGGGTGGAATTACTTGCATAATTTCCTGAAATTCAGAGTCAGGAGCAACTTCTGGATAGAGGGGAAAAAACGGAATTCCTCTGTTACAAGCTGCACTGAATTTGCTTTCTTCAAGCAAAATTCTTGAACCTTTATAAATTCGTTCTATTTAGCGAAAAGCCCCGTAATTTTGAAAGTGGGTAAAGGGTGTGTGGAGGGAGGGAAAAGCATTTCATTGTTTCAGAACAGACTCTCATTTCAGAGGGGAAAATGCTTTTAAAAGGAACTGAAGTATTCAGGTCTTTAAAATTTCAATGGGAGGCAAAAGGGGAGCTACGTATTTACTCATTGTATGAACGGCTTCAATTGCCAAATATAAAAACGAAGTAAAGAAGCAACACCTTCTCTAAACAGCTTCTATTTTTAATTGGGCCCACACTGGGCAAGGAAAATTCCATAAATGCATAGGGATCGATATCCCAATTATCAGGGTAGAATCACAAAGCCCATGGGTTCTCTGCTTCTCTACTATGGCACGAACCAACTTGGTGTAGTGATGAAGGCATCAGGCTAAAAACAGGGAGATTGTGACTTCATCCCTCCTTAGGGACAAAGGCAGCTGGGTGACCCTGGACACAATCTCCTCTCTTGGCAAGCCACTTCTGGAAGGTTTTACTTGACAGATTAACAGAGTTGGAAGGGACCTTGTAGGTCACTGAGTCCAACGCACCCACCCAAACAGGAGACCCTACCCCATTTCTGACAGATGGGAGTCCAATCTCTTCTTGAAAGCCTCCACGATGAAGCTCTCACAACTTCTGAAGGCAACTTCTGTCCCATGGCTTTTGATAGTTCTCACTGTCAGGAAATTCCTCCTTATTTCCAGGTTGAATCTCTCCTTGTCCAGTTTCCATCCGTTATTCCTTGTCTGGCTTTTGGGGGCTTTGCAAAGTCCATGGAGATTCCCAATCATCCAGGTCATGGTTGGTCCTAAAGGTGCTTTTCCGAAAGGCAACTGGACCTCCCCAGTTTGTTTTCCTTGAAAAACATGTCGCTGCTCATCCAAGAAGCTTCTTCAACGCCGAGAAAGTCCGAAGAAAGTTCAGAAACCAAAAGAGTCTTGTTGCCTTTTGGAAAAGCACTTTTGGGACACTCCTGAAAGGCCTCCTCATCAATAAAGGGAATGCAGGAGAGATCTTCTTGCAACCTGGGTGATTCAAGCGACCCACCTCTTAAAGGAAAGCAGATGAACACCTTCATATTTTTTTTTACGAGTGGCGAGGATTTCCGTGGCTGCTCCACTCCCCAAATCCATCATCTGTCGACGCTTTGGGTTTTCTCCAGCAAAGGGTCCAGTAGAAGAAACAGATCTCTTGAACGCTGTGATTTCATTTCTGACTTGCGTTAGTGGGCCAGCAGTCGCTTCCAAGAAAGAGCGCCTAAGCAAAAAACAATGCAACCCTGGTTTCTTTCAGTGGAGAGGTAATCACTGGAGAGGTTACACTAGATTGCAGTCATTTGTATTAGCATTCTTTTTTTTAATCTTCCCTAAGAAAAAGGCAAAAAAAAAAAAAACCCACGCTAGATTAGAGTTAGAGCAATCATCTGGGCAGGGAGCGGGTAGCGCCTTCTGCAGCAGGACCCAGTGTTGTGGAGGGCTGGCCTTGCCTTTTCAGGGCCTGGCTGGCTGGCTGGCAGCCATGGAGAGAGGGTCCAGCTGCCCCTGCATAACGTGATGAGCCTGGGAGAGCCACCAAGTGCTTTAAGGTAATCTGGCCGGGGAAGCATCGCTTTACCGAAGGGTGGTCTTTGAATCAATCGCAGCCTTTGGCAAAGCCTGGTTGCCTCCAAATCGAAACCAGACGTGTTTTGAGCTCTTTTCTTTCTCTCTCTTTTCTTTTTTTTTTTTTTCATTTTCGGGTTACTACTGTTCAAGGGTGATTTACAAGAGAAGCGTGAGGGATGGCAAACTCTCACGCAACTTCGGAGGCGTCCAAAACAACAAAAAAGAGAGAGAGAGAGCGTTGTTTCAAAAGGCCCCCAGGTGAAGGGATTCCTGAAGCTAAGAAGAGAAGAGGGAGGGAGGGACCATCCTGAGGGTAGAAGCTGCCCGGGGAAGGAGCGCTGTGTTTTCCTCAGCTCTCCTCGGCGAACGCTTCAGCCGTAACCCACGCCGTGCAAACAAACAAACAAAAGAGAGCAGAGCTGCGATCAATTCATAAGCTGGAGGACAAAATGTACTCAATGAGTTTGGTAGGCTGGGAATTGGGCAAGTTCTATCCATTGTTCAGTGGCCTCTCCCCAGAGAGCAATTTTGATCAGCATTTTGGGGGGGGTGGTAAGGGTAAAAAGAAAAGAAAAAAGCAATATTGGTGTGTGGTTTAATCGTATTCCAGAAGCATGATGCCTTCGGGCATTTGTCTTATGGGGGTCCATTGTTAGGAAACAGAGCTGCGTTTCCTATCAGGCCAAATAACATTGGCACCTTGGAGGAGCTGCTGTTGCTTCCTGCTCTTCTTCCCACAGCCCCCTCTTGCTGGGGGCGAGAAGGGGGGTGGGCTTTGATTCTGCACCCTGTAATACTCATAATGCCCCACTTTTAACCAGCTGGAACGGACATTAGTAGCAGCACTTTTGGAGGGTTCAGGGGGTGTGACATAAAAAGGAGTTTACCTGGGCACCATGGTCTGCTCAGTTCTTTCGACTGTGTGCCAGAATCTCCAGCTAGAGTGGGGAGAGGAGTGAAAAGACTTGGGGGAGGAGGTGGAGACCATCTTCCCTGCAAAGACCCCAAGCTCACCAGTCTTTTCAGGGGAGACCAGAGATCCCACCCCACCTCCGAGAATTCCTGAATTTTTTTTTACCTGGCTGTTCTCAAGAGAATGTAGTCAGTCTGGTGAGATTCTTGTGTATAGGCAGGCAGCAATGAAGAAGCAACTCTGATCAGCTTATGGTGCCATTCAGGTTCCTTGTGCCAGGCCTACACTTTGATTATCATTCTCAGACTTGCATGGGCTCCAAGGAGCAAGAAGAGAAAGAAACCCATTAGCCTTGGCCAGCAATATTTGTCAATTAGATCTCCAACGGCATGAGTACAGGGAGTCCTGAACTTACCACAGTTCACTCACTGACCGTTCCAAGTTACAACGGCACTGAAAAAAGGGACTTAGGGCCGTTTTTCACAGTTACGGCACTTCCAGCATTCCCCACGATCATGAGATCAAAATTCAGGTGCTTGGGAGCTCACTCACATTTATGACCGTTGCTGTGTCACAAGGGATCCCCTTTTGCAACCTTCTCACAAGAAACTTCAATGGGAGAGCCAGGTTCACCTAACAACCGGGTTACTGACATAGCAGCTGCAGTGATTCACTTAACAACTAAGTCAAGAAAGGTCATAAAACGGGGCAAAACCCGCTTAACCAATGAAATGTTGGGCTCAGTTGTTTTCGTAAGTCAAGTCCTACCTGTATTCTCACTTTAGATATCTCCTGCATCCCAAATCTACTTACTGAGACATTTTCTTCTTTTGCTTCAACTTATCTTTTGATGAGCCTTCTGCCTGTTGTGCCATTTCCGTTCTTGGGCTGTTCTACCATGTTTCTCATATAATAAGGCCGGGTCTTATTTTTTTTTTGAGCCCCGAAAAAATGGCTAGGCCGTCTTTTCGGGGGTGACTTAATTCCGCCCCCCTTGCATCTTAGGGCGGGCGGCGACTTGGATGTTGACCTCTACGTTGGTGGGGCACTTTGTATCAGGGTCAATGCAGGCAGCACCATATCCGGGTGTGCAACAAAAGTACTTCCTAACGGCAAGCCCCCCCCACCATTCCCCCCCATTTCGCATGTTTTAATATAGGCCTTAATTTGGGGGGAGGGGCTTAATTTCATTTCATGCCTATAAGACATGCTGGGACTTCCTATTGGGGGAGGCCGTATTGTTAGAGAAACAGGGTAGTTTCCCTCTGACTGTGCACATAATCTGCATTCGATTGGTACTTATGGTGAAGTTCCACATGCATTGAAGCTGTCCCTGCAGTCCGGAGTGTTGACAAATTATGGCATGTAGTTTTATACCTTGACATGAACCAATGAGAAATAAAACTCGTCTCCCTTACCGATTATGTTTGGAAGCTGCATGGCTACATTCTGAGGATAATAAATCATCTTGAGTTTCCAGTCTTTCCTGAATTTTTATCTCTCCCCCTTTTATTTTCTGCAGTGACTAACTTTAAGTTATACCAGCGGGCGAAGCATGTGTACGCGGAAGCTGCCAGAGTTTTGGAATTCAAGGACATCTGCGTGCGGGCACCTGATGATGCCATCTCATTGTTGGGGGATTTAATGAACCAGAGCCATGCTAGTTGCCGAGACTTGTACGAATGCAGCTGCCCTGAACTAGATCAGCTGGTGGACATCTGTCTGTAAGTCTGCACAGCCGTGGAAAGGAAATCTTGTTTGGGTTGGATTGCAGAGAAAACATGACGGCGTTGCGTCGTTTTTCTTTAACTACCTTAAAACTTTTAAAAGGGGTATGTGGGGAAAATGAAAAATGTATTGGTGTCTATTATCTGATGCTCCAAGAAAGCGCTGATTTGATCAGATAATCTCAAACAGATGCCTTGGGCATCATAAGTTCCAAACTGGTGCTGGGTGCACCCTTATGAGGTCCCACAAAATGGTCAGAATTAAATCATTAGGAATTAGATTGTTCGTTCATCAAGCATGATGTCATCTTATTTGAAAGGAATGAGTTTCCTTTTCCTCTTACTTGCTACTTGATAGCAACAGCAATAGCATTTAGAGTTATATACTGCTTCACAATGCTTTACAGCCCTCTCTAAGCGGCTTACAGAGTCAGCCTATTGCCCCCCAAAATCTGGATCCTCGTTTTACTGACCCCGGAAGGCTGGAAGGCTGAGTCAACCTTGAGCCTAGTGAGATTCGAACTGCCAAATTGCGGTCAGCAGAAGCCACCTGCAGTACTGTAATCTAACCACTGCGCCACCACGGCTCTGATCCAGGTGATGCTGGAAAACTCTGCATGCCAAGATTGGCTTCTGTCAGTAAGGCCCTGATCCTCAGGCCAAGAAAAGCCTTTTTCAGGGTCCCTGGAAGTAGATTTTTCGAGACCTATTTGAAGATGTTAAGAACTGAATCTGTGACTTACCTCATTTGATGCATAAAATGTTTTTTTTCCCCAAAACTGCTTATGCATTTATTGCCTTTGATGTGCCAACTAGATTCTTTTATGTATATGAAGAGTCATGGTGGTACAGTGGTTAAATGCAGTATTGCAGGCTAATTCTACCGACTGCCAGGAGTTTGAACCTGACCAGCTCAAGGTTGACTCAGCCTTCCATCCTTCCAAGGTTGGAAAAATGAGGACCCAAATTGTTGGGGGCAATATGTTCTCTGTAAATCACTTAGAAGGGCTGTCAAGCACTATGAAGCGATATGTATAGATTCACATACATACATACATACACATACATACATACATACATGCAAGATGTAATCCCATCCATTTTCATTAGTAATCCAAAGAATAAATGTAACCTTTCAAAATCTTTTTCAAGCGGTTTTTACACAGCATTTGTACAAGCCGTTGCCAGCTGCCAAAAACAGTGACCAGGGTCTTTCATGCAGCATTTCCCACAATGCAGAAAGAAAGAAAGGAAGGGAGGAAGAAACCTGGCGACTGGTTTCCATTCATAAAGAAAACAACACAGACCCAACAGCATCTGCAGAGCGGCTGATTCCAACAGCAAAGTCTCCTAATGTTTCTTCTTGTTTCACTGCGTTTAGGCCAGTTGATAACTGGTTTGCGCTAATAAGTTGATGCTGACTCGGGCCCTCTCCAAAGAACCTAAATGATTTCAGCATGGTTGCAGAGCGGAGCTGTCATGCCGTAAATGCTTGGCAGGAAATGCTGGTGTTTTGGTGAGCTAAGTAGCTAAGTGACGGTTATTGCCTCTTTTTAGGGGATGTTGTAAAAGTATGAGGCCCTCGAAGTTCCAAGCTCGAAGTGCTGGCATAGCTGGCGGGGGAGATCATTATTTCAGCACCTCCACAGTAAAGCACCATGGAGCTTCAAGCCCTCCCGTTTCAAACCATGTACGGACTCAAAGCAAGTCGCCAAGCACTTCTTATGACATAGCACCTAGAAGAATATAGGTTGTGCCCCAGCAATTCCAATTAAGCAGTACAAGAAAAATGAATGCTTAGGCATTCAAGCCACAGATGAATGTGTTTGCAGAGCCATTGTGCCAAAAACAGTGGATCAACACGAGAAAGACTTAACCTTGGGCCATTATAGTATGCTCTGGTGGGTTGGTTGGAATTCTTTTGGCAAGTGGCTTCATATAGTCAATTTCATGGAGACCTGTTGTTAAGGGAGAGAAAACCCCACATGCTTTAGGGTACTTTGAGCCAAATGATTACAAAATTGTAGGTGACCACGCTCAGCCTGAGGGAGGGGTCAAACCTATCATCAGTCTTGACTCCCTTCATGCTCACAAGAGATTTAAGTCCAGTCCACCTTGAATCCCGTTAACTCTTATCAACCTCCAATTTTCTGTGACCCTTAAAATAGTTCAGATTCTCGCAGAGAGCTTTCAGCGTACAGTAAAACCATATTCAATTGAACTGCCTGGACTCCCAATTTCCTGTGTGCAGAGTTTGCCATGCTGAGCCACATCATTGCTTGTTGCAGTGGGGCTTCTGTGGAGATCAAAGGCCCAGAACTGGAGCATTGCAGGAAGGCTAAGTTTTTCCCCTGGGCTTCACTTTTTGTTCAGACCTTCTCTTCTTAGCTTCTCCCCTTTGTGGACTTGCCTCCAAAACCCCCAGGGAAGAGAGAAGTTTTGGTTTTCCCATCTCAAGGTGACTCTCTGGTTCCTTTCTATGCCTTTGAGCTACAGGAACCTCCCAATTCCTCTTTTCTCCGGAAACCATTCCATACAGGAAGGCCCTCACGTGAGTCCTTTGTGGAGGGGAATTTCTGAAATGATTTCCAATTTTCAGGTTAGCTCCAAGATAAAAAATAATCATGAAGCAATACAGCAACTAAGTGAAATATCAAGATGAAAATATGGAGTTGAAGGTTTCATTCGAAGAGGAGTAATTTCAGTTTTGGCCTTTATAAGGAAAACCATGACAGACAAAATTCAACACAATGGTTAAAATGCCTCAGATTTTTTTCTTCCGAGCTTCCCACTGAAACCTGGCTGAGGAGATCTTATGACAGGAACTACGCTGCATCCAACCGACCGCTCGTTCTTCACTTTATTTTGAACTTACACAGCGGTTGTTTGTTTTAAAAACACAACTTTATTCTGGCATGTTTCACTGATAATTGAAGGGTCCCCTCCTCTCCTAGTTTTTTATTGTCTGGTTCTGATCCAGGAATAAAACTTACCTAATATAGTAACAATAATGGGCAGCATTTTCGTGCAGAAGTGGTTTTATTGGCAATAATCATTGCCAATTGCTATGTTTAGGCTTCAAGAACGTTTCCAAAAGAGTATGGAGGTTCATTGCTTATGTATCTCGGATTATCAGTTCCTAGCAGCTTTCTTACAAGCTTTAAGATACGAAGAAAAATCTGTGCATCTAGATGCTTTGCAGTTATGCCTAGATGGGGCAAGGTCTGCACAAACCGAAGCTGGATTGCTGGAAGTGCTTGGATTCGTTTTTTCTGGACAAGTCAGTAGCTGCCTTCTCTTAGAAGAGACCAGTGCAAATTCTGAAAGGACGCAAGCTTTGGTCCTTCAACGCTTACAGTAAATGCCCCTACATAAATTCAATTATGGTATACTGCAGAATTTGAGGATCTCTGAAATAAAAGGATTCTACTAGTGAATTCTGGTGACAAATTCCTCTTGGCCAGGGGTGTCAAACTCAAGGCTCGGGCCCCCCAATCTGGCCTGCAGAGCAGCCCTGGAAACAGCCAAGGACTGGCCCGGGGTGCCTCTGCCTGTGAAAACAGAGCTCGGAAGGGCCGCAGAGTTCACGAGGGTTGCAGGCGGCCCTCCCGCGCTCCGTTTTCACTGGGAGAGGGTTGCTGCTGAAAACAGAGCTCGGAAGCCAGCGGTGGAACAGGTAGGATCCCATTGCACAGCCCCCCCCCCCCCCCCGGACACAAGTGACGTCGAACTGGCCATGCCCACCCCAGCCCCCTGAGGTTAAACACAATGCTGATGCGGCCCTCAATGAAATCCTGTTTGACACCCCTGACCGAATTAGGGAAATTAATTTGAATATGCTAATTAGAAACCAAAGCATTAAAATGACACATGAAGAACTCGTTGCAGATCCAGCCATTGACACAGAGGAGCATATGTAAAGCAGCTGGTCAGCAGCTACCTTTTAGGAACCATCTAAAAGTAGGGCAAAATTGGGCTGTTGCAACTTCTAAACTACAAGTGAATCGTTGCAGGTAAATCCTCTACGTGAACGGCAGTCCTACTACGGTGGGGGCTGAGCCACTCACTTAACAAGAATGAACTGGAGGACATCAACGGCCACTGTCCCCATTCCCATTAGGGAGGAAATTAAAAAGCCAATTCTGAGTGCTGGTGGACAGGTAGGTACATAAAAATATCAGAAGAGGGATGAGAGATTAGATGGAGTAAGGGCGAATCTAATCTGGACTGTCCACAATAGTAATGACGTGCCTATAGGAAACCACTTCAGGGCATAGGTTAAAATGTTAACCTACTATTCAGTTTTCTATTAGCTAGTGTTAGAGGCTTAGTGATATTATATAGACATCAAGACTGGCAGATTCGTAGTAAATCAATAGTTCAGATTAGATTACACCAGGCAGTTTAACGTCAGCTGTTCAGAACTGGGTTGCAACCTTCCAGCCACCTGACTTTTTAGCTGCCTATCTGGTTGTTTGTTTTCTTTTGAAAACGAGAAGAAATCTAACCCGCTTCTGTCCAGGATTTGCCAGTAGGGCTCACTGCATGCACAACACGTTCTCCCCTTGATTTATGACTTTAAAAAATCTGCTTTATTTATTTATTTTTTGTTCTTCTAGGCAGTTTGGAGCAGTTGGATCACGCCTGACTGGGGCAGGATGGGGTGGCTGCACTGTGTCAATGGTTCCTGTGGACAAACTGGAAAGATTCCTAGCCAATGTGAAGGAGGCTTATTACAGAAATCATGGCCAAAGGTTAGCCTTGGAAGAAAACAGCCTCTTTGCTACCAATCCTGGCACAGGAGCTGTAATTGTCCTTGAAGCCTGAAGGACGCCACATTTTTCGGAGGACTTTTGTATGCAACAGTAAACAATTCATTTTGCTGTTTTTTATTACATTATAACAAAACAATAGCAATAGCTATTATTAGGATGGGTTTCCAAACTCCCCACCACCACCCCTCAAAAGCGCTATTAATCTTTCTAATGTATTTTTCTTTCTTTCTTAAAATATGCTTCCAACACAATCATCCAAAATGTTGGTTTCTGTCTGGACTTTACAATATAAAACACGATTTGCCAAAATATATTGGTCAAAAAATATTGAAACGAACCAGATTGGAATTAAAGGGGAGGGGGAAAAAGTCCAATGACTCTGTCTCATTCTTTATTGATTCAAAAGTCGGGAGCCTACTTTCGTGCCCAAAGTTTAGTATGCTTCCTTTGGGCGGAAGGAAAAATTCCGTCAACATTCACAGCACGTATCTTGATGTCAGACATCTTTGGCTCCCGATTCTGATCCACAAGAGCCATGACGCTGTATCTTGGCATTGGCCTATTCAAAAGAAACACCAGGAATGACGTTTGGGTGGGATTTTGCCTGTTGCGATGCTGTAACCCGCTCCCCCTTCTCCCCCGACCACCATTCCCCCAGTCATGCAAAGATAACGAGGGGCCTGGAAGCTTAAACATACGAAGAACATGGTTGCAAGGAATTAGATATGTCTGGTTTAATGAAAAGAAGGTCTAGGGATGCCATGATAGCAATGTTGCAGTATTTGAGGGGCTGCCACAGAGGAGAAGGGGAGTGGGGGGAAGGGGATTTTCCAAAACCTGTTTTCTTGTTCTGAAGGCGGAACAAGAAGCAACGAATGGAAACTATCAAGAAGAGGACCAGCCTAGACAAAAGGAGAAATTTCCTGACAATCAGTGAAATGTCTGTGCCTTCGAAAGTTGTGGATGCTCTGTCACCGGAGGTTTTTAGAGACTTTGGGCAGCCATTTGTCTGAAATGGTAGAGAATCTCCTGCTTAAGTAAGGGGTTGGACTAGAAGACCTCCCAGCTCCCATCCAACCCCTTCATTCTGTTATTCAGAAGTTGCAGGGAAGCTTCAACGCAGTGGGATGCACCCAGCATTCTGACTCAGTACCCAACTGTCCCATCTCCAGATGTTAGTTTTTCTTCAAAGGGGAATAAAATCCAGCTAGATCCTGAGGTGAGAAGAAGCACATCTACCTCAAATCTGTTCTGGGGAGCGGTATGAGGAAGAGGAAGGCTTTCCCTCCAGAAACAACCCTACAGACGTAGTTTGGGACTAACAGGTTTTGAACCCACGGAAGAGGCTTTGTTCCACCATACTTAAATCTCCTTGAGTCCTACTACAACCATATGTCAAACAACAGTGCTGTATCCTTCATAAGCAGATCCAAGACTTCTGAGAGGCCCCCCCCTCTGTGGGTTTTACTTTTTACAAGATAAACAGAGACTTCTGTTCAACTTCATTCTGTGATCTGTGATTGAATAAGGACCTAAACTTACTTGGAATATACAAATAACATTATACAAAACTACATGGATTTAAATTTTTGCCAATTTAACATGAATAAAAACTTAGGTATGCGCTCCAGCACATTCTCCATTTCTTAAGTAGGCTGCAAAGTGTATTTAACCACGGAAGACAGTGACATAAAAACTGAATTACCATTTGGAGGAGAAACTGTTCTATTTTCATCCTTTGTTCAGTTGGTTTCGTGGTGATGGTTCCCAGCATCCTAGGTAAAAAATACAGAGCACAGCAAGTTACAAGGAACCGCCTCACTTTTTTCCCTTAAATTCCTCCTCCTCTGCAGCTTGTACCCCATTTGCCCCAATGTGGAGAAGTCAACGTGACATTACATTAAATTCCTAGCAGGCTGGGCGAAAGGTTGCAAACACAGGGCCTTTTCACCATGTTCACTGTGTCCCAGACACACGTCTGTCTTTGTACACAGTATTTCTCTGAAGGCTTAATATCAAATAAAAGCAGGCTGTTTGCTCGTATGAAATGTTTAACGTGGCGAGAGAAAAAATATGGATTCACCATCATCAGAAGTAAAGCATCCCATTAAAGCATCCATATATCCATTTTTTTTAAATTACATTTTTGAAAAAGGAATGAGTTAAGGCAGTGTTGTTCTCAACTCTCTTAGCAACTTTAAGAAGTCTGAACTTGAACAGCTAAAATTCTGGGAGTTGAATTTCACACTTCTTAAAGTCGGTGAGGTTGAGAACCACTGGCTTAGAGAAATTGGTGCATGAAGATTTGCATCCTGTATATGTTTGATTGCCATTCCACTGCCTGTTGGCTGAGGGAGAAAGTAAAAACCCCTGGCCTAGCCAGGGACGGCTGACGATAGCTCCTCCTGCCCCCCAAAATCTCTTATGTGGCCATGCCACTCGTGGTCTCTCAGCCTGTGAAAAGACCCGAGGTTCAGGAACCATGAAACTGTAATCTTAGTTAATTATAAACAAATAAATAAATGTTTAGCCTTTGTTTTAAATCACAAACCATTCGAAGGGCTCTGGCAGAGAAATTATTCGTGTATAATAATAGTCTAAATCAGCGCTTCTCAAACATTTTGGATTCAGGATTGATTTTGTGTTCTTAAAAATGTCGCAGGACCCCAAAGCTTTGGTTTTCTGTAATTGATATCTATTGCTGTGTACTCTTTAGAAATTCAAACTGAAAAAATATTAAAATATATGTTTGAGTTTGCGGACCCCCTAAAAGGGGCTTGGGAATCCCCAGAGATGCCCAGGCCACATTTTGAGAAGGCCTGGTCTAAATAAATGGTCCCTGGAAAAAGTTAAATTTATTGGGGATTATGAACAAGGAAAGAAGGGGTTTTTCAGTACACTTCTAAAGGTATCCGAAGTTCTCCTCTTCAGCATCTTTGCATTGAAAACAAAAAGACTAACTTTAGTTGATAAATAACCACCAGATGTCATACGTTTTGAAGGACATGATGAATTTTTTCCCAAAGGATTTTCCATTTTAAAAGAGTTGGAATATTTATAAAAAAATAGTTTGAAAAACAAACCTTCTGAACTTCCGGTCAGCTCTCTCTCTCTTTTCTTGTAACACCATTAGTTCTGCATCACATTTGTGTTCAAAACTAGAAAGCAAAAACTCATCATGTGATATATTGGAAATGTAGGAAGGAACAAAAAAAAAATTGGTTTTTGTTTTGTTTTTAATGATACTAATTTTCTCCCAATGGACTTTCCTTTTAGAGGAGCAACGATACAAAATGCATCATCATACAAATTTGGAAGATCAACATTCTGCAAATCATTTCTTCCAGGGTAAGCCAGAAAGAGTGACATTAACAGCTTTCTCTTGAGAACGGTCGGCTCAGAGTATTGCATTAGACATCTGTTAGACATTATTCAAAAATGAAGGGCAGTTGCCAAGGGTGACCAAAGTTACCTGGCTGTCTGGAAGTTTTTTGTTCAAATTTACTGTTCCTCCAGAATGCCGCATGCACAGATCACTTGATCTAGATTTCGTTAATTTGTTTTCCCTTTTAAAATTTCACCGCGGCGAATGCAGAAAAGCATATGGCCGTAATACACTGAGTCGATTTCAATTTGAAATGCACCGTGCCTGCTCGTTCGCAAATCCCAGAGGAGCTGCGGTTTCGCAACATGTGTACGCACTAGCTTAGGAACAAAAAGAAGAAGAAAAAAGCAGACAACAGAGAGTAGAAACTCCTGGTAAGGCAGGGCAAAATCAAGATAGTGTGAATCTAATTTGTCCCGTGCCCTCAATTTGAAATCTCCAGGTCAATACCTACTCAGTAAAATTATCCTGCAGTTTCCTCGAAGTCTTTATACTCTTGTGAATGACATCCATGTAAGTTGGAAAAAGGGGTGTGCTGATGTTCTGGTCAAGGGAAAACTTGTATTATTTTCATTTCTTGCAAATGACCGATGGCCTGGAGCAACTGTTGTACACGGGTCTGTTCTACCTGGGATTCATGAAGGACAGGTGTGTCTTTTGCACCAAGCCCGGGAGACATCCTAAGAGGATGAACAGGTTTGCCAGACTAATGGCGCACTGAGTCAAAGACCAAACCCTTGTACAGGGTAGTCCTTGAACTATGACCACAAGGGAGCCCACCATTTTTGCATTGCTAAGCAAGACGTATGTTAAGTGAGTTTTGCCCCATTTTACGCCTTCTGCAGCCGTTAAGCGATTTATATGGTTGTTAAGTGAATCCGGCTTCCCTTGCTCATCAGAAGGCTGCAAAAGGGGGAAATCACGTGACTTTGGGACATTGCAACCGTCATAGGAGCCAGTTGCCGAGGGTCTGCATTTGGATCATGTGACCATGGAGATGCTGCAACGGTCTTAAGTGTGACAAACGGTCATAAGTCACTTTTTTCGAACCTGTTGTAACTTGGAATGGTCACTACATAAAACAACTGTAAGTCAAGGACTACCTGGAAAGTGATACCCCCTTTTTCCAAAGACGAGTAGCATTCTGAGGGGAACCGAGTACAATCACTCTTTGATTTCTGTTTCCTTCCCTTGGCTTCTGTAAGAGTGAGTATCTAATGGTAACCAGGGTTCATCTCTTGATGTAACTGCAGCACCAATATAAATAACGTAGGATTCAAGAACAAATTGAAGGTTAATGTGGACGATTCAGGCCTACTGTATACAGTCGGTACCACAAGCCGGAAGATAATCTGGGCATCAAAGTTTTGCATTAGCTGCAGTTACTACTAGAATGTATCTTTTAATTGACTCATGGCATTGTAAAGCTGTGAGAAAGTATTCTGACTCAACCATTAACATAGTAGCAAAAAGCTTTGGAGGAAAAATCTAGAAGGAAGGATACATTTATTGGAAGTGCAATTTATTAACTATATTAACGATGTCTTTTTTCCTAATAGATTACCATTTTCTGTACAAATGTCATGCTTGGCAACAAATATTTAAGACGGATCTTTAAAATAGCTCTTAAGAGCTCACAAAGAGTATCTGGCTCCCTTTTTGTTTAGGGGGAAAAATCAACTTTCTATCCCATATTAAATATATGGTTTTTTGTTTCTGAACCCTGCATTTCTTTTATTTTTTTTAACTGCAGTATTTTTCTTTTACGTTTTGTTAGTTCATTAAAGAAACAAATAACAACCCCAACAAGTAGGTTCCAAACATTTTTAAAAGGGCACTTCCACATGCAACATTTTAGGAATCTAAATGAGAAGAACAAAAGCATAGGTCACTCAGACCAAATTCTTCTTCCTCAGGAGGAAGCATATTGACCCACTGGTCGCATTCCTGTCCTTAGACATCCCTTGCTTTATTCATTTCTTAAATTTATATGCTGCCATCTCACTCTGAAAAGTGACTCTGGGTGGCTTACAATTAAAATTAGGAATAAGTGAAACTCTTTTTAATCTACAAACTGAACCTTCCAATAAATTGAACTCCACCCTAAATTGATTGCGTTCTAATTTGCAGTTCAACCTGACCTCTGACCAAGGCTACCTCAGTATGGAATCCTAGTTTGTTCACTCATATCTAATTCCACATTGATTCTGGGTCTTTAGAACCTTCTATGGCACCAATGAATGATGGACCTCATCCATGCCCACACTTTGCATGGTTTTCCCTTTCTGGTTTCATGCGAAGTTACTGAAAAGGATAGGAAACCAAATATACAGGTAATGTTTTCCCATTTCAGGACTGCCTGCCTTTTGTTGGGAAAGTCAAGACCTTAGCGGTTGCTGGAGAGCAACAGATATGGCCAGCAAACTCAATTCAGGTCCTTTGGTGAAGAGGGCAATAAAAAATGGTACCTTGGATAGCTCCAACTAAGCTACTAGTGCTCCCCTCTCAGGACAACAGCGGGAAGTTTTAGCCATTTTTCAACTTCCACCAAAGCTGAGTTGATTGAGGGACCACAGTTGATCTTCCACTGTCTGATTTAGAAAGAAATGCCCTGAATGTCAAACTATTGGCCTATCCTTCCGGTGATTCCAACCTCTTATCATCTTTTGAAAGGGACGTAATAATAAATGTTACCAGAAATATCAGTGAATGGCGTACCATTCCCCTGTATCAGCTAAGCATTGCAGAAAGGTAGCCTGTTTAATGGTCCCCAATGCCATCCTTGTGGTTCTATCCCCAAATATAAAGGATTGACAGAAAATCAAGGCTGGGGAAGTTCTTCAATCACCTTACTTGAAGAAAGAAGCTGACTTTCTCTTCAACATTCCTATATAGATAAATTAACAAGTTAATTGCCTCATGCATTCCTGTCGATTGTCTCATGGAATTCTCTCAATCTAGCACAGGGTCCTCTTCAGCAAACCTTGTTGAAAGACAGCAATAGTATCCGAGCATGAAGACCAACATAAGGATCAAGATTATTGAAGTAATATGGTGACTCTGTAAACCGCTTAGAGAAGGATGTAAAGCACTATGAAGCGCTATACAAGTGCTATTGCTATATGAAGGGATTAAAAATCATAGACCCCTCCAGAAAGTGACTTGTTTACAAAAAAGGTAGAAACAATAGTCTTGCATTATTCCTTCTGCCCCAAAGTAGGTGATATCAAGTAGTCTTCAGTTCTTTGAGTAAAGTTACCAAGTTTCTTACTAATTTATGATCAAGAAATGCATCTAACTCAAATGGATATTTTTTTTAATATGGAAGGGTTTATTTTCCTACCAGTCTTACATTCCAAACCACTGCATTTCTCGAGGGTCTAACTTTAACACAACAGATTCCTGAATATATTTTATTGGGGTGATGTAATGTTTGAAATTATAGCTGTTTGTGTCAATGCAATGTTGGAAGATCCACGACATTACTGGTTTTCAAATGATTCACTATTTTTTTTTTTAATCTTTGCTGAATCAATACATCTTTCTAAAGGATGTGATGGAAGCCCTGATTATTAATTCCTCTGATATTTCTTATGTTCAAGGGTTAACTTAACTAGTTCTTATGGAAATTAGTTATTGCCTAATATTAGATAACATAGATTTTTTTTTCCATGTTGAATTGCTGGAATAAAAACTTTGAGAAGCAATCTGGTCTGGTACCTAACTCAAAGACCTCTCTTTCTATTGGAAAGCTTTTTAATCGGAGTACATGTTTAGGAGATGACCTGGGATTAGCCTGGGGGAAGGGTAATGCATGTTAATCAGTCTCGAGTCCCTTTGCACCCACAGGTCCAGCCTACGTTGAATTCCATTAACTCTTATCTCCCGCCAATTTGCTTTGACTCTTAGTAGTTCAGATTGTCGTAGAGAGCTGTATATATATATATATATATATATATATATATATATATATATATATATATATATATATATATATATATATATATATATATATTCATTTGAACTGCCTGGACTCCTGATTTCCTGTGCCTGATACATGTACTTCCTCTTCCCTTACCACTTCTCTCCACTCTCCCTCTCTTGTCTCTTCTTGGGTTTGATAAGCACAGCCCAGGAAGGTTGGCTACAACTGGCCTCCATTCTATCTTGAGCTCTACAAGGAACCGTGAGGCACAGCCCTGCTCCAAACCCCATCCATTCTATTTCATTCTCTTCCTTCCTCCTCCCCACGGCCTAATCGCATTGCCCTAGGAAAAGAATAACATTTTCCTCGGATTAACAAAACTTTTTCTGAAGATATGTGTGCATGTATGTGCACACTGTGAATACTTGGGTAGGTTTGCTTTTAAAAGCCAGTATCGATTAGAAGTGGGATTTTTGATGTGGGGATATTGTCGTATGAAAAGGGCTACTGGCAGACTGAAGAGCTCTAGCTTGAAGAGAGAGAAAATGTGGAGAAATGTGTAACTTTAGTTGTTCTGTTCTGAAAAAAAAAATGTAGTTCAACTTAATTCAGCCAGAAAGTCTTGGCAGTAAGTTTGGATGGAAGAGAGACGATTCAGAACACAAGTTTCCAGAAAGGAACGATGTAGATACAGAGTCACAAGAAGAGAAAAGACTGAACTAACTCATGATTTTCCCCCCTTCCCGTATCTGTCGAGAAACCAACCTGGAATATACCCTGTTCTACATCCTCTTCCGTCTCTTAGGCTTTCCCCTTTACGTTTTGTTGGTCTCTAGAATTTGAAGGGGTGGGGTGGGGGGAGAGAAGGGAAGCTAACTGAAATCTCACCAAAAGAAAAGCTCAAAAGTGCCTTTTGACAATCATTACAATGCAAGCAAAGCAAAGCACGCAATTTGTAAGCCAAAAAGGGGTTGGTGGAGAGTACTTGCTGTTCCAGATATACTCATAAAAAAGTGTCTAATTGAGATTGAGGAGATGTAGAGCGCTGAACAAAGAAAACATCACTGGGTTTGATCACAGAATAACTTTTACAAGGGTGTCTGTGCGGGCATTTAAAAAAAACAAAAAAGCCAAGACGGTCATGATGAGCTAAGATCCAACTTTTTTTGTTTTTTTTGTTTTAACATGGGAAAAAAGGACAGGGCTTTGATCACGTGGCTACGGATTCCACCTTGTCATTTTTAAACCCTCTCTGGACACTCCTGAATTTTTAGCAGGGACTGAAAAGTGAGAAAGAATATGTGCGTTGATGTTTGTGTGCAAAAGAGAATGAAAGCTATACAGAGACAAAGAGAAGGGAACCACAAATGGTTAGTTTCATATTAGGCATTGGTGGTTGTTGTTTTTTAGCCTGGGTAAGAATAATGCTTTTATCTTTTGTTTAGGAGAATGTATAGATTCGTTCACTTGTTGTTTGTAACATCTGGATATCCTTCCCTCTATAACTGTCCTGTTCTGACCAAGACTTCCCAGACCGTAACTACACACATGCTTATTTTAAAAACAAGACTTATTTTACCTATTTTGTTTTCATTCCCATCTGGAATTAATCTCAAACAGTCCCTCGAGATAAGCACCCACCTTTCTTTTCTGTGAAGTGCTGCCAATAACAAAAGTATCAAATGAACTAGAAGAAAAACCAACCAAAGTACAAAGAGCTTCAAGAATGAATCTGAACCGAACGAGTGACTTTGCTTCCTGCAAAGGTTTCGTCACCTTGGCCTGTCCTTTATACCTTATGGGAGGGGCAATCACCTCCCAGCCTTACTCCTGAATTGCCCCTTTTGTCTCAGCTGCTCTTGCCTTCTAGCAGCTCTGTGTAAGCGCGCACTGGGAACAGGCTCCCCTGGGTCCTCTGCCTCGCTGCTGTTAGGCCCCGGAGGCAGCACCCCACTCCCAGATGGTCCTGGCCCCATCTCTGCATCAGTTGCAGGACCCTCGTCCGAGTCCTCTCCAGATTCCCTGTCTGGTCCCCGTTCTTCCCCACTGTCCGATTCCACTGCTGGCTGTACTAGCTGCCGGCGAACCACAACATGTCCCTCACCGGAAATATTTTAAAAGCACACACAGTGGCTCAATGGTTAAGACTCTGGGCTTGTCAGCTGGAAAGCCAGTAGGCCAAGTTTGAGACCCGAGCGCCATGCGACAGGGTGAGCTCCCATCCTTGCTCCAGCTCCTGCCAACCTAGCAGTTGGACAGCATGCAAATCATCCCCTTTTAATGACCCATAATCTCTTGCGGGATCAAATCTAGGCAACTGAATGGAGCTGTGTGTTTACTGGCTGGATGCCCTTCCTGTCACCAATGCAGAATTATATTCAGCAGATATAATCTCAATGTGCCAAGAGAGGGAAATATCTGCCTCTACCTAGGATTGAACTCATTCAAAAGCATGCAGATGCAACAGTGGTGGTATTCAAATATTTTTACTATCGGTTCTGCAGGCGTGGCTTGGTAGGCGGGCAGGGGAGGGATACTGTAAAGTCTCCAGTCAGAGGTGGTATTTGCTGGTTCTCTGAACTACTCAAAATTTCCACTACCAGTTCTCCAGAACTGGTTAGAACCTGCTGAACACCTCTGAAATGCAAGCAGATGAATAGGTACCACTTTGATGGGAAGGTAACACTGCTCCGTGATGTCATGCTGGCCACATGACTGCAGACAGTGCTGGCTCAATGGCCTTGAAACAGAGATGAGCATTGTCCCCTAGAGTCAGCAACAACTAGCAGAGTAAAATCTGCAGGGACTCCTTTATATAAAAGGAAGGTATTAGAAACATTTTTAAATGCTAAGAATGAAAAAAAAATTTAATAAAAAAAGTGGCACAATTAATAATGGAGAAGAAATAAGAAACAGGTCTTTGTGGGGAATACCTTAATAACAGAGTTCCTTGAGGCACATTTTCCTTGTTGTTTCTACAGCAAATCCTGGAAAACTTATATTTATCTTATTTTGAAAAAAAATGTCTTGACACAGATCATGACCTTACTTGATCCTTTTCCTGAATGATCACCGTTCAGAGAAATTTTCTGCTTCTATATGTCCTGTCTGTCTCTCCTTCAGTTTGAAAAATCTCTATTAATTTTCTTTATTTTTATATATCTCCACTGTTAACCATTTTATTATTTCTAACTGCTGGCCTTATGACTCAAATAAAGAATTGAAGCAGAATTAAATGTTCTGAAAAGGATGAGGAAACTGAACACGTGGATATAAACTTTGGAGACCTCCCAAAGTTGCCGTTAAACTATAATATTTAATGTAATATAAAGCAAACATTCTTGAATGCTTGAGTAATCCTGTTAATTTAATTTAATTTAAATCCTATTTGTTTTCTGTTCTAGCGCCACCCTTTTAGGGGAACATGTCTCCAATGTGTCTCTCAAAAACTGAGTGTAGCCCTCCATCTGAAAAAGGTTTTTTGGGGGGATGATTTATGTATTTCACTGAAAGATTATCCCATGGCTTGGAATCAGTTTCATATCAAAGAGTGATAAGACTTCTCCTGTGAAGTGCATGAGACAATGAACTTGTTATTTTTTACTGGGACTAGATCGTTCTGGAAATGATTATGTATGAAGGACAAAATAAAATGACTTAAAATTATCCACATTTCCTCATTTTCCAGTTTAACGGAGGAAGCCAACGTAACGATTAGGCATTTCATTTTAAAGTAATCTGAATATGGCAGAGAGTATGGTTTTATAGTTAAGACGTAGTTGTCTTCCAAGTCGAGTAGGTTATAACAAGAGAGATTCCAACTACAACTCATTTCCAAGTTTAAACCCCAAAGTTGCATGGTCATAGGATCAGGCTGTTGACTTAGATGTAGAAAGGAATCAAATTATTACCTAACAGACAAAATATTCTTGTAGATTTGTGAACCCTCTTCTACTCATTGGCTAACCTGGTATCGGAATCATGCCAGACAAGATTTGTTACAATGATTTTCGTAGTTTCTTTCTGGAAATACGTTCCAGACTGACGCATCCATTAAAGAATCTGGGATTTGTCATGGAAACCTGGCATCTAACAGGTCCTGTGCACATGGATGCAGATTAAAGATCATTCCTTTGGATGTCTGTCACACATATTGTTTCTCACCCTGAAGGGGATCCAAGGATCAGATGGTTGTCTGGAACCTAGATCAGAAAATTATTCTGATCCACAGATTTTGAAATGCTCAATCCAGCTTTCGCAGTCAAATTGTGTCATAACATCCAATTGTTGTTAAATTATCTAGCTTCTAGGCATGTGCCAGGAGTTTACTCAGTGACTAAGTCCATGCAGTGATCTTGTTCACTTTTGGCTTACTGTTCTCTGCTTTTATGGTTTATTGAGCAAACAATGGTTAAGCAGATTGTGGATTAGTGTGACGAGTGTATCTAGTCATTATGGCATGGCTTCAACTTAATTTTATTTATTTATATCCTACCTTTATTATTTTTACAAAAAACTCAAGACGGCAAACACACCTTCCTTCTCCTATTTTCTCCACAACAACCATCCTGTGAAACGAGTTGGGATCAGAGAGGATGACTGGTCCAAGGTCAACCAGCTCGCTTTCATGGCTAGGTGGGACTAGAATTCAAGTCTCTGGGGATTGGCCAAAATCACCCAATTGGCTTGGTTTGCTAAGGCGGGAATAGAACTCACAGTCTCCTGGTGATTGGCCCAAAGTCACTCAGCTGGCTTTCATGGCTAAGGTGGGACTTGAATTCATGGCCTCTCAGTTTCAAGTGTGGTGCCTTACCCACTAGACCAAACTGCCTCTTGCTATATATCTGTCCTGGCCTGTAAATATGTATAAAATAAAACATGCATGTTATATGTGTCTTTTAATAGCAAAAGCAAACCATAGTTGAGAGAAAATGTATACAGCAACTCCTCTATATATTAGCTTAGCCCTTTTATTATTATTACCTTTATTGTCAGAGTACAACATGTGTACACTGAGCCTCCCTTCGTGTGTCCTCCCCACACACACACACAACTCACAGTGAGGACAGAAGTCCCTAATCCAGTCCTAAACCCAAACCCAAACTGGATTTTCTTTTCCAAATTGGATTTTCTCCAAATCCAATCTGGAAAAGAACTGAGCTCGGAGAGGAAATATTCAGTCTGACCTGCCACAAAAAAGAAAACCACATTCCCGCAAAGTCCAGATTTCACTTCTGTCTTTCTCATCCCTTCACCCACTACATTGTGTGAGTACGTGTGTGTTTTAGTGGACATACATTATTTTACTGCAGGTTTCAGAAACGGTTAAAGCTATCTCAAGTAATAAACGTCTTCCTTTAAAAACGAAAGGATATGGTACTTTGCAGATTTCACTGTGATTGATCCTGTAGCCTCGGGAGTTCGCTAAAGTATTAGGGAGTCCATGCATCCGAAAATAATAGGAGACCAATGGACTTTGACCACCAAGGTTGAAAAGCGAATGCTGAAAGTGTGGACCGTCTCCAGCGTAATGGGACTATAAAGAAGATGGAAAGAGCCTTTATTATAATACAGCGCAGTTTAATCTTTCTTCCAGCTGGGGCTGCTAAGAGGTGGATGGTGGGGCGGTAAGAAGGGGGGCAGATCCTGATTGGGAAAATAGTGCAGAAGGAAAGGTTAAGCCCTCTGTCCCTGAGGTTGTTTTTAATGATCTAATCTCCCTCCCCAATCTCTGCTGTCTGGCAACTGCAACCTCAGTCTTTCTCTTGATTTTGTATTTTGTATTCTGGTCTAATTTTGTATTTGTTGCTAAAAGACTGGCTTTGATTGTTCTTTATTTGCAGTGCAGAGAGTAACCTACACTTTGAATAAAAAATTATTGCTGTTTGTAATATTTTATTCTGATTCTGTTCCTCTCTCCAGTATGATCTATAATTCAATTAAGAGATTATTTTCCCTTCTAAAGAATATGCACAATTCATTGTGCAAAGATTTAAATTGTTTTTGCAAAACCTGCAAAAAGAAATAAGACAGGTTAGAGAGGAAACTGTTTTCAGGTCTTGAAGATAATGCAGAATGTTCACACATACCTCCTTTTGTGTGTGTGCTGGCTGTTCTTCATTAGTCACCTGAAATCTCACTGTATAAAATACAAAAAAGGTGTTTTTTTTCAGTTACCTAATTTTGAGTTTTCCTCCCATCATTTTTGTAACTTAATTCAATGAGATAAGATCATCTCATCCACAACAGAACTAGAGATGCAGAAAATCTGGGTTTTTCTTAAAGACATGGTTAAAATCCTCAGTCATTGGTGTTTTGGAAGAGCATATTCCCACGACTGAAAAATTAGTTTTACACAGGTGCAGAGGCCGATGTCCCACCCAACTCTTCAATCCCTTTTCAAGAGGAAGTTGACTGTACCCTATTTAAAAAGTGTTGAGAATTCAAAAGTTGCCTAATTATAATGAAATAAAATTAATTGATGACATTTAGAGCAAACATGGTGTTGTTACTCACTTTCCTTAGTTACATAATAATGTCCAAGGGCCCTTAAACTTAAATCATAAATATGAAATGACTATTCCCAGGTTCAAAAGTACCAGGAAATTTTAACAAATTCTTAGAGATTTGCATTATTGTATTCAAGGAATTTAGATTTGTTCTTGCCAATTCCAAGATTGTTATGTCTCGGAGATCAGTACTGAGCAAGTGTTACGTTTCCAAGAATTAATTCTGATTATCTTGGTTTCCTTCAAAGGAAATACAATCACTGCCCTTTCTTTGAACATCTTAGCCAAAATTTTCTATTGTACAAATAATTATTGAAATAATTAATGCTTTATAGAAAACACAATAAGGTAATATTAATAAAATAGGCAATTCCAACTAATTGCAGGAACCCTGGTATGAATATATTATCTTCTCGTCAATATTCCCTTTAAAAACTAGAGAATATAGACAGTGGACAATACTGCAGGTCTCTACCAATTGTACAACTTTTGTCTCTGATGTACTTTATTTAGAATAATCTTGGCAGATACATAATTTTGACTAGGGAACTTGCATTAAAAATGCAATTACTTCCAGAACTGCATTCAGCCGAGACACACTTTCATTTTTCTCATATCCATACTAGGAGAATAATCTATTCTGTGTCTGAACCTTTGAAAAAGTTACTCAGGGCATGAACCAACGATGCACTTGCCCAGCACCTGGGCTTACAGATTGAAACCGCTATGATGATGATGGGTATATGTGTGTCTATGTGAAATCTATAGGTGCACGCTTATTTGCATATAGGGATCCTTATTCAGTTAAGGGATTGAAAGAACGGTTGCTGAGATTGGGTACGTCTAGTCTGATGAAAAGAAGGACTAGGGGTGACATGATAGCAGTCTTCCAATATCTCAGGGGCTGCCCCAAAGAAGGGAGTCAAGCTATTCTCCAAAGCACCTGAGGGTAGGACAAGAAGCAACAGAGGGGAATTAATCAAGGAGAGAAGCGACTTAAAACTAAGTAGAAATTTCCTGACAGTTAGAACAATTAACCAGTGGAACAACTTGCCTCCAGAGGTTGTGAATGCTCCAACACTGGAAGTTTTTAAGAAGAGATTGGACAACCATTTCTCTGAAATGCTACAGGATTTCCTGCCTAAGCAGGGGATTGGACTAGAAGACCTCCAAGGCCCCTTCCAACTCTTGCTATTCTATAAAAAGAGGATATGCTCACAGAAAGCTAATTTTTCAGCCCAATTGTGAATCTTCTGTGGAACTAAATAGCGAGACCTTCCCACTGCCAAACGTCACGCTCTTGCTCCTGATTTTGTCAAGGACAGCACTGTCTTGGGAATGTGGGGTTCTGGTGAGTGGGATACTTTGCAATTGGTTTTATTTCCTGCAGGACCTCTTTCACGGAAGCTTCCATGGATTTTAATGCACAGAAGGGAAGGTGCAAGAGAAACATCGTGTGAATACACAAATTGAATAAGTGAATAAAAATAATAATAATATAATTAGAAGTAGTAGTAATCAATAAGTCAATAAGTGAAGATGCAAGGGAAACCTTGTGTGGATAGACTAAGTGAATAAGTGAAAAATAATAATAATAATATTAACAACAAGAACAACAGCAACAACAACAATAATAATATAACAACAACAACAATAATAATTAGTAGTAGTAGTTGTAGTAGTCGTCACTAAGTCAATAAGTGAAGGTTTAAGGAAAACCTCATGTGAATAGACTAAGTGAATAATAATAATAACAATAATAACAACAACAACAATAATAATTAGTAGTAGTAGTCGTTGTCAATAAGTCAATAAGTGAAGGTGCAAGGGAAACCTCGTGGGAATAGACTAAGTGAATAATAATAATAATAATAATAATAATAATAACAACAACAATAATAATTAGTAGTAGTAGTCGTTGTCAATAAGTCAATAAGTGAAGGTGCAAGGGAAACCTCGTGGGAATAGACTAAGTGAATAATAATAATAATAATAATAATAATAATAATAACAACAACAATAATAATTAGTAGTAGTAGTCATTGTCAATAAGTCAATAAGTGAAGGTGCAAGGGAAACCTTGTGTGAATAGACTAAGTGAATAATAATAATAATAATAATAATAACAATAATAATAACAATAATAATAATAAGTAGTAGTAGTAGTTGTTGTCAATAAGTCAATAAGTGAAGGTGTAAGGGAAACCTTGTGCGAATAGACTAAATGAATAATAATAATAATAATAATAGCAATAATAATAAATAGTAGTAATAGTCATTGTCAATAAGTCAATAAGTGAAGGTGCAAGGGAAACCTCGTGTGAATAGACTAAATGAATAATAATAATAATAATAATAATAATAATAGTAATAATAATAATAATAACAATAACAATAATAAGTAGTAGTAGTAGTCGTTGTCAATAAGTCAATAAGTGAAGGTGCAAGGGAAACCTTGTGTGAATAGACTAAGTGAATAATAATAATAACAACAACAACAATAATAAGTAGTAGTCGTCAATGTCAATAAGTGAAGGTGCAAGGGAAACCCGTGTGAATAGACTAAGTGAATAGACTAAGGGTGGGGGTGGAAGGGTGGGAGAGGGTATCTATTACTGAGGGACCCAAGAGTAAGGCACTGAAATCCAGAGTAAGGCACGGCAGATGATTTACACCATTTGTATCTTGGTGACATAAATCTCTGTGGAAATCCTACTGAACTTGGAAATGAAAGCAGATAAAAGTTTGCCTGGTGCTGTTTCTCACGGGACAGGAATTACGTTTCCTAAGAGCAGGCTTACCTTTCCACAAAAGGTTTTTGCTTTTAATACGAGACTCGTTTCCAGCAGTAGCTCTCTCCTCCTCCTTCGCTAAATTAAAACATTCTGCCTCTTTATAACCTTACAGGATACTGTGGGGAGCCATCTGGCAGCCCCCTCCCCTCCTCCCAGTTGGCAGTAAGATGGTTTATGGCTTTGCGGCCACAGCAGCCATCTCTAGGCCTTCAATCGTTGTGGGAGTACCTTCTCTATTGTGTTGGGACAACTTTTCCAACCTAAGCACGACTGAAGAGAAAGTGGGTGAGGTGGGCCTACAGCTTTCATGTCATGCCCCGAAATGCCCAGCCCAACATGAAAATCTACAGCTGGTTCACACAGTAGTTCTGCCAAGCTGTAAGGATTTCTAAGGCTGCTTGTCTTGAGAGGCATCCGTACCCGTCATATCCCCCACTTCTTGTCCCCTGAGGCTGCATGGAAGATCTGCAAAAACCCAAAAACTTCTTCTTTGCAAGGGTTATAGATATAAAACAAAAAGATGTTGAGACTCTAGAAAAAGCGCAGAGAAGAGCAACCAGGATGATTAGGGGACTGGAGGCTAAAACATACGATGAACAGTTGCAGGAACCTGGCATGGCTAGTCTAGGGAAGAGAAGGACCAGGGGAGACAGGATAGCAGTTTTCCAATATTTGAGGGGCTGACACAGAGAGGAGGAAGGGGTCAAGCTATTTTCCAAGGCACCCTAAGGCCAGACAAGGAATAATGGATGGAAACTGAACAAGGAGAGATTCAATCTGAAACAAGGAGAAATTTTCTGACAGTGAGAACAATCGACCCATGGAACAGAAGTTGTTTTTGGAGTTGTGGGAGCTTCATCACTGGAGGCTTTCAAGAAAAAACTGGGCTGCCATTTGTCAGAAATGGTGTAGGGCCTCCTGCTTGGGCAGGGTGGTGGTGGACTAGATGACCTACAAGGTCCCTTCCAACTCTGTAAGGGTGGAGGGAGGCTAAGAATCCAGAATTCTCACTATGAAGAACAGCAAAGATGAATCCACCCAGAAGTCCCTAATATTAATGCTGTCCAGTGCAGTACTGATTAGAGGTTATCGTGAAAACCCCTTGCAGGTAGTCTTCGACTTACAATGTTCCTTCAGTGTCTGCACAAAGTTACAATAGCACTGAAAAAAAATCACTGATGACCGTTACTTCACACCTGTGACCGTTGCAGAATTCCCCATGGTCATGTGATCAAAATGCAGGTGCCTGGGCATTCATATTTATGATGGCTGCAGAGTCCCGGAGTTTGTGAACACGTTTTGTGACCTTTTGATGAGCAAAGTCAATGGGGAAGCCAGATTGACAGCTAACAACCGTATTACTCACTTAACAACCGCTCTGATTCACTTAACAGCCATAGGCAAGGAAGGTGGTAAAACTGGCCAACTGTTAACAACAGTCTCATTTAGCAACAGAAATTTTGGGCTCAATTGTCGCAATTGATACACTACCTGTACACTACCAATACACTAACTGTATCGGTTATAAACTCATATATAGGAATATGCCAATTATGGGTCTGTAATGCATAGTTCTACAAAAAACAAAAGGGACATCCCAGGTTAGGTCCATGCTGTACTGGAGGAGACAATCCTCGCCATGCTAGTTAGGCATAAAGTAAATTGTAGCTTGTTAATCGAGAGGACGCCATCCTTGGGAAAACTGCAGGAATTTCTGGATGGTGAAAACTAGAGCTAAAGCACATTCCGGCTGGGGACTAAAGATAAACTTAAATTTAAAAAAAAAACCTTGGATTGCAGTCCTCAAAACGCATCTTCTCTATGGGGCACAACAGCAGCACTCATCAATCAGAAGAATGACGGTCCATGTTACATGCTAGCTACCGTACTGTAAAATTCAGAAAAGCTGAATTGGATCGACGCTGGGTTCACACCCATCTTTATCTCCAGAGAAAGCTTGTGAGAAAGCAATTGAGTGTCTTCCCCCCCTCCCACTTCTTCTCAAGTGTCATGATGACCCAGAATGCCTTTTGCAAAATGACAGCCAACCCAAAATGATGGGCAGGCCACCCAGAAGGGCTGTGTCGCTGCTGGCCTCCAGAACATTTTTCCAGTACTTTTAGTGCTAGGTAATAACTGGATCAGCACATTCCCCCTAACATCTGCTACTGGTTCAGATCACTCGTTCATTCCCCTGTTTTCCCTCCCTGTGATCTGACAGAGCTTCTTGGATGTTATTAACGGAAACTCTCCTCAGTTTTGTCAGATCTAGTCGAAAATGATCTGGAGCTTGGTCAGTTCTGGAAAGGGAACAACCTTGCTAGTTAAACAATACATGTCCAGGTGGAGGGAAAAAATTCATGAGGATGAAATCCCATTTTAAAAAAACAAAAAAATGAGCAATTTGGTTTTATGGCCACATCAACGCCTTAGTAAGCAGTCACAATAGGGATTGTAAGTATGAATGCAGCCACCTTAAAATCCAAAATGTTAATCCACAGTTTGCAGGATGGGACTCAAAAGTAAATTCTTTGAGTTGTTAAGGCCTATTCATTCCTACAGCCACAACGGTGCACATCAGGAGTGTCCAACTTGGGCAATTTTAAGACTTGTGGACCGTGCTGGCTGGGGAATTCTGGAAGTCGAAGTCGAAGTCCACAAGTCTGAAAGCTGCCAAGGTTGGACACCCCTGTTGTAAATCATAGCTTAATTTAACGCTTTTGATCCTTTAGAGCCCTACTCCTCCCCAAGCACTGATATACTAATGAGTATTCCCATGATATGGTTCAAGAGATGACGAGCTACAAGATGTGTTGTTCAGTCTACTGATGCTGTATCATCAAGACTACCTTTGTAATAGGTTTTTTTTCATGGATAGTTTGATTCAATGTTCAGTATGAGTGCCTTGCAATAGCACAGCCTAACCCAACCTTGGCAGCAGTCACAGAGGGTAGTGGGCCTTTGGCCAACACAGCAGTGGCCCATTATTTAATTCTTTCTTTCCTCTCTTTGAGAGGAATGTCTTCTTTTCAGACAACTCCCTCTGTATTTGGCTCTTAGGACTAATGCTAATTAATGCAGGGAGACACCCACATGGCTTCCTCTTTCCTTGGACCTATTGTACCATTGGGACAAACAATAGAAGTTTTAGATGCCACACTATTTTATTGCTTTGCAATACCACAAGCCAGAGATATCTTCTAAACCCATCTGTCCCATTCCAGTGCCCTTCAGATGGGTCGGACTTCAACTCCCGTGATCCCCTGACCAGAACAGCCTGATCTAGATGCCCTTAGAAAGGAGCAGCTCACATTCAGATTTTATTTCAATTCTTTAAAATGCTTCCAATTCCTCCCCCCTTCTTAGTGGAAGACAACTTCTTCCCAAGAGCTGAAACAAGACATAAATCAGGTTAAAATTGCAGAATTCTCTACTGTTTTTAATTATGTAAAATATGCACAGTTGCTTTTTAGTGCATAAAAATTCAGAACAAAAACTATGAATGTGGGTAAGAATTGAATTCCTAGTCTTTCTTATGCCAAACAGCTTATATAGCAACCAACAATTCTAGACAGCATTCAGAATGGGCAGTATATTGGATATATACCACATTCACACAGTGACTTAAAATGCATAAAAAAGAATGAAGAAATTTTCCAGACACTGCCCTTCGTAGGGACTATTTTCAACTGCTGATGAGCCAAGTCATTTCTATCATTAGATTAAGCTCTATGCGTCATGGAACATGCAATCAAGTTTATAGCCAGATCCACTCTTTGAGTTATCACGGCTTAGGAAATAGACCACTTCCACTGTCCCACTTGTGTGACTTTGCAATTCTCCTTCAGGTCTGATTCCTCTCAAAACCATCTCAAAATGTACAGCTTGCAACGCTACCTCTGAATTTCTGAGGCCAGTGATTCCATACAGTGGAGGAAAAGCTTTCATTTAGCTGACCGTGGCTCTTCTTTTCTACCTGAAGGTACCATCAGTAGGAGCATGATGGCTCAGTGGTTAAAGACAGCCTGGCTTCGGGAGCAAAGTGAGACTTTGAGACTTCAAGCAGAGTGAGCTCTTGTTACTTGCCCCAATTCTTGCAAATTTGAAATTGAAAGCATGCAAATGTGAGTAGATAAACAGGTTCCACTTCGGGGGGGGGGGGAAGCAACAGGGCTCAGTGAACCTCGGCATATAGTCATGCTGGCCACATGAGTGTGAGAAGGAGTCTTCAGAAAACGCTAGCTCCCTCAGCTAAGAAACAGAAATGAGCCCTGCCCCCTAGAGTCAGGCATGACTGGATAAGGGGAAACTGATGGATTTCAAAGATCAGTCACTGTGCAGGGTGCCAAGATGTCTGACCACATACGTGGCGTTTATGATTTTTATACTATTTTTACAACCAAAGAAGAGTAACATAGATACAGTATTTGGATTGGAGAATAGATCCCACATGGGTGAACCCCCCCCACCACCACCACCACATTGGTACAACCTCCCAACCAATCCTTAAGACTAGTGGTGATGTTAGTAAATGAGATCACCTATAAGCCAGGAAAGTCCGGGACTTTCCAACCCAACAGATAGAGGATGAGGCCCCTCATAGGCATCAGAGACACTGCAGGTTGCTGCTAGCATCTAGCGCCATCCATAGGATCTCAGTAGCTACCACAGGAAACCTTTCACTTTAACACCAGAAATGGACAAGATTAACATATAGAGAAAGAGAAGCACAAGCTGGATCCCTTCCAATGGTGACCAGTTGGATGGAAGGACCCCATCAAATATTTGGAGCATCCAAGCATGGCCTTCCAAATTTCCCAACTTTGGTTTGGACTACACAGCTCAAATTATCTCAGACAGGACCACAGCTGTCTATTTTATATCAGCAATCTGACCGTCGGTCTCTGGGACAGGTATATGTCCTTCACATAACAACTTGCCTAGCTGGCCCAGACAACACAAGAGTCCAGACAACCAGGAAGTTACCACCTGTTTCACACGAATGGAGACTTGCTAGCATTTCCTTTTCCTCAGCCAAGAAACTTGCAAGTCAGCCTGCTGGTCTGATAGACAGTGCAATTATGACTGCAGCTGGTATTACATGCTGAAATATACGTTTCCTTGGATAATCTCTCCCTGCATCATTGCATTGCTGCCTGCTCTACATACCCCTGGTCTCCTGAGCCCTCTGGTAGCCAGACCGATCAACAGCCCATCTTGATTTACATGCTGATCATGCCACACCAACTTATCCATTATTAGAATTTTTACAGCTATATCTTAGTGGGTAAGCTTTCTTACCTTCAAGGAAAGCTCCATCCACCACCCAATCTATTCTCCTTTGATGTCCTGATATGACTTTTGTCCAGCATGCGATCTGCCAGGAAGACAGAAACTTTGCTCTTGGCCTGGATATGCGAAAATGCCTTTTCCCCTCGATTTCTTTTGCTGCACCGTCTAGTGAAGAAGGATCCATCTTTGTGAAGATGGGTTAATTTGGCCAGGTGTTCAGCCTCTTCCATAGTCTTTTTTTCCCTGAGGTTATAAGCCTGCCACCAGGTCTTGTCCAATTACATTTATAAAGCCCTAATGCTAAATGTTAATGTGATGATGGATGCATCTTTGACAGGGCTTATATTTTTCCTTAACCAGACAACAAAGTGAGCTTTTCGTTATACACAGGACAGAATGTGTTCATACAACCAACTCACCATCCCGTCTACGATTGCCCATACTAGCTTCAGTGCTTCTGATACCTCTCTATCTTTAAATGCAATAATATTTACTGTGTGCAGTATTTTTAAGCTATTAGGGTTGAAATATTTGCAAATGGATTAGATTGAGAGCCGCCTGGGAAGTAATATAAATAAACTAACAAAGATGTGAGTCTTCTAATGGGAAACCATGGATGGGAGAATAAAAACTAAAATATGGATGGCAATAACTTGAAGAAAACCTCTCTCTCAGAACCACTACCTTAGTTTTCATCCTGGCTGGCCTAAAACTAAAGTGTTTCCAATTTGGCCATTCTTCTGTCACAGATTCTCCCTCCCTCCAGAATATGACACTATTCATCTACTCTCTGTAATTTATTGATTCTTGAAATATTGGCTATTCTGCTAATTCCTAGAACATTCTTAAATGTTAAATTACTGCAAAGATGACACCGTCTATATTTTATTGACTGGACTCAGCCTGAAAAAAACACACACCTTTTTTTAGCCAATCTTTCCAGTCAAATGTTTAAAGTATTCCCATGATAAATCGATCACAAGAGGACTTGTTTATGTTAAAGTTAAATTTCCAAATGACCAGCCTACTCTCTGACCAAACTGGATTTTGTTGATGTTTGTTGCTGTTTCCATACAAAAGCACTAAATTGGCTGCTTCCCAGCAACATAATTCGCTGGGAGCCAATAATTTATTTTTCTTCCATGTTTCAAGAGGATGGAAAAGAGGCATCTCTATTTTAAGGAGAAAAAGAATTCTGTAACACAGCTCAGCCAAAGAGCATTTGACTTGAGGTTCTGATCCAAGCAGAAGATATGCGCTTGAGTTCTAAACAACTGAGCAACGGTCTTAGTGGATAAAAATAAATAAACCTCTTGGATTCTACAGGGTTTCTGTTTCTTAAGCCATGAAATGAACCCTCTTCCAGTAACAGGGAATTATTTAAACTCCTTAATAACATCTTGCTGGGGGCTGTCAGTGTAGATGTAATACACATGACTATCTAACTACCCCAACTTAATGACATAATGCCATAAATAAAACTAACTTGAGCCAAGGCTCTGAATAGCAACAGAAAGTATTTTTTGATCCCAGAGCTCATGCTAGAAAAATCTGAAGTTGAAGTATTAAGGCATCTGTGTCTATCTCTCCTCTTTTAAAAAAGATACCATCTCAGTCCCTTAGTAGCATTGTTTATATGTGTTGTCTTGGCCACTCTTACTGAGGCATTAAGGGCCATTAACTGAATCCGAGCTAAGAGAACATTGTCATTTAGGTAGTATGCTAAGGTAACATATATGATCCAAAGCAAATGATAGAAGTCTGTATCATTTCAGAATGCAGAGGGAAAGTTTGGATGTTTTGTCAACTTTTCAACATGAAGGAAAGGAAGGAGAAAACTTCATATTCAAAATACTGAAACTGGAAAGCTGCTTTTCTTATTTTTATGTGAATTTCGAAGAACACTTACCAGTAGTTAGCCTCCCAACTCCAGGGTGGTTCAGCCCACGAACAGATGCCATCTGTTTACCTATGCTCTACCTTATTAAGATTAGCATGCAATCTCCTGCCTAGATTTGATCTGAGAGTAAAACTGTTAACAGTGACCATAACCAGAAGCCTATCTGTTGCTACAGGAACACGCAAAGCCTCTTGAACATGGAAATGTTGTAACCATGCGTTGTAATGAATCTGTTATCGTTTCTTGAAAGTGGCAAAGGTTTGAAGGTTAGAAAAAAAATAACATAAACATTATTGTAAAAAAGTCTGGTGAACTAACCGTGAATAATATTTTTTCCAAACCAAAGAGCTACCTTTCAACATCTGTATTCAGTGATGCAGAGTTGATCCTTATTGTGCTTCATTACTTTTTTAAAAAAAGATCATTTATATAGAGTAGCGGCTCTTTGTGGATTGTATCACACAGGCTTAAGGCCTCTGCTCTGTAATCTGAGTACCCTCAATACATTTTCTCAATAAATCCACTGAGATTTTAAAACGGGCTCTGCAGAAAACACAGGGTCTCACCAAATTATTGGGACGCTGTCGAAACCGAATCTGGAGGTAGCCGTGTAGGGCGGTGCATATCTCAAAGCAGCAGCAATGGAAACAGCCCCACCAGGTCACATGAGTAAAGGGAGAGAAAGGTCTGGGCCTTTTTGAATCAGACATCAGGGAGATGTGTTTACAACTGGCCAAACGAGATATCGTGTAACAGACCGATTTGTTTAAGTGTTGTGGATTTGCTTCCAGGTGAGCCAGGTAGAACTGCTTACAAAGTGGACGGTCAGGTTCTGGAATGAAAAGTGACACTATCCTATTGCAGGGGTAGAGTGCCAGGGATAATGGTCTGGGCCTGGGAAAACGATGAAATGTGGGAAAGTGCCCAGGAGCCAAGCTGGCACAGGTGGCCCTAACAATGAAATGCCATTCATGCCATATGCTACAAGGACAACATTGGCAATCAGTGCAACTTCTCCTTAGATTACGGGACTGGTGAATTCATTTTTCCTGCCTTGATGGTTGAGCTTCCTAAGGTCTGGTGGAAGAGCTGATAAGAAAGCTAATAGGTATTTCCAAACCGATATGCAGGCATCCTTCTCCAAAGAAAGTGTCCCCTTCTCTCTGGCATTAAAAGAGCACAAGACAGAAAACAAGACTTCGACTGCTGTGAATTCCCTGTATGCAGATTTCTGCTTTGAAAGTGAAAATGCATTCTGTAGGATTTCCAAGTAAATCGTATTAATCCAAGCTCAAAGAAACTTGTTCCTTGGACTCATCATGAATAGTCCTGGTTGTTATTAGAGAAATCTGTCCTCAATCTTCCCTCCAATGCCAAGCTCTTACCTCAAAATGAGACTAGCTGGGAAAAAGCAAGGCATTCCAGGAGAGTGAAGAGAGAGGTCAGAAAGAATGGGGAAAGTTTAAGTCTTCCTACCCACTTGGCTCCTTAAGAACTAAACACTGGGTGCTTAACTTCAGGCGTAACATGCTATTCACTGCTGGACTTAATGTAGTTCTGTGATCATTTCTTGTGGGGTCCTTGGTGCCGTCCCAACCTGGTTGTTTTCTAGCAGACGTTTCATTACCAAATTGAGAAACTTCATCAATGATGTTACCTAGTTTGGTAATGAAACGTCTGCAAAAAAAAAAAAAAAAAACAGGCTCAGAGAGCACCAAGCACCTCACAGTTCAACCCTGAGCTACAAATACTCTACTGGTGTTGTTTCTTGCACCACAATTCTCCTTGTCAATGACAGCAATAGCACTTACACTTATATACCACTTCATAGTGCTTTATAGCCCTCTCTAAAGCGGTTTACAGAGTCAGCGTATTGCCCTCCAACAATCTGGGTCCTCATTTTACTGATCTCGGAAGGAGGGAAGGCTGAGTCCACTTTGAGCTGGTCAGGATTGAATTCCAGGCTGTGGGCAGAATTAGCCTGCAGTACTGCATTCTAACCACGGTGCCACCACGATGCATAAGGAGATGAAATTGCTTAATTCCGCACTGCTTAACTGGCCAAGTACTGCATTGTAAACTGGCTCATTCTAGTAATAGTATTTTTTGGTAAGCTACTACTTTATAAGCTACTGAGAGACTGAACCCATCCAAAATATTTTATTTGGTCAATTAGAAAAGGCTTATACCTTTACTAAGTGGAATGAGCATCATCACAGAAGATTATACAGCTTTTTGCTTGTAACGTGATCTCTTTGTAAAAATATATATATATCAAAATCAGTAAAAGGGAAAAGTTACTTGCCAAATTGGTACAGTCCCAACAACTCAATGACCTTCAACCAGTATAAATGATTTCCTTTGCAGTGCAATCTCAGCTGCATTTACACAGAAGTCTCCTGTGTAATGTGAGTTTAATGAGGCTGACTCCTTTATACCTTATAGCCTTTATTAAAGTCTGGATGAAAGGAGAGAGAGAGAGAGAGGGAGGGAGGGAGGGGAGGGAGGGAGGGGAGGAGGAGGAGGAGGAGGAGGAGGAGGAGGAGGAGGAGGAGGAGGAGAAAGAAAGAAAGAAAGAAAGAAAGAAAGAAAGAAAGAAAGAAAGAAAGAAAGAAAGAAAGAAAGAAAGAAAGAAAGAAAGAATTAATTAATTCTGAAATACTTGAATCCACAGCCAGCCAATGGGATTCGGTACCACTTATGCTTACAATAAGAGCAGAAATCCATGGCTTGCCTAATCATTTGCTTATGTCAGAGTATCTACATATCTGTTAATAAGACCCTCTGTGAAATCAGTTAGCCTATACCATTAGCACACTTCTAAAAACAGTGGATAAAAATGTTTCAAATTACCAGCAGTTGCATCATTTATGGATTATTGTTTTAGCATTGCTAGGTCTCTCGAAATATGATGTTGCTCCCTGTGGAATACTGATTAAAATAGGAACCAGATGGGCTTTCCATGACCAGATTGAAAAAAAAGATAAACAACTGTAGAAAATCAATTCAAATAAAAAAAGGATGCCCTGAGGGTTTTTCTCAAAACGTGAGGTGGCTTGGGAGGCATTGGTGGCTACGCAGTAGAAGTATTTCAGAAGGGTGGAGCAGGCACGGGAAATAAGCTAAACGAAAAACCTTCCCTCCTGCTGTTTAATAAAAAAAGGTGGGGGCCGCTGAGACCACCAGGGAACATATTCTGATTGTCATCTAAGAGCCAAATTAGCTACATCTTAAACATAGATGCCCTTATAATGAATGTTAGAGAAGACGGACGACGAACTACCTCATCAAGAAAAGTTTCAGGTTTGGAACTTCAAAGTAAAACTGATCCAAAGCTGATATTCTGCTATTTATCTAGGAGAGCAGCAAATCCCTGGTTAGGAACTATGCACTGCAATCTGGTAATTTCCAAAGTATGGCTCTCTGGGATAGAAAGCAACACCTAATGAAACAGGTAAATGTTAGACGAGTCTAAGGGGCATTTCGGATTACAATCCACATACCATTCTCAGACAGAAGTCACCTGCAGAGAATCAGAAAGATGCTGAAGGAAGGTCCAAGGAGTTTAATCACAGAGGTTCAAAACACGTAGTTTGTCTTACCAGAAAAGAGATTTGGATGATATGATTGATACGCTGTTCTTCTTGGTCCAGGCGAGAAAGCTTTATTTTGTGGCGTGAGTCTGTGAAAAGCCTTCTACTAAACCAAAAAATGATCTCCATCAGACAAAAGGGTTTTAGCTTACAAACACAGCTTGAAGAAGGGGAGCATCTAGATATTTCCTTTGACTTAAAAAAAAGGTTTCTGAATTTCAACGGACTATAAATTTGGAATGTTCAAAATTTCAGGTCATAGTTTAAAAAAAACAAATCACACCATATTATTTTATTGGTCCTGCCTGCCTTTCCACCCTACTAAGTATGCCACAGCATGTATTTTGTATTATATCCATCAGAGGAATAACATTATTTCTGCACGTGTTTCTAAGAGCAATTCTTGGCTTGCAAAGAAAAAGACGAAGCAAAAAAACCTCTTGATCCGAGCCTTCGTTTCATTGAAAATGCATGTGCTTCCAATTGCTTGCCTGATTTGGAATTATTTATTACCAAAGGACATATAAACTATCGTTTTAGAAACCCTATTGCAAAATGCTGGCAACAAATGGGAAGGCCACCATTTCTTTTCTACAACGCACAACTCACGGGTCAAAGGCTAAGGCAAGTTTTTCCGCAGCTGCTCTACGACTCACGATAATCTTTGATTCTAATGAATCACCCAAAGATTCCCTTTTTGTGCAAGACCAGGTGGTTTATGGTTCCAAATCAAGACTGTGCAAACTTTTAGCTGGTCAGAGTAAAAACATTTTTGGGAATTCGAGAGCTGGGGGTATGTGGATTTCCGATAAATGGAACAATGATAGATAGAGCATCTGCTGTGGTGGAAGCAATGGTGGTGGGATGCTTACACCATCATGCCGATGCCATGACTTGCATGCTTGCATCAGATGTCATGATGCAAGGGCATAATTGCGGCATTTGTGGGATGAACTCTTTTCTCCAACTTCACACATAACCCTGAGGTTGCTTTTGAAAGCATTTCAAAAATCAGTTCAGATCTTCACCAAGGCCCAGGAAAGGGAGAGGGGAGGGAAAAGGGATAAATGATTCTGCCTAGTTTTGACTGACCCCTCCCAAGAAAAAGGAGGAATTGTAATGCTCAACGGAAGAGAATTCTTTTATTGGCCAAGTGTGATTGGACACACAAGGAATTTGTCTTGGTGCAAGTGCTCTCAGTATACATAAAAGATACACTCGTCAAGAGTCAAGAATCATCAGGTGCAACACTTAATAATAGTCATAGGATACAATAAGCAATCGAATCATACTAGGAAACAGTCAATAAAAATCATAAGGATACAAGCAACAAAGTTACAGTCATACATTCAAGGGGGGGGGGGGGATAGCTCTCTATTTCTGCCTTAACTGAATACTTAATTTTGCTTCAGTTTTACAATTTATATCCTGTCTTTCTCTCTTTGCCTTAAGATTCCCAGTGGTGAGCAGTAAGAAATTTGTGTTCTGCTTCCAATCCTACCCCTATACTACCAAATTAAAAATGTGACAAGCTCAATAAAGTGTTACATTAAACTAATGCAACCAAGCAATTTAAAAGGCAACAAAATATTAATATTACATTAATATTAATGTTAAAGACTGCATGATGTACTGTGATGAATCTTTCAAGGCAAAATGTATACATACTAAAATTTCTTTAAAATAATTCTGCACTTGGAAAATACATATTCTTTGGTTTACTTGCTCTTAGGCTTTTCGAGGAATCATTTGAATTCAGAAACTAAGCAAATTATATGTTAAAAATCTCACTCCAAAGTTTGAAGAATCTCTTTACTATGTCAAGAAATATTTTTGTTCTGTAGTATACACTGTTCTAGATATATTACACATACATACAAACACACACACACACACACATACATATATACACAAATGGTTTTTGTTTTCCTCCTTATGTTAATAATCACCTAGAGAATGTTTGCTATTAAGCAGCATAGAACACAGCAAGTAAACATACTGTACACAAGGATTCCATTAGGTGATTTAAGAGATATTTTAATGTTTCACTCATGCATTCTTAGCACAAGCTTAACTATAAGGATATACACTTCCAGCAAAAACCATTCTAATTAACTAGGTGGAATTGCTAATATTCTGGACTGGGAATATGGGAGTCCCAGAGTTTCAGTTTTGTTCGTCCTCACATCTGTGTCGTTCACGTTTATTATGGCCTGGGCAAGATGGTATGAGATGCTATGTAGCGCATCCACAGAAGAGGTCCAAAAATTGAGATAATGGTTGTGACCTTTCAAAGCCTTGTATGTGCATTGTGGTGCGCGTAAAAAGGGGTGAGGCTTCAATTGGGTAGCCATGGTCACCATCTTCTTAACTATTTTTTAACCTTCTTCCCCACCTGTCCGATGACTTTGAATGCTGTACAACTGCCTTGCGTTACTTTTTCCAGACCTCATGACCTACAAGGTCTGTAAACAGCGGGAAGGCAGGAGATTGCATTCTCCAAAGTCAAGGACGTGGCAGGTCAAATAGTAAAACTGATTATTCTGAATGCTCACTTGGATTTTATAAAAAAAAATAAAAGAAAGACCTTCCAATCGCATGTTGGATTAATTTCTCCCTTCGGCTACATTAAAAATGACAAGAAGGCAGCAATGTTTACCTACAATGACGGGTTTTGGACTGTATACCTTCTAGTCCCAGGAATGCCTCATGCAGGCCACAGCTGGGCCATCTACCTTTCGCAAAAAGTATAAATCATAGACAGGAATTTGGTGACATCAGCATTCCCAAAGGAAGCCTTCATTCAAAACTTGATCTCTTTGATGGAAAGCATATTTCCCTTATACAGCTCATCTGGGCAGAGGGGAGTTGGGATTTGCAATGGAGAATCCAGGATATATCAACTGGATATATCACTTGCCTCTCATGAAAATTTCCTAACAAAAGGAGAAAAAGAGAGGGTTGTTTTACCCATTTTAAATCACGAAACTAACTGGGCAGTATATACATATGGAATTGTTAACTTCTGTTTTTATAAAATACTCTTATATAGCCACACTAAACAGGAAAAGAAAAGAAGAAGAAAAAAACCCAACATCACTTGGTTTCATTTATCAAGGAAGGGTGAGGACACAAAAGAGGGAAGATTAACAAACCGATTCTAGTGAAAATTAAAACAGGCACATGACTGCCATTAAGTCTGCCTTAATTCTTCAGCTTTCCTGAAACATGGTATGGAAAAAGGGCACTGAGTTCTTCTGGTAAGTTTAACAAGAATCTTCTCAGAAGAAGATTTCTCAGAAACTTAAGATTTCCTTTTGAGACCAAACATCTTGCTACATTTTTTGCAGAAAAGTTAAGTGGATGTCAAGCAGGAGCATGAAAGTCCAGGATGTAAAAAATCTAAGAATTCTGATGAATGATATATACCAAGTTAATTTAGTTTTGGCAGGGTCAGTATTTTTAATTTTTACTGAAGAGTAATCTATATGGAAAAGAAGAAGAACTAAGGAAAGAATAATAACAAGGCTGTGGAAGGAAAAAAATAAAGAGAAAGGAAGGTCCCTGCTGACCTTCCTTTCTGTTTGCCCCAAAATTGTTCATAATCCCCAGGTATTATATTGATGGTTTCCTAGTATGATTTGATTGCTTATTGTACCCTATGACTATGATTAAGTGTTGTACCTGATGATTCTTGACCCTTGACGAATTTATCTTGTCTTTTATGTATACTGAGAGTATTTGCACCAAGACAAATTCCTTGTGTGTTCAATCACACTTGGCCAATAAAGAATTCAATTCAATTCAATTCAATTCAATTCAATTCAATTCAATTCTATTCTATTCTATTCTATTCTATTCTATTCTATTCTATTCATCATGAGAAGTAACAAAAGCAAATCTTTTGCTTAACTTGATGAATATTGTCTTCCCATATTTTATAAAATGCTGATCCTTGCCTCTGAAGATTCATTATTCCAAGATTATTGGGATAGGTGGGGTTTCTCATATTTTTAAAAAATTGTTCCTTTCAATCCTTTTGACTCCTGATAACTGCAGAATACAGAATAACAGAGTTAGAAGGGACCTTGGAGGTCTTCCAGTCCAACCCCCTGCTCAGGCAGGAAGCCCTATACAATTTCAGACAAACAGTTGTCCAGTCTCTTCTTAAAGCCCCTTCAGTTTTCACGGCAATGTTTTTCAGAAATGATTTCCCACTGTCTCCTTCCTAGAGCTGAGAGAGAACTGTCTCAAAGTCACACAACTGGCTGCGCGCCTAAAGCGGGACTTGAACTCGCAATCTTCTGGTTTCTATCCCAATGCCTTAACCTGATGCCTAGCTCAGGAGAACAATCCCCTCTTCAATTTCATGAAATAATACAGATTTCATTAAACATTTTCCACCAAGAGAGTGCCTCTTTTTTTGCAACCCACCAAAACATGGTTAAAATAACCCTCTCATGCTTTCAAACATTTTAAAGAAGTACGGTATTGGGTAATTTATATGCTGATCTAATCAGGGTTGTACAAGCAACACTTTTCAATGCAGCTGTTGGACAGAGGTAGAAAGGAAATCTGATTCCAATTTGGGGATGAGTCCTCAGTCTTGACACCTGGCAATTATATGGACAGGTCCATATAATTCTAAGCAACATTTTGGGATGGAATTTGATATCACTTTCTTTCCAGGGATGAAATGGCTCAACTACTGGATTACCTAAATCAGTATCCAAAGTGGCCTTCATATTAACAGGGGCTTGTCTGAATGTGCAATAAAAGCAAAAAGATCCTTGACATTATTTTTTTCATAAGTAAATATTAAGTTACTGAAAATAGCATCTGGATGATGTCTAATATATAGTTTTAACTTCCTCTTTATCAATACAATGTTAAACTGCTGGCAAGGAGAACCAGAAAGCTAAAAATAAGGACATTTGTTCAGTCTCATCATTATTATGTGGTCCAGTATTGTCATAAAAGTCATTTATCCTACAGTATTTACAATTCTGCAATAGTTTTCAGGTAATCAACATTGATTCTCCATTAAAAAAGGTAAATAAAAGAGGTGCAACCTTCATTACTAGATACGTATTTTTTCCTAGATCTGAAATAAGATTATGGTAATTTATTATTAATTTTGCTTATTCTGAAAAAATACTTGAGCTGAAAAGTTATGTAATTTAACAATTAGCAGATTATGAAGTACAAATAATGGCAGAATAGAAGTCTAGTAAAAAAAGATTAAAAAATAAATACTCTTTATGGAAGTCCACTCTTTAGTGAGATTTCCTAATACAAATAAAATCAAATGAAGTAATTGCCTACCTGACAAGATATTTTCAAATTTGGGATGTTCCCTCCCATTTCTGCAGAGAATATAAAATCCTTCTATTGATTTTTGATTTTTTTTAGACTTTAGGGTAAAGCTTTCAATCTTCTGCCATATCATTAATATTTTGCCCAGAATTTCCAATGGGAGGAACTGGAATAAGAAATTAAATTTTAAAAGGACTGTCAGGATTATTCATTAAGAACGATTAGTCTTTTGATGTCTAGCTTGCTAAAAGTATAAGAGGTAATTAGCAATTTAAAGCAGAAAAATCCCTGGTCAATCTGAACACAGTATTAAATATTAATAGTGTAGTAATTTGGATTTGAAGGCAAAAGGCTTTGAAGAATGTGAGAATGCATATCTGCAACAAATATATCCTTCCCCAAAATCACCTGGAAATATTTTAAGAAAATGTATATAATGGGTGCATACATAATGGGTGCATATAAAAAGTATATAATTTGGATGGTATAACTATGGATGTTATATTTATCATTTTCCCATTTATGATTTTTCTCTGCATTTTATGTATAATTCCTCACTCCCAAATGGACACACCTTAGAAATGATGGACGTCTCACTAATTCAGTGGACTGCATATTCAGTGTTGCAGAATATGAATAAAGAATTATTTTAGACAAAACTTTTTTTAAAAAAAAACTAAACTAAACTAGAAAAGCTATGCACTATGCAATCTACTGAAATGATTTTTTTTCCAGAGCTGAAGAAAAATATGAGAAACATTTTCTAAAAGCTTGAGTATTTCCAGATTTCTGGAACTGAAGCAAAGTATCAGGTAAGGTAGGGTAACTTATACTGGATATGCGAACAAACGTGTTAGCTATGCAGGGATGACCAAAAGAATGGCTAAACTTTCAATATTAGAAAATGCTAAATTTGTGACCACCAAGCCCATCTTCTAAGAAATGCTGCAGATGTTTGCTTTTCAGATTCTGAGTGGGAAGCCCCTTGTGAAATAAGTAAAAGTGGTGGCAGGATACCTGTGAACTTAATAATTTGTATCAGGTGGTATGTCTGTAAAAGCAAAATTGGGGAAGGAGGGGGGAATCACACAAATGCTGCTGAGGTTTCAATAATAGATGGCAACTATTCAGAATCAACAACATTTGTTTGTTAGCCACTAATTTTTATCCCACCTTTATTATTTCTATAAATAATGTGATGTGGCAAACATATACAAGACACCTTCCTTGTCCTATTTTTCCCACAAGGACAACTTTGTGAGATGGGTTGGGCTGAGAGAGAGAGAGAGAGAGAGAGAGAGAGAGAGAGAGAGTGACTGGCCCAAGGTCACCTGGCTGGGCATTCATGCCTAAGGTAGAACTAGAACTCACAGTCTCCTGGTTTCTAGCCTAGTGCTCTAACCATCAAACAAAACTGGCTCTCTATGTAAGCATGTATGTGCTTGAAACAACACAACCAGGGAAACAGTTGGCACATAACAGCTGTTACAGAAAAAGGACCCACAGTCAAGTTATAGGGGAAAGAAAACCAAATATGATGGTAAATTTGGCACCTATGGATGCTGTATTTATCATTTTCCCATTTGTGATTTTCTCTGCATTGTATGTATAATTATACTGCACTAATCATACTAATGTATGTATGTAACCTTACTGTTCAAATCAAATAGAACAACAGAGTTGGAAGGGGTCTTTGGAGGTCTTCTAGTCCACGCTCTGCCTAGGCAGGAAGCCCTACACCCCTTGAGAGAAATTGCTATCCAACATCTTTTTAAAAACTTCCAGTGTTGGAGCATCCACAACTTCTGGAGGCAAGTTGTTCCATTGTTCTATTTTAATCATACTAGCCTTATGGGGCTTTGGAAGGACAGCCAGTTTGTAGTAGTAGTTAAGGCATCAGATTAGAAATTGGGAGTTATAGTAGTGCCTTAAGCATAAGGCACTTGGCAGTCATTCTCTCACAGCCCTAGGAATCATCCTAAGCAAAACTACTTGGTTTTGGAAGAACATGCATACCCAAATCGAGAAGGTTCTTGGATTGATTCCAGTTTAAAAAAAATCTCAGGTATTTGGTCCCAATTATGAGATCTTGAACAGCCATTGTAGCATACTGAAGCTATAATGGGGTTGACTGGCCGATGACTTGATCCCGTTACAAAGCAATAGCTACATTTTTCTGCACTTCTTGAAATAATAAGCTATAAAAGATAATGTGGAAAGCTTTACGATGAAAGTGAAATTCCCACCATGCTGGAGTTTTTACAAAGAAGGCTAACACAGTTCCTCACCAATGGGAAAGCTATGACTAGCTGCTATGCTATTTTTAGAACTGTCCAGATTTACTTTTTTTTCTCAATCATGTATTCATTCCTATATTGATACCTGTGGTGGGCATTGACTGATAGATGACAAATCATTGGTAAAGATGACACACAATCCAGAGATATCCGTATCGTTTGAACTTACTCCAAATCTGACTATAATCCAGCTTCGTTCCATGAGAACAATGCAATATAATTGAATCCAAGATGGAATATGACTTGGAATGCCAAGATAATAAACGGGGAAATACAAGTATCATTTTAGTATGTTGTTATTCTCACTTAGCAAGTGATGGGCAGGACTGATAGTGGCCAAAGCTGACTGACATAGGCCAATTTAAGTCTTGCCTTATAGACCAGTGGTTGCCAACTGGTGGGCTGAGGACCACTGGTAGTCCGTGAGAAAATTTTGGTGGTCTGCAGAGAAATGTCCCCCCAAAGCATTCCTCCCAAAGCAATTAATCCAGGCTGTGTGAGAACACAAGGCTGTGCCACTCACATGGCCCGCCCACCTGCTGGCCCCCACCCTTCGGCCAAGCGCACACCTTACCTTGAGTAGAGCCACGCAAGCTGGAACTGGAAGGTAAGACTAATGGCGGAGGAGAAAAATCTGTCCCGGGGTGGCTTGCTGACGTTGGTGGGAAAGTCGGTCCCATATTCCAGAGCTGCAGGAGTCACAAGACTGGCTCTTTGGTCCTCCCAGAGCAGCTCCTCCAGTCCATGGCAGGCCGGTGCACCCAGGTGGAGGAGCAGCTGCTCTGGGATGACCAGAGGGCCAGTCTTGTGACTACTGCAGCTCTGGAATATGGGACCGACTTTCCCACCAACGTCAGCAAGCCACCACCAGTCAAAATTCACATTAGTGGTCCGCAGGATTTAAAAATTATGAGTTTGGTGATCCCTGAGGTCCAAAAGGTTGGCGACCCCTGTTAAGGACTATTATAGCCCATGTGTGCAATTTAGTGGGGTGGGGTAAGGAAAGTCAGAATATTAGTTGAATCAGCCCCTATGAAAGAAAGTTAAGTGCAGTCCATCAGGTTGGAGAAAGAAATGTGCATCTGCTTCAGTAAAGGATCATGGTTTGCTAAATAAATAGTCAAAAACAATAAGATAGTGTTTGCATTTAGGAACCAAAGAATTCAGGATTCTAGAAGATTTGAGACCCATGGCATCAACCACAGTCTTAGCACCTTCTGATGACTACAGAATTCCACTCAGCATTTACTTTTCCTTCCTGTATTCCACTGACAGCTGACTGGTTATGTCCTAATTGCTTCCAAGAGAGGTCAGCAAAGGTTTTCCTTAAAAAAAAAAATTACTTCTAAATAAGCTAAAGACAACACATTCACTCTCTCTCTCTCTCTCTCTCACTCCTTCGCTCCCCCATGCGCATAAACACACACACACAAGTGTATAGGCACACACCCTCTTGCGCATGTTGATTTATGGAAACAATTATGATCCCGTCGCAGTCTTCTCCGAGCTAGGAAAGTTTGGAGCTACAGTAGAGCCTCTCATGTTGCAAAAGGCAAACGGGAGAAATGGAATACTTGTGCGTCCGGCTGTTATCAACAGGAGCAAGTAAGTTATCTGTCTTCTTTGAAAACTTCACCAAAGAGTGCTCTTAGCTGCTAACAGTTTCCTGTCCTCACCAATTCTGTAATATCGGAGGCAACGGTCCTGACAGTTTCTTAAGAGCCAGCAGCAATAAATCTGTGTACTTGTGTGTGCATGGAGTGTGGAGTGAGTAAAAAAAAAAAAATAGGGAGAGGTGTTTTATGCAGTGCTCCTGATATTTACAACTGGGTTATAGGAGCCAGCCTGTGAGAATTTCCTAACGTAATAAGGTGGGTGAAGCAATCAAATGATAAGGGGTTGAAGAGTGGCTTTCTGCATCTAAAGTCTGGCAACTGAGCTGAAAAGAGAAGCCAGCCAAACAGGGCTATCAGACGCTGAAGAGCGTCCCAGACCATGGCTAACGTGCCTGCATAAACATTTTGCCTTCTTAACTGTTTTATTCATTTGCTTATGTAATGACCCTAATTATTTAGGCGTACCAATTTCCTGATAAACCTTTTCCTTTCAGCACGAGCAGTGAATATGAGTAGTGAAAGAAGTGACAGCAGCTGAAGGTACTGCAACCTCTTTCTTTGAAGGAGATCCTGGCTAGAGGATATTTAAAGGGCCGATTCTCTCTAACAGACCAATATTTGAAGAGAAGGTTTGTTTTCTGTTTGTTTGCAAGTTTGCAAGAGGAAGCACAGCCGCTGGTTAAGTCACTTTACAAATCCAGGGAAAAAACAAGAGGACAGGTCAATGACCAAGGAACGACGAGCTACTGAAGACGGATTTTTTTCATTATGTTGTTCGTGAGCACCCAGAATACTGCACTATAATGCACAAATGGATATTGACATGGATCCTGCCAACTTTGTTCAACAGATCGTATCTTTACATTATCTTCCTGGTGGGCGCTCTATCCTTAGCTTGCAATGACATGAACCCAGAGCAAATGGCTACAAATGTGAACTGTTCCTCCCCGGAGCGACATACTAGAAGCTACGATTATATGGAAGGGGGGAATGTGAGAGTCAGAAGGCTGTTCTGCCGAACTCAGTGGTACGTCAAGATTGACAAGAGGGGCAAAATCAAAGGAGGACGAGATCTTAACAACAACTACAGTAAGTACCCTCTTTTCTACAAATGTGGACTGAAAACTCAGGCCGTCGTAATCCGTTGCTTTGGGCTAAGTAAATGAGGACAGGAGATACTGGCTATGCTAGCAATTAAACATTTTCCTTTGAATCGTATGACAAGGGCATTTAATCCTGATTTATCTAAAAGCCATCATTTTAAATAATATGTTTCCACTATGTTACAGATCTGCTAATGTATTGCTTACAGCTGGAAACTATTAGCAGAGAAAGCCCAATATAACAAGTGAATTAAGGCTGGTATGCATTAAGGTCTCCGAATTGTACAGCTCGGATGGGATTTTAGGGTTGAAATACAAGCTCCCTATAAGATATTGGCCTGGAGTTTTTAAACAGTCGTATCAACACTTGACCGCAAGTCAAATTTAAAGAGGGGAAGAGGTCATGATAAACTACATATTGGAAAAATTATCCTGATAGTTTACTAAACTGAAATGGATTGTGAATATAATAAAAATGCAATGCTTTTTTTTGACAATCAACATTTTTTCCCATAGCTGAACCTTATTTTAAAATCTACAAGAGAACTGATAAATAAGTATTTTAAGTCCAATTTTTATTCCTTTTTTTATTGTTAAATCCTGAAATGCACTTTTAGCGTCTTGCTAATATTAATAGTTTTATACCAGATGGCATAATTTATTTTAAAAAATAAATTTAAAGGAAAAGGGTACAAGGGAAGCATAGATCAGTAATTCTTTTACTTATATTTAACATTGACTTGAGCAAGTCAAAAGTATATTCTACTCAGTTCTGCATCAAAAAAATTATGCCATCCGGCAAATTGATAACATTCTATAACTTACCTGTCTTTTAAAACTGATTCCTATATTAGCTCAGGTCATTACTACATGGGATCAATTACTAGGAATAGATAAAATCTTAGTATAGGAACTTCAAACCAAAATAAGCCATTTTTATTCAGACCTTCTGGAATCTCCCACTGCCTTGCCATATCAAAATACATAAAAGTAACACAACTTGTATCTCTATTTTCGTTCCTCAATTCCTACAATATTGAAAGTAAGCTATAATCATGTTTTATTTCTTCACTATTTACCTCCTATTTCTTTAGATGGATTTCTAGCACCTCATAGTGACCAATAATGATACAAAATATACTTTACTTCAATCTCTCTTGGTCAAGTAGTAAGCGCTCAGTTGGATCATATGGCTCTTTTTAAAAGTGTGTACGCCTAAAATAACTGAGTCTTTTTATATGGGCTAAAAGATTGAAATTCAGGAAGCCAACAGACCAACTGCAGGATAAAAAGACCAGAATTAACAATTTATCATGTAATACATCACAAACACAGTACACACGAAGGTGTGTTGGTAGGTCCATTGGTCTGAAGTCAACGGAGCTGTATTTACTTCAGCCTTATATTATTACTCTCCATTGTATCTTGCCATATAGTTAAAACATACATAATTGAAAAAAGAAGACCAGGATTAGATCAAAAGGGAGGACTCTACCCCTCCAACTTTAGGAAAATATTCATTAAAATAAGTTGATTAACATAGTTATCCAAAACGTACTGGATCAATCACAGTGATGTCAAAGTCTCATATTCAAAATCAGTGTTTTGAATTCAGAATTCCAAAACTTTAAAGTTCCTCTGAAGGACATTAACAGAGAGACTGCGAGGGAGAGAGATTGGGGGGCAACCTCCCCACTAATGAAACTGGCCACAAAATCTTTACCTGCATGAGCTGGAATTCTGGATGGTGAAACTGGGTCCTGGGTTTGAATGCCCACTTTTGGTGGGACTGATCTGGTACAGACTTGTGTGTGTGTGTGTGTGTGAATTTATAATTTCATTCTAATTCATTGAAATCTAGTTGATTTCAGGTAACATGGGGCTGCAAGTGTGAGGAGAAAATCAAACTGTGATTGCATAATGTACAATTGATGAGAGTGTAGAATAAGAGATACGGTGACTAGACAAGTGATGCTTCTCAGCTGCATCCCACCCTTGGCTCCCCACAGAAGGCTCTAGTCCGTGTCCAAAACCTAATCCAAACTGTACTTCTTAGTCTACCACTCTATTAACATTTCAGGGATTCCACAGTTACAAGCAAACGTCTGTACAATATTGGTATTCCAATAGTATTCCTGGAAAAGGATGTTGGTAGAAATGGATGCTGAATGTAGTCTTCGCTCTCTCTGCTCCAACCCTCAATCCTATCTTAAGACTCCCTTTCCGGTGTTCCAAAACATATTGTCTCTCTATGTGTGTTCGTGTGTGTATACGTATGTATAACTTCAACCTTATTCCTGAAATAAGGGCAGTGTAGGAAAGCAATGGAGAGACAAGCCCCTTAACTTACTTTTTTCTGCTCAGATAATGAACATCCCCTTCCATTAAGACGGTCGCATTCTTGAATAGCTTCTCTTCATCTCTCCGGACAAAGACACCGTAGGTTTCATCTCCGGGGGCATTAAATGTGTCCCACTATAGAGGGTGTCATGTGATTCCTACTCTGGTGTTCATGGTTCCACTGGGATTAATAATTAATAGAAATAAAGGCCACCCCTTTGGAGTATCTAACTTCTTTTCTTTGGTCAACAGGGTATCCATTGGGTAGATATGTATCTCAGTAAGAACAGATTTTTTTTTTAGTTTTGTTTCCAGATCTATCCAGTAGTGAAGTATCTTCACTACTGCAATTACTTGTAGACTGTTTAATAATCAAAGATTATCTTATTTCTATTCTATAACCCAAATCATTCAATTGTTTCCTTATTCAGAATCAGGCAATTGAATGAGGTTTCAGAATGAGAATTATCCAGAATCTCATTATTATCACATGAGAGATGCCATTATCTCTACACAGCTTCCTTGTCCAGGTCTTTATTTAAATGTAAAAATACCTTCCATAACTTTTACATTCAGAGCTTTCCTTGACCTATACAAACATACACATACACGAAGGCTCACTCCCTTGTCTAGGTGTGGCCTTTCCTAATTTCTCATGCCTGCTCGGCCAGCTGCTCTTCTGGCTTTCTGTCTCTCAAATTCCTCCATAAAGTCTACCCTATGAATAAGGGTTTTAGCTATAATTTCCTATTTAAATTTATATATCTCTGAAGGTGTGAATTTTTTTTTTCCTCTATCATTTTTGTGTTTATGAACTTGGGGTGTGTGTTACGTGCTTTTGAGTCACTGTTGACTCCTGGCCACTACCCAGACATATTCCTGCAGTTTTCTTGGCAAGTTTTTGGTAGTAAGTGGTTGGAGGTGGGTCGTATCAATTTAGCTACTAGTGCAACTTTCTCCAACTTGATTTTCTGTCGAGGAGTTGAGATTACTGGTTCCAGCATTCCCATTGCTGGGAATCCTGGAAACTATAACTTCAATACATCATGAGGATAACAAGTGCTAATAATCTAAGTGCTAGAGCTCACTGTAACTACATAGCCAAAAAGGCATTAAGAGTTGTTAACCTACATAGCTTTTTCTCTGGTAATATCACACTACTAACTAGAGCATACAAAACATTTGCCAGACCAATACTCAAATACAGTTCATCAGCCTGGAACCCACATTACGTATCTGATATTGACACAGTTGAAAAAGTCCAGAAATATTTCACAAGAAGAGTTCTCCACTCCTCTACTCGTTGTAGAATACCTTATGCCACCAGACTTGAAATTCTAGACCTAGAAAAACTAGAACTAGATTTTTGGTCTGATCTAAGTATAGTATATAAAATTATATATTTCAATGTCCTACCTGTCAATGAATACTTCAGCTTCAACCATAACAATACCAGAGCACACAATAGATACAAACTTATGGTAAACTGTGCCAAACTTGATTGCAGGAAATACGACTTCAGCAACAGAGGGGTCAATGTCTGGAATACTCTACCTGACTCTGTGGTTTCTTCCCCCAAACCCAAAAACTTTAACCTTAGACTTTCTATTACTGACCTCATCCCTTTCCTAAGAGATCTGTAGGGGGGCATGCATAAGCGCACCAACGTGCCTACCGTCCCTGTCCTATTGTTTCTTTTATTTTTCTTATATGTTCTTGTATTCATAACTATGTTTATCCTTATACCTATTATCTTGCAAGTGATTGACAAAATAAATAAAATAAAAGTAAAAAAATAAAAATAAAACAGTTGAAGTGACATTAATATATCATTAGCAGTTCTGCCCTGTCCGAAGGGTTCCCACAGTCCTGGAAGTACAGATTTCAAAACAAACCTGTTTCCTCTCTTATTGCTGGATGGACCAAATATGTTTCTATTCTCACTTAGAATAATTCATTTGCATATTTCCTCTAAGGTGCAGGTGTCCAACCATGGAAACTTTAAGACTTGTGGACTTCAACTCCCAGAAGTCCTCAGCCATTATAGGGAATTCTGGGAGTTGAAGTCCACAAGTCTTAAAGTTGCCAAGGTTGGACACCCCTGGTCTAAGTCTTGTCCACACAGCTGCCCAGAGAGGCCAATGGAAGATTCCACAACTCAGAAGGCTCCATGTACAATCAAGTCTACAAAAATGTTACTAGTGTCAACCTTTATTTCTTTTCACTCAACATCTGAATTATAACATATCCATTGAGCTTCCTTTTTTAAAAGTCAGCCCTTGAAAGGGAATTCAACCTGACCATTTCTTGTATTTTCAAATGAATGTTTATTTTTCTAATATTGTAAGCTAGTCTAGCCAATATCCTGGGTGAAGGTTCTGTTGAATGTCTTGTTAAGGCATCCAGCACAATATACCAAAACCAATTTGTCTGCTTCAACCGTGTGCTTTAAATGAACAGAGGCTGAAAGTGTGACATCATTGCTATCAACAGGCCTGGATTTTCTCATGATTAAAGTGACAGATTCCTAAAGCTGGAAACATGTGGGAGGTTTCTGTTTTCAGTTAGACTGGTTTAAAGCAAAGTGTACAGGATGATATTTATCCATAACAAAGTTGTGCATTTTTGATTTCGCACCCACATAAAAATGCATAGTTGAACCATTAATATATAAAATGTATGTGAGAGAGAAACCTTTATCACACACTTTTAGGCACTGCACAAAATAAATAGCAGATCTAAGCCCATTGTTTCTAACCTAGAATGTCCGAAATTGAACATCAGCGCTTGCTGCTAAAAGAAGAATGTCTAAAATGCACATCTCTTTCTGTAATTATTATACTCCTTTGATATCCTAATAATATATATTCTACATATCTTTGTATCCATTATACAAAGCGGGTGTTGACTTCAACCCTCATAAATTACAGAAAAATGCAATCTTATGAGAAAATAACAGAACAGCAAATGACATCATCATCCAGTATGAAATGACAGTGCTCTGTATTTGATTATATATATTTCATTCTAATGTTTTGTATTCTTTTGAGCAATGAGAAATAACTAAGCTATAGTTGTCACATTCAATTGTCACAAGCTTCATTTTTAATAAGGACATTGTTAAAATTTGAAAGAAGTAGTCCCGCTCCATTTTTCAATATTTCGAAAAGCCATTTACATGATTGCTAGTGTAATTTTTGTTAATCAGAGACATGAGATCCTAGCCAATCAGGAATCAGATACACAACCTGACATATAACATATGTGGTTATGACGCCTGCACAAATGATAATTTAGCAAGCTGGGAACCAGACAGCCCACTGAAAATACAGTAAAGTTTTGGTTGATTGACCAGGAATGTAAAATAACTAAGGCATTTAATGCATATAGTTGCTTTCAGCCTGCTGATCATATTCATAAATAATCTCTGCAAGAACCACCTGAAAACTGATCAGTTCTGCAAAGCAGAACCCTCAGATCAACGTAAATGATCAGTTGACAAGTTTAATTGTCACTGAAGCAGTGGTTCACAGTACACGGTGGTTTATAAAACAATGATCTGCATGGGAGAGTTCATAGAAATAAAACTTATCTTTAATGTCATCCCAATGGTTATTATCTAAAGTATGCAAAAGTAAATCTTAATATACCTGGAATACTTTGGAACCAGGACTGGGTTGAGAGAGAGAGAATGACTGGCCCAAGGCACCCAACTGCTTTTCACAGCTAAGGCAGGACTAGAACTCAAAGCCTCCTGGTTTCTAGCGCTCTTAACCACTATCAAGTATCAATTTATGAAGTAGTGACTCAATGGCTGGTCAAACTTTGGCTTCTATTTTATTTAGTCAGTTTCCTTATTTTTAATCTGTAAACTGGATTTCTCCAAACGTGGCAACTTTAAGGCATGTGGTCTTTACAACACCCAGAATTCCCCCACCAGCATGTCTTAAATTCCCCAGTCTTAAAGTTGCCAAGTTTGGAGGTCTCTGCTATAAACTATTGTGCATATACAGACATGTGTTCAGATTGGCAGAAATATACCTTTAGGCCATGAAGAGTTTGTGCAAGCTTCTGAACACTTCGGGGTCCAGAGAAACTTAGCATTTGTTCTAGATTTACCCACTACTATAAACTTTGGCATACAACTGGAACTAACATAACAACTCAGTCTTGTAATGGCCCTCACAGAGAAGCCAGGAGGGTGTGGGATCTTGCATAAGAACGCACAGCTCCAGCTACCTTTTGGGAATGGAGCACTTGCAGTGCCACACACAGCCTGCAGCATTGCTCTCCCGGGAGATGCTTTGGTTCCAGCATTGCTCAAATTTGCATGGATTTTATTAGGCCATAGAGCCATGTAGGTCAGCCAAGTAGCATATTTATCGGATGGGGTTTGGAATTTTTTTTTTTTTCTGGCAAGAAGGGCCTTCTCACTTGCCAGTATTATGATGGATTGCCCTTTGGGGCTTTGCTGCAATTTCTCCTTAAACCAGAAGATGCATCCATCCGGAAAGGAGGGCTTGAATGGCATGAAATGCCACCAAACCCCATCCGATAAATATACGACTTCAATTGTGTAGAATTCATGAAAATCCCTAATCGGGTCTCCTGAGAACCTGATTTACCATAGCTTTCACTCTGGGAATGAGTACAAAGAAATCTGTGCAATCATGGGATAATCATAAACAGCTCTCAAACTGGGCGGCAAGGATGTAAATTTCGTAGGAGATGGTGACACATAGGTCTCTTCCAAGCTTTCAGTTAGCAATACAGGCAGGAAAAAACCCTTTTGTTTTCTTAAACTTACATTTGACATTTAAGATATCATTCTAGGCTGCTGTTTAATATCCTGGAGAAAATATGAAGAAAAAAAATAGAGTGATAAGCAGCTTAAACGTCTGTGATATCTAATTCTGACTGGCACCAACGAGGACATCTATTTTTACTAACATCTTGGACAATAAATATAATGAATAATGATTGACTAGGCCACCAACAGCCTGAAAAAAAAACCACTCTGTGGTTGACATAAATCACTGCTCTTCAACTTGAGGACTAACAGCCAAAAGACACTCCCAAGGAAGACATCTGCCTCAAAATAGATGTGGGACGAAGTCTTGACCTCTTTGTGTTTGTTTTTTTCTTTTCTTTCTACTTTACACTCTCCTTTCCAATGATGGGATATTAATCAGATTTAAAAAGCCATGGTGTGTTAACCAAAAATAATTCTTTTAGAAATGTGAATTCTATCCTCCATTTTCCTTCCCTTCATACGTCATCACTGCTTGTTTCTGAATCCAAAAATAGCCAAGTGATTTCAGAGTAAAAACTAATATATGAGAGTATGATCCGTGGATGGCTAATTGTACCCAGCAGTTGCATTTTGAATGTTCTATTGCAATCATGCAGGTGACAAAAATAAATAACGTAAGATCATACGTACAAAAATTTCAGTGCAAAAAACAAAAACGCTAGAGCCTTATCTTCCCCCAAGAAATCCTCTGTTTATGTATACAAAGCTGATCATATTGTATTTCATCTTTAACTCTTCATCTTTAACATGTGAATGCTAGCATTGACCTACCATACAGAGCTAATGCCATGCTTTGCTTTGTCCTTGGTGTGTGCCTTCAAGTCAGTATTGATTTCTGGTAACTGCCTGCACCAGTCCCTGCCATTTTCCTGGCTAGATTTTCGAAAATGGTTTGTTCCTAGAGTGAGAAAGAATGACTGGTCCAAGATTCCCCCAAGTGGCTTTGTGCCTAAGGCAGGAACCAGAACAGGGATGTCAAACTCGTTGTCATCATGTGACATATTGCAACTTTTCCCCCCTTTGCTAAACTGGGGGTGAGCATGGCCAGTGCGGGATGCATCTGGCCCGTGGGCCGCGAGTTTAACACCCCTGAACTAGAACTTCGGGTCTTCCCATTTCTACGCTGGGGTCTTAAACCACTACTCCAAACTGCTCTTGATGAAAGAATTACTGAGATAAAATACGCAGTTTTTAATGTGTGCATTGATGTTCGGTACACAAGTTATATCAGAGTATTATTATAAGGAGAATCAATAGTTGAATCACAAAAGCAAATGTGGTTTATTTACTCTACCTGTCTATGCATTGCAGTGGTCGGATTCACATGTTTTACTACTACCGGTTCTGTGGGCGTGGCTTGATGGGCGTGGCAGGGGAAGGATACTGTAAAATCTCCAGTCAAAGGTGACGTTTGCAGGTTCTCCGAACTACTCAAAATTTCTGCTACCAGTTCTCCAGAACTGGTTAGAACCTGCTGAATACCACCTCTGTTACACTGATATTAATTTTGTCCTCTCTAAAGTTATTTTACATTTATTTCATTAGATTTGTATCTTACTTTCCACTTGGTGGCTCAAGGAGGCCTACAGAGTTCCCAGAGGGTTTTACTTATCTACTGTGATTATATTATATTATATTATATTATATTATATTATATTATATTATATTATATTATATTATAATTAGATTCTAGATTCCTGAGACTTTTATACTGCTACTATAGAATAGTATAAAATACTGATTTAACTGGTTTACCTTCTATTTATATTTCATCTTTTGTAAATATTTTTCTGCATATTTTTGTGGAAAGATAATCTACCATTTTTTGTTGAGCTCTGAAGACATTTATCTAATCCAGCAGGTCTCAAAAAGTGCACAGTTTTTTCATATGTGCAAAGAAATTCATAAGCTACCAACGAAATAACAGGTTAGAGACAGTACATCTTGGATGTGAAATTATAAATGGTAGAACCTTTAACTGAATCAGTCTGTGTATTAGAGAAAAGAAATTATTATTATATTGGAGTGAATCCACTTCTGTACCACCATAAACCATGATAATGAATTCAAGAATTCTTTCAATGGACAGCATCCCAAACCACCATTCTCTTCTAAGTTTCACAGGCAGACAGTAGACTAAAATATGTGGGTGGTGCTGGCATAAAAGGCGTGATTAGGGTAGCCAAAGGATGCAGTAATTCAATCCACCCTTCGGAGGCTTCTGCCACAAACATTCAATAGACATTTGAGCTGTGCTCTTCGCATACAAAGGAAAGTGGTGAATCTTGGTCATGGAGAGGTCTCGGTGTGTTCTATTACCGGGGGTCTCCAAACTTAACAATTTATGACTTGTGGACTTCAACTCCCAGAATTCCTCAAGCCCGCAAGTCTTTAGAGTTGTCAAGTTTGCCCACTATTCAATACCTATAAAGATTATGGGTGTACTTTTGGATATTTTCCAGATTTAGTTGGATTTTAAAACTAAACCTTCTACAAAACAGATATTGGATATCTCTTATTGTTGTCAAGAACTCAGACTCAAATCCTTGGCAGGCCTTTTCTCAACCAAAACAAGTCCCTTCAAAATCATTGTTCCCCTTATATTAGCAGTGACTCTCCACTTCTAATGTCATTACTTGTCCTCTTTTATTTTTGCTTCTTGTTTTCATTGACTTCATCTTTAAGCCTCCAACACCCCCCAAAAAAGATTCCATAAAAATATTTAATCAGCTCTGGTGATTTGTGTCATGTCACAGCACCTAACAGAATCTCTCTGGCAAAACTTCTCCAGCTGTTTTCCCATAATTTAGTCACAAAAGAAGAGGGCTGTTTGCTTTTTCAGGCCACAGAAAAAAACCTATTTTGCATGAAAGATCACCTTTTAAAATTCTATTCTATTTTTAATTTGTTTGTGGAAAACTCCAGAAAACACTGGCAGCAATTTCTGAATAAGTACCTGCCTGTTTTCTGTTAGGCAAAATGCCAGTCAGACATGCTTTCATGTTTGATTCCCTTACACTTCTACCCTTTCAAAATACGAAATGCTTGAAAACATTAGAGAAAATGAATCCTGCACTTATTATTATTTTATTTGTAACTTGCTGTTCCAAATAAGCAAAGCCCATTCAAGGCAGTATACAAAAACAAAAAAAAAAAAAAGAGAGAGAAAATATAACTTTATTGATCCAGGAGAAATGCAGGGAGTGAGGCTGCACGTGGAAAATTTGATTAGCAATATAATGGCTACTTAATGTAACCTTTCTGAAATACTATCAATGAGTTTAGGTTCCTGAATTCTAGATCAGCCAACAGTTCTGTTTTCTTCCATAAAATCTGGGATTTAAGAATAGCTAAGCTTAGGTATTGATAATGTCCTTAAATCCAATATCTGGAGGCTCTCAGGGGAAGGATGGGGAGGAACAGACTTTAGACAGTAGAGTAGAGTAGAGTAGAGTAGAGTAGAGTAGAGTAGAGTAGAGTAGAGTAGAATAGAATAGAATAGAATAGAATAGACCTTGTAGGTCTTCTAGTCCAGCTCCCTGCTTAAGCAGGAGAACCTATATAATCTCAGTGGTTTTGGGTTTCTAGCCGCAGCCCAAATGATTCCAGGAAAATTCCTTCTTTGACTTTGAATTGGGGTTGTATTCTCCTGCTCAAAGGTAGGCTCACAATTTGGAAACTCTCCTAGAACCACAGCTGCTGCTCAAGGAGCAGATAGCTTAGTAGCTGCAGTTAGGATAGATTTTATTTAGCCGATTCTTTTGTGTCCCGGTGGCCTTTCCTGGATTGGGATGGCCAGCTCACTGTCACTCTTGCCCCATTTACACCTCCTGTAAATGGAAGTATACTGATATGATGAAGAAACATTGTTATTTTAGGTATTACATTCATTTTCCAGGTAGAATTCAGGGGACTGGAGATCGCCGTACATAACCAGGCTCCAAATCTGGTTATCTGAAGGACTGCCTTTACAGAAAGTTTAATGAAAAGAATTGCTTCAAATTCCAAAAACAAGTTGAATCCAAAACATAACTAGCCCAAAACTAATCTTCCTTTCCTTGATCCCTATTTTTAATTATAAGCTATTTAATCTTAAAGTGTTAACTCTTTAGAATATGTATCACCTTCAATCATTTACATCATAAACTGGAACAGATTTAACATTCTGTACAATGTAACCAGCTAAACCTGTATGTCTTTTATTGTAATATAGCTAAAGGATGATAGACTAAGAAATTAGTGGGGAGAAACACAATGAAAAGTTAGAGCATGACTCAAGCAAAGTGAATAAATATGCTGGAAATAGACTCATTCCTAACAACACTGAATTTAATTCATATTTTCATACCTCTTTAACATCCTCTGATAGCGAACAGTGTCAGGAAAAAAATTAAGTCATGTAAGAATAATCAAGAAGTTCAGAAAGTAAGTTTTAAAAAGTGCAAGTTTAAGACAGCACAAAATACCTAACTAAGAATGCTTTTACAAAAGGGTACAGAGTCTGGGATAAAAATGAAACAAATGACAAAATTAGATTACGATAATCTGAAGCCAATAAGGGCAAAGAAGATTACTCTAGGAGTGGAGAGAGGGAATTTTTAGATGCAACCCTGTAACACAAAATAACTATTTTATCAAGCTGATTGATACGTTATGAAGGGTGCGTTGTTGGCATTTTCAACAAAAAATAACATTCCCTGGTATATTGTAAGGCCAAATTCCAAATAATGCTAATGAAAACCAATAACTGATATAAACTGCTGTCCGAGGAAGATGTCTCCCAGAAGACAAGTCAGTGGAACTGTAGCTTAAGCATGGACATGGATGAAAGCAACAAACTTCCTCACCCACAAAGATCTCAACCACTGGCTCCCTAAATGTGCTAAGAAATATACAGCTCCTACAATCTTTAAGTGTAAGGGAGTGGAGAAGTCACAGCTTCTTCCAACCTGGCAGTTCGAAAGCATGTAAAAATGCAAGTAGAAAAATAGGGACCACTTTGGTGGGAAGGTCACAGCATTCCTTGCACCTTCAGCATTTAATCATGCTGGCCACATGACCACGTAGACGTTTTTAGACAGTGCTGGCTCTTTGGCTTTGTTTCAGAGATGAGCACTGCCCCCTAGAGCCAGAAACGACTAGCACGTAGGTGCTTACCTTAGAATCTTTAACCTGAGCCTCTGGTGGACAGCATATACCCAACTACATAACCAGCTGAGCCCAGCTGCTGGATTGTAAGAAAGCAGGCTCCAGAAAATGCAACACAAGAACCTTGGAATTGATTTTAGGAGGGTTAATTTCTTAGGCTTATTCTAAATATGCTGGCTTAAGGACAGCTGCTGACCTCACATGCCCCTATAATGGCTACGTTGATGTAAAAACCTGTTATATCAGTCCAACATAGGTTCATTCTGAAGAACCTCCAGCTGGAAATACTGGTCCCTCTTCATCCCTGGAATGCCTCATCAGCTTTGAACAGTCAAGAAAACCTTTTAAGAAGTCTCTGAGAATAGTCAAATGGCTTGATCACTACGGAGAGGGATGACAAGGAAAGAATACTTCCAAAGAGCTGCAGGCATTCATGGTGATTAGGAAGAAAGTCCGTGTGTTCTGTTGAACAGGACAGTATAGCAGAGGAGAATCAGGATGACATTCTAAATGCATGCCCCGCAAAATAAGGATACGCTGGGGAAAATTTATTAGTGGGGAAATATGTAACATTTCAAGGTGGATGGTTTTAGCAAGGAAGCACAAAGAGATGCAAAATGGCAGGGGACAGACTTAAGATGAATGAAACACGATAAACAGAGCAAACACCAAATAGAGAGAATCAACTCTCCCTAAAATCAGATAATTTCCCCCTAGAGCGTGGGAAGTAGATGTGGTGTGTGTAAGTAGGGTTGGTGCATAATTAGGATTAGGGCTTTGGGGCAAACTCAGCAGATAGAAACCCAGCTCTGAATCTCCCACTAATGGGGGCCAATCCAGTCCAACTGAAAGCATTTTCTTTCTGGAAAACAGCAACGGAATTATTCTGCTGGCTATGCAGTTCAGGAGGAGGAGGAGGAGGAGGAACAGTTCTTTCAGCACACTGAAATTGTTTGCAAATCTTTTAAGTCTTGCAGCTCCCACAAAGGAAGGAAGCTGTAGTGTTGCTGTGGTGGTGAGTAATGGAGAATAGCTGAAGGCTCACCAGGAGATGCATTCTCCAACGCTTCCTCATTCTGTGAACACGGAGAACACATCCATTATCTCGCCAAAGTGGTTGGTGGTCTGCGTTAGTCAGAAAGCTCGTTGCAATCTATTGAATGCGGGTGCCAGCTGAAGTTCATACTTGATACACTTATACCTACAGCACGCAGTCTGGGAATTATAAGAGTTGCCTTCTCTGGCACATCTGAAGAACATCAAATTGAGGAAAACTGACACTCCAGCGTTGGCTCAGAATCAGCCATCCGATGCCAAGGCTGCACTTCCATTTTGAGCGGGCTGCTTGTAGCCCTGTTCGTGGGGAGTTCAGTCTCCTGCATTTGCAAATGCAACCCCGACTGTTATTAAGAGGCTGAGTCGTGCCCCCAGGCAGCCATTTGTATGCAAATTGGAAAGAAAGATGAAACTTGGAAGGCCTCCTTAGAAAAATGTTGTAATTGCTAGGCTGCGACAATTAGTGTTGTTTACTTTCTTTTCCTCTGCCTGTATTTTGCAAAGCAATGTGGTTAGATACCAAACAAAAAGAAAAGCTCCTGGAGGAATGAATGGTGGAGCCAAAGTAACTCGAAACTTTCTTCCTTTTTTTGCAAGCACCCAAGTCATGCAAACTAAGTTAAGTAACTCTATACTACTCCCAGCAGAAGGTTTTAGGGATTTTGTTATAATTTTCTCCCTTCCAGACATCCCATTAAACCATATATGTAGATGACTAGGCGGAGCCCGAGGGAGGGGTCAAATGCATCATAAGTCGTGAGTTCCCTCACACCCACAAGAAATCTAAGTCCAGCCCACCTCGAATGCCTTAATGATTTTTGTAGAGAGCTTAAACTTGCAACAAATCTTTATATTCATTAGAGCTGCCTGAATCTCCTGATTTCTCCAGCGCTTGACCATAAATATATTTGCATACCTCCACAAAAATGGATACATTGGGAGGGATCCCACCATTTTACGAGAATTTACAACAATTACCTACTGCTTTACGTGATAAGTTGACATTATTATGGGCTTGTTCTGGAGCCGATCATCAGGAATATATCTCTCTCGCTACGCATATGTGTACTGTGCACTAAAGGTTGTATTTATATGGTTCCTGGTTGTGTGTAGCTTTTAGTTATTAATTATTGTGCCCACAACCAGGAACCATACAAATACATGTAGAACAGTCCAATATGTTGCGGACCCTTTAGAAGCCGAGTGGTTCCAGTACAGATTTTGCTCTCACCATGGCAAGTAGGAAATTAATTTCATAAACGTGCTAGTTAGCAATAGCATTTCAGAGCTATTTTGCATGTACACTGAGTGCTTCTGCACTGGACACAAATTCCTTGTGTGTCTATTCTATTCTAAGTCTATTTTTTTACTTTTTTTTAAAGACGAACACTAACAAACATAAACATAAAACACCAACATAAAACCATCTTCCAAAATACAGCGTGTCAGTTGGTACATTTCTTTTGTGCAATGTCATAACATCAACAGTCTTACCCTTTCAAACATACATTCATATTACATAAATCAACTATACATATTATATCATATTATACAGTATTATTATTATATCATCATTAGACTCAACTACAAATTAACATGATTCTTATCGAGCAAATCTCAGTTTTAACCAATCTGAGAACATACAATTCATTTCATTTTATTCATTACATTATATTATCTTGCATATCATACCATTTTAATTCTTATTCTATTCTTATTCTTATTCCATTCCATTCAATTCCTGATGTTTTGTAGTTTGCCACGGTAATATTTTCAAGTTGTAATGAGAAATACCTCAGAGGTAGCATTTGGGATTTTCTCACTGTTCAGTAGCTGTTCTTTCAATGCAAATCACTCCCAAAAAGTGAGTTCTAAGTAGCTACTGAAGTCTTTCCAGTTTTTAGCTTAAAATCACTCTCACCAATTGCCAATTAACCATTTATCTTCAGGAAATATGTAAGGGCGTGCAATTGATTTCTCACCTGCCTTACATCTGCAAGACTTCCATGTGTTTTAATCCTACTTTATTGCCCCAAATGCTTCTAAATAAAAAGCAAGCATTTTCTCTCTTGTTTACTTCAAATGTTATTTATAGCAGCTGGTCAACATTAAGTAGGCAAATTTTGATTTGGAAATAAAGTTAACCTACATTTGTTTTAAAAGGAATTTAAAACCTCTGTAGCTTCCAATGGAATTTGCAGCCTGCCTCTGCATATTTATGATGTCTTAGTGTTCAGTCCCAAGCAGATATAGATAGACTAGTACTGAACATAATCCAGAGTAGTAAAAAACAGAATGTTGAGGTACTTGTACTAAGCTCTGACCTGAACTAAGCACCAGGTTTCTAGGACTCTGCAGTTTTTCGTATATGTCTATTTATAAGCTGTGATCTTTATAACAGTTTTATGTCAGACATGGGAACACATGGCCGCCAAAACTTTGTTGATTGACGTTCTCAAGAGCTCTACCCAACCAGACCAGTGATAAGGAATGCCAGGTATAAATAAAGGAGAATATTTGTAGCTCAGGCTTGAAATGAGGGGTCCTTGATGGACTCTGAGTTTGGTGGTTTTCTTGCAGACATTTCATTACACAAACTAGGTAATATCATCAGTGCACTGATGATGAGTGCACTGATGATGTTACCTACCTGGTTTGGGTAATGAAATATGCACAAAAAAACAACCAAGCTCAGAGATCATAAAGGACCCCTCAATGCTGGTTATGGCAGTTCAATAATATCATGATATAAAGTGGTCTTTTTTTAACCTCTAGAGGAAATAACTAAAAAAATGAGAACCTATGGTTCTTGTGACAAAGCAGGTAGCAGGGCCAAATAATTGACCAAGCCTAATTAAGTCAATTTATCTTTTAAAAGCAAAAGAATAAGAAGGTGTCCCTGAATGTTGGAAAAACATGCACACCTTACCAGCTTTTTAAGGGATCTTAAAGAAGTTATGTACATTTCCACACTTCATTGGATTTTCCTCTTGAGATGGGTTGAAGCTTAGAAGCTTCAGAAAAACCAGGCATAATTCCCGATGCTTTACTGACAATAACATGGATTCTGCATGAACCTGCATTTGGATGCAAGAATCAGACTTTATGTGCGGTAAAATATATTTTGTTGCATGTACTTTTCTCAATATTTTTATTTTAAATTAAAACCTTAACAGCCATAAAAGCTACAGGATTGGTACAACCTTTTCACTTGTGCCACACTGAGAGTTATATGTAAGATGGACAGAAACGAATCAAGGAGTGATCCAACTTAGAACTACGGAGGAATTTCCTGGCAGTTAGAACTCATCATCAGTGGAATGACTTGCCTTCAGAATGACTTGTGGGTGATCCATCACTGGAGGTTTTTCAGGAAATTGGACAATTATTTGACTGAAATGGTATAGAATTTTCTGTCTGGGCAGGGGGTGTAATTAGAAGACCTCCAAGATTGTTTCCAACTCAGTTACTTTGTTACTTGATGACCAGCTTTGCACACAAGGATTACTTGGTTGAACGTTAGCCAGTCTCTTATATACGTCTACGTGCTATTGCTACGATTTTTACAGGAAAGATTCCGTTCCACAGAAGCTCATTAGCAAAATCTGATTCTGTTATCTTGCAGCTACTATTCCCCCTCTACTTCCAAATGTTTTCCTGGCCATTACACATTTCAAAACCAGCTTCCTTTTGTTGCCTTTCTAAGTCAGGCAGAGGAAATGAACAAGGTACCTTGCAGGGGGGGGAAAACTAGAGAGGCAAAGCCAACTGGTGGTTTTCTGTCGGCTTTAAGGTGATGAAAGCTACTGCTGTCTGAGGTCAGCACATGTGATCTGCACCCTTCAAGTCTGTGCGAGTGAAATCAAAGTGGTTAGAAAATCAGAGACACGAGGAAACGCCATATAGCTCATGACAGCTGGAAACACATGCTGCCAGGCTGGGGGAAATTGTTGCTTGTGTTCTCGGCATTAGTCTACATGTAATTTAATAGACTATTTTCTGCTGCTTTTCGGTTTGGAAAACAGCTGTTCCCCAATCCCTGCCTCTCAGTGGTTGATCTGATACTTTAGGAAAAGGAGATTGGTGCCTGCTAATGTCATAACCAGAGATTTTCTAACTCCTTTGCAGTCCTTGGTTAGTACAACATTCAGGAATGTCAGCTGCAATTATCCTAGCTTCCAGGTAAGAGAATTTCAGCAGTTATCACAGTTCTAAGATATTCTGTGATGCATTTATTTTATAATGTATAATGCAAGACAACAATCGTGATGAAGTGTTCCTTGTCATAGAAAGCCAGTATGGTGTAGTGTTAATGTACCAGGCTAGGAAGAAAACAATGGCAAACCAATTCTGAAATCTTGCCAAGCAAATTGCCCTTGTCCAGGCAGTCAGAAGAAGTCAACGCTCACTTGAAGACACATGCATGCACACACACACCAAACACAAACTTACCCAAACAAAGAGAGAAAGAGCTTTCTGCAGCCCACGTGAAACCAAGACCATTTGTGTTCAGTTTGGTTTAGAGAAAATCCCGTAATTCCATTCTAACATCATAATCTAAAGCAAATTCTGGGACATCCACACAGCCAGCAGTGCGAGATGAACCACACTCACTGACTGGGTTCGCACACTGGGCAAGCCAAACATGTGATCCATGTCATTCGGACTGATCGTACTGTATGAATTCCCACGCTGTAATTTTAAACCATGGTTTATAGCTGACCCTCTGTTGCAAATCCAGGGAATTATATGGCATCCAATAAGCCACTGTTAAAGAAACTATAACTTGGCACAATGGGTTTATTAGGCCAGTAGAAGGCAGCTTCAATACATTTATGGACCTCATGATAATTCTAACTTGTAGCTTTATTTCTAAACGTTTCTAAATATTCCCTCGCCCCAATTTTCAAATTATATTGCTGCTCTATATGACCATGAGTGTATAATCTTTACTATTCTAGGGTGCCAATTATCATCTACTGTTAGAGACAAGTCTGTAGCAACACTGAAATGAACACAAGTTGGTTTGTAAGCTAGACTTCATTACAGGTAGTCCTCGACTTATGACCACATTTTTGTTGCTAAGCAAATCAGTTGTTAAATGAATCACTTCAGTGATTAAGTTAGTAACATGGTTGTTAAGTGAATCTGGCTTCCCCATTGACTTTGCTTGTCAGAAGGTCTCAAAAGGGGATTAGATGACCCTGGGACACGGCAACTTGTCATAAATATGAGCCAGTTGCCAAGCATCCAAATTTTGATCAGGAGACCATGGGAATGCTGCGACCAAGTGTGAAAAACGATCATAAATCACTTTTTCCAAAGCTATTATAACTTTGAATGGTCACTAAACGAACTTTGTTAAGTCAGGGATTACCTGAATTGTACTTTGGATTTCTTGCACCAAGCTTAACTTACTCTGTAGCCAACACTTGTTTGCTTCCTCTTTCTGGAAGCAAGAAAACATGGAAATGAATGGAAAATGATTGGAACCTAAGAAATCAAGGAAGCATCCTGAAAAGTAACTGGCCAGTGCAATTCCTAAAACAAGAAGTCGGTTAAAAGCTATCTTTATCTGCTGGGTATTCTGAGTTATGATTAAAGAACACCGAGCTGTATTATCTAATGTTTGTGTAAAGGGGAATAATTGTTATGCTGAGGGCTAATTTGCATTACTGTTGACAAGCAGTGCTTAGTCCATCCTTCTGTATCATCGGGGATTTTATGCTGACTCACCTGGTGCAGCTGCAATACAACTGCATAGCAAATAAACTGGTTTTCTACAGTTTGGTTGCTCTGGCTGCTTCCCCCCATCCTTCTAACATAAACACACCATGGGATGGCTCATTCGAGATTTCAAGGACAAGATAAAGATTCTCATGTTTAAAGAGGGAGAATACTGTAGAATTGTTGAACGTGGCAATTCTGAACAGCAGTGAATCTATATTATTGCCATTTCTTAAAGCAGTTAGGCCTGTAACAATTGTTTTTAAGTTAGAATGTCAAGGGGGGGGGGAAGGAAGGAAGGAAGGAAGGAAGGAAGGAAGGAAGGAAGGAAGGAAGGAAGAAGAAATTTTGAATATGTCAGAGAAACTGGTACAACTAAGGGCTCGATGATACACGAGGAGAGAAAGTTGGAAATTAGCCAGTATATTTGACAATAATATTACTAACCTTGTATCATATTACTTTTTAGAAATGTTATACGGAATAGAATTCATGATTGCCAGACCTGCGTTAGGATAGCTTCCAATGTACTTCTAAGATAGCTTATAGGCACTGTATATCCATAATTGCTTTTTACTTCAATGAAAGAGACAGTGATTAGCCAAATGTATTTTGTACATGAATGTCTATGTCTGTGTGGAAATCAGTAAAATATATTGGAATACCTCAACAAGAATGCCCTTTTTGCCTGGCTGTTTCTACTTTACCAGTAAAGGAGGATATATTTGTAGCTCAGGGTTGAAATCAGGGGTCCTTGGTGCTCTCTGAGCTTGGTTGTTTTCTTGCAGACGTCTCATTACCGATGTAGGTAATGTCATCAGTGTTAGTAAGGAGTGGGGTTTGCTCTCAGTTTATATTCTAACGCAACTAAAGCAAGCTGCTAAAATATAAACTGAAAGCAAACCCCACTCTTACTAGCACTGATGACGTTGGGTAATGAAATGTCTGCAAAAAAACAACCAAGCTCAGAGACTACCAAGGACGCCTTGTTTCTACCTCAGCTGTGTAAAAGTTATATTGCAAACATCAAATCTTTGGTAAAATACTTAAGGTACAAACTTGCACTAAAAAAGGAACTATGACTACACCTAGAAGTATTCTATATTCAAAGAATAATAGCATCCTTATAATCTCTGAAGATATCTGCATAGAATATTCCTTTGGTATGCTTAGATTCTTATCTAAATATTGAAATGAAGGCCACATGTATACTTTTTAAAAACTCTTTAACACTAAATGAATAATAGCATCCTGAAAATGAATCATGGAACAAGATGATCGCTTAAGCATCTTTCATTAAACTATAAGCAAATGCATTTAGAACAGCATTAACCTCCTTCTTCCTTCTTCATATTTATTCAAATGGTTACCTGGTAAATCATCACCAAGTTTCAATGAGCTTAAAGTTGCATTTAAGATTTGCGCAGCCTCAAGTGGTTTTAAAAATCTAACGACTGCCCTCCCCAGGATGTTATATATAAATTGCTTAGCACATGCAATGTGTATACTCATACGTATGTATATATGTAAATACATAAGCTATTGAGAAATATTTGAATGTTAGTATCGTTCTTTGGAATCTGAGCAATGCCTAATATTAGGAAACTATCATTAATTCTATTGTGCTTAGCTATCATTTAAATCATTTAGGGGAGTAGATATCATTTTGTATTCAAATATATCACTTATAAATTCATTTATAAGGAGAATGACTCATAAATCAAGAAACGGCATAGCAAAGTCATTATTTTCAGGGTCATTGCTGTGAATTTTGACAACTAACCGTTCCAGAAGTAGAAAGAAATTCACATAGCTAATTAGGTATTCGGTTGTTCATTTAATCTTTCACTTTATGAGATTTTTGCCTAAATTCAAGAACAACTGCATAGCTGTACTTTAAGGGAAAAAAAGCATTGTGACATGTTTTTTAAGTTTAATTTTTAAAGAAAGATATTGATGTTTAGTTTGTCTGCCTATTTCCTCAACCTTTTCCCATGTTTGAAATTTTTTCTGTATTTGTAAAACTTATTTTAAGTAATGTCCAAAATAGGAAAAAAGTATGTTTAAACAAATAGTCTATTCCCTTTTTGCACAGCCCTTGTCAGAACTATTAACATGGACAAGGCACAGTGAGATCTATGCACCAAGGCAGGTCAGACAGTAGAAAAATCCACTGCAATTCTAGCATAGAAAACCCTTTCATAACATAGGAACACCAATTTATCAAAAACCATTAAATGGCAATGTTTCCACATCAAACTATGCCATAAATGTGATCTGAATGTCCTTGGGTTTACTTGGGGTGTGAAGTCACCCATTATAATTTATAAATCAGGGCTTAGCATATAGTATGATCTGTTGGGTAAAATGCGATTGAGCAAACATGAATTACCATAATGTGTGATCTCTGAACCTCTCTAAAACTCCTAATCCTCATCTTCATTCAAAAATCCCATCAAGCAGAATTAGACTTGGATTGCTTGTAGCAATTCATTCTCCAGGCCTGTTTCCCTGGTGGTGGAAGAATCCCATTTCAGGGGGGGAAAAAAAATTAAACTTGGAGCTTCCTAATTGTATCTTAAATGGATCTATTAAAAAAAAATAGCAGAAAGCCATGTCTCTGCATGGCACAGATTGATTTTCAGAGGTTATCAGCTTTTAATGGACATAAAGGGTCAGAAAAATACTTTTTATCTGCTTGTCGGGTTGCCGTGATCTGTTTTCCATCATTTACAAGTTCTAAAGTTAATGCTCTTGAAAAGAGCAACCCTCTAGTAAATTTCTTAAATATTCTTTTCAAGGTAAGTTTTGTTGGGGGGGATGGGGACCCTCTAATTCTGTGAATCTTTATTTAAAACCCAGTGTTCAACAGAAGTGCATTCATTTCCACTGAACAGTAACTCTAACCATAGAAGATATTTTGTTTTACAAATGATGGAGTCTAAGGATTCATTTTGGAAATGAAATCATGAACAGTGACATGAACATTTAATGTCTGCATTCACAAACTGGTGTAGAGATTAGTGCAATCAATGTATGTAATACCGGAGAACTGTGAATCAGACACCCCGTCCACAACCTTTAAAACTATGAGAAATTTTAGGTTTGTTGCCTAGGGAAAACTGTAGCCAATGTTTTATAAATAAAAAGAAACAAGTTATTTAAACAAAGCAGCTTTACAATGTCTATGGAGATTTTCTGTCACTCGGGTCATGATTGGATCCCAAAGGTGCTATTCAAAAGGCAACTGGAGATTCTTGGGTTTTATTTTTCCTTGAGGGATATGATACCACCTCTCTCCTGTCAATAATACAGTCCTTTCAGCAGCACCAAGAGAGTTCCACACCCATTTGCATTCTGATTCAGGTGACCCTGAGGACACGGATAAATCCCCAAGAAGCCTCAAGAGTACTAACAAGATGACCGCAAAGCATCCAAATCCTTCCATTCCCCACCATTCAGCCAGAACTGAAGAAGCTTCTTGGATGAGAAACAAAGTGTTTTCAAGGGGGAGGGGAACACAAGTCCAGTTGCCTTTTAGGAAAAAAAGCACCTTTGGCTCAGCTTTGTAATGTTACATCATAAAGAGAGACAAAGACACAGGTTATGGACCTCACTGTTATTTCCTGCAGGTGTTCTCGAAATACGAACGGTGGCGGTTGGAATAGTGGCAATCAAAGGAGTCGCAAGTGAATACTTTCTGGCTATGAACAAGTCTGGGAAGCTTTATGGAAAGGTACTGGCACAATTATTAGGAGCTACTTGCATTAAATGAAAAATGGGTCTGTTCCAGATTTCTTTTTTTATCAGCTGTGTTTTATACCAAGGGTCCCCAATCCCCAGGCCGTGGACCGGCCACGGTGTGCCAAAACCCGGCCCACGTAAAAAAGCAAAGCCCCATCAGGCAGCCCGTGAAACCACAACCCCACTCTGGTCCACGGAAAAACCTCTCTCTGTCGAACTGGTCCCTGGTGCCCCAAAGGCTTGGAAGTGCTATTTTATACCATATTGGCCCCAGTCCATAGGAGTTGCTAGATGACTGGTGGCTTTTATGAATGGCTCTCATTTACAGACAGTTGTACTGGAATGCAAACTTCCTGGAGATCAGAGTTTTCCCTCTTTTGACTTCATTCTCCCAGAAGCCACATTTAAAAAAAAAAAAAAGCCAAACAAAAGTCAACAGGGAGAAGACGCTGCTGGCTAGTTGATCTGTGGTTTCTTGAAAGTTTTACAATTCTGATTTACTTTACTTACCCATTTTGTTTTGGGCTCTTCTACTAACCAGCCACGCCACCCTTACCTTGCCTCGCTCCCCATTGCAGATTAAATGCTGAACTACAACTCCCAGCAGCCCATGCAATTGACTTTGTTTGCTTTGGATGACGCAGCTGTTCAGCAACATCAGGAATGATGTTGATGTATATTAGTCCTTATTAAAAAGTGTAAGGCATTTGCCTAGTCAGTGGGTACATTTTAAGTAGATTGTACTGCGCGCAGGTAGTCCTCGACTTACGACTGGTCGCTTAATGACCATTTGAAGTTACTAAAAAGGGAGACAACCTGAAGTTCCGACAGTCAAAAACCTACCCACCCCGGTCACGTGACTGCACTTCAAGTGCTTGACAACACAGTCACATCTGCAGTGTTGTGACCATGATATATGATGACCTCTGCTGAAAATCAGCTCTTATTTCTAGTTTTTGGCAAAAGCACATCATAGCGAACAATGGTTTCGCTTAACGTCCGCCGCATTCCCATTTAAAGCACAACGTTCACTTAATGGCTACTCCTACTGCAATTTGACAGATCGAATCCCACCAGACTCAAGGTTGACTCATCCTTCCATCCTTCCGAGGTGGGTAAAATGAGGACCCAGATTGTTGGGGGCAATAGGCTCACTCTGTAAACTGCTTAGAGAGGGCTGTAAAGAACTGTGAAGCAGTATATAAGTCTAACTCCTATTGCTAAGAAGGAAGGAAGGAAGGAAGGAAGGAAGGAAGGAAGGAAGGAAGGAAGGAAGGAAGGAAGGAAGGAAGGTGGGTGAAGGAAAGAAGGAAGAGCCATGGTGATGCAGTGGCTACAATGCAGCATTGCAGGCTGACTCTGCCCACTGCCAGCAGTTCGATCCTGACCAACTCAAAGTTGACTCAACCTTCCGTCCTTCCGAGATGGGTAAAATGAGGACCCAGATTGTTGGGGGCAAGAGGCTGACTTTGTAAATCGCTTTGAGAGGGCTGGGAAGCATTATGAAGCAGTATATAAGTCTAAGTGCTATTGCTATTGCTACTTACTTCAATGACAATAGGAATTTTGTGAAATAATACCCCCCCCCGCCCCCCGGCCAGGTATTCTTGGTATTCAACTGATCATCTCATTTTCTTTTAAACAACAGAAAGTGTGCAATGAAGACTGCAACTTCGTAGAACTCATTCAAGAGAATCACTATAACACCTACGCTTCAGCAAACTGGACCCACAAAGGGAAAGAAATGTACATCGCATTAAAGCAGAATGGAGCCCCTAAAAGAGGCCAAAAAACAAGCAAAGAAGACACTTCCTCCCATTTTCTTCCATTTGCAGTATCCTAATCTTATACGAACTATGGACAACCAGTTCCAGCAATATATATATATGTATATATCAAATGAGATATACATATATATGTATCATTTGAAAAAGGGACTGTTTGAAAGGAAGACAAGCTGGAATACTACTGAAAAACTGAACAAGCTGGACTTGAGCATGATGTTTTATTTTAAAGAGACTGGCTTTAAAAATAAATAAATAAAATAAATAAATAAATAAATGAAAATATACACTACAGATTTAGTAACTAAAAGTTGTAAAAAATTGTAAAGAGTTGTACGATCCTTACATTAGCATAAGAGTAGCTTTGCAGATTCTTAAATTAAATGTACCCTTTGCGCCTTGTTCATGACTTGATTATCTGATGATCTTTTATTTAAAATAAACCTATCTGCTTCGTTAAACATGGCTGCTATAATAATAATAAAGCAGATGAAAATGTTATGTAAAATATGACGGACTTGATGGCTGCTGGATTAAGTCTTCAGATGATCAAGTCAGTACGAATCGTGAAGGCTAAGCAGTATTAAATACTTCCCAGGAAAAATAAATAAATAAATAAAGGTATTAAGTATTAAAGCAAATTGAAATTGGAACACTGTGGTATTCAGACAATAAAGGTAATATGACAGATGAAAGTTGCATCACTGCAATGTATTCATATCTATCAGTAAGAATGCCTAATGCTGCTCTGAAAGATGTTACAAAATAGTGTAATATTAAATAATATTAATAAGGGAAATGTATTTCATCTCACTTTCCTCAAAATATCATTTTATGTAACGATGAAGTAAACAAAATTCAGACAACATCATAGCGGTTTTTATGTAACATAACCTAATCTTTTTATATACTTCCTGTTTGGGCATATGGCTTCTAAGTTTTTTTTTTCCAACCGATATTCATGCTTTTCTGTGGTTACAGCATTAAACTTTATTTTAAGTTATAATTGAACTTTATTGTTTTAAGTTATTTAAGTTGATGTTATTTATAAAAAAAATTATCAAGATGCATCTGTTTCATATGCTTTTAATTCCAAAGAAGTATCAAAACAGTCTGGCTTAGCAGCCCTTTCTTTTCTGCTCTTATATGACCAGACATGAAGTCTGGTACACAAAACTCCTGCCAATATGTACTGGATGAGAGACAAAAATGACAGACTGTGGCAATTCTTACAATGAAAGTTTCGGATGTAACAACCCCTGTTTGCAAAAACAAAAACAAAAAAGCAAAAAACCCCAAAACCTATGTCCCTTGCCAGTTAAGGCTGCTGCTAATATTTTGAAAGTGACAAAAGTGGCTTGAGAAGTCAAGTGAGAAAAAAAGAACTCGCCTGCCAGGACGATCCGGATCAAATATGAAGCTATCCATTCAGATGGCAAATTCCGACGGTTTAATGGAAGAAGCTCAGAATGGCCAAATCCTCGGGTGGAGAAACCAGGCGTGACATTAACTGCAAACTTTCCTCCCCTGCCCCCCACAAAGAATGGAGCCACCGTGGTGTGAGGGCCAGAAAATATGCATCACGCCTGCTCCAAATAAAAACCAGCTTCTTCCCTTGGGCTTCACAATTGGCACCACTGGTTATTTTATTTTTTTCCAAAAGGATTAATAAGCAAATGGATATGGACCAATTTTCATTCACAGCAAATGAAAAGAGTCCCTAAGGTAACATATCCAGTATTGTTCCCCATGTTATTAGATATCTTCAGAAGTCACCCTGACTGCCATAGCAGCCTCCTGTTTACGTCCTCAACTGATAGTTGGAGGTACTGCAGTAACTACATATATATCACATACATTACTGATCTGTACATCAAGGATAATAATCAGTAATGAGCTTCATAACTCACAGATCCCTTCAGGAATGCCCACGTGATGTTCCAGAAAATCTTGAAGACATTCCCACAATGGAAACAAAACAGCAGTCTAGAGTTGCATAAATCTCATTATCATTACTTGTGGATATTGCTATGTAAGACTATAGTTGAAGAACTGAAAATAGTATTCTAAAGAAGTTACCGATTTTGGCATACCTCACTCCACATAGTGGAGAGGTCCGGTGGTTCAACGGCTTAAGGCAGCTGGAGGTCTGTACTCCAGCAGTTCGAGCCCTAATCCCGTGGGACAGGGTGAGTTCCCGTCACTCACCTCAGCTCCTGCCAACCTAGCAGTTTGAAAGCAGGCACAATGCAAGTAGATAAAGAGACACCAGGCCGGTAGGGGAAAACAACGCTTTGAACAACTGTAAAACTCAACCGGTGCCAATCCAAATGTGACGCCTGAGCGTTAGGTGACATGGGTGGAGGGAAAAGCCCAGATGCTGCTGCAAAATTTTATGAGTATGGAGCTAGTCTGCCCCTGTGGTGCACTCTGGATAGCATGTGAGCGTGAACAGAACATACCAACAGACTTAGGCTGCCAAACGACTCCTTTGTAATAGCACTGTGGTCTCCTGGCGAATGTAACTTTGTCATACGCTAAATAAATAAAGTCCCCAAAGCTCTGAAACAACCATTGAATAATCCTCTTTCCTGGTACTTACAGATTTTTGTTCTTGATCTTGATCTTGATCTTGACCTTGAACTTGACCTTGAACTGGAACCTGACCGTGATCTTGATGCTGTCCTTCTAGGCTGTAGTTTTATAAACGATGATATCTGAGAAGAAGGCTCTTTCTCTGCTGTGGATTTTCTAGGTTTTTCCATGGAGGGACACTTCCAGTTTTTCCAAGCAAATCTTTGTGGCTTAAAACCTGTAAGAGTGGCAACTAATGAACTGAATAATACTAACCAACCAAATGTTTTTGAGCTAGATCAGAGGTCCCCAAACTCTTCAGATAATTGGCCCCTTTATGACATTGCAGATTGTTCATTGATCCACAAACAATTTAATAAGTACCATACTATTTTAACTAATGTTACTTTGAATAATAATACTATAATATTATTATTAATAATAATAGTATAACAACAATGGACAATCTTTGAAGGTTAATACTGACCACTTTGGGGAATATCTGGGTTAATTGGTCCTTGTGGTCCTGAAATCCTACAATTCTGATGGTTACATCCTACAATTTGATGGTTTTGTGGGGGATATTAAAATTTTCTCATTCTTAGATTTTTTTTATTTCAGCTTTATTTTGTACGAAGCAAGACGGTGTACATAAGGATCCTGCTTCCTACTTTGCAAAAACCTGTGAGGTGGACTGGGCCATGAGAATTATCCCGTTGGCTTTCAAGGCCAAGGGATGACTAGAACTCCAATCGCTCAATATGCCACATGGAAGAAAAGTCAAAAGACATCTGTGGGTTGTTCCAGAGTGTTGGACACAGAACGATGGATTTAAGAGGAAAATTATAAATGAATGTTATAAAAAAAAACCTCTATGAGCAGGAACAGTTCAATGATAGAACTAATTATTGAGAAGACATGGCAGGCTCACCTTATTGGAATGTGTTCAAATAAAGGCTGGGCAACCATCTGTTTGGGATACTCTAATTGGGGTTCTTGAAATGAGTTGTTCTCAGTGGCTTAATGCTAGCTTCTAACTGAATGATACTTTTGAAGAACTCATAGAGAAAATGCTGAGTAGATGCAACTATGTGAACAACTACTGCCAGCAACTGCAAGGAAAAATAATCAACATTCTAGTACCTCTGATCCACAGGAAAATTAAATCCATCAATTCGTCTTTAAACTGATCATTGAAACGATGGCAAGTCTGAGGAAAAGCTTCACAGAAAGTAATGTAAATGGCTTGGGACAAGCAGTCAGGATACATCTGCCAAGTTGCAAATTAAGTTCATTGTAAAAACTGGGTGATGCTTATATATATAAATATAAATAAATAAACAGGCATTCAAACATTGCTTAATCACCAACTGTGACAAAAATACAAGGTTTGTCCAAGAACATCGCAGGTTTGGGTGGCAGTTTAGCTTACTGTGAAGCAAATGAACTTATGGGCAAACCAGGAAGGAGACATCTTCATCAATTTTTTAAAATTAATTAAAATTAATTTCATCACACTAATTTTGTGGTAATAGGCTCATTATAACAAAAAGCCCTAATATCTTAGAAGAGGTGCTGAACACAGGGCAGGCAGCTTAACCTGAGACTAAAAGGTATGTTAGAATCACCTTCTCCAATTGCTGCTTTTCAGATCAGTTGAGGCTATAACATCCTAACTGGGAGACTATATTTATTTTACTTACTCAATTTCTAAGTCTGCCCCACTCCTTGTAACTCTGGATAGCTTACACAGGACTAAAAAACAATTAACAATAAAAAAACAACCATTCTAGGGAGGAAAAGAGTATGAAAAATAGCAGTTAACAACTGCAAACTGAAAGTTTGTGGGGCCAGAGCTTGTGGGTGGGTCTTCCTAAAAGCCAGAGGTTTTAAAAGCCACAAAGGGCCATCATAAAGAAGGTGTAAGGGGTCCAGAATTAGGACCACCGGTTAACTTTCATTTAAGCTGACCTATTGCTCATGCTTATATACAAGAATCTAGTCAACTAACAGCCACACCTAAATTGGCACTAGCTAAGATTTAACAGAATTCAAGAGGGGTTGTACTAAGACCATTTGTGGCAACACAGTGATTCCAAGCTGATTCCTCTCTTGACTCTGCCTGTCCGCCTACAGAAGGCAAACTTTATCAGTGCTACGACAATGACGGGACCTGGAGCATGTCAACCCCGTCAGGTCTTAAATCTAGAAGGTACCAAGTTGCTTACAGTCCTTTTCTTATCAAGAGGCTGCAGTTCTTAAAGTGAGTGCTCACTGCCCAAGGAATTCTGATTATGAAACGACCAGCAAATATGGAAATAAAGTATAACCTCTTCTCCTTTTCTGTGTTATCCAGGAAGGTGTTAGCTAGATTCACAAATCTCCTTATCAAGCTTTGCTAGAGTTGTATGCTAAGTAGTTAAGATTACCACGAACGATTTAAACAAAAAACTTCAGAGGCAATAACAGAGCCTGAAGTGATGTCAGAGAATGAAAGGTTGAAGGATTCTGGTGTGTTCATCAACAGAAATTGATTAAATTAAGTGATAATGAGACAGAAAGATGACACCTTTTGCTCTTCTGTGAACAGGACAAATAAAAAATAGAAGGAGTAAAATTCAGAATTGCAAACAACATCATTACCTGAAGAAAAGCATCTTTAATGTAATTGGGGATGCTCCAGAGAAGCGCCACGTAGCTATCTGATATTCTGTCAAAAAAGTGGTCCTGTTCATCTTGATCAGGCTTGAAATAATTAGAAGAAAACCTTTAAGCAAAGTCTATTCTGCAAACATCTATACAGAGTTGTTGTCAGTAGTCTTGAATTAGCAACACTGTTTAGAAATGCAGCAATTTTTACCCTACTGCCAAAACTAGACCTCTCCAGGTAGGTCATTAGCAGCTGATCAAAATAATATGCAAATGCCATAAGCAAGACTGCAATAAACTTTCTTTAGCACTTTTGTAAAACTAATAATGCAATTAATCTGACTAAGTTTGAAGTGGCTTAGAAGGCCCAAATAATAAATAAACAAACCAACCCCAGGTTAAACTAGTTTAGTGCACTGTATGTGCAGGACTGCCTCTTTTTCACAGATCGAGCATCCCTGAATTTGCTTGAAGACACATTTGCATGACTGACCTAACTTCATAAGCATTCCAATGTCATACCTGTGCTGCATTTAATTATTGAAACAGTTGTGAGCATGAAAAAGAAGGGAACATCAAGACTGGGTTCTAACTTGGCCAAAATTTTATTTAAAAGTTTATTAAAAAAAGAAAAGAATTTCAAATATATCACCTCTGAAAACCTCAGACCTCTGGGGGAGAGAAAACTACGTTGAATCCAGCTGTTTCATTTAGTACCAAAGAACCCAACATCCCTTGCTGCACAAGAAATCTTATACTGTAATGTCAGTTGCTTTTTTTTTTTTCGTAACATCAAACACGATCAGGCCTTTAGTTTTTTTACCTGGAACTTATGAAGAAACCACCACCAGAAAGAATCTTGCAAAATCGCAAGAGACGCTTCAGAAAAAAATAGCCTCTTCAAAACTTGAGTATTCACACCCTGTCCAAAGAAGAAAAAAAGACACAGGAAAATGAAGTGGACATTTTTATGCAGGCATGTCTTGAGGGCGTCCATTTGTCTCACTGCTTATGTGTTCAACATGGTTCAAAGCTATTACTTAACAGTGAATATATTTAGAATTAAACTGACAAATATTATTTCAAGTTTCTTTTTTACCTCATTAATTTGTTCAGAGGTTTATATCGTAAATAGAAACACTGGTTTATTGTACTGGTGCAGACATTTTACTAATCAATTAATTAGTTTATTATTCTATCTTGGTAGTTCCATCCAAAACATTATGACAATGTAAAATACGAATTCTATTAAAAATAGATTAAGAATTTATTTCAATGGACAATAGTTATCTCAAAACAGAAACAGGAACCAATGAAACAGCTTGCCCTCGGAAGTTGTGGGAGCGCCATCACTTGAGTCTTTCAAGAAGAGATTGGACTGCCATTTGTCAGAAATGGTGTAGGGTCTCCCACTTGGGCGGAGGGTTGGACTAGATGACCTACAAGGTCCCTTCCAATTCTGATTATTTGTTATTTGTTGCAGGAAACTGGACCACCTATTTTGCTGAAACACAGCAGGCCGACAGTAGATCTGGATCAGTTCTTTATTCATGCCATGTTGTAGCAGAGGTTATCAACCCAGGAAGAGATCTTGTACAGAAGTGAACTTGGTTCCAATCTCATAAATTTAAGCAAAATCTAGATGTATGGGACACACACACACACACACCGGTTGTAGGTTTTATCATCCTACAGCCGTGATCTTGTGAAGCAGAGGGAGAAAAAAGAAGGAATTAATGCTGGATTGCCCCTCTAAAATCTAGAAGCTTTATTCCACTGTTTGAAGGAAAAATTAAGATCAGATTCTGCCCACTTAATTTTGTTTTCATGAAGTGATATCTCACAAATTCACAGTAAAAGTTTTAAAAAAATACCCCACCCTTTAAATCATGCTTGATTCTCAGTGACTTGACAAAATGTAGTTTTCTTGGCAAAAATATAGAAGCTGTTTGCCATCTTCAATTTTTTGTTTTTTGTTTTTTAAAATCCTAATGAAATGTCCTGTCCTTTCTGTAGTATCACATTCCGGCAATTACAAAAACAGGAATATATTTATCCCAGTTTTATCCCAATGTCTCACTTGCTCACAGATGCCTTCTGTTTCACAAATGTATGTTCCATTTGGTGCTGCAATTTAAGTTAAACGAAAAATTGATACCTTGAAATTTTGGACTTTTAGAACCAAATCCCAGAGATGTGCAGGTTCTAGATTGTTTGGAAGTTTTGTAAGCTTCCACAAATTGAATCCAGAAAAACCGGCATTCTAAAAAAGAAAAAGAGCCACAACCATCAGACCCCATGAAGCATCCAAGTTTGAAATCCATTGTGCCATGAGACATTTTTTCTTTTTTCTAAAAAAAAATCTAATATGTGGATTCCTAATCCAGAGCAGCACATATGATTAAATCCTCTGTTTTGAAAGTCCTGTTTCTACTGACCATTCGAATGCTATTTGATTAGGGGCATATTTTGGGTGGAAGGAACAGCAACTGAAGGGCCCATGGC